>NC_056684.1:28703951-29377522 GCF_018350215.1 Panthera leo | reverse complement strand
TAGTGAATTAAAAATAATGGGCCAAATTATAACTTTAATTGCCCTTCCACTGCATCCGTATGAAGTTCTATCATCACCATCATTATTACTATAACCTAAAATCACTAACTGACTGCTTGAGGGAAAAATTGACACATCCAGCATCATAGCAGAGATTTCATCACACCGTTTTCAAATGGCAGGTAAAGCAAACAATTATTAAATGTGTAAAAAGTTTGAATGAAACAATTAACACACTTGATTTAGCACACATGGAACCTTATGTGCAGTATTGGAAATATACATTCTTTATAAGAACACATGGAAAATTTACAAGAAATGACTGTGCAGTAGGCCATAGAGCAAGTCTTAACAAATGTGAAAGAATCAGTTATCATATGAATGATCCAGTTCTGCTTTAGGTTTGAATGAATAAGCTCTTATCAAACTGACCCTCCTGTAGATAACAAGTATAAACTCTGGGTAAAGTATAAAAAAACAAATACCTAAAGATACTAGAGACCATTCAAAAGCTGACACATTCTGATTGGAATAGACACTTGGAAGAAGAGAATGGCATGGTGTGTGTGTCCTGGTTTATGGCTTTTTCCTCTGAGGGCAGGGCATAGATGGTACCACAGGCAATGACTAGAATTACCATAGAAAATCCACAGTCTTTCTGGCCTGAAGAACTAGAGGACAGATTTCGGGGTAAAAACAACTGCTAGAATGTGAGGATGAGGTTCAGAAAGGAGAGAGCCAGAAAGTGGGGTCCCCTTTCAGACAATTAAATAATGTCTGAATGATCCTTGTACCATACATGTGTGGGATAGACTCAACTAAAGACAAAAGAACTAGAGTGAGGTTTTGGGTTCTCCCCACAAATAGAGTTTTACAGTTTGTGTCTAACAAAGTCAAATGCCTGCTTTAAAAAAAAAAATCAAACTAGAGATGCTTGTGTAGCTCAGTTAAGTGTCCGACTTCAGCTCAGGTCATGATCTCATGGCTCATGAGTTTGAACCCAGCATCAGGCTCTGTGCTGACAGCTCAGAGCCTGGAGCCTGCTTCAGATTCTGTCTCCATCACTCTCTGCCCCTCCCCTGCTTGTGTGTGTTCTCTCTCTCAAATATAAATAAACATTAAAAAACTTTTTTTTTCAAAATCAAACTAAAAAATACAATGACAGATTTTAAAAATTCACTGAATAATAAGATGGAATGGTGATAAGTAGAAAAAAGTCACCTTTATTTTTTAATATAATTCACTATATATACAAAAAAATCACCTTTAGACAAATACCACAGTAATAATTATTGCAAGAGAGAATCATTAATGAATAAAAACTAGTGAGCAAAAGTATGATGAGCCTCAGATTCAGAGCTTCAGAATAACTCCCCACAAGATAACTTAATTACAAAAAGGGAAAATAGAAACTTTATAATAAAGAACTTGGTAGATAGTACCTTAACCATGTGATCAAAGCTAGCATATCAACATCATTTACCCTTTGTTATTATGTACTTAGAAGTTCACAGCATCACTTTTGTGGTATTCTTGTCAAAAATGCACAAACATCACTTAATCCCAAAAAAACATCAGACAGATCCAAATTGAAGGTGGCCTACAAAATAACGGGCCAAAATGCAAAGACTGAAAAACTCACAGATGAGAGGAAACTAGAGAGATGTGACAGCTAAACTTACTGTGGAATCCTGAATTGGATCCTGGGGCCCAAAACAAGGACACTAGTGAGAAAACTGTCAAAATTCTAATAAGGTCTATAAATTAGCTCATATGTTTTATACCAGTGTTAATTTTTTGTGTTTGGTAATTATGTAATAGTTGTGTGGCATGTTAACATTAGGGAAAGCTGGGAGAATTGTAAAATTATTTACAAAATAAGTTTAAACTTTTAAGAACAATTTACTAGGGGGCTTGAGGAGCCCTAAGGAGGTGACCAGGGACACTGGCTATTATCAAAAAGACAAAAAATGGGTTACCTGTGTGGCTCAGTCAGTTAAGCATCTAACTCTTGATTTCGACTCAGGTCATGATCATAGGGTAGTGGGACCGAGCCCTACGTTGGGATCCGCACTGAGCATGGAACCTGCTTGAGATTCTTTCTGGCTCTTGCTCTCCTTTGCCACCCCCCCTAATCCCACTCTCTCCCTCTCTCTCTTGAAAAGAAAAAAAATAACAACTGTTGGTGTGGATGTGGAAATGAGAATTCTCAGGCACTGTTGGTAGAAATGCCAGTTGGTGTAGCCAGTATGGACAACCATATAGAGATTCCTCAAAAAGTAAAAATAGAATTACTGTATGATTCAGCAATTCCACTTTCTGGGTATTTATGTGAAGCAAATGAGAACACTAATTTGAAAAGATATGTGTACTCCCATGTTTATTGCAGGATTATTACAATAGCCAAAATATAGAAACACCCTAAATGTCCATCTGTAGATGAATGAATAAAGAAGATGTGAGATACACACACACAGGAGTATTATTTATCCATAAAAAAGAATGAAATTTTGCCATTTGTGACAACCTGGATGGACTTAGAGTGTATTATGCTATGTGAAATAAATCAGACTGTGAAAGACAAATACTGTATGATTTCACTTATATGTAGTATTGAAAAAAGATAAGAGAAACAGATGCATGGATAAGAAAACAAACTGGTCATTACCAGAAAGGATGGGAGTGGAAGGACAGGAAAAATAGGTGAAGGGGTTGAGGGACAAACTTTCAGTTATAAAATAAATAAGCCATGGACATGTAATGTACAGCATAGGGAATGTAGTCAATAAAATTGTGATAACTTTGTATGGTGATGAGTGGTAACTAGACCTATTGTGATCATTTCATAATGTATAAAAATGTTGAATCACTATCTTGTAAAATTGAAACTAATATGATATGTGTGTCAATTATATGTGTGTGTGTGTGTGTGTCTGTATATATATATATATATATATATATATTTTTTTTTTTTTTTTTTTTTTTTTTTTTTTTTTTTACCAGTCAGCCTTTCTTTATTGCTGAGCAGGTGGAGTAGTGGGCAAGTCAGGATGCTGGGGAACAGTTGGGGAGGAGTTATACAGTTGCTATCACTGCAGCCCCTGCAGCCATGGTCACCACACCACTCCCAAACAACTGGGTGTGTAGACAGCAGGAACAGTGAGGGGCCCACAGGGCCCACCAGCAGCCACATAGTCCAACCTGTCTCCACACAGGACACAGACCTGAGGCAACCTGCCAGCACTATCTTCAGACAGGCAGGATACTTGCACCATGCATGACCTGTGACCTTCCACAAAGGTTCCCAGCAAGGCCCAGCAGCCTCAGGAGGTAGAGTCCCAGTCAAAGGGCAGTCTTTTCTTCACAACCCCCACAAAGGGCTAGGATGACAAATGCCCAAGGGACAACAAGGGGATAGGTTGGGGGTCAGCTGGGGACAGGCAGGAGACAGTTGGGGAACAGGAGAGACAGGTTGGGGGGAATGGGCAGAAGCCAGCAGGAGTCTCACAGGAAGCTCATGGCTCCCCTGAGACATTCACAAAATGTTTCAAAAGAAAAAATGAAACCCCTAAGGAATGGAATTCTACATGTAGAAAACCATAGTTAAGTTTAAAAAAGGAAAGAAACGTGTGATCTGACCCACAGCATGGCTAGCTTTCGTGGGGCAGATCTCCTTTAAGAGGAGAGAATATGGCATCTGCAAACACCAGAGTGAACTGTGCTGGACAGAGGCTGGAGGCCTCAGTTGCTGTTCCACTGGCGAATGTTCTCACTTTTGTTGTTCACGTGCCTGCTGCTCTTCAGAGAAGCGGAGCCTGTGTCCTTGTTATCCAGGATCTCATCCAGCCTCCGCCACTTCTCATAGATGAACATGGCAGTGACCAGCACTAGTACCTCGGCTATACTGCCCACGAAGGGCCAGAGGGCAGCAAAGCAGTTTCACACATGAAGCATGATGATGGCCTGGCTGCTGATGCCTTCCAAATTGGTGCCATTGCAGGCATACTTGGCACGGTCTTCCTCCAGATTCAGGTTCCAGGTGTGCAGCTCCCCGCAATCTTGTTCTCCAAGGACACCATGAAGAACTTGCTCTGGGAGCTGTTGCTGATGACCTGGTCCCGAGAGCTTCCATCTTGTACCACACCTGGTCGCTGACCAGGGAAAAGGAGTCCAACTTGCAGCCCCAGCACACCCCTCAGTAGTGTGCTCTGACTTCTTTATAGCCTTGATGTTGAGGAGTCCCTTCACTTTAATACTGGTCTCGCCTGCATGCTCTGGGAGGAAGATGCACAAGTACTCACCAGGGTGGTCATCCAAGCCCATCTCGTGTTTCATCTTCAAGTCTTCCTTCAGCATCTTGCCCCCCTTCACCCAGCTGTAGCTGACGATGTCAGTGGTGTGTTTTGGAGCTGATATCATCTACGGAAGCCCAGATCCTGCTCCCTGCCCCAGAGCAGCTTTTGGTGCTCACTAGTGCCAGTACCACAAGCTGCCATGCTGCCATGTCGCCACCATTGGTGCTGTCCCCTATACTTCAGTTTTTAAAAAGAGTGGAAGTAGCAGAAAGAATCGTTGAACTTGAAATTGTATCAATAGGAATTACCCAATCTGAAGAATGGGGAAGCGGGGGTGGGGAGGTGGCAACAAAGAAGAAAAGGAGAAGGAACAGAATGTCAGGGACTTGTTAGACAATATCAACCTATAATATACATGTTTGTTATTGGATGGAAGAAAAATAGAGAATGAGGCATTAAAATATTTTGAAAAAATAATGACTAAAATTTTTCCAGATTTATGAAAGACATAAATATGCAGAGTAAGGAAGCTCAGCAAACCCCCAAAAGAATAAATACAAAGACAATAATGCCTAGATTAGTCATAGTCAGACTAATCAAATACAAAGAGAAAATTTTGAAAATAGCCACATTGCATAAGGCAAATCATGATTCAAATAGAGTCTGATATATCAACAAAGTCTGGAAACCCTTGACCATCTTTAGAAAAAACATCAATCCAGAATTCTGTATCTAGGGGGGGAAACCCTTTAAGAATAAAGGTTAAATAAATACATCTGCATATTACAAAACAGATGCCTAAGAGAATCTGTTGACAACAGGTTTGCACTACTAAAAGTGTCAAAGAAGTTTCAGGTTGAAGGGAAATGATAACCTGTGAAAATTTTCACCTTTAAGACAGAATGAAGAGCACTGGAAATGAATACTTTTTCCTCTTTATTTCTTTAACAAAATTAAAAAGTATATGTGATGGCTTAAAGCAAAAATTTTAGCATCGTCTTGTAGGGTTACAACATATATGGGTGTACTACATATGATAACTATACTATAAAGGATGGGGAGGACAGAAAATGAGCCTGTAAGGGTACAGCAGTTCCACATCTTACACAAAGTGGTAAATTCAGCTCTCAGTAGACTGTGAAGTTAAGATTGTATGTTATAATCCCTTAGAGCAACTACTAGCAAATAGCTTAGAAACCAACATGTAACCAAGAAACAGACTCTTAACTATAGAGAACAAACTGATGTTACCAGAGGGGAGGTGGTTGAGGGGATGGGTTAAATAGGTGATAGAGATTAAGGAGGGCACTTGTGATGAGCACTGGATATCGTATGGGAGTATTGAATCACTAGATTGTACACATGAAAGTAATATTACACTGTATGTTAACTAACTGGAATTTAAATAAAAACTTTTTTTAATTGGGAAATATATATGTGTGTGAGTTTGAAATATTTCAAAAGAAGGAAGGAAAGGAACAGGAGAACAAAACAGGGACAAACAGAAAACAATAGATATAAACCAAATATATCAATACTTACATTAAATGAAATGTGCAAAACCCTCCAGTTACTAGGCATAAATTGTCAGGATAAAAGGAAGGACTCAACTATAATGCTACCAATGTAAAATACATTTAAAATATAAAGACACACAACCTACATAAATAGAAGTTGGAAGTAAGCGGATGAAAAAAGACTCAACTAGTAAGCATTGAAAGCTAGAGTGGCTATATTAATATCAAATGAAGAGAAGTTTAATATATAACTGTTAGGAGATATAAAAGGGGATACTGCATCTTGACAAAAGATCACATCAGTTAGTGGAAAGATAAAACAATCATAAATGTGAGTGATAACATAGTAACAGAGTCTCAAAATACATGAAGCAAATGTTAAAATTAAAGGGGGAAAGTAATTGCATTCTAATACATGGATGTTTTAATACCCTTCAGTAACTGATAAAACATCTTGACTAGTAATGTCAGTTAAGATGTTACTACCTTGATCAAACAGATATTTATACATCACTGTATCCAAAAACTGCAGAATACATACATTCTTTTCTAGCATGCATAGTATGTTTAAAATAGACTATGTGCTAGACCATAAAGCAATCTTAGTAAATTTAAAGAGACTGAAATCAAAGTATGTACTCTGACCACAATGGAATAAAATTAGAAATCAATACCATATCTACAAAATGAAAAGGAAAATTATAAATTATTTTGAACTGACAATAATTAAAGTATAGCATATCCAAAAACAATGCTTAACGGGATGTTGATAGCTTTAAATATGATTATTATGCAATTTGCCCTGAATGTAATTCAGTTAAAGTAGAAATCAATAGTCATAGAATAAATCACAAATTTTTAAACTTAAAATAGAACAGTAATGAAAATACTACATATCAAAGCTTGGGGGATGCAGTCAAAGCAAAATTGTTAGAAAAATATATAGCCTTAAGTGCTTGTATTTGAAAAGAATAAGGTATATGGCTAGTCAAGTATCTATAACCTAAGAATCATAGAAAAACACCAGCCAAATTGATCTACAGAGAGAAGGGAAATTATAATAAAGATAATTAGAAAACAAAAATTGGAGAGTATCAATAAAGCAAAAATTAGTTATCCACAAAAACTAATAAAATAGAAAAACTTCTGATCAAGAAAAAATGAGGCGCAAATAATATAAAGAATAAAAACGGAAAATTAACTACAGATTGAAGAGGAATTTAAAAGTTGAAGCTACTTTGAATAACTTTATATCAGTGCATTTAAAAGCTTAAGTAAACTAGCTCAACAAGAAATAGAAAGCCTGATGAGGCTGGTTCAGTTGGAAGAGTGTACAACTCGATCTCAGGGCCATGAGTTTGAGCCCCACATTGGGTGTAGAGATTACTAAAAAAAGAGAAACAAGGAAGGAAGGGAGAGAGAGAGAGAAAAAAAAAAGCCTGAATAGTTCCTTAACCATTAAGAAGTTGAATTGGTTATTTACAATCTTTCCATAAAGAAAACACAAGACCTAGATGATTTTACAGCCAACTTCTAGCATATACTCAAGGAATAGATAATTCCATTCTTAAAATATTCCAGAAAGAGAAAAAGTGGGACTACATCCCAATTCATTCTTTGAGGCCAGTACAACACTGGTACTGTTACTTGTTACTTGTCTGGTACTTGTCTGGTAACAAAACAAGACAAGTATGGTGTAAGAAAAAAAAAGTGTAGGCCAGTCTTTCTCATGAACTGAAAAGCGGAAAGTTCTAAAAATATTAGTAAACTTCAGTAAATTAAATTCACTTTTTTTTTTATTTCCAGCTTAATTAACATGCAGGTTATATTAGTTTCAGGTGTACAATATTGTGATTCAGCAAGTCTACATATTTTTCAGTGCTCATCTCTACAAGTGTACTTGTAATCCCCTTCACATATTTCAGCCTTCCCCCTGACCTGCCTCCCCATCAGTTTGTTCGCTGTATTTAAGAATTTGATTTTTGTTTTTCTCTTTTTTTCTTGTTTCTTTTGTTTCTTAAATTCCACAGGAGTGAAATCATATGATATTTGTCTTTGGCTGACTTATTTCATTTAGCATAATACTCTTTATATCCATGTTGTTGCAAATGGCAAGATTTCATTCTTCTTTATAGCTGAGTAATATTCCATTGTGTGTGTATATAAAATATATGTATTATATATAGTGTATATTTTTTTTGGAAATTAAACAATAAATATTTGTTTTATTGATATACTAGGCTTAGACACGTGTTCAACAATCAAGCCTAATAATAGCACTATGGTCAGACTATAAGCCTACTTTTCCAAGCAATCATTTTATAATTTGTTGAGCAAACAAGGGACCAAATGTCTGTCACCTACCTGTGTGATCTTTTTATATAAATACTGCTAGTAAGTCCCATTTGGAACAGCTGAAAATCTTTTAGCAAAAGCTTTCAGGATAAGCCCATAAACTCAGTTTAAATTTCACAAGATAGGGGCACCTGGGTGGCTCAATTGGTTGAGTGTCTGACTCGGGCTTAGGTCATGATCTCATGGCTCATGGGTTTGAGCCCTGCTTCAGGCTCTCTGCTGTCAGCACAGAACCCACTTCAGATCCTCTGTACCCCTCTCTCTCCCCCTCCCCCACTCACGCTATCTCTCTCTCTCAAAACTAAATAAGCATTAAAAACTGTTATATTTATATTATATAAATGTATTAAATATTAAAAATATATTTAATATAAAAATATTTAATATATATTAAAATATATAAATATTATATAAAATTATTCTATTATAATTTACATACATACACAGGTGTACATTCACATACATACATACCGCATCTTCTTTTTCTGTTCATCTATCAATGGACACTTGAGCTGCTTCCATAACTTGGCTGTGGTAAATAATGCTGCAGTAAACATAGGGGTGCATCTATCTTTTCCATTAGTGTTTTAGTATTCTTTGGGTAAATATCCAGTAGTGGAATTACTATATCATACCATAGTTCTGTTTTTAATTTTTTAAGAAACCTCCAAACTGTTTTCCACAATGGCTGCACCAATTTGCATTCCCATCAACAGTGCACAAGGATTCCTTTTTCTCCACATCCTTGCCAGCATGATGTTTCTTGTGTTTTTGGTGTTAGCCATTCTGACAGGCGTGAGGTGATATCTCATTGTGGTTTTGATTTGCATTTCCCTGATGATGAGTGATGTGGAGCATCTTTTCATGTGTCTGTTCACATTCATCTGAATGTCTTCTTTGGAGAAATGTCTGTTCATGTCTTCTGCTCATTTTTTGATTGCGTTGTTTCTTGGGTGTTGAGTTGTATAAGTTCTTTATATATTTTGGATACTAACCCTTTATCAGATATGTCATTTGCAAATATCTTCTCCCATTCAGTAGGTTGTCTTGTAGTTTTGTTGATTGTTTCCCTTTCTGAGCAGAAGCTTTTAAATTTCATGTAGTCCCAATAGTTTATGTTAGCTTTTGTTTCCCTTGCTTTAGGAGACTTATCTAGAAAAATGTTGCTATGGCCGCTGTCAGCGAAATTACCTCCTGTGCTCTCTTCTTGGATTTTTATGGCTTCAGGTCTCACATTTAGGTCTTTAATCCATTTTGAGTTTATTTTTCAGTATGGTGTAAGAAAGTTGTCCAGTTTTATTCTTTTGCATGTAGCTGTCCAGTTTTCCCAGCACCATTTGTTGAAGAGACTCTTTTTCCCATTGCATATTCTTGCCTCCTTTGTTGAAGATCAGTTGATCATAGATTTATTTTGGGGATCCCTGTTCTCTTCTATTGATCTATGAGGATCATAGATCTATTTCTGTGCCAACTGCGTACAGTTCTGATTTCTACATCTTTGAAGTATATCTTGAAATCTGGGATTATGATACCTCCGGTTTTGTTCTTTTTCAAGATTGCTTTGACTACATGGAGTCTTTTGTAGTTCCCTACAAATTTTAGGATTATTTGTTCTAGTTATGTGAAAAATGCTGTCAGTATTTTCATAGGGATTGCATTAAATCTGTAGATTGCTTTGGGTAATATTGACGTTTAACAGTATTTGTTCTCTCAATCCGTGAGCATGGAATTTCTTTCCATTTGTTTGTGTCATCTTCAATTCCTTTCATCAGTGTTTTATACTTTTTAGAGTACAGGTTTTTTACATCATTGGTCGAGTTTATTCCTAGATATTTTAGTATTTTGGGTGAAATTTTAAAGATTTGTTTTCTTAATTTCTGTTTTTACTACTTCAGTATCCGTGTATAGAAATGCAATGGATTTTTGCATATTGGTTTTGTATCCTATGACCTTACTGAATTCATTTATCAGTTCTAAGTTTTTTGGTGGAGTCTTTAGGGTTTTCTATATAGAGTATCATGTCATCTGCAAATAGTGGAAGTTCTACTTCTTTCTTCCCAGTTTGGATGCATTTTATTGCCTTTTATTGACCGATCGCTGTGACTCAGACTTTCCAGTACTATCTTGAATAAAAGTGTTGAGAGTGGACATCCTTGTCTTGTTCCTGATCTAATGGGAAAAGCTCTTAGTTTTTCACCATTGAGTATGATGTTAGCTGTGGGTTTTTCATAGATGTCCTTTATTATGTTGAGGTATGTTCCCTGTAAACCCCTTAAGAGTTTTTATCATAAATGCATGTTGTACTGTGTCAAATGCTTTTTCTACAATTGTTGAAATGATCATATGGTTTTCATTTATCCTTTCTCTTGTTAATTTGATGTATCACCTTGATTGATTTGCAAACATTGAACCATGCTTATATCCCAGGAGTGAATCCCACTTGATCATGGTGAATGATTTTTCTAATGTATTGCTGGATTCGCTAATTTTTTTTTTTTGGATTTTTGCATGTGTGTTCATCAGAGATATTGGCCTGTAGTTCTATTTTTTTTTTTTTTTGTCTTGTCTGTATCCTGTTTTGGTATCAAGGTAAGGCAGTCCTCATAAAATAAATTTTGAAGCTTTTCTTTCTCTTAGAAGAATAGGTATTAACTCTTCTTCAAATGTTTGATAGAATTCACCTGTGAAGCCATCTGGGTTGGACTTTTGTTTGTTGGGAGTTTTTTGATTACTGATTCGTTTTCATCACTGGTAATTGTTCTGTTCAAATTTTCTATTTCTTCCTGATTCAGTTTTCGAGAGGCTATCTGTTTCCAGGAATTTATCCATTTCTTCTAGGTTGTCCAATTTGCTGGCCAACCATAATTATTTTCCTAATATTCTTTTAAAATCCTTTGTATTTCTGTGGTGTCAGTTGTTTCTTTTTCATTTCTGAGTTTGAGTTCTCTCTCTCTCTCTCTCCCTCTCTCTATCTCTCTCCCCACGTCTCTCTCTTATGAGTCTGGCTAAAGGTTTATCAATTTTGTTCTTTTCAAAGAACCAGCTTCTGGTTTCATTTATGTTTTGTATTTTTCTTTAGTCTCTATTTCATTTTTTTTTTCAAATCTTTATTATATCCTTTCTTCTACATTTTGGGAGTTTTGTTTGTTCTTTTTCTAGCTCCTTTAGCTGTAAGCTTAGGTTGTTTATTTGAGATTTTTCTTGCTTCTTGAGGCATACCTGTATTGCTATAAACTTCCCTCTTAGAACAGCTTTTGCTGCATCCTCAAAAGTTTGGAGCATTGAGTTTTCATTTTCATTTGTCTCTATGTATTCTTTTATTTCTTTTTTGATTTCTTTCTTGGCTCATTTATTATTTAGTAGCATGTTATTTAACCTTAATGTGTTTATGCACTTTTCAGATTTTTTCTTGTGGTTGACTTCTAGTTTCATAGCATTGTGGTCAGAAAAGATAGCTTCAATTTTTTTTTAAGTTGATTTTGACAGAGAAAGGGAGCATGGACATAGAGGCAGAGAAAGAGAGAGAGAATGAATCCCAGGCAGGCTCTGTGCTGAGCGTGGATGTGGGGCTCAGTCCCATGACAGTGAGATCATGACCTGAGCTGATATCAAGACTCAGACGCTCGATCGACTGAGCCACCTAGGTGCCCGACTTCAATCTTTTTGAATTTGTTGAGACTTATTTTGTGGCATAACATGTGATCTATTCTGGAGAATATTCCATGTGCACATGAAAAGAATGTGTATTCTGTTTTAGGATGTGATGTTCTACATATACCTGATAGATCCATCTGGTCCAGTGTGTCATTCACTCAGAGCTATTGTTTTCTTGTTAATGTTCTGTCTGGATGATCTATGCATTGATGTATGGAGATGTAAAGTCTCCTACTCTTACTGTATTAGTACTGATTACTTCCTTTATGTTTGTTAGTAGCTGCTTTATGCATTTGGATTCTCCATGTTGGGTGCATAAATATTTACAATTGTTAGGTATTCTTGTTGGGTTGTTTCCTTTCTGATTATGTAGTGTCTTTCTTTGTCTCTTGTTACATTCTTTGTTTTTAAAATCTGTTTTGTCCAATATAAGTATTGCTGCCCTGGCTTTCTGTTCACTTCCATTTGCACAATAAATGCTTTTCCATCTCTTCACTTTCAGTCTGCATGTGTCTTAGGTATGAAAACAGTCTCTTATAGGCAGCATATTACAGCATATTGTAGGCAAGGTCTTTTTTATCCATTCTGTCTCCCTTTGTCTTTTGGACCGATTAGTCCATTCACATTCAAAGTAACTATTGATAGATACGTACTTATTGACATTTTATTTACTTGTTTTATGGTTATTTTTGTAGTTCTCTGATCCTTCTCTTGCTCTCTTCTCTTAGGGTCCTGGCTTTCACTAGTGATATACTTGGATTACTATTTTATTTTTTGTATATCTGCTACCAGCTTTTTATTTGTGGTTACCTTTAGGTTTATATATAACATCTTATGCATATTGCAGCCTATAATATGCTTGAACCCATTCTAAAGCACTAAATTTTTACTCCTCTCCCCACCACACTTTAGGTATATGGTGTCATACTTTACGTATTTTTATTTTGTGAATCCCTTGATGACTTTTTATAGATATACTTAATTTTACTGCTTTTGTGATCCTACTTTCCTTATTCCTGCTTATGGTCTTTCCTTTCCATCAGAGTGCTCTTTAACATTTCTTTTAAGGCTGGCTTAGTGGTGAACTTCTTTAACTTCTGTTTGGGAAGCTCTTTACCTCTTCTTCTGTTGTAAATGATAGCCTTGCTGGATAGAGTATTTTTGGTTGCAAGTTTTTTTTGTTCAGCACTTTGAATATATCATGCCGCTTGCTTCTGGCCTGCAAAGTTTCTGCTGAAATATTAGCTGATAGCATTATGGGGTTTCCCTTGTATATAACTGTTTTCTTTTCTCTTGCTACTTTTAAAATTCTCTTTATCACTACTTTTTTTGCTATTTTAATTACTGTATGTTTTTGTTTAGACCTCCTTGAGTTGATTTTGTTGTGGAATCTCTGATTCCTGGATCTGGATTTCTGTTTCCTGCCTCAGTTTCAAGAAATTTTCACTATTATTTCTTTAAATAAGTTTTCTGCCCTCTTTTCTCTCTCTTCTCCCTCTGGGATCCCTATAATTAAATGTGATTACATCTGACAGTGTTGCTGAGTTTCCTTAATCTATTTTCATTCTTTATTCATCTTTTTCCTTTCTCCTATTCAGTTTGATTGCCTTCCATTACTCTCTCCTCCAGGTCACTGATCTATTCTTCTGCTTCCTCTAGTCTACTTATTCCCTTTAGCATGTTTTTAATATCATTTACCGAGTTTTTCATCTCTTGTTGATGCTTTCTTATGCTGTCTATCTTTTTTTTTTTTTTTTTTTTTTGGAGGGTCTTTCACTCTTCTCAAATACAGTGAGGATCTTCATGACTATTACTTTAAGGTCCCCATCTGTTATATTGCTTATCTCTGTTTTGTTTCACTTTCTTGCTATGATTTTGTCCTGTTCTTTGATTTGGGATGTATTTCTTTGTTTCCTCATTTTGTCTAGTTTTCTGTGTCTGTCTCTGTGTGTTAGGAAAGTCCGCTATGTCTCCCACTCTTTAAAGTAGTGGCTTTATCAAGAAGAGGTCCTGTAGTGCTCTTTAGGGTAATGTTCCCTATTCACCAGAGCCTGGCGCTTCAGGGTTGTCTCCTATATATGTTGCATGTGTCCTACTGTTGTGGCTGACCCATGTTTTCCTTTAGTCCCAGTTGTCTGCAATTGCCCTCTTTGCCTCCTGTATGCACAATAGTCTGGGTCTGCCCTTGGGTTTGAGTTGGGTCATACCATGTATTTGTCAGAGCTGTGATCACACTGAATAGCAGGGTACTTTCCCTGTGTTGTCTTCCTGAGAAGCTTTCGTTGGTGGGTGGGGCCTGTAGTCAGACCCAATATTTGTCCCCAGCCCACCACTGGGGCCACAATGGAAGTAGTGTATGGAGTTTTCTTCCCCTCTCCCCAGGCAGGAGTCACTTTGGAGTTGTTCTGACCCCTTTCAGGGCTGTTTGCACACTGCCACTTCTGTTGCACTGCCTTGGATGGGTGTGCTGAGTGCATGTTGGAGGGAACAGATCACAAGGAAACATGGGGGCTGGGCGTGCAGTGTTAGCAGTGTTCACAGGTCTGCTATGGGAGGGGACTTGGAGCTGCTTTGGAAAACTCCTGCCAAGGCCAGGATGGAGGGGGTGGTTCCACAGAAGCACACAGTGGCAGGGCACACTATTAGCAATCTAGGTGGAGACTATTGGCACTGCACTACTTCCTGCATGTGTCTGTGTACCTAGGCTGGGTGGGTGGGGAGAAATGGCACTGCCAGCTGTTTTGCTCTTACAGAAGTCTCCCAACAATCCCTGCCTCTCCAGCACAGGCTCTGAGATTAGTAAACAAATCTCCCTCCCATATACCCCTGGCATCTTTCAAACTGCTGCTTCTCTGCTGTTATCTCAGTAGGGCTGCTTGTTGTGCTGTCTCTTTAAGGGCAGGGACTCCATTTCCTATTGCCCTCCGGCTCTCCCAGAGCTGAATTAATTGATTTTTAAAGTTCTAGGGTTTAAGCCCCACTGATTGTAAGAACTGGTAAAGTTAATCCCCTCTAGTTTTTAGAGCCAAATGTTTTGGGGATTGATCTTACCAGGGAGGGTCCCCTGTGCCTGGGGTGGGGTCTGCTTCTCTCCTGTCTCCACACCTGGAATGTCCCTCCCTCTCTCAGTCCCACAAGTCATTTTGGCCTCTGTCCATGTCTCCACCCTTCCTACCCTATTCAGTGTGGCGTCTTCTGTACATCCAGCTGTGGAGAGTCTGTTCTGCCAGTCTTCAGGTCGTTTTCTGAGTTATTTACACTCATGTGTGTTATCTAGGTGTACTCGTACAACAAGGTGAGTCTAGCCTACTCTATTATCTTCCCACTGACTTATTTTTTAAATATTATTTTCATAAAGCATGAAAGCAAGGAAAACTCTACATTATATTCTTTTTTTAAAACAAAAAGTTTTTTAATGTTTATTTTTGAGAGAGAGAGAGAGAGAGAGAGAAGGACAGAAAGAGGGAGACACAAAATCCGAAGCAGACTCCAGGCTCTGAGTGGTCAGCACAGAGCCTGATGCAGGGCTCGAACTCATGAGCTGTGAGATCATGATCTGAGCTGAAGTCAGATGCTTAACCGACTGAGCTACCCAGGCTCCCCCAATGTTCTTTACAGACACATACATATGTGATAAAAAACCTTTTTAAGTAAGGGAATGATGAACAGAACTCATGATCGTGGTTACTTAGGTCCAGAGGCAGGGGATGGGATAGCAGAAAAATGAAAAGTAGTTTAAATCTATTGGTGTTGTTCTAGTCAGATTATTAAATTTTTAGTTAGTAAATTAAAGCCATAGTCTCAGTCTTCTTGGAATTTACAATGTGGTAGGTAGATAGTTCAAACAAGTAAACACATACACCACATTTTAAGGCTTATAATGAGTGAAGACAGTGTGTGAGATGTACAAGGTCAAGGAAAAGTTCCTGATGGTATCTAAAGAGATGATATCTAAACTGAGACCTGAGGGCTGAGTACTGTAATCATTATGCTTGGAAAAGTGAGAAAATATCAACCTTGGTAAAGCTTACAGACTAAGTAAAAGCAAGGAGAAAGAGGAGGGGATGCTAAGTGGTAACAGCCTTGGCTGGAAGGTGTGAAGGATACTGAGTTCATGGTGAAATGACATGGCCTTACCTTTTGCCCTTCAGAAGCTTGCTTGTCTCAGGTTTCAAACATGAAGGAAAATATAAGGAAAGAAGATACTTATTATACTGCTGTTTGGGGAAATAATGACATATTTTAAATAGAAACAAATTGTAACTGATCTCTTGGTGCAAGCAGGAAGACGTGTATCTCCAATCCTGCTCCACGTATCATTCTGTCATTTTTTTTAACAATGAAAGATATTTATTTCATTTATGAAATACACCATACCCATTTCCTAAGAAAAATGAACATGTATGAGGAACAAGATATTTACCTAGTTTCAGAGTACATCCCTACCGAATTATTTTTTTTAAGTTTTTACTTAAATCCCAATTAGTTAACATACAGTGTAACATTAGTTTCAGGTGTATAATCTAGTGATTCAACACTTCAGTACATCACCCAGTGCTCCTCACCAGTGCACTCCTTATCCCCATCACCCATCCACCTCCCCTCTGGTAACCATCAGTTTTTTCTCTATAGTTAAAAGTCTGTTTCTTGGTTTGTCTCTCTTGCTCTTTTTCCCTTTGCTCATTTGTTTTGTTTCCTAAATTCCATATATGAATGAAATCATATGGCATTTGTCTTTCTTTGATCTATTTCGCTTAGCATAGCTAGTTCCATTCATGTCATTGTAAATGGAAGATTTCATTCTTTTTTGTGACAATAGTATTCTGTTGTGTCTGTATACTACATCTTTATCCATTCATCAGTCGATGGACACTTGGACTGTTTTCATATCTTGGCAATTATAAATGTTGATGCCATAAACATAGGGGTGCATATATCCTTTTGAATTAGTGTTTTTGTATTTTTTGGGTGAATACCCAGTGTTGCAATTAATGGATCTTTTTATTAGTGTTCTTTTTTTTCATTTTTATTTATTCTTGTTTTTTAATTAAATATTTTAATTCCAATATAGTTAACATTACAAGTGTTATTCATTACAAAATGAGAGAAACTTTATAGTGGAAAAACCTGGCTCATGCCACCTTATTAAGTGATCAAAGTATATATTGTCAATAATGCACAAATCAAAATTGTCTGCCACTTGATAGGCTGCAGTGAGAACATAGCATCACTTCTGTGATATGGCTGTCAAAGATACATAATCTGAATCTAATCATGAGGAAACAGAAAACATACCCAAACTGTGGGACATTCTTCAAAATAATCTATAATCTTCAAAAGTGTCAAAATCATGAAAGTTCAAGATCACACTGAGCAGTTTTTTAGATGGGTAGAAAAGAGACACAACAACTAGATGTAGCATGATTCTAGATACCAGCTTTTCTGAAGTTTGAGATTTTATACACACGCAAACACACATTTCCTAAATGTTTATGTATTTTGATAGTATGAGTGTGTGTGAGCGGGAGGGGGGAGAAGGGGTTGCAGAGAGAGAGAGAGGGAGAGAGAACATCACAAACAGTCTGTCAGCCCAGAGCCTGATGTAGGACTCAATCCCACAAACCATGAGATCCTAACATGAACTGAAATCAAGAGTCAGATGCTCAACCAACTGAGCCACCCAGGCACTCCATCACACACATATATTTTAAAAGAAGTGCAGGGGTGCATAGGTGGCTCAGTCAGTTGGGTGTCTCACTTCGGCTCAGGTCATGAGCTCCCAGTCCGTGGGTTCAGGCCCAGGTCAGGCTCTGTGCTGACAGCTCAAAGCCTGGAGCCTGCTTCAGATTCTGTGTGTATCTCTCTCTCTGCCCCTCCCCGCTCATGCTCTCTCTCAAAAATAAATAAACATTAAAAAAAAATTTTAAGGAAAAATAGAAATCCAAAACCTTTGATAAGAGTTATGTGGTTTCCATCAGCTGCGTGCATTGACCCTAGTGGCTGAGACACTGGTGATTTATATACCAAGGCTTATTTCTTGGGGCTTAAATATGGCCTTGAACTTACAAAGATTTCCTTATTGGAAAAATGATTGTTCCTATGAAAGGAAAGAAAAGCTTTCATGGTAGACTGTGTATCTAGTTATATAAATGAAACACATTTGTAATACTTGCAGAGAAATTATTAACACAGCTGTTTATGAAAATTTTTTAAAGGAGCCGAGAGCTATTCAGTGTAGATTTTGTGCTCATTTGAACACAGTATTGTTCTTTAACATGGAGATTGATAAAATGTGCAGTCCCAGTCTCAGATGGGACCCTGTAGTAGAATGTTCTAGCTGCAATTAAAAAAACCACAGATGAGAAGCACAAAGGCCACCATCAACAATTGCAAAGCAATAGTTCTATTAGTTTAGGAATAGTTCCAATAGTATATAGCTCATGTCTAACAAGTCTGAAGATACACATTTGGTAACTTCTGTTCAGGAAGAGGAGGGTGGGAACAGAAGCCTCAGATAAAGAAACCTAGAAAGGTTAAGAGTCATACACATATGTGTATGTGCACACATTGAGAAAGCAGAAAGGTGAGAGAAAACAGAAGATTGAGACTAAAAGGAAGATAAGAATGAGACCCAGAAAGAGAATGAGAACAGAAACAAGGGGAGGGCTGAGGAAGGAGAGAGGATAGAAAGAGACTACTAGTGGTCACGTGTGGGCTGTGGGTAGAAGTGGGAAAGACAAATACAGAGAAATCCTGTTTAGGCCTTTCCCAGCACCCTGTAATAATGCAGTCTCTCCGCCTGCCCTCCTGAAGCTTACATCCCAATGTCCTTATATTTGTACTTAGGCATATAGCAGGACATCAGGCAGAAGGCCTTCTGGCTTTTTCAATAAATGAAAGAAAACAGTAACCCCAGACATTAAAATGGTCATACACAGAGCTAAATTCCTGTTTCTGTGCCCTTTCCCACTCCTCCTGGGGTTTATGAGATGTGGGAAAAAGCATTCTTTGTGGTTGGCCTCTGCTCTTGCTCAGTTCGTTCTCACCTGTGAAAGCAGTCTGGTTAGAGAAGTAAAAGCAGCAATATTAGGTCTCATTAACACCTCTGACTGCAGCAAATGAGAGTCCATTAAATCTATACACTTCAGTATGTGGTTGTGTTCCTTGAAAGATAACTTGCTTTCTCTTGATCTTGACAAATAAATTAACAAATTCCTGTGTTTTAAAAAGTGTGATTTGAGTTTGGCAATTTATTATAAACATACACTTAACCCTACAGCCTAGCAATTTCACTCTTAGCTTTTTATCCAAGAAAAATGAAAGTATTTCTTCACAAAAAAAGACTTGCATAAGAATGATCTTAGCAGCCATATTCATAAATAACTAAAATCCCTAAACAACACACCACCAACAGGTGAATTGATAAACAAATTGTGGTATATCTGTACAATGGAATAATATTTAGCAATAAAAAGGAATAATTATTAATACATTGAACAACATGGATGAATTAGAATTCATGGAAGCATTATTCAGAGTAGGGAAAAAAGCCACATTCAAAAGTCTACCATGTGATTCTAGTTATTTGAAATTTTAGAAGATACAAAATAATCTATGACACAAAGCAGATCAGCGGTTACCCAGAGCCTCAAATGTGGAGGAGCACAAGGGAACTTTTGTGGATGATGAAAATATTCATCTTGATTAGGGTGGTTCTTACATGGACACATAACATTTGTCAAAACTTATTGAAGTATATACTTAAAATGGATGCAGTTTATAATAAAATTTATTTTTTAAATGTGCTTTTGCACATGTGGCAAAACATCAACCAGTGAGTCTAGGGAAAGAGTATAGTTCATTGTCTCCTCTTCTCCAACATTTCTGACAGCTTGACATTTTTCAAAACAAAAATTTGGGAGAAATGTGATTTTGTGTACATACAGAAGGGTCATTTGACTTTTGGCATTGCATGCCAGTGAAATTTATTTTGCCCTAGATTTAGAAGAGGAAAAAATACCCTGTCCAAAATATAGTGATGTAAAGACTCTGATTATTGAGGGGAGAAGCAAGCCAAGGGGGCTAATGCCTGTACACCTTCATATGATTTCATATTCATTCTCTCATTTTTTTCTTGATACGAACAACATAAAGGTAATGGCTATTGATTTTCTTTCCTCCTATTTTAAGTAAACACAATATATTCAAATTATTTGTATGCCCTCTTCAGCCAAGAATATACTATTACTAGATATCACAAAGAATGCAGAAAGAAAATAGTGTGGAAGTTGCTCTCAAGAACCTTATAGTCTAGCACGAGGGTCAGCAAACTAAGATCCACAGGTCAAACCATCACTTGTTTGTAAATAAAGTTTTACTGGAACATAACCACACCCATTCATTACATATGGCTGCTCTCTGTCTACAGGGTAGGGTTGAGTCGTTGCGATAGAGACTGTGTGATATGCAAAACATAAAATATTTATTTTCTGGCCCTGTGTAGAAAATATGCACCATCCTCTGGTCTAGAAAATGAAACATGAATGCCAAAGCAAAGAATCCTGTAAGCAAAATAAAGATCAGGTGTTCTGAGAAGTTAGAGGAAAGAGAGATTCCTTCCTAATAAAAAGGTTGGAAATAAACATTTAAAAAATTAAACATGTAAAAAGGGGTGCCTGGATGGCTCAGCCAGTTAAGTGTCTTACTTCAACTCAGGTAATGATCTCATGGTTCACGAACTCGAGTTCCACATTAGGCTCTGTGCTGACAGCTCAGAGCCTGGAGCTTGCTTCTGATTCTGTGTCTCCCTCTCTCTCTGCCCCTCCCCCACCCCTCCCTGCCCCTCCCTCCCTCCCCCCATCTCTCTCTCTCTCAAAAATAAATAAACATTAAAAAAAACGTTTGGAGAAGTCTCCATTGAGGAGGTAGTGTTGGAAGCCAAACCTAAGTAGGAATTAGGCAGGTGGGAACAGAGTGGCAAATGGCTAGAACAGGAGGCATGGAAGGAAATCGTTCCTTGTGTTCTTGAAAATCACCAAGCAGAAAGCAAATAAAGCATAGAGAAAAATAGAAAATAAACCAAATTCAGCAATCCTAGACTCACTTGTCAACAAATCATAAAATATCAAGAGCTATAAAGAACTTCAAAGATCCTCTCATACAACCCTTTCAATTTTCAGGTGAGGGAACAGACTCAAGGAGTCTTAAATAACTCATGCAAGGCCACATACAGATTTAGTGCGGAAACCATACTAAACCAATTGCTTTTGCCTCCACCTCTTGTATTGGGCATGTTGAGATAGTTTAACATTTACTGAGCTACCTTCCTAGACTGGATCCGTAGGGCATGGAGTCTCATCTAAAGATTAGGAATACAGATCAGACTGTCTAGAATACTTTTTTCAAATCACACATACCCACCCTTCCTTTGAGATTTACTGCATGCAGTGAGAAATATATGGGGATATGTTCCCCAAATCAATGTTGTGAAAAAGGAAGACTGAAACCTTTATTTTTATTGTACATTATATATAAAGTCTAACAAATATTTGATATTTTTAGAAAAACAAATAATATAATTTTGAAAACATTATCTATAATTAACTTGGGAAAATCTGGCTTCTTTGTTGGATCAGATTACCTGTCCTGGGGCTCCCGGGTGGCTCAGTCGGCTGAGTGTCCAACTGCGGCCCAGGTCATAATCTCACGGTTCGTGGGTCTGAGTCCCGCATCGGGCTCTGTGCTGATGGCTCGGAGCCTAGGGCCTGCTTCAGATTCTGTGTCTCCCTATCTCTCTGCCCCTCCCCTGCTCACGCTCTGTCTCTCCCTCTCTCTCAAAAATAAATAAACGTAAAAAAAAATTTTTTTTAAAAAGATTACCTGTCCTGAGACTAGCACTTTCATATTTTCCTAACAGTTTAATTCCTGCATTTGTTTTAGGCCAAGCTGACAAAAATTAAGTGATCACTTGTAAAACATAAGCCAACATCATCAGGCTTTATTGTATTACTATCACTGGGTGCTGTTCTGTTTCCGACACAAGAGAAGTAACAGCTCATTGGCTTCTGTCACACTTACCACACCTTTCCGTCACAACGAAGCATCTCAAAGAGCATTCTGCCTTCACTTTTTTCATTTTGACATGACACACTTTTTTTAAAAAAATTTTAAATATTTATTTTTTAGAAAAACTGTGAGCGGGGGAGGGGCAGAGAGTGAGGGAGACAGAGGATCCAAAGCATGCTCTGCACTGACAGCAGAGAGCCCATTGTGGGGCTTGAACTTATGAACCATGAGATCATGACCTGAGCCACCCAGGTGCCCCAACACTACACATTCACTTTCTACCCACTGTACTTTGTCTTTTTCTCCCACCATTCTACTCAAAGTGCTTTCACCAAGATCACCAGTGACTTCCAAGTTCAAAATCTCCCCTTCTTTGGTTTATGTAAATCCCCCTCTGGACATTTGCAAATGTTGATGTTTCCCAGGATTTCTTTTTGAGTTTTTCTTCTCTTCCCCCTTAAGATGTACCACCTTCATGGACAATTTTGTGTTTATGGCTTCAACTATTATACATACACTGGTGATCCCAAATAAGCATCTCCATACTCAGGATCCAGAACTTAGCATGTCCAAAACTAGGCCTGCCCTCCTCCCTTCTCCTGTATTCCCTAGCCTGGTAAATAACTCCTTCCTTCCCATTCCCTAAATATGCAATTTAATCAGATTATTCTCCATTCCCCATCATCTCTCACTTGTAGCAGTACAGTAGCCTCCTTCTCTTAATTTTAACCATTAATTTTAGCCATTAATTTTAACCTCTTCTATAATAGCCTACACATTGTGACAAATCCTCTTTCTGAAATGAATCTTTCATTGGCTAACACATCACTGTCTAGATTAAGAGCAAAATTCCTTAATGATGCATACGTGGCCTTTGTGATCTGATAGTCTTATTTCCCAATACTCTGGCTACACCCAGCAACTTGAGGCTCCCTGAATGTACACACACACTGATTCCTTCTTTCATGCTGTTTCCTTGTGTGCACTCTGCTGCCCCACACCACCACCACCCCACCAAGCTAGGTTCCAGCTGTGAGACTCAGCTCATGACTTATCCCTCTGGGCAATGTTCCTTGTGTTCCAGTCCTTACAGTGCCATGACTTTATTTCTAGGGTTGCTGTACCTAAAACATGGAATTCTATTATGGTATACTTACCAATGAACTCTTTTTTTTTTTTTTAAGTTTATTTTTGAGAGAGAAAGAGAGAGAAAGAGCAGGGGAGTGGTAGAGAGAGAGGGAGAGAGAGAATCCCAAGCAGGCTGAATCCCAGGAACCGTAAGATCATGACCTGAGCTGAAATCAAGAGTCAGGGAAATCAACAGTCAAACACTCAACTGACTAAGGCACCCAGATGCCCTACCAGTGAACTCTTGAGAACAGAGCTTTGTCTTTATCTTCACCCATTGAGCTTGTCACAGAGCCTAGGACCTAGTATTTGAAAAATATTTGATAAGTTAATGAAAGAAATTGTTGTAAGCTAATGGGTTTTGTGGGTCAGAGAATTATACTGTTATTTCAAATACAGGTGAAATATGGATGATATTCATGTCCTTCCTAATGTGAATTTATCTATTTCATGATCCACATATACATACTTACTTAAACTGAATAAGTTCCTCCAAAATGTTAATCTTTCTATAAAGTAGATAGCATGGCTCAGTGGTTATGCATAACAAGTCTTTCCTCATGTTTCTACTTAAACCTTTCTGAAGATATAAAACCAAAATTCCGCTCTCATTTCTATATATGCAAAATGTAGAAATATCTATGAGAAAGATATATATATGTGTATTTTCCTGAAATTCTACCTTTAAACCCTTCAAAGGTACTTCTAGGGTGCCTGGGTGGCTTAGTTGGTTAAGTATCCGACTTCAGCTCATATCATGATCTCACGATTTGTGAGTTTGAGTCCTGCCCTGCTTCAGGTTCTGTCTCCCTCTCTCTCTGCCCCTCTCCTGCTTATGCTGTCTTCAAAACTGAATAAATGTTAAAAATGAAAAAAAAAAAAACAACCTTCAACTCATAGAGAAAAGATGGCAGCGTAGGAGGACACTGGGCTCACCTTCTCCTGGTGATCACTTAGATTCCACCCACATGGGCCTAAAAATAACCCAAAAAACTCCCGGAAGATTAGCAGAATGGACTCTCCAGACCCAAGCATAGACAAGAGACCCACAGAAGACAGTACAAAGGGCAGAGAGGTGGTGCATGCTGCACGGACTAGTAGGAGGGAGCTGGGGCAGTGGAGGGGCAGCCCTACAGGCAAGGAAGAACCCCCGAAGTCTGGCTTGCAAAAGTGCCAGACTCCGTGAGTTCTGACAGCCAGCAGGACTTAACATCTGGAATGTGAAAAGTCAACAGCTCTGCTCTCGGGGAGTGGGGAGGGCAAGAGGATGCCGGAAGGGAGAGTTGTTGAGCCAGGAAGACAGAGCTCAGCTCAACAGGGGAACAAAGGTGCTGGCAATCTCCATCTCCCTCTCGCATCCCCCAGCCAAAATTCCAAAGGGAACCAGTTCCCATCAACAAACTTGCTTGCACCAGGCAAACACCCAATGCTGTGCTTCTGTGGGTCCATCCCTCCAACTGACCTGCCTCCCTCCTGGTGCTGCAGGGCCCCTCCCGCAGGGGACCACCACCAACAAAGCTAGCTAAGCCTGCCCCTTCCGCCCCTATGCACCTTGCAGATCCACCCCATCTAATAAGCCCTTGGCCAGATCCCATTGAAGCAGCACAAGCCTGGCAGTGTGTAAACAGCCCAGACAGGGGCCACACCACCCCACAGTGAGTCCTGCCCCTGGGAGGGGGGAAGATAAGGTACACATCAGTCTGACTGTAGCCCCAGCAGTGGGCTGGGGGCAGACATCAGATCTGACTGTGGCCCCACCCACCAACACAAGTTACTCCAGGCAGCACAGGGGAAGAGCCCTGCAGTTTGGAGCTACCTCAGGGACTACCCAAAGTGATGAAACAGAAGAATTCTCCTCACAGGAAACTCCAGGAAGTAACAACAGCTAACCAATTGATCAAAACCGATCTAAGCAATACAACGGAACAAGAATTTAGAATAACAGTCATAAAATTAATCACTGCGCTTGCAAAAAGCATAGAGGACAGCAGAGAATCTATTGCTACAGAGATCAAGGGACTAAAAAATAGTCACGAGAAATTTAAAAATGCTATAAATGAGGTGCAAAATAAAATGGAGGTGGCCATAGCACAGATTGAAGAGGCAGAGGAGAGAATACGTGAATTCAAAGATAAAGTTATGGGAAAAGAGGAAGCTGAGAAAAAGAGAGAAAAAAATCCAGGAGTATGAGGGGAGAATTAGAGAACTAAGTGATGCAATCAAATGGAACAATATCCGTATCATAGGAATTCCAGAAGAAGAGGAGAGAGAGAAAGGGGCTGAAGGTGTACTTGAACAAATCCTAGCTGAGAACTTCCCTGATCTGGGGAAGGAAGCAAGCATTGAAATCCAAGAGGCGCAGAGAACCCCCTGTAGACATAACTTGAATCGATCTTCTGCACGACATATCATAGTGAAACTGGCAAAATACAAGGATAAAGAGAGAATTCTGAAAGCAGCTAGGGATAAACGGGCCCTAACATACAAAAGTAGACACATAGGGGAGTGCCAAACCTACCTACTGAAATTTGGCAGGCCAGAAAGGAATGGCAGGAAACCTTCAATGTGATGAACAGAAAAAATATGCAGCCAAGAATCCTTTATCCAGCAAGTCTGTCGTTCAGGATGGAAGGAGAGATAAAGGTTTTCCCAAACAAACAAAACCTGAAGGAATTCATCACCACTAAACCAGCCCTACAAAAGATACTAAGGGGGACTCTGTGAGTGAAATGTTGCAAGGACCACAAAGTACCAGAGACATCACTACAAGC
This sequence comes from Panthera leo, assembly GCF_018350215.1. Classification (NCBI taxonomy): domain Eukaryota; kingdom Metazoa; phylum Chordata; class Mammalia; order Carnivora; family Felidae; genus Panthera; species Panthera leo. Next base: position 29,351,737 of record NC_056684.1, on the reverse strand, counting down.
ACGAAACCTACAGACATCACAATGACTCCTAACCCGTATCTTTGAATAATAACGCTGTATGTAAATGGCTTAATTCTCCAACGAAAAGACATAGGGTATCAGAATGGATAAAAAAACAAAAAACAAAAAACAAGACCCATCTATTTGCTCTCTACAAGAGATTCATTTTAGACCTGAGGACACCTTCAGATTGAAAGTGAGGGGATGGAGAACTATCTATCATGCAACTGGAAGTCAAAAAGAAAGCTGGAGTAGCCATACTTTTATCAGACAAACTAGACTTTAAATTAAAGGCTGTAACAAGAGATGAAGAAGGGCATTATATGATAATTACACAGTCTATCCATCAGGAAGAGCTAACAGTTATAAATGTCTTATGTGCCAAATACGGGAGCCCCCAATTATATGAAAGAATCACAAACATGAGCAACCTTATTGATAAGAATGTGGTAATTGCAGGGGACTTTAATTCTCCATGTACAACAATGGAGAGATCATCTAGACACAGGATCAATAAAGAAACAAGGGCCCTGAATGATACATTGGATCAGATGGACTTGACAGATATATTTAGAACTCTGCATCCCAACGCAACAGAAGATACTTTCTTCTCGAGTGCGCATAAAACATTCTCCAAGATAGATCACATACTGGGTCACAAAACAGCCCTTCATAAGTATAAAAGAATTGAGATCATACCATGCACACTTTCAGACCACAATGCTATGAAACTTTAAATCAACCACAGGATAAACTTTGGAAAACCTCCAAAAGTATGGAGGTTAAAGAACAACCTACTAAAGAATGAATGGGTCAACCAGGCAATTAGAGAAGAAATTAAAAAATATATGGAAACAAATGAAAATACAACAATCCAAACGCTTTGGGACGCAGCGAAGGCAGTCCTGAGAGGAAAATACATTGCAATCAGGCCTATCTCAAGAAACAAGAAAAATCCCAAATACAAAATCTAGTAGCACACCTAAAGGAAATAGAAGCAGAACAGCAAAGATACCCCAAACCCAGCAGAAGAAGAGAAGTAATAAAGATCAGAGCAGAAGTAAACAATATAGAATCTATAAAAACCTGTAGAGCAGATCAATGAAACCAAGAGTTGGTTTTTTGAAAAAATAAACAAAACTGATACACCTCTAGCCAGGCTTCTCAAAAAGAAAAGGGAGAGGACCCAAATAGATAAAATCATGAATGAAAATGGAATTATTACAACCAATCTCTCATAATACAAGCAATTATCAGGGAATACTATGAAAAATTACATGCCGACAAACTGGACAACCTAGAAGAAACGGACAAATTCCTAAGCACCCACACACTTCCAAAACTCAAACAGGAAGAAATAGAAAACTTGAAAAGACCCATAACCAGTGAAAAAATTGAATCAGTTATCAAAAATCTCCCAACAAATAAGAGTCCAGGACCGGATGGCTTCCCTGGGGAATTCTACCAGACATTGAAAGCAGAAATAATACCTATCCTTCTCAAGCTGTTCCAAAAAATAGAAAGGGAAGGAAAACTTCCAGACTCATTCTAGGAAGCCAGAATTACTTTGATTCCCAAACCAGACAGAGACCCAGCAAAAGAAGAGAATTACAGGCCAATATCACTGATGAACATGGATGCAAAAATTCTCAACAAGATACTAGCAAATCAAATTCAACAGCATATAAAAAGAATTATTCGCCATGATCAAGTGGAATTCATTCCTGGGCTGTAGGGCTGGTTCAGTATTCACAAACCAATCAATGTGAGACATCATATTAGTAAAAGAAAAGATAAGAACCATTTGATCCTGTCAATCGGTGCAGAAAAAGCATTTGACAAAATACAGCATCCTTTCTTAATAAAACCCCTCGAGAAAGTCGGGATAGAAGGAACACACTTAAACATCATAAAAGCTGTATATGAAAAGCCCACAGCTAATGTCATTCTCAGTGGGGAAAAACTGAGAGCATTTCCCCTGAGATCAGGAACATGACAGGGATGTCCACTCTCACTGCTGTTGTTTAATATAGCGTTGGAAGTTCTAGCATCAGCAATCAGACAACAAAAGGAAATCGAAGGCATCAAAATTGGCAAAGATGAAGTCAAGCTTTCACTTTTTGCAGATGACATGATACTATACATGGAAAACCCGATAGACTCCACCAAAAGTCTGCTAGAACTGATACACAAATTCAGCAAAGTTGCAGGATACAAATTAATGTACAGAAATCAGTTGCATTCTTATACACTAAAAATGAAGCAACAGAAAGACAAATAAACTAATCCCATTCACAATTGCACCAGGAATCATAAAATACCTAGGAATAAACCTAACCAGAGATGTAAAAGATCTGTATGTTGAAAACTATAGAAAGCTTATGAAGGAAATTGAAGAAGACACAAAGAAATGGAAAAACATTCCGTGCTCATGGATTGGAAGAATAAATATTATTAAAATGTCAATACTACCCAAAGCTATCTCCACATTCAATACAGTCCCAGTCAAAGTTGTACCAGCATTCTTCTCGAAGCTAGAACAAGCAATCCTAAAATTTGTATGGAACCACAAAAGACCCCGAATAGCCAAAGTAGTACTGAAGAAGAAGACCAAAGTGGTAGGCATCACAATCCCAGACTTTAGCCTCTACTACAAACCTGTAATCATTAAGACAGCATGGTATTGCCACAAAACAGACACGTAGACCAATGGAATAGGGTAGAGACTCTCCAGAATTTGACCCACAAAAGTATGGCCAACTAATCTTTGACAAAGCAGGAAAGAATATCCAATGGAAAAAAGACAGTCTCTTTAACAAATGGTGCTGGGAGAACTAGACAGCAACATGAAGAAGAATGAAACTAGACCACTTTCTTATACCATTCACAAAAATAAACTCAGAATGGATGAAGGACCTGAATGTGAGACAAGAAACCATCAGACCCCTAGAGGAGAAAACAGGCAACAACCTCTTTGAGCTCAGCCATAGCAACTCCTTACTCGACACATCTCCGAAGGCCAGGGAAACAAAAGCAAAAATGAACTATTGGGGCCTCATGAAGATAAAAATCTTCTGTACTGCAAAGGAAACCATCAACAAAACTAAAAGGCAACCAACGGAATGGGAAAATACATTTGCAAATGACCTATCAGACCAAGGGCTAGTATCCAAAAATCTATAAAGAACTCACCAAATTCCACACCCAAAAAACAAATAATCCAGTGAAGAAATGGGCAGAAGACATGAATAGACACTTTTCTAAAGAAGACATCCACATGGCCAACAGACACATGAAAAGATGCTCAACATCACTCCTCATCAGGGAAATACAAATCAAAACCACACTGAGGTACCACCTCACGCCGGTCAGTGTGGCTAAAATGAACAACTCAGGCGACTACAGATGCTGGCGAGGATGTGGAGAAACGGGGAACCCTCTTGCGCTGTTGGTGAGAATGCAAACTGGTGCAGCCGCTCTGGAAAACAGTGTGGAGCTTCCTCAAAAAATTAAAAATAGATCTACCCTATGACCCAGCAATAGCACTGCTAGGAATTTACCCAAGGGATACAGGAGTGCTGATGCATAGGGGCACTTGTACCCCAATGTTTATAGCAGCACTTTCAACAATAGCCAAGTTGTGGAAAGAGCCTAAATGTCCATCAACTGATGAATGGATAAAGAAGTTGTGGTTTATATATACAATGGAATACTACTTGGCAAGGAGAAAGAATGAAATATGGCCTTTTGTAGCAACGTGGATGGAACTGGAGAGTGTTATGCTAAGTGAAATAAGTCATACAGAGAAAGATAGATACCATATGTTTTCATTCATATGTGGATCCTGAGAAACTTAACAGAAGACCATGGGGGAGGGGAAAAGTTACAGAGAGGGGAGGAGGCAAACCATAAGAGACTCTTAAAAACTGAGAATAAACTGAGGGTTGATGGGGAGTGGGAGGGAGTGGAGGGTGGGTGATGGGCATTGAGGAGGGCACCTGTTGGTATGAGCACTGGGTGTTGTATGGAAACTAATTTGACAATAAATTCCATATTTAAAAAAAACACCTTCACAGGTACTTTTGCAGCTTTTGCTGAATATGAAGCATTGTCTTTTGAATAGCTGTTACAAGGGGAAGCAATATTTAAATTATTAACATTGGATGAAAGCTAATTGTGGTCACTTGTCTAAGTATCTGGAAGTGGCAATAAAAATTCCCTCACACTTGTTTAGTGCTTTCTAATTTCCAAGCACTTTCACATGTCATCTTGATTAACCCTCACTACAGTGTAGTAAAGTAGTTAAAGGCTCAGGCTCAGCAGGGGGGCTGCCTGGATTGAGGCCCTTACTCTGCCTCTGCCGTATTTAACCTCTCTAAACCCTGGATTTCTTTTCTGAAAATAGGAACAGCAGTACTGGTCTGTGGGAATATTGTGTGGATTAAGTGTGATGATCTGGGTGAAGTAGTTAGCACAGTGTCTTACATTGTTAGCTGATCGCTAATTGTCAGCTGTTCTTACCACTGCCGCCTCTTTCACTACCATTATTACTACAAGAGAAGTCCCTGTGAAGTGACAGTGGGCAAATAGTGAAAGTTTCACTTCTTCCTTACCAATTTGGATGCCTTTTTATTTCATTTTATTATGTGATGGCTGTGGCTAGGACTTCCAGTACTATGTTAAATAATAGTGGTGAGGGTGGACATCTCTGTCATGTTCCTGATCATAGAGGAAAAGCTCCCAGTTTCTCCCCATTGAAGATGATTTTAGCTGTGGATTTTTCATATATGGCCTTTGTTATATTGAGGTATGTTGAGGTATTCTCTCTAAACCTACATTGTTGAGAGTTTTTATCATAAGTGGATATTTGTGAGATGCTTTTTCTGCATCTCTTGAAATGATCATATGGTTCTTATCCTTTTATTAATGTGGTGTATCACAATGACTGATTGGGGAATATTGAACCACCCTTTCAACCTAGAAATAAATCCCATTTGATCATGGTGACTGATTCTCTTGATGCATTATTGGATTCAGTTTGCTAGTATTTTCTTGAGAATTTTTGCATCCATGTTCTTCAGGGATATTGGCCTGTAGTTCTCTTTTTTAGTGGAGTCTTTGTCTGGTTTTGGTATCAGGGAAATGCTGCCTCATAGAGTGAATTTAGAAGTTTTTCCTTCCTTTTCTATTTTTGGAATAGTTTGAGAAAAATAGGTATTAATTCCTCTTTAAATGTTTGATAGAATTTGCCTGTGAAGCCATCTGGCCCTGGATTTTGTTTTTGGGGAATTTATACATTTCTTTCAGGTTGTCCCATTTGTTGGCATATGGTTTTTCATAATATTCTCTTATAATTGTTTGTATCTCTGTGGTGTTGGTTGTTATTTCTCCTCTCTCATTTGTGATTTTATTTGGGTCCTTTTTCTTTTCTTTTTGATAAGTCTAGAGGTTTATCAGTGTTTCTAATTTTTTTCAAGTAACTATCTCCTAGATTTATTGATCTATTTATTGTGTTTTTTTAGTTTCTCTTTCACTTATTTCTGCTCTAATCTTTATTATTTCCTTCCTTTTGCTGGCTTTAGGCTTCGTTTGTTCTTTTCTCTAGCTCCTTCAGGTGTAAGGTTAGGTTGTTTATTTGAAATTATTCTTGGTTCTTGATGTAGGCCTGTATTTCTAAACAATCTTCTGTTGGTTCTCAGTGAACTTAAATCATATTCTTACCATTGTGAACAAACACACTGTACAACTTAAAAATACATAAACCCAACTTCACAATACTAAAAATTATCTGGATAGAATTACCACTGATTACCAAGTTAATTTTCTCTCTCGGGAAATCACGTTACAAAAGGATGGATTTGTACTACTAAGAAAAGCATCTTTCTGTATTGCAAAGAAGAATGTAGGAAGTTTTTGAAATTACTTTCATAGTGTGAGGTAGTGGGAGGAAAAATGTAAATTTGCCTTTTAAAAGTGACAATGACTTTTAACTTAATTTTGCCAAAACACTTTGCCTCACGGTTTGGGCCTATAAATATTGGATTTCTCCTTGGAGTAGGTTTAGAGAAGACACACAGTACTTATTCCAACCTTGATAGTTTCTTTATCCTCAGGAAATTTTCCTCCTCTGGGCCATGATTTTCTCAAATATAAAATGAAAAAATTTGATTCAGAAATTCTTTCTAGATCTAAAACTATATGAAATACCTGTAGATTTTAAGAAGCTAAAATATCTTTTGAGAGGAAGGGGAAATTTTATAGTAAGAATATGTACATGAAGTCAACCTGTAATTTGCTACTGTAAGGTAATGACCACAAGTGTATACTGAAGAAATATACTAAGGGAAATGCCTTTCATCCATTGGAGAAAAATTGTGGTTTTAGATTTCTGCCTCAGGAGTGACAGATTCAGAAGAGCCAAAAGCTACATAGCTCTGTTTTTTCCCAGGCCAGGTCAGGTACATACCACCAGGTGATAGTTATAAGCACTGGTGCATGCTGGGAAGGTAACCTTCCCCTGCCCTTCAGAGACCACCCACCCCAGGATGGAATGTGTTCCAGACTCAGGTAAGCCAGGTGTGCAATAGATGGGGGCAGTGAGCAGGGGGGAGGGGAGGATGTTGCTAGCACACCTTTCCTAAAGGACAGGCTCCTCAACTTGCAATGTGCCCTTGGCCTGCAACTGTGCTGGAAGGAAGTTAAACTCTAGTGTTGGTCTATAAACATGTATTAGAACTCTAGGTGTGCCTTTCATCTACTAAGTGTCCCAAAAGAGCAGGCTGCTAATGAGTTATTTTACCTCTGGCAAGTAACAGCGATACCCAACTAGACAAAAGACAACAGTATAGAGTAGTGCTCTGAATACATTATCCTTTACAGTGTAGATACTTTCCCCTGCAAGTTTCTTTTTATCAAATCTCATTTTTGAAGACTAGAAAGAACCTTTCTGTCTCACTGAAAATAAGCCCCTCCTTACCTTAATTTAGGCAATTTTGAAATTCTTTCCTAGATGAACCATTGGTTTCCTATTAAATCGTTGCTGTTAAATGATTTAAAAGCAGGAAAAGAAAAGTCTATATAGAAGGATAAGGAGAATTTCTGTGACCACTTGAATAAAATGTCCTGATGAAACACAAAAAACACTTCAGTAAAGGTTACAAGCAAAAGAAAATTCTGTTCTTAGAAGTGAAAGGATCAATACTAAATGAGAAAATACACATACAAACACAAAATTCTATGGAAAAATATGATAAGGAGCTGAACTGAATGTCAGGCTAACTTAGACTGTTGGAAAATAGTAAATTATGGGGAGAAAGTAAAAGACTGTTCAGTACAGTGACATCCTTTTGACCTAGGTCTGAAATCCCAGGATTCACTGCAGCAGGCCTAACAAGGGAAGCTAAGCTCCTGCAGGCCACGAGCATTCTTCATATAACTGCCAGATTATTAGGGAGGTTTTTCAGTTTGTGTTTACTTTATGAAGAAACTGCCAAATGGTATTTCTAAAATTAAGTAGAAAGCCCCAATGAAATAGAAAATCAAAAGTTACCAGCTATGGACAGAGAATATAGGCATATTGTAAAAATATATCTGATTTACTTTACACTGAGCTTATTTTCTTAGGGCTGATGAAGAAGTGACATTTGATGCTCAAACCACATTGACAGTTTCTGGATAATGAGATTAGTATATTTCACCCAGAATTATCCCAACAATCCTTAAATATAATGTATTCTTGCCCTTTGGCCAAGAATAAAGCACTTATGGAATTCTTTTTTTTTTTTTTTTTTAATGGAAGAGACATCAGAAAGACATTGTTTGGCTCATGATCAGTTTTACTTCCCTCCACCAAAGAAAAAGTTTCTGCTGAATCTTCAGTAAAAGAGATACCCAATGTGAGAGTCAGTGCACACGGGCTTTAAAGTCTATTAAATTCAGGTTCAAGTACTGGACCTTTCCTTTAATTAGCTGTGAAACTTGGGCATGTCCTTGATATCTCTGAACTTGAATTCTCAATCTGTAAAAATTAAATGTTATGATACAGGAAAAATGCTTAACCATGTTTGACTTAGTAGAAAAACCTCATAGATGTTAGTCTCTGTCCTTCCTTCTCTTCCCCTCTCCCAGTGAGTATTGTTCACAATTTATCCTTTTTTTTTTTTTTTTTAGTATCTTTAGGTTGTCATTTGGAGCATAAGCAGTTATACTGATATATACTAAATGATAATTTCAGAGGAAATAAAGATAAGTAAGTCTAACTAATAAAGACAACTGAGTCTCATGTTGTAATACTTTTTTGCACTCATATCTGTCCTTTCTTGTGCTTCCAGAATCAGTGTCACCTTTTACTACTGCCTGCCTCTAAAATAGTCACCACTTTCCTCTTTTATATTGTTTTTTCTGTTCCTCTGTAAACCATGAAACCACAGCTTCTTACATTTGTTTATAAAATCAGAGTTTGTGGGGCGCCTGGGTGGCGCAGTCGGTTAAGCGTCCGACTTCAGCCAGGTCACGATCTCGCGGTCCGTGAGTTCGAGCCCCGCGTCAGGCTCTGGGCTGATGGCTCGGAGCCTGGAGCCTGTTTCCGATTCTGTGTCTCCCTCTCTCTCTGCCCCTCCCCCGTTCATGCTCTGTCTCTCTCTGTCCCAAAAATAAATAAAAAAAAAAAAAAAAGTTGAAAAAAAAAAAATAAAAATAAAAAAAAAAATAAAAAAAAATAAAATCAGAGTTTGTAGGGTCTGAATGACCCATAAGGTGAGCAGAGCATCACTCTGATCCCTTGATCATGTATGTAGTAGATACTCAAATGTTAGATAAGCAGGTGATTAAATAAGTGTCATTAATTTTGGTACCTCAGTGTTTTTAAATTTTTTATTAATTCTCAAACTAAATTCTTCAAAGATGAAATAAATGGATGAAGTACTTCTAATTAAGTGAAAGATTACTAAATACACATGCATAGTGTTTTATTTGAAATGATGAAAATCAGTACAAGGTTTTTGAAAAGAAAGGATTATGAAATTTTGTGATGATGAAGAAACTGACATTACCCAGAAATGTATTTCTCCTATTCTTTCTGTAGTGTGTAAAAGAAAAAGAAAGTTGTGTTTTTAGTGGATTTATTGAGTTAATTTTAAAATGTGGCCAACTTGAAAACACAAGTTATATTTTCTCTGCCTGGGGGGCCCCACTAATAGTGGATAGATATAGGCCTGAATCCTCAAAAACAAAGAAAATAGAAAAGGAAAGCAAATTTGTTTTAATCTGGGAAGCATATACTTAAAGGACAGTTGTCTAAAAGCTAAAACCTAAATTAATGGAAGAAAAATGTCAGAAGAAAATTTGTGCCACAGAACCCCAGAAGGTTCAAGAATTAGAGTCACCAAGTATCTCAGAAAATGAGGATACAAGTGGGGCTGGAAAGAGGGTAATTGGTTGAAAGTCTAAACAAGAGACAGTTTAGATACCCTAGATTTCATGTGCTCTGTGTGCCGCCAAATGACACTCCCCTCAATGGTGGCAGAAACAAGTTTGAAACCTAAAGTTTCTCCAGGTACAGGGACACCATATACAGACACAAAAAAATCCTACAAAAACAAAATGACTAAGTGAAAATCTATTCCTTAAATAGTGAGACACTCGGCCTCCTTCTTCTATGAATCTCTGCAAAAATGGATAGGCCATGTTATATACTCCAGGCTTAGAAGATACAGGATTTCATTCTTCTGAAACTAACTCTCCTGGGAGAACATACCTATACTACTAATAGTTGGGATTTCCCAGTGGAAAAGCTGGGTCTCTGTTTAGTCATCTAAATTGAAGCCCTTCACACAGAGTGTGTGTCCATCTTGTGATTGGATCAAGATTGTGATAAACTAATCTATCTATGCATCAGTCTTGAGTATGAACAGAAAGTCCTACATTACCACTTATTTATGGAAAGCTTACAACCTAAAGAGAAAGAACTCACAGGAAACAGAGACCATGTAAGAAACAGAAGAAAATCTTAAAAAAAGCATAACTTCACAGAGATGAGAAATATATCCATGAAACAAAAATACTATAAAAACAAAGCATACAGGGAGCTAAAAATAGCTCCTGAAAATTAGAAATACAATAGATGAAATGAAAAACTCAGTAGAAGGACTGGAAAATAAAGTTAAGGAAATCATCTAAGAAGTAGGACAAAATGCAAAGAGGTGAAAAGCTGAAGAAAACAAAATATAAGAAAATTACAGGCTCAGTTCAGGACCGAAGTCCAGCAGAGAAAAGTGAGTGGGAGGAAATTAGCAAGGAAATAATGCAAGAAATGTCCCCATAAGTGAAACACATGGTTTTCAGATTGAAAAGAGTACTGAGTTTTTGTGTACACACACACACACACACACACACACACACACACACACACACACAAGAAGGAAGAAGGAGAAGGAGAATCTATACCAAGACACAGGAAATCAGGGATAAGAAGTTCCTGAAAGTTTCTAGAGAGGACAAAACAGACCATGTACAAAAATATTAGAATTTGTTTGGACCGTTTAATGACAGCCCTTGGAGTAGGAAATAACGGAGCAGTCTTTCACAACTCTGAAGGAAAAGTAGTTGCAACCAAGAATCCTCCATTCAGCCAAACCATCATTCAGGTATAAGGATGAAATAAAGATCTATAAAGACTCACTGGTCTCAAAATTTTTCTTTCCATGCAATCTTTCTTAGGAACTTGTTGGAATATATTCCTCAACAAAATGAGAGCATGGGAAGAAAAAAAAGACATGGAATCCAAGAAACAAGAGTATCTAACCCAGGAAGGGGTGGAAGAAATTCTTAAGATGAAGATGAAAGGCAATCCCAAGAGGAGAGTTGTGTCACAGGCCTACAGAGCAGACAGTCCATATTAGTGCAGGGGTGTTGTAGGTTTCAGGGGGAATGTCTCCACTGGGGAAAGAAAAAGAATCAACAATTTCTGCTGTGTCTAAACTTGAGAGGAAATTTCACTGTAACCAGAAAGATTGACAATGAATTAATGACAGATAAATAGGAAATTCAGCATATGAAAAACAGTTACCTGAGACCAAAAATTTGTATAAGAAAGTAAATGTAATCATCATATGCTAAAGAACTTAACCATGAATGATATTTGTGTAGGTGTAATGGAAGAAACAATATCATGCAGTCAATAGTACCAAGGACCAAATGTCCTGCCTCTCTTCCTCTTTCCAAGTACACAGTTGGATGACATTTCTTGGTTCTCTTGTGGTTGGGTTGGATGGTATGATTATTCTAGCCAATAAGGTGTGAGCAAAAATGAGAAGATCACTTTCAGGTAATGCATTTAATGTTGATTCAAGACCTTACAGAGATTTTTTTTCTTCTCTGCCACTGTGACCTATAGTGCTCTGTACTATCTGATACACTAGCCAATATTAAAGTTAAAATTAATTAAATTTAAAAATACAATCCCTGTATCACACTAACCACATTTCTAGTGCTCAACAGCCACATGTGACTAGTGCAGATATAGAACAGTGTAGACTTAAAAACTTGCATCATCTTAGAAAGTTCTATTGGTTATTGTTGCTATAAATGGTACTTGCTTTGTCACTCCAGAGTAAAGACAACAAGGATGCAGAACAGAGCCCCAGCCGGCCTGAGACGAACATGTCATTTGAATGAAAAATAAAACTTTATTGTTTGAAGCCACTGAAATTTTTGAGGAGTGTTTCACTGCAGCATAACCCAGCTCATCCTGACTTACATAGAAATCCTAGGTTCAAATTCCATTCTCATATACCACCTGCTATATTGGGATAGGCTAGGTTACACTAGTCACAATCGAAAGTTTGTGTGACTGTTTTATAACTACTATAGAGTTTCAAAGGGAGCTTTCATCAGTTAATTGGAGCATAGACTGCAGAAAGATTCTGCTGTAATTACTTGGGTTTAGGAATGGCTCCATGGTCAGATAGAACTTACGGTCAGCAGTCTTAAACAGGCTCTTCTCAGAAAAGTGACTTTCATGGCATGTCTAAATTAACAACAGAAAGGAATGAAGGGGACATTAGCTTGTGTTTATAAAGATCCTCTTTTTTTTTTAATCCAAGTGAGTATTTATTCCTCTTTTGATAGGACTGATGCAGGTGAAGAGTGAGGATAAGCAAAGGCTGATTATACTAAATGCATTTGAAGTGTAATAATTTGCCAGGTGTTTTTCTACTCATCATCTCATTTGAACTTTATAGTAGTCCTAGTAGGTAGGCAGATACAGAAACCAAGTCTCATAAATGTAAAATTGTTACTTTGAGTCATGTAATCTCCTAGAAGAAAAACTAGATCTTGAATACAGTACCATCTGATTCCATCCAGACCTCTTCTTCCCACCCTTAGCTTATTGTCTCTTCCCCTTTCTTGGTAGTAAGGCTTTTAGGAGTCAACCCCACCTCTCCCTGGGAAGAGTGAGCCCTTACAGACCAAGGGCACAGAGCTCCCAGCCTGGTAATTATATATCCAGCCATTGTACTTTTTTTTAATGTTTATTTACTTATTTATTTTGAGAGAGAGAAAGAGCAGGGAAGAGGCAGAGAAAGAGAATTGCAAGCAGGCTCTACACTGTTAGTGCAGAGCCCAACATGGGGCTCAATCTCACAAACCATGAGATTATGATCTGAGCTTACACTTAACAAACTGAGCTACCCAGGCACCCCTAGCTATTGTACTTCTTAAGTCATCCTTCTCTGTGAGAACTGTTATTCATATACAGTAGTATTTACTGTTTATGTGGTAATGGTAATGGTAGGAATCATAGTAAGAGTAGAAATATAGTAACAGATAACACTTCTGTGTGGCTTACCTATGTGCCAGACATTGTTCTAAGAATTTACACATGTTGATTTACTGCTATGATTATGATTATCCTCATTTCACAATTGAGGAAATAGAGACACAGAAAGGTTAAGGAATTTGTCTAAGACCATGTAACTGTAGAGTCAGAAACCAAGCCCAGGTTCTGACTCCTAGTCCCAACTTTTAACCATGTTACTTCTTGTAAACTATATACAAGAATAGCTGAATATGACACTGGGTATTAGGCAAAAACTGTTTTACCATTCTGTAATAAGAAATACGAATTTGATTTTAATAGAGGAATTCAGATTAGATATTTTTAGGACTCACTTTAACAAGAAAACAATGTTGTCAGTTTACCAATTGGTTCATTTTCTGGGCTCATATAAATTGTTAATATAATGTATTCAATTGAATAAATACTATTTCTTGAGCACTTACTGTATGCCTTGGCATGAGCTAAGCATTTTATGTGGATTAACTCATTTAATCCTCACTAGAATCTTATGATATAGGCACTGTTGTTGTCCCTCTTTTATAAATGAGAATATATTGAAGCTTTGAAGTAGCAACATGCCCAAGGTCGCTCAACTAGCAAGGATAAAGCTGAGACTTGAACTCAGCAATCTAACTTCAGAACCAACACTCTAATATTTAGCTAGCCACTTCTACAATTTCAAAATTATTTATGATTCCAGAAATGTTCCACATTATCTCTGTCCACTTCTGGTGGTTTTCCTGAAATATAATTACTGTATTTTTTTCCATCTAGGTTTATGTTCCAGATGAAAATAATGCTATTTTGGGAAGAAATACAAATAAGCAACTTTTTGAAGGTTTGACAACTGGACTTCTCAAAGTCAGTGCTGTGGTTTTTAGCTGCCTGATTGCCAATCGACCAGATGGAAACAGCCAGCCAGATACACCAAAAATATCGACACAGGAAATGAAAAACAAACCCTCACAAGGTGATACTTTTAACAGTCGAGTTCAGGACCTCATCAGGTAAAATTGTTAGACTTCTTCAAACTTTCTTCTTTAAAAAAAAAAGTTATATTAAAATAATTTAAATCTCAGGGTCCATATGATGGTATTGGTTCTCATGATACCGTCCATAAATTCTTGGCAATAAATACACTACATTTTGTACCACAGAGAAGAAAAATCCTGTTAATGAAAAGCAATACAGTTAGAGCTCATCTGTCATTATTGATATTTAGATATTTGATATTAGAATGTGTAGTGTCCAAGCTTTTATAACTTTCTTGCTGTCAACTATTCCCAAATCAAGAATTTCTGAGAATTCTCCTATTTCAGGTCATCTCTTGTTTTAAATTTGATTTGGACTTAAAACAGTAATAGCTACCATTTATGGAGCACTCATTATGTGTAAGGTATTATAATGTAGTAGAGGCTTTGCAGCCCTTGAAGTGTAGGATTTCTAATTTAGACTTTGTAGGTGGTGAAAATGCTCAGGGAGGTTAAGTGCTTTGCCTAAGTTTATTTAATAGATAGATTTACAAGTAAGTAGGAGATTTGAGATTGGAACTCAGGTCTTGCTGGACTACCAAAATCTGTGTGCTTTGCTCTACACAAATGTAGCTATTTCTGACACCTGTTCAAGGTCAACCCTGCTAAGGTCACCTTTTCTCCAGGGAAATTTACTCCTGTTTTGACATCTGAACTCTTTTTTCCTCATGCATCTTGAATCAAGTAGGACATTTAATTTCCCAATAGGGTTCCATTTGGTGTTAATCACTTACCTGCCCCACCTATCTGCAACTTTTCTGTGATCAGCACTGATCTCCAGTTTGAAAAATCCATGAAATTTGTTGCTCTGAAGCTTATGGTAGGTTAATAGAAAAGAGAATGCCTTCTTCTTCATTTGTCTCAAAACAGTTCTTATATTTCTGCTGGTTTCTTGTAGTGCTTTCTTGGGAACAGTTGTTTCATTCAGTATCTTTCTTACCCTTGATTATTTTGTTCACATATCCCTTCCATCTGCCTGCCCTCTCTCCCCAAGCATATTTATTGCTAGAAAGTACTAGGTCCTTTGGGTCTACAACGATTTACCTTATAGCACTTAACTTTTTTTTAAATTTTTTATATTAAATATAATTTATTGTCAAAGTGGTTTCTATACAACACCCAGTGCTCATCCCAACAGGTTTTTTAAACTTTTTTTTTAATGTTTATTTATTTTTGAGAGAGTGAGAGAGAGACAGAGCAGGATCGTGGATGGGGCAGAGAGAGAGGGAGACACAGAATCCGAAGCAGACTCCAGGCTCTGTAGAGCCCAACATGGGGCGCGAACTCATGAACCTTGAGATCATGACCTGAGCTGAAGTTGGACGCTTAACTGACTGAGATTACCCAGGAGCCCCTACAACACTTGACTTATAACCTCCCTGGCCTTTCTCTCATTTGCTTTATCCCATTCAATTTCCCCATCTCCTTTGGTCACTGTAGAACCTAGCTCCTCGGTTGATAAGTGCTATTCTGTCCCTACATTCTCCCTTGGGCTACTGTGTGATGCAGCAACCCTGCATTCTCGTCCAGGCAACATAGCCACAGCCTTGCCCAGCCAAGTGCTTCAGTGTAATTCTAATGGGCTTTCCAGGAGAAAGGACATACATTTTCACATATATTATTATATATTATTATAGTTACCAGATCCTCTATAAAGGAAGAAGGTATTAGGGAAGAAATAACAGTGGTAATCTCCCAAACCAAATAACTCAGATAACTTAAAAAGACTGATTGACAATTACAGCCTTTCAGAACAAAACTCTGCCACTGTTTCTCTGACTTGAACCACTTCTGCTGAAGGTTTTCTTATAAATAATGCATTGTTAGTTGATTGATGATGACTTTGTGTAGAACCACAAACTATATTTTGGATCAGAAGCAAACAGAACATGTCTAATTATTTCCATGCTTGCTCTCTCACCTTCTCAGATATAAACTAACAAGAAATCTCACTCCACTCCCTGCCATTACCTGGGAGTTTTTTGTCACCTTATATCTGTAGAGTTGTAAAACTGGACAGAAAGTTCCAACAGTCTTTGGTGCTGTTCTCTAGCCTATACTCCAGAAGTAGAGCTGGAGCCGAGCACACTACCCTGACATATGTCCCTTTCTTCTCGTGTGATATAAAAGAGGCAAGAGGATATATAAGAGAGATGGTAATAACAGTATTTATTCTCATTATTTTACATGGTTCAGTCAAGTGTCTAGATCTAAGAGATTCTCAAATATATATCAGTTCATACTATGGTCACCTGTAGCACTTTGTGCTAGATACCATACAAGGTCCTAGGAAACAAAAAACAAACAAATGGCACAAGAACAGACACTCAGATCGATGGAACAGAATAGATAACCCAGAAATGGACCCACAAACATAATGGCCAACTAATCTTTGACAAAGCAGGAAAGAATATCCAATGGAATCAAGACAGTCTCTTCAGCAAGTGGTGCTGGGAAGACTGGACAGCAACATGCAGAAGAATGAACCTGGACCACTTTCTTATACCATACACAAAAATAAACTCAAAATGGATCAAAGACCTCAATGTAAGACAGGAAGCCATCAGAATCCTCGAGGAGAAAGCACACAAAAACCTCTTTGATCTTGCCTGCAGAAATTTCTTACTCAACACGTCTCCAGAGGCAAGGGAAACAAAAGCAAAAATGAACTATGGGGACCTCATCAAAATAAAAGGCTTCTGCACAGCAAAGGAAACAATCAGCAAAACTAAAAGGCAACCGACAGAATGGGAGAAGATATTTTCAAATGACATATCAGATAAAGGGCTAGTATCCAAAATCTATAAAGATCTTATCAAACTCAACACCCAAAAAACAAATAATCCAGTGAAGAAATGGGCAAAAGACATGAATAGACACTTCTCCAAGGAAGACATCCAGATGGCCAACCGACACATGAAAAAATGCTCAACATCACTCACCGTCAGGGAAATACAAATCAAAACCACAATGAGATACCACCTCACACCTGTTAGAATGGCTAACATTAACAACTCAGCAACAACAGATGTTGGCAAGGATGTGGAGAAAGAGGATCTCTTTTGCATTGTTGGTAGGAATGCAAACTGGTGCAGCCACTCTGGAAAACAGTATGGAGGTTCCTCAAAAAACTAAAAATAGAACTATCCTATGACCCAGCAATTGCACTACTAGGTATATATCCAAGGGATACAGGTATGCTGTTTTGAAGGGACACATGCACCCCCATGTTTATAGCAGCACTATCAACAATAGCCAAAGTATGGAAAGAGCCAAAACGTCCATTGATGGATGAATGGATAAAGAAGATGTGGTATATATATACAATGGAGTATTATTTGTCAATCAAAAAGAATGAAATCTTGCCGTTTGCAGCTATGTGGGTGGAACTAGAACTAGAAGGTAATATGCTAAGTGAAATTAGAGAAAGACAAAAATCATATGTCTTTACTCATATGAGAACTTTAAGATACAAAACAGATGCACATATGAACATAAGGGAAGAGAAGCAAAAATAATATAAAAACAAGGAGGGGGACAAAAACATAAGAGACTCATAAATATGGAGAACAAACAGAGGGTTAATGGAGGGGTTGTGGGAGGGGGGATGAGCTACTCATCTACTCCTGAAATCATTATTTATTGCACTATATGCTAACTAACTTGGATGTAAATTTAAAAAATAAATAAAAGTAAATAAATTAATTAATTAATAAATGCTACTCTCTTAGCAACTTGTTAACTATAGTCACCGTGCTATACATTAATCCCCAGAACTTAGTCATATTATAGAGTTTGTACCCTTTAATAACATCTAATTTTCCCTAGCCCCTACGCCTTAGTAAC
This sequence comes from Panthera leo, assembly GCF_018350215.1. NCBI lineage: Eukaryota > Metazoa > Chordata > Mammalia > Carnivora > Felidae > Panthera > Panthera leo. The sequence continues at coordinate 29,334,022 of NC_056684.1, read as the reverse complement.
CACCATTCTACTCTCCATTTCTAGAAGTCTGGCATTTTTAGATTCTACTTATATGTAAGTGAGATCATATAGTATATATCTTACTGTCTGACTTATTTTACTTAGCATAATGTCTTCAGGGTCCATCAATGTTATTGGAAATGGAAGGATTTCCTTCTTTTTTTGGATGAATAATATTCTATTATACACACACACACACACACACACACACACACACATATCACCCATTTTCTTTATTCATTCATCCATTATAGTCACTTAGAGTTGTTTCCATGTGTTGGCTATTGTGAATAGTGCTGCAATGAACATGGGAGTACAGGTATCTCTTTGAGATAGTGACTCATTTCCCTCAGATGTATACACAGAAGTAGAATTGATGGATTGTATGGTAGTTGTGTTTTTAATTTTTTGAGGAATGTCCCTACTATTTTCCACAGTGGCTATACAAATTTACATTCCCACCAAAAGTGTACAAGGGTTCACTTTTCTTGACATCCTTGCCAAAATTATCTCCTGTCTTTTTGATACTTGCTGTTGTAACAGGTTTGAAGTGGATCTCATTGTGGTTTTGATTTGCACTTTCCCTGATAATTGGTGATGTTGAGTGTCTTTTCCTGTACCTGGTGGGCATCTGTATGTTCCTTGCAAAAATGTCTATTTGGGTCCTTTGCCCACTTTTTAATCAGATTATTTGTGTTTTTACTATTGAATGGTAAGATTTCCTTATATATTTTGGATATGAACCCCTTATCTGGTATATCATTTGCAAATATTTTCTCCCTTTCAATAGGCTGCCTTTTCACTTTGTTGTTTCCTGTGCTGTGCAGAAGCCTCTAAGGTTGATGTAGTCCCACTTGTTCATTTTTGCTTCTGTTTCTTATCGTATGCAAAAAAATATTTGCCAAGTCCAATGTGAAGGAGTTTTTCCCTGTATTTTCTTCTAAGAGTTTTATGGTTTGAGGTCTTACACTTAAGTCTTTAATCCATCTGAAGTTCATTTTTGTGAGCAGTGTAAGATAGGAATCCAATTTCATTCTTCTGCAAGTGGCTACCCATTTGTTCCAGCACCATTTATTGAAGACACTGTCCTTTCCCCGTTGACTGTTCTTGGCTCCCTTGTCAAAAATTTGTGGACTGTATATGCATGGGTTTGTTTCTGGGTTCTCAATTCTGTTCTGTTGGTCTGTGTGTGTTTTTATGCCAAAACCATACTGTTTTGGTTATGATAGCTTTGTAATTAGTTTGAAATCGGGAAGTGTAATGCCTCCAGCTGTGTTCTTCTTTTACAAGGTTTCTTTGGCTCTTTAAAGTCTTACTGAAGCACAGTCCTTTTCATCATATCCAAGTAGATATTTATATCTATGTCTTAAAACAGGGAAATCAAACTGTGAAACCAGAAGGCAAATAGATGATTCCAAATCACTAACTGATACCAGTCTTTTGGAATCAAAAGTTATCAAATGAAAGGCATCTATTCAACAAGTTATAAAACTGTACTTTAGCACTTTCCTAGCCAACAAACCCTCGCCTCATATCAGAATATAGCATAGGCCCATCAGGGTGCACAAGTTCAAAACTGAACACATAATCTTTTCACCCAGAGGAGCTCCTTTTCCTGTGTGATTTGTCCTTATCAGTGGCACCGATATCCCATTCAGTTACTTAAGCCAGCAATCTGACCACTGTCAAACACTCCTCACACAGACTCTTTTACCAAATCAATATCCAATTAAGTCTTTAGTATTTACTGAGTAGAGACAGACGTGCCCTGGTGAGAAGAGCAAGTCGCACCTTAATGTCTGGGGCTCAACCGAGGGTGTGGCTCCCTACTGTGCAAGCTGAACCACCTTGGAGTGTGGAGACACAAAGGAATCTAGATCCAAGTCACCTCTTTCCCACTTTTGGAGCTCGGTGTCTGGCCTGCCTGTCTGACTCTTGAGGAGAGACCTGGGAAGATGGCTGGGTAGGAGGATGCTGGGCTCACCTTGTCCCGCTGATTGCTTAGATTCCATCCACATCTGCCTAAACATCCAGAACAACACCAGAAGACTAGCAGAACAGATTCTCCAGAGCCAAGCATAGACAAGAGGCCCACGATAGAGGATAGGAAGGGCAGAGAGTCAGTGCATGCTACACGGACGGGCGGGTGGGAGCCGGGGCAGTGGAGGGGAAGCCTTCCAGGCAAAGAAGAACCCCCGAAGTCTGGCTTGCAAAAGCGGAGGGGCCAGACTCCGTGAGTTCTGACAGCCAGCGGGACTTAACATCTGGAATGTTAAAAGTCAACAGCTCTGCTCTCGGAGAGTGGGGAGGGCAAGGGGATGCCAGGAGGGAGAGTTCTTGAGCCCAGAAGACAGAGCTCAGCTCAACGGGGGGACAAACGTGCTGGCAATCGCCATCTCCCTCTCCCATCCACCAGCCGAAATTCCAAAGGGAACCAGTTCCCATCAACAAACTTGCTTGCACCAGGCAAACACCCAATGCTGTGCTTCTGTGGGTCCATCCCTCCAACTGACCTGCCTCCCTCCTGGTGCTGCAGGGCCCCTCCCGCAGGGGACCACCACCAACAAAGCTAGCTAAGCCTGCCCCTTCCGCCCCTATGCACCTTGCAGATCCACCCCATCTAATAAGCCCTTGGCCAGATCCCATTGAAGCAGCACAAGCCTGGCAGTGTGTAAACAGCCCAGACAGGGGCCACACCACCCCACAGTGAGTCCTGCCCCTGGGAGGGGGGAAGATAAGGTACACATCAGTCTGACTGTAGCCCCAGCAGTGGGCTGGGGGCAGACATCAGATCTGACTGTGGCCCCACCCACCAACACAAGTTACTCCAGGCAGCACAGGGGAAGAGCCCTGCAGTTTGGAGCTACCTCAGGGACTACCCAAAGTGATGAAACAGAAGAATTCTCCTCACAGGAAACTCCAGGAAGTAACAACAGCTAACCAATTGATCAAAACCGATCTAAGCAATACAACGGAACAAGAATTTAGAATAACAGTCATAAAATTAATCACTGCGCTTGCAAAAAGCATAGAGGACAGCAGAGAATCTATTGCTACAGAGATCAAGGGACTAAAAAATAGTCACGAGAAATTTAAAAATGCTATAAATGAGGTGCAAAATAAAATGGAGGTGGCCATAGCACAGATTGAAGAGGCAGAGGAGAGAATACGTGAATTCAAAGATAAAGTTATGGGAAAAGAGGAAGCTGAGAAGGAGTATGAGGGGAGAATTAGAGAACTAAGTGATGCAATCAAATGGAACAATATCCGTATCATAGGAATTCCAGAAGAAGAGGAGAGAGAGAAAGGGGCTGAAGGTGTACTTGAACAAATCCTAGCTGAGAACTTCCCTGATCTGGGGAAGGAAGCAAGCATTGAAATCCAAGAGGTGCAGAGAACCCCCTGTAGATATAACTTGAATCGATCTTCTGCAGGACATATCATAGTGAAACTGGCAAAATACAAGGATAAAGAGAGAATTCTGAAAGCAGCTAGGGATAAACAGGCCCTAACATACAAAAGTAGACACATAGGGGAGTGCCAAACCTACCTACTGAAATTTGGCAGGCCAGAAAGGAATGGCAGGAAACCTTCAATGTGATGAACAGAAAAAATATGCAGCCAAGAATCCTTTATCCAGCAAGTCTGTCGTTCAGGATGGAAGGAGAAATAAAGGTTTTCCCAAACAAACAAAACCTGAAGGAATTCATCACCACTAAACCAGCCCTACAAAAGATACTAAGGGGGACTCTGTGAGTGAAATGTTGCAAGGACCACAAAGTACCAGAGACATCACTACAAGCACGAAACCTACAGACATCACAATGACTCCTAACCCGTATCTTTGAATAATAACACTGAATGTAAATGGACTAAATGCTCCAACGAAAAGACATAGGGTATCAGAATGGATTAAAAAAACAAGACCCATCTATTTGCTCTCTACAAGAGACTCATTTTAGACCTGAGGACACCTTCAGATTGAAAGTGAGGGGATGGAGAACTATCTATCATGCTACTGGAACTCAAAAGAAAGCTGGAGTAGCCATACTTATATCAGACAAACTAGACTTTAAATTAAAGGCTGTAACAAGAGATGAAGAAGGGCATTATATGATAATTACACAGTCTATCCATCAGGAAGAGCTAACAATTATAAATGTCTTATGTGCCAAATACGGGAGCCCCCAATTATATAAAAGAATCACAAACATGAGCAACCTTATTGGTAAGAATGTGGTAATTGCAGGGGACTTAATTCTCCATGTACAACAATGGAGAGATCATCTAGACACAGGATCAATAAAGAAACAAGGGCCCTGAATGATACATTGGATCAGATGGACTTGACAGATATATTTAGAACTCTGCATCCGAAAGCAACAGAAGATACTTTCTTCTTGAGTGCACATGGAATATTCTCCAAGATAGATTACATACTCGGTCACAAAACAGCGCTTCATAAGTATAAAAGAATTGAGATCATACCATGCACACTTTCAGACCACAATGCTATGAAACTTTAAATCAAGTACAGGATAAACTTTGGAAAACCTCCAAAAGCATGGAGGTTAAAGAACACCCTACTAAAGAATGAATGGGTCAACCAGGCGATTAAAGAAGAAATTAAAAAATACATGGAAACAAATGAAAATGAAAATACAACAATCCAAACGCTTTGGGATGCAGCAAAGGCAGTCCTGAGAGGAAAATACATTGCAATCAGGCCTATCTCAAGAAACAAGAAAAATCCCAAATACAAAATCTAACAGCACACCTAAAGGAAATAGAAGCAGAACAGCAAAGATACCCCAAACCCAGCAGAAGAAGAGAAGTAATAAAGATCAGAGCAGAAGTAAACAATATAGAATCTATAAAAACCTGTAGAACAGATCAATGAAACCAAGAGTTGGTTTTTTGAAAAAATAAACAAAACTGATACACCTCAAGCCAGGCTTCTCAAAAAGAAAAGGGAGAGGCCCAAATAGATAAAATCGTGAATGAAAATGGAATTATTACAACCAATCCCTCATAATACAAGCAATTATCAGGGAATACTATGAAAAATTATATGCCAACAAAACTGGACAACTTTTAAGAAATGAACAAATTCCTAGACACCCACACATGACCCAAACTCAAATGGGAAGAAATAGAAAACTTGAAAAGACCCATAACCAGTGAAAAAAATTGAATAGTTATCAAAAATCTCCCAACAAATAAGAGTCCAGGACCGGATGGCTTCCCTGGGGAATTCTACCAGACATTGAAAGCAGAAATAATACCTATCCTTCTCAAGCTGTTCCAAAAAATAGAAAGGGAAGGAAAACTTCCAGACTCATTCTAGGAAGCCAGAATTACTTTGATTCCCAAACCAGACAGAGACCCAGCAAAAGAAGAGAATTACAGGCCAATATCACTGATGAACATGGATGCAAAAATTCTCAACAAGATACTAGCAAATCAAATTCAACAGCATATAAAAAGAATTATTCGCCATGATCAAGTGGAATTCATTCCTGGGCTGTAGGGCTGGTTCAGTATTCACAAACCAATCAATGTGAGACATCATATTAGTAAAAGAAAAGATAAGAACCATATGATCCTGTCAATCGGTGCAGAAAAAGCATTTGACAAAATACAGCATCCTTTCTTAATAAAACCCCTCGAGAAAGTCGGGATAGAAGGAACACACTTAAACATCATAAAAGCTGTATATGAAAAGCGCACAGCTAATGTCATTCTCAATGGGGAAAAACTGAGAGCATTTCCCCTGAGATCAGGAACATGACAGGGATGTCCACTCTCACCGCTGTTGTTTAATATAGCGTTGGAAGTTCTAGCATCAGCAATCAGACAACAAAAGGAAATCGAAGGCATCAAAATTGGCAAAGATGAAGTCAAGCTTTCACTTTTTGCAGATGACATGATACTATACATGGAAAACCCGATAGACTCCACCAAAAGTCTTCTAGAACTGATACACAAATTCAGCAAAGTTGCAGGATACAAATTAATGTACAGAAATCAGTTGCATTCTTATACACTAAGAATGAAGCAACAGAAAGACAAATAAACTAATCCCATTCACAATTGCACCAGGAATCATAAAATACCTAGGAATAAACCTAACCAGAGATGTAAAAGATCTGTATGTTGAAAACTATAGAAAGCTTATGAAGGAAATTGAAGAAGACACAAAGAAATGGAAAAACATTCCGTGCTCATGGATTGGAAGAATAAACATTATTAAAATGTCAGTACTACCCAAAGCTATCTCCACATTCAATACAGTCCCAGTCAAAGTTGTACCAGCATTCTTCTCGAAGCTAGAACAAGCAATCCTAAAATTTGTATGGAACCACAAAAGACCCCGAATAGCCAAAGTAGTACTGAAGAAGAAGACCAAAGTGGTAGGCATCACAATCCCAGACTTTAGCCTCTACTACAAACCTGTAATCATTAAGACAGCATGGTATTGCCACAAAACAGACACGTAGACCAATGGAATAGGGTAGAGACTCTCCAGAATTTGACCCACAAAAGTATGGCCAACTAATCTTTGACAAAGCAGGAAAGAATATCCAATGGAAAAAAGACAGTCTCTTTAACAAATGGTGCTGGGAGAACTAGACAGCAACATGAAGAAGAATGAAACTAGACCACTTTCTTATACCATTCACAAAAATAAACTCAGAATGGATGAAGGACCTGAATGTGAGACAAGAAACCATCAGACCCCTAGAGGAGAAAACAGGCAACAACCTCTTTGAGCTCAGCCATAGCAACTCCTTACTCGACACATCTCCGAAGGCCAGGGAAACAAAAGCAAAAATGAACTATTGGGGCCTCATGAAGATAAAAATCTTCTGTACTGCAAAGGAAACCATCAACAAAACTAAAAGGCAACCAACGGAATGGGAAAATACATTTGCAAATGACCTATCAGACCAAGGGCTAGTATCCAAAAATCTATAAAGAACTCACCAAATTCCACACCCAAAAAACAAATAATCCAGTGAAGAAATGGGCAGAAGACATGAATAGACACTTTTCTAAAGAAGACATCCACATGGCCAACAGACACATGAAAAGATGCTCAACATCACTCCTCATCAGGGAAATACAAATCAAAACCACACTGAGGTACCACCTCACGCCGGTCAGAGTGGCTAAAATGAACAACTCAGGCGACTACAGATGCTGGCGAGGATGTGGAGAAACGGGGAACCCTCTTGCGCTGTTGGTGAGAATGCAAACTGGTGCAGCCGCTCTGGAAAACAGTGTGGAGCTTCCTCAAAAAATTAAAAATAGATCTACCCTATGACCCAGCAATAGCACTGCTAGGAATTTACCCAAGGGATACAGGAGTGCTGATGCATAGGGGCACTTGTACCCCAATGTTTATAGCAGCACTTTCAACAATAGCCAAGTTGTGGAAAGAGCCTAAATGTCCATCAACTGATGAATGGATAAAGAAGTTGTGGTTTATATATACAATGGAATACTACTTGGCAAGGAGAAAGAATGAAATATGGCCTTTTGTAGCAACGTGGATGGAACTGGAGAGTGTTATGCTAAGTGAAATAAGTCATACAGAGAAAGATAGATACCATATGTTTTCATTCATATGTGGATCCTGAGAAACTTAACAGAAGACCATGGGGGAGGGGAAAAGTTACAGAGAGGGGAGGAGGCAAACCATAAGAGACTCTTAAAAACTGAGAATAAACTGAGGGTTGATGGGGAGTGGGAGGTTGGGGAAAGTGGGTGATGTGTGTTGAGGAGGGCACCTGTTGGTATGAGCACTGGGTGTTGTATGGAAACCAATTTGTCAATAAATTTAATATTTTAAAAAAGTTGTGGTTTATATATACAATGGAATACTACTTGGCAATGAGAAAGAATGAAATATGGCCTTTTGTAGCAATGTGGATGGAACTGGAGAGTGTTGTGCTAAGTGAAATAAGTCATAAAGAGAAAGATAGGTACCATATGTTTTCAGTCTTATGTGGATCCTGAGAAACTTAACAGAAGACCATGGGTAGGGGAAGGGGGAAAAAAGTTACAGAGAGGGATTGAGGCAAACTATAAGAGACTCTTAAATACTGAGAATAAACTGAGGGTTGATGTGGGGTGGGAGGTTGGGGAAAGTGGGTGATGGGTGTTGAGGAGGGCATCTGTTAGGATGAGCACTAGGTGTTGTATGGAAACCAATGTGACAGTAATTTGCATATTTAAAAACAATCTTTTGTACTTACTGATTCTGACTTGTCACTATCTCTCAGATTTATGACCTTTGCTCTATTGCTATATCTTTAAGTATTCAGGTTCTCTTGCGATAGCAGATAGCTTGGCTCTCTGTTTCTCTCTCTCTTCCCCTTTTCAAAATAATTTATTTTTCCTAATTATAAAAGTAATGTGTGCTCAATGAGAAAAACAATTTGTTAAATCAGAAAAGAAAAATTGGTATTTTTGTAAAAACACAAAAATTACCTTTAATTCCTCCACCCAAAGATAATGACTGGGTTGGTTTTGGTGTACATACATGTGGTGGTTTTATAAAAAATATTGTAATACTTCTGTATATTGTCTTATCATGTATTTATTTTTGTAAATAGGAATTTGCAAATTAGTTTTTGCTGGCTTTCCAATTATTTGTTTATGTAGTAGTGATTTGTTTCATGTAACCTATTGTTACTCATGTAGGTTTATTCTAGTTTTTTACTACAGATACCACTTTGAAGAACATCTTTGTACACTCATTTTTCCCTGCAACTGATTGTTTTCTTAAAATAAATGTTGAGAAGTAGAATTTCTGGGTCAAACAATTGCAGTAAGGGTTTTGTCCATATTGCCAAATTGACCTACGCAAAGATTAACTGAGTATGTTCTTGCACCCTCAGTCTACACAATATATCATCATTCTTTTGAGCCTTAGCCAAATTGAGAGGTGAAAATATTTATTTTTATAGTAGTGACATTGAACATTTTTAAATGTTTATTGACCATTTCTATTTTTTTTGTGAGTTGCCTGTTCTTTTACTTTGCCCATTTTTCTACTAGTGATGTTGAGTCTTTAATTGTAAAAGCTCTTCTTATATTAAGAACACTGGGCACATGCACATGTGAAGAAGCAGCAGAAGGGCACCATCTGAAAACCAAAGAGAGAGTCCTCAGAGGAGTTCAACATTGTTGGTACCTTGATCTTGGACTATAAGCCTCCATTACTTTGTTGAGATATGAATAGAGTGCACTAAAATATCACTTACCATCATATACTGTGAAATGGAAATACAATGCTGCAGATGATGCTTCTGCTTATTTGGAGCAGTGTTGATTCCTTGTGGTAGGTCTCTGTTTATAAGATCTTAGTTCTTTACTGTGGAACAGTGTTGATTCCTTGCGGTAGGTCTCTGTTTATAAGATCTTAGTTCTTTACTGTGGAACTGACTATGTCATTGAACAGATGGCAACATAGGTTCCTGCCAACTTCAGTCCCCCCCACCATAGAAAGCCAACTAACAGCTATCTATAGATAAAGACACCAGTGTGAAAACCCCAGAAATTGAGGGTGGGTGAGTCTGAAGAACCCTCCCTGGACTTCAGAGACCAAGAAGGACTGCATTAGAAGGGTGAAAGGAAAAACTAACACTCTGATCACATCACCTCTCCCCCAGGCTGGCCACTGAGAGGGTCTCAGTAAGCTTATAGTTTCTCCAATGTGAAAAGAGAACCCAAAGTGGATGTCCAGGTCTTCCAGTGTTGTGGGACACTTCCCAGGAAGCCCACTTGGGTTTTGCCTCATGAAGATCACAGGGGTAATCTGCAGGGTTCAACCAGTGAGAATCAACTAGAAAGGGAGAAGGAGGGGTAGGACTGACAGCAATAAGCATTCAAATCCTGGTGAACTGCACTCCAGCTTGCAGTGATACCTGAGCAGAGATCCCAGATACCATTTCTGCCTATTCATAAAGCTAAACCTATATAGCCCCCATCTTGGCAAGGAGCTTAATTGGCAGTTCTCCCTGATTTGGTTCCTCAGTCTCAGGCTGTACTGGCTGTAAAGCCTGTTCTATAGCCCCACCAGGACAGAGAAGCAAGTTTAATCCCTGCCCAACTGCTCAACATCACCTCCAGTTTTGACCAGCCAGAGAACCCATGCAGCCACAAAGCCCATCCTACAGCCCTGATCAGGCAGGTAGCCAAGCCAACAGCCCTACCTAACTGTTGATCATAGCTTCTGGCCCCACACATTACCAGGAAACCTTAACAGTGACCCTGGGAAATCTCAAAGCATAGCCTACAGCCCCACCCAACTATGAGATAGATCTGGGAGTCCCTCCCAACCAGAGAACCCAGCTGGCAACCTTGCCCAATATCAGAGCACAGCTAGCAGCCCACCTGAAGTCCAGCCTGCAGCCCCACCCAACATTAAGGCACAGCCTTTAAAAACATGGAAGGAAAAAACTGTCAACCAAGAATGCTGTAACTGGCAATGCTGCCCTTCAGAAATAAAGGAGAAATAAAGACTTTCCCAAACAAAAGCTAAAGTTCACCTCCACTCGACCTGTCTTATAAATGCTAAAGGGCATTATTCAAGCTGAAATAAAAGGAGGATAGTAACAAAAGAAGGTAGATGTGTAATAGTCACTGGTAATTGTAAATATATAGTCAGAATCTGAATGTCTGATATTGTAATGTTGGCACATAATTCACTTACAAGTGTAGTTTAAAAGTTAATCAAGGGGCGCCTGGGTGGCTCAGTCGGTTAAGCGTCCGACTTCAGCTCAGGTCATGATCTCGCAGTCCGTGAGTTCAAGCCCCGCATTGGGCTCTGTGCTGACCGCTCAGAGCCTGGAACCTGTTTCAGATTCTGAGCCTCCCTCTCTCTCTGACCCTGCCCCGTTCATGCTCTGTCTCTCTCTGTCTCAAAAATAAATAAACGTTAAAAAAATTAAAAATAAATAAAAATAAAAGTTAATCAAATGTATTAAAAGTAACCATAACTACAGTTATTTGTCATTTGATGCACACTATAAAAAATATAAATTATAACATCAGTAACCTCAAATGTGAGCAGGGGAAAAGTAAAAGCATAGTTTCTATATGCTATCAAACTTACAAAGGAAAACCTGTAGTAGACACACAGAAGATTATTATAAAGGAGTCAAATCATACCACAACAAAAAGTTATCAGATCACAAAGGAAGAGAGCAAGAAGCAAGGAACAAGGAAAGTACAAAACAGTCAGAAAACAAAACGGCAATAGTAAGTCCTTACTTATTAATAATTACTTTAAGTGTAAGTGAATTAAATGCTCTAATCAAAAGACAGAGTGGCTGAATGGATTAACAAAACAAGATGCAACGATATACTGCCTATAAGAGACTCATTTTAGCATTAAGGACATACATAGAGTAAAGGGATGGAATAGATATTTCAAAAAAATGGTAATAAGAGAAAGTAGGGGTAGCTGTATTTATATCCGACAAAATAGATTTTAAGCTAAAAATAGTCAAAAGAGACAAAGAAGGTCATTATATAATGATAAAAGGGTAGTCTACTAAGAAAATGTAACAGTGGTAAATATTTATGTGCCCAACTCTGGAGCAAAAATTCTCAACAAAATACTAGCAAACCAAATTCAACAGCACATTAAACGTCTTATAGACCTAACAAAATTATCAATACCTATGTGCCAACTGATAACACTTTTTTATAGTGCATTAGATCTTTTTTCTTATTGGTAAGAAACCAAATGTTGCAGGTACAGGTAACTCCCCATCGTCATCCCTTTTACCTTACTCCTTCTCAGGAAGAAAATCACTATGTTAGTTTGTGTGTATCATTCCCATTCATGTTTGTGTGTGTGTGTGTGTGTGTGTATGTGTGTGTGTGTGTGTGTGTGTGTGTGTATGATTATGTATATATATGTACAATCATATAATCATATACATACACATACGATTTTATATAAACATTATATATAAAAATATGTATGTGTCAGCATATAGATGGGTCTTGTTTTTTTATCCATTCCAATGCCCTGTGTCTTTTGACTGGAGCATTTGGTCCATTTATATTTAGAGTGATTATTGAAAGATATGAAATTAGTGCCATTGTGTGGCCTGTAAGTTGGTGTTTCTGGTGACATTCTCTGGTCCTTTCTAGTCTTTGTTGCTTTTGATCTTTTTTTGTTTTATTGTGTTTCTTATCCACTCAAAGAGTCCCCCTTAAAATTTCTTACAGGGCTGGTTTAATGGTCACAAACTCCTTTAGTTTTTGTTTGTCTGGGAAACTTTTGATCTCTCCTTCTATTTTGAATGATAGACTTGCTGGATAAAGAATTCTCGGCTGCATATTTTTCCAATTCAGAATGTTGAATATATCCTGCCACTCCTTTCTGACCTGCCAAGTTCCTGTGAACAGATATGCTGTGAACCTGATCTGTCTTCCCTTGTAGGTTAAGGACATTTTTTTTTCCCTTGGGGCTCTTATAATTCCTTCCTTGTCTGTGTATTTTGTGAATATGCCTAATTGATGGTCAATTTTGTTGAATTGAATGGGAGTTCTATGTGCTTAATGGATTTTGATGTCTGTGTTCTTTCCCAGATTAGGAAAGTTTTCAGCTATAATTTACTCACATAACCTCCTGCCCCTTTTTTCTCTCTCTTCATCTTCTGAGACCTAAAAACACCTGCAGATCTAAAGTAGGGAATGGAGAACTATCTATCATGCTAATGGACATCAAAAGAAAGCCAGAGTAGCCATACTTATATCAGAAAAACTAGATTTTAAAACAAAGACTGAAACAAGAGATGAAGAAGGGCATTATATCATAATTAAGGGATCTATTCACAAGGAAGACCTAATAATTGTAAATATTTATGCCCCCAACCTGGAACACCCAAATATATAAATCAACATAAAACATAAAGAAACTCGATAATAATACCATAATAGTAGGGGATTTTAACACCCCACTTACAGCAATAGAAAATCAACAAGGAAACAATGGTTTTGAATAACACACTGGACGGATGGAATTAAGAAATATATTCAGAACATTTCACCCTAAGGCAGAAGAATACACATTCTTCTCAAGTGCACCCCGAAAATTCTCCAGAATAGATCACATAGTGGGTCACAAATCAGCCCTCAACAAGTACAAAAAGATCGAGATCATACTTTGCATATTTTCAGACCACGGCACTATGAAATTCAAAATCAACCACAAGAAAAAATTTGAAAAGACCATGAATACTTGGACATTAATGAACATCCTACTAAAGAATGAATGGGTTAACCAAGAAGTTAAAGGGAAATTAAAAAGTGTAAAAAGTACACGGAAGCCAATGAAAATGAAAACACAACAGTCTAAAACCTCAGGGATGCAGCAAATGTGGCCATAAGAGGGAAGTATATAGGAATCCAGGCCTTCCTAAAGAAGGAGGAAATGGGGCACCTGGGTGGCTTGGTCGGTTAAGCGCCTGACTTCAGCTCAGGTCATGATCTCATGGTCCGTGAGTTCGAGCCCCGCGTCGGGCTCTGTGCTGACAGCTCAGAGCCTGGAGCCTGTTTCAGATTCTGTGTCTCCCTCTCTCTCTGCCCCTCCCCTGTTCATGCTCTGTCTCTCTCTGTCTCAAAAATAAATAAATGTTAAAAAAAAAAAATTTTTAAAAGAAGGAGGAAATGTCTCAAATATACAACCTAACCTTATACCTAAAGGAGTTGGAAAAAGAAAAGTAAAGCCCAAAACCAGCAGAAGAAAGAATAAAGATTAGAGCAGAAATTAGTGATATCGCAATAGAAAATAAACAAACAAACAAAAAAAAAACAAAAACAGGACCAGGAACTGGTTCTTTGAAAGAATTAACAAAATTGATAAACCCCTAGCCAGATTGATCAAAAAGAAAAAGGAAAGGACCCAAATAAAATCACAAGTGAAAGAGGAGAGATCACAACCAACACTGCAGAAATACAAGCAATAATGAAAGAATATTAATGAGCAATTATATATATGCCAACAAATTGGGCAATCTGGAAGAAATGGACAAATTCCTAAAAACATATAAACTACCTAAACTAAAACAGGAAGGAATAGAAAATTTGAACAGACACATAACCAATAAAGAAACTGAATCAGTAGTCAAAAATCTCCTGAAAAACAAGAGTCCAAGGCCACATGGCTTTCCAGAGGAATTCTACCAAACATTTAAAGAAGAGTTAATTCTTCTTCTTTTGAAGCTATTCCAAAATATAGAAATGGAAGGAAAACTTCCAAATTCATTCTATGAGCCCAGCATTACCTTTATTCCAAAACCAGACAAAGACCGCACTAAAAAAGAAAACTACAGACCAGTTTCCCTGATGATCATGGATGCAAAAATTCTCAACAAGATACTAGCAAAACGAATCCAATAATACATTAAAAGAATTTTTCACCACGATCAACAGGATGTATTCCTGGTCTGCAGGGCTGGTTCAATATCTGCAAATCAATCAATATAATACATCACGTTAATAAAAAAAAAAAAAGGATAAGAACCATGTGAACCTCTCAATAGATGCAGAAAATGCATTTGAAAAAATATAGTATCCTTTTTTTGGTATAAACCCTCATGAAATTAGGAATAGATGGAACAAACCTCAAGATAATAAAGGCCACATATGAAAGACCCACAGCTGATATCATCTTCAATGGAGAAAAACTGAGAGCTTTCCCCCTAAGGGAAAGCACTTTATCAGATATGTCATTTGCAAATATCTTTTCCCATTCCGTTGGTTGCCTTTTAGTTTTGTTGATTGTCTCCTTTGCAGTGCAAAAGCTTTCAATCTTGATGATGTCCCAATAGTTCATTTTTGCTTTTAATTCCCTTGCCTTTGGAGATGCATCGAGCAAGAAATTGCTGCGGCTGAGGTCAAAGGGGTTGTTGCCTGCTTCCTCCTCTAGGGTTTTGATGGTTTCCTGTCTCACATTCAGTCCATCATCCATTTTGAGTTTATTTTTGTGGATGGGGTAAGAAAGTGGTCCAGGTTCATTCTTCTGCATGTTGCTGTCCAGTTCTCCCAGCACCATTTGCTAAAGATACTGTCTTTTTTCCATTGGATGCCCTTTCCTGCTTTATCAAAGATGAGTTGGCCATACATTTGTGGGTCAAATTCTGGGTTTTCTATTCTATTGGTCTATGTGTCTGTTTTTGTGCCAATACCATACTGTCTTGATTGCAGCTTTGTATTAGAGGCTGAAGTCTGGGATTGTGATGCCTCCCACTTTGGTTTTCTTCTTCAATATTACTTTGGCTGTTTGGGGTCTTTTGTGGTTCCATACAAATTTTAGGATTGCTTTTCTGGCTTTGAGAAGAATGCCAGTGCAATTTTGATTGGGATTGCATTGAATGTATAGATTGCATTGGGTAGTGTTGACATTTTAACAATATTTATTCTTCCAATCCATGAGCACGGAATGTTTTTCCATTTCTTTGTGTCTTCTTCAATTTCCTTCATAAGCTTTCTATAGTTTTCAGCATACAGGTCTTTTACATCTTTGGTTAGGTTTATTCCTAGGTATCTTATGGTTCTTGGTGCAGTTGTAAATGGGATCAGTTTATTTCTCTTTCTCTTGCTTCATTATTGGTGTATAAAAATGCATCCGATTTCTGTACATTGATTTTGTACCCTGCGACTTTGCTGAATTCGTGTATCAGTTCTAGCAGACTTTTGGTGGAGTCTGTCGGGTTTTCTGTGTAAAGTATCATGTCATCTATGAAAAGTGAAAGTTTGACTTCTTCTTTGCCGATTTTGATGTCTTTTATTTCATTTTGTTGTCTGATTGCTGAGGCTAGGACTTCCAACACTATGTTAAACAACAGTGGTGAGAGTGGACATCCCTGTCATGTTCCTGATCTCAGGGGAAATGCTCTCAGTTTTTCCCCATTGAGGATGACATTAGCTGTAGGCTTTTCGTATATGGCTTTTATGATGTTTAAGTGTGTTCCTTCTATCCCGACTTTCTCGAGGGGTTTTATTAAGAAAAGATGCTGTATTTTGTCAAATGCTTTTTCTGCATCGATTGACAGGATCATATGGTTCTTATCCTTTCTTTTATTGATGTCATGTATCACATTGATTGATGTGCAAATATTGAACCAGCCCTGCAGCCCAGGAATGAATTCCACTTGATCATGGTGAATAATTCTTTTATATGCTGTTGAATTCGATTTGCTAGTATCTTGTTGAGAATTTTTGCATCCATATTCATCTGGGATTTTGGCCTGTAGTTCTCTTCTTTTGCCTGGTCTCTGTCTGGTTTGGCAATCAAAGTAATGCTGGCTTCATAGAATGAATCTGGAAGTTTTCCTTCCCTTTCTATTTTTTGGAACAGCTTGAGAAGGATGGGTATTATCTCTGCTTTCAATGTCTGGTAGAATTCCCCAGGGAAGCCATCTGATCCTGGACTCTTATTTGTTGGGAGATTTTTGATAACTGATTTAATTTCCTCACTAGTTATGGGTCTGTTCAAATTTTCTATTTCTTCCCATTTGAGTTTGGGTCATGTGTGGGTGTCTAGGAATTTGTTCATTTCTTATAGGTTGTCCAGTTTTGTTGGCATATAATTTTTCATAGTATTCTCTGATAATTGTTTGTATTTCTGGGGGATTGGTCGTGATAAATCCATTTTCATTCATGATTTTATCTATTTGGGTCCTCTTTTCATTTTGAGAAGTCTGGTTAGGGGTTTATCAATTTTATTTATTTTTTTTTTTCAAAAAACCAACTCTTTGTTTCATTGATCTGTTCTACTGTTTTTTTGGATTCTATATTGTTGATTTCTGCTCTGATCTTTATTATATCTCTTATTCTGCTGGTTTTGGGGTGTCTTTGCTGTTCTGCTTCTATTTCCTTTAGGTGTGCTGTTAGGTTTTGTATTTGGGATTTTTCTTGTTTCTTGAGATAGGCCTGGATTGCAATGTATTTGCCTCTTAGGACTGCCTTTGCTGCATCCCAAAGGGTTTGGATTGTTGTGTTTTCATTTTCATTTGTTTCCGTATATTTTTTAATTTCTTCTCTAATTGCCTGGCTGACCCATTCATTCTTTAGTAGGGTGTTCTTTAACCTCCATGCATTTGGAGGTTTTCCAAACTTTTTCTGTGGTTGATTTCAAGTTTCATAGCATTGTGATATGAAAGTGTGCATGGTAATGATCTCAATTCTTTTGTATTTGTTGAGGGCTGTTTTGTGACCCAGTAAGTGATCTATCTCGGAGAATGTTCCATGTGCACTCGAAAAGAATATGTATTCTGCTGCTTTAGGAAGAAAAGTTCTAAATATATCTGTCAAGTCCATCTGGTCCATTGTATCATTCAGGGCCATTGTTTCTTTATTGATTTTCTGTCTAGATGATCTGTCTATTGTTGTAAGTGGAGTATTAAAGTCCCCTGCAAATACCACATTCTTACCAATAAGATTGCTTATGTTTGCGATTAGTTGTTTTATATAGTTGGGTGTCTCCAAATTCGGTACATAAACATTTATAATTGTTAGCTCTTCTTGATGGATAGACCGCATAATTATTATATAATGCCCTTCTTCATCTCATTACAGTCTTGAGTTTAAAATCTAGTTTGTCTGATATAAGTATGGCTCCTTCAGCTTTCTTTTGACTTCCAGTAGCAGGATAGATGGTTCTCCATCCCCTCATTTACAATCTGAAGGTGTCCTCAGGTCTAAAATTGATCTCTTGTAGACAGCAAATAGATGGGTCTTGTGTTTTTTTGTTTGTTTGTTTATCCATTCTGATACCCTATTTCCTTTGGTTGTAGCATTTTGTCTGTTTATATTCAATGTTATTATTGAAAGATATGGGTTTAGAGTCATTGTCTTATCTGTAGATTTCATGCTTATAGTGGTGTCTCTGGTCCTTTGTGGTCTTTGCTACACTCAGAGTTCCCCTTAGGATCTGTTATATGTCTGGTTTAGTGGTGATGAATTTCTTCAGTTTTTGTTTGGGAAAACCTTTATCTCTCATTCTGTTCTGAATGACAGGCTTGCTGGATAAAGGATTCTTGGCTGCATATTTTTCCTATTCATCACATTGAAAATTTCCTGCCACTCCTTTCTGGCCTGCCAAGTTCCAGTAGATAGGTCTGCTACTACCCTTATGTGTCTATCCTTGTAGGTTAAGGCCTGTTTATCCCTAGCTTCTTTCAGAATTCTTTCTATATCCTTGTATTTCGCCAGTTTCAATATGATACGTCATGCAGAAGATCTGTTCAAGTTATGTCTAAAGGGAGTTCTCTGTGCCTCCTGGATTTCAATGCCTGTTTCCTTCCCCAGATTGGAGAAGTTTTCAGGTATAATTTGTTCAAGCACACTGTCAGCCCCTTTCTCTCTGTCTTCTTCTTCTGAAACTCCTGTGATACAGATATTGTTCCGTTTCATTGAATCACTTAGTTCTCTGATTCTCCCATTGTGATCCAGAATTTTTTTTTATCTTTTTCTCAGCTTCATCTTTTTCCATAATTCTATCTTCTATTTCACCTATTCTCCCCTCTGTCTCTTCAATTCTCGCTGTCAGTACCTCTAGTTTATTTTGCACCTCATTTACAGCATTTTTTAATTGATCATGCCTATTTTTTAGTTCCTTGATCTCTGTAGCAATAGATTCTCTGCTGTCTTCTATGCTTTTTTCAAGCCCAGCGATTAATCTTATGACTATTATTCTAAATTCTTGTTCAGTTATATTGTTTATATCTGTTTTGAGCAGTTCTTTAGCTGTCATTTCTTCCTGGAATTTCTTTTGAGAAGAATTCTTCCATTTCGTCATTTTGGCTAGTTTTCTGTCCTTTATGTGTTTTCAAAGCTTATTATCTGCCCTTCACCTTCGAGCACTACTATATTAAAGAGGGGTCATACACTGTCCAGGACCTGGCCCTTTAGGAGGTGTTTTTTGGAGTGCGTTACTTGCTCTCTGTTGTTGTGACTTTGACTACTTTATCTCCCTACTCATATTGATATTTCAAACCCTCCACTAGGTCTGTTTTGATTTGTTCATTGATGTAGCCCTGGAGAGGAAAACAAAAAACAAACAGAAAACAAAAATACACAAACACACAAACAAAAAAACCCAAAACAAAAAGCCAGAAACACCAGCTACAAGTAAGCAACAGGGTGGAAGTGGTGCTGATGGAAGAGGCCTTATCCCATACAAAGAGAGAAATGACAAGAGTGAGGAAAAAGAAAAAATAAAAATTGCCCAGACAGAGAAACTACACAGCTTAATCCAGAGGGAGAGAAAGGAAAATAAAGAAGGAGGCAGGAAAAAAGAAAGAAAATAACATTGGCCAGACAGAGAAACTATTTGGCTTAATCCAGAGAGAGAGAAAGAATGAAGAAGGAGGTGTGGAACATGTATCAAGAGAATGGATTAAATATGTCTGCTTAGACAAACCAACAACCAAGGTAACCGGACTGGAGGAGGAAGAGATAAGAAGGAGAAAAGGAAGGAAGAATGTATCTATATAATAAGAATTGTCGGAGAATTAAACCAGGCAATGCAGCAGTGCTGGTCTCATGGAGGGGCTGTCTAGTTCCTCAGCTACTACTCGGCTCCAGTAGATATGCAGTTACCAGGTGCAGAAGAGCGTGGTTTGGAGTAGGCAGGTCCAGCCTCCAGTGTGGGTTCCGCTGTCCAATGCCTAAAGCCCCACCTTGTTGGTGGTGGGGAGAAAAATGGCAACATGCCAGTCTCTCCTCCACAGACCAGGTAAAACCACCCTGTTCAAGCCATCCTCACTGTGCCGCAGGCGCAAATGAGGCAGTTTGTCCCACTCTGCCGACTTCCGTGCCGTGGCTCTTGATTGCGATTCAAACTCCTGCTCTGTCCTTTGCGGTACTGGGGGAGTGCAGCTGCACACCGCCCGATATATGGTCCCCAGCTGGTAGACGAGGGCAAGCTTTGTCCTATCCCGCTGCACACCAGGGAGGGGATCACTTTCTCCAACTGTGGACTACACTCCTGTCCTAACCACCAAGCCCGAGGCTGGCTCCCCTCCTTCCCAGGTGCGCCATCGGGGCAGCTGGGACCCAGTCGCAGAGAAAGCCATTCATTTAAAGATTCAATCTTTCTCCAGCCTGGTCCGTGGTTTTTCTCTTGTCCAGATACAGTCCTATGCTTCCCCAGCCTCTCTTTCTCTTCCTTTCGTCTCTCTGCAGAAAGGGATACCTCCCCACCATTCGTTGTCTCTCTCCCAGTTTGCAGTCACGCACCTATGGCCTGTCAGGTTGTCCCGGTGAGTCCCTGGAAGCGACTGCCTCCTGGACTCTCAGAGTTCAAAGTCCTTGAGCTTCAACACTGCTTTGTTTGTGATACAAGGGAACTTTGGATTCCCCTACTTCACCATGTTGGCCCTTCCCCAAATTAACATGTGTTGATTTTCAGAACTACTACATACAAAGTCCTGCCCTTTTCATACATGTAAATACAGTAGCACTGAATCAGTATAAAATCTCTAAGCTAAAGCTCATTTATCTACAGGTCATTTATAGTCTTAAAATACTATTTTCAATGATAGTTGCTTTGCAGACTAATAAAAGAACCACTATTTTTGGTCCAGTTTAATAAACAGTTCTGGAAAGCTGTTTAATGGGATGAAAAGATGAAAGTGACTTCTTAAATGTTACTGTCAACTGTCAAGACTGGTACTTTTCATAACAGAGAGCAATTATATTCTCATTATTATACTCTTAATGATGACAGGATTTTGGAAAACAGAGAATCTACAGTTGCATTAGAAATTTAGGTTGAAATAAGAGTATCTGAGTAGCATCATCTTATTTTCTAAATCTCTACATTCTAGGGAATTTGGCTCTCTGGTACTTTAAGAAGTATTCCTTTTCAAGAGTGTAGAGATAATTATAAATCATTTCAAATATTGACAGACTCTTTAGACCACTAAAAATGATCAGATGAGGGGCGCCTGGGTGGCGCAGTCGGTTAGGCGTCCGACTTCAGCCAGGTCACGATCTCGCGGTCCGTGAGTTCGAGCCCCGCGTCAGGCTCTGGGCTGATGGCTCGGAGCCTGGAGCCTGTTTCCGATTCTGTGTCTCCCTCTCTCTCTGCCCCTCCCCCGTTCATGCTCTGTCTCTCTCTGTCCCAAAAATAAAAAAACGTTGAAAAAAAAAAATTAAAAAAAAAAAAAAATGATCAGATGATCATTTTCATTCATCTTTCTTGAAAAAAATAGCATCAGAATGACCAAAAGAAGGAAGCAAATCACTTACAGAAATAGCTGATTATTCAGGACTAAATCTAAGGAAATTGTTACTTGAGATGCTTTACCCAAACCTATTGTTTGCTTGTTTGAGGGGTCTAAGCCTATGTTTGTTAAGATTTATCTTTGAAGGTGATGATATTGCCAGCCTGTGCAGACTGATAACACATATGTTTCTCCCCACATCTAGCTACGTGGTGAACATAGGCCTGATCAACAAGCTTCATGGCTGCTTCCTCTCTGTGCAAGGCCCAGTGGATGAGAATCCCAAGACAGCCACCTTTCTGCAGCATGCTGCAGGACTCTTGCATGGAATGTGCATGCTGTGCTTTGCTGTCACCAGAAGGTAAGGCTTCTACTTGATACTAATCTAGACTCAACTTTGGAAACATCTCTAGAGTTTTGCCAAACTTGGGGTCATTTTATAGGGATGCAAGTGGTCATCTTGGCCTCTTTTTTTCTTTGCCTTACCTTTGTCCTTCTTGGTTTCCCATACTGAGGCAAACCTCATATTTCTTGTTTTTCCCTAGCTACATGCTCCCGTCAAGTCTGTTTTTCTTTTTGGTGTCATAAACTTAACTGTCATTGCTGGAAGAAATCTTGGGGGTCATCCATCCCTCTTCTCCTGAAATCCAGAGGAATTAAGTGATTCTCCTTGAGTCAGTTACAAAGCCTACACCAGATCAAGCCAGGCCCTCTGCACAATACAGCACAGCCTCACAGTGTCCATAAGTTTGTTCACATGCTTTTATTTACAGCCTCCTAGGTTTGTTTATTTTCCCCTTTTGTCTCTTTCTCCAAGATACCTTCATGAATAAAGGAAGGGAGCCATCCAAAAACAATAGCTCCCTAAAGTTACATATGATCTATGTGTGGGGAGACCCGATGTGGTAGAGGCCTGCAAGAATTCACCTGAGGCAGAACAAAAGAGATAGAAGTTTATTGAAAACACTGCAAGGGACCAGCAGACAGGACAACAAAGGAGAGACTGGCTGCCATGAGGCAGTGGTGAGGGGCTGTAGTTAAGGGGGAAGATGAGGGGTATAGGGAAACGCATAGAATTTTCCTTTTTTGGTACCTGTGTCCAGGGTCCAGGTGTAAGTAACCCATTGTTTGCCTAGGGCTTAGGATATTTTGAGGAGGGTCACCTGTTGGCCTGTTGTATTCAACTAGGGGCTGCTGTCGGCCCTTCTACCTCACTCAGGTTTCCATTGCTCAAGTTGGTTGCCCAAAAGCATCCTGTACACTATGGGCATTATAGCCAATGTGTCAGGGACAACTGCTGGCCTGGTTGGCTCTTTATACCCCTCACCCCATCCTGTGGACTGTCTGCAAAAGCAATAATTCTCTGGGGCGGGGGTGGGGGGCACAAAATAAACCCCTGTTGCATTCTTTTCTCTCCCACCAATTAAAAATCATTTGCAGGGGTGCCTGAGTGGCTCAGTCGGTTAAGCATCTGACTTCAGCTCAGGTCATGATCTCGCAGTCTGTAAGTTCAAGCCCCGCATCGGGCTCTGTGCTGACAGCTCAGAGCCTGGAGCCTGCTTCAGATGCTGTGTCTCCCTCTCCCTCCACCCCTCCCCCACTCACACTCTGTCTCTGTCTCTCAAAAATAAATAGACATTAAAAAAAAAAGATCTGTTTGCATTAGTGATTCAGTGTTTCTGATAGGAATATGATGTAGCCATCAGGCATATTAAGAATGTTCAGTAGGGGCACATAGGTTGCTCAGTCAGTTCAGTGTTCAACTCTTGATTTTGACTCAGGTTGTGATCCCAGGGTTGTAGGATCAAGCCCTACATCAGACTCCTTGCTGAGTGTGGAGCCTGCTTGGGATTCTCTCTCTCTCCCTCTGCCCTCTTCTCCACTCACATGTGTGCTCTCTCTCTCACTCACAATCACTCTCTCTCTCACTCTCAAATTAAAAAAAAAGAAAGAATGTTTAATAAAATAATTTTCTTACAATTAAATTCTAAACAGCACTGCATACAATTTTTTTATTGTGGCTCTTTTTATTTATACCCAAAAGGAGAGAGTACAATAATGAACCCCAGTGATAGCCATTATCTGGCTCCAGCTATTATCAGTATTTTATTTTTCCCATTCTTATTTTATCCTCCTGCTCACACCCTGGGTTTTTTGTTTTGTCTTGTTGGTTTTTTGTTTGGTGGGAAAGGGGTTATGCTAGAGCATGTAATAACAAATTTCAGGTATCATGACATTTCACCCAAAATAATTCAGCATGTATCTCTGAGGTCTTAAACATAAATGCCATGCCATTATCACCCCAACATAATAAACAATCATTTTGTAATATACCTGGTCCACTTTTCCCCACTGTCTCAAAACATCTTTCTACCAGAAGTTTATTGGAATCAGAATCCAAATTTCAGGTGGCATTTGGTTATTATATCTCCTCTTTTTTATTCTGTAAAATATTCTGCCTCTTTTTTTCTTGCCATTGATTTGTTAGAGAAAAAAATATATTGTTTTTTTATTATTTATCAAGAAGAAAATTAAAACCAAAATTAAAATTAAAAATTTGAAACTTCTGGGGTGCCTGGATGGCTCAGTTGGTTAAGTGACTGACTCTTGATTTTGGCTCAGGTCATGATCTCATGGTTCATGAGATCAAGCCCTACTTAGGTCTCTACGCTGACAGCACAGAGCCTGCTTGATATTCTCTCTCTCTCCCTCTTTCTCTCTGCCCCTCCCCCACTCATGCTCACTTTCTCTTTCTCTCTCAAAATAAATTTTAAAAAATTCTGAAACTTCTAAAGTCTCACTGCTTGAAGAAATATCCACCCATTTTCAACGTACACAGAATGCTAGTGACTATATTCAGAATATTTTAAAACAGAGAATTTGCCATCTAAAATGAACCTCCTCGAAGCACCTGGCTGGCTCAGTCAGTTAAGTGTCTGACTCTTGATTTCAGCTCAGATCATGATCTCACAGTCATGGGATTGAGCCCCACATCTGGCTCCATGCTGGACATGGAGCCTGCTTAAGATTGAAGATTCTCTCTCTCCCTCTCCATCTGTCCCTCTCCCCCTTGCACGCACATTCTCTCCCTCTCCCTCCCTCCCTCCCTCCCTCCCTCCCTCTAAATAAATAAATAAATAAATAAATAAATAAATAAATAAATAAAGAACCTCCCCCCGCAACAATTTTTAGTCTGTTACACATGGAAACCTAACACCCACCTATTCTTCCTTTACTGTTACCTCTCTTAATCCCGTCACATTTCTAGGAAGATTAAGACTACCTGATCATCAGGGAAGCCAAGCATAACCTGTATTAAGTTAGTCTTCTTCCTTCTAGAAATGCAGACAGAACCTGTTCCAGGGATTAGATAAGAATTTAGGAAGTGGCTATCTGAGTCTCTAACCTAAATATGATCAGATGGTACCACACGGCAGAGAGGCCAGCAGCGGTATTAGGGCATTGGCACCTAGGGCACTGGCACCTGCCAGCTTGGAGTATAGCCTGCTGCCCGGCTAGCTCCTGTGCAGTAGGCTGCTCCCTGGAAGGTGTCCTCTCCCCCAGGAGACCCCTGTCCAACAGTGGTTCTTTCGTGTACACAGCATTAGAAACCTGCCAGCATCTCAGGGCTTTGTCACCTGTATTCTTTCCTTGAACCCAGATGAATATCACACACATAAGTATTTCCATATGTAGTTATTGTACAGTTTTGGGCTTTGGCTTTCACTTACAGATTTAGTCACTTGAAATCTCTGGAACTTGAAAGAAGCTTAGAGATCAGTCACAGCCACTCACTCTTACAGGGAAAGCAACTGAGCCAAACTAACTTGAATTGGGATATAAGATTCCTACCTCAGTGCTCTCACCTACAGACTTGACTTTGTATTATTCAAAATGTAGGAGCATATATTTCAGTTCTTTGAAGATTTTCTCAATTACATGTATGGAAAGCAGGATCCCCTTCTCTCTAACACACACAGTCATGTCCTTTCCCGTAGACATTGAGCATCTGTCCTATGCCAAACACCAAGACAAGTACCCAAGATACTGCCCACGGGGATCCGACAGCCTGGTGTGGGGTCATACCTGTAAACTAATAGCTGCAGTAGAAGAGAGTGTTCACAGAGAAGGAAGTAAAGCACTCCCACAGGAGATCAAGAAAGGTTTCAATGGACTAAATATTGAAGGGTCCAGAAAGACAAGTAGAGGAGAAGAATGCAACAGAGAAAAGGGTCATAATATGTGTACTCTATGATATAATATGTTATTGGTGTCTTTGGCCCACCTGGAGGTCACCTACCAATGGCTTCTTGTATTTCTCTGCCTGAGGATATTCTCTGGACAAATAGCTGTTTGCTACAAGTACTGGGGAGCTAATACCTCCAGGAGTGACCCTCCACAGTAAATGGGTGGATTATATCCCAGCTCTGCTAACCCTCAGTGAGACAGTCCTGAGGTGTGTTCTGTATAGTCTGTAAAAGGGGCCCCAGTGGTAACCTGTGCACTAACACATCGTTGATTGGCTTTCTCCCTTCCCTCTTTCTCTCCTTTGCTTCCTCACAAATAAACTATTTACACCCATATCCTTGTTTCAGAGTTTGGTTTGGAGGCAACCCAAACTAAGAGATATGGATATACAAGATATTGTCTCATGTTGAATTTGATGTTGCTGTGTGATAGGGTGACTGTGAAGAGTGACAGGAGATGAAGTAGTAAATGAGCTCCATGTGGGGCACCTGGGTGGCTCAGTCGGTTAAGTGTCCTTCTTCAGCTCGGGTCATGATCTCACGACTCATTAGTTCAAATACTGTGTCAGGCTCTGTGTTGACAGCTCAGAGCCTGGAGCTTCTTCGGATTCTGTGTCTCCCTCTCTCTCTGCCCCTGCCCTGCTCACACTCTGTCTGTCTGTCTGTCTGTCTGTCTGTCTCTCTCTCTCTCTCTCAAAAATAAATAAATTTTTTTTTTTAAATTTAAATGAGCTCCATAGATGTTAGCTCCTAGGAGGCTGAAATGGAGACAAGAACTGGATGTGCTACATTAGAGTTACAGAAAGCCACTGAAGTTTAAGAGAGGGTAACAGGATCAAATTTCTGTTATAGAATGATAATTCCTGGAAAGAGTAAAAATGACTGGAAAGGCATGAGTCTAGAGGACTTGCATGAGGCAAGTGGGAAATGTTGAGGGCCTGTGGGACAGTGGAAATAGAATCAAATGCATTAAGAGGAGACAGAATAAATGTGAGAGAGATGGCATAGAGCTTGGTGGGAAGTAAAAGGAAGGGAGGAACCTAAAATGGTTCCTGGGATTTCTGACTTGAAACTTTTGAGTGGTGGATGGTAGAGTCTCCAAATTAGGAAATATAAGCAGTTTTCCAGAGAAGAAATATGTTTGTTCCTACGAGTACCTAAGGGTCATCCAAGTAGACCAAAGTCTTTATATATATGTATAATTGTTTTTTCTGTACAAATACAGCTGGATTTTAAATAAATCAGTAATTAACTCTAGGTGGTATTTAAGAATTCTTAATCCATTGTTCCCATTATAATTTCCTTCTCCAGCTTCAGTTTCTATTAGTAGGCCTTGCTGCAAAAGCAGATTATTCTAGGAGAAAGGGTCCAGGTGGTTTCCTAGCTTAATTTACCTAGGAAGTTCTTAGTATCAGTATCAGCTGCTTCTGTGAGATGAAAGGATGGCCCCTAACTGCAGTTCTTCCTCATTCTTCAGTCTTCAGCCTTTCCAGAACACCACCAAGCCACAGGAAGACAGGGAGTGTTTTCTACCTTTCCATATTAATTTGCCTCTAATATTTACAGACCATTTCATACTACTTCCCATTTCTTCATGGAAATTCTATTTCTAAACTATAAACTACAATGACCTATGGAAAGCACTTTGTTATGTGTGTCAGAGTTTCTTTCTGCAAGGTCACAGCCTTGTCTGGGGACAAAGGTAGTGTGGCTGTCGTTATATTGGAGTAATTCACATAATGCCTGTTTTGGCTATCAGGACAAGCCAGCCAGAGCCAGAAAGTTGAGGAAGGATTGTTGTCAAAGCTCTTTTATGACCAGCAGGAATAAAAAGACAAAGAGGAGCCAGAGAGGCCTTCAAAAATCATCTTGTGAGCTGGCGAGCTCTGAGATAATTAAGTAGCTGATTAGCCCAGGTCTCTGAGTAAACACTGCAGTCTGCTGGTGGCCCAGCCTTTTTGTGATGGTGATTACAGCCCGGCTGCCTTTGCCCTACTCTCCTATTGTGCCCTTAATCTGCTAATTTTTACCTAGGTTTTCTGAAGGACAATTTGGGTGTCAGAGTTTATGTTCTTAATCTTTGCTTCAGTGTGGAGGAGAAAAGACTAACTTGATTTTTGTACCAGGCTTGGTTTTGAACTTGCATTTAAGTAAAAATTGGAATTGTGATCTGGTGAAAGGTTTGATGTTATGTTAGGATTAGTTCAGAATTTTAATCCGAGGACTTTTCACAAATTATAATTCTTAATGACTTAAATGAAGTTCAACAGTCTGTAATAGGACTTTCAGAAATACTTATTTCTTTGGCCTTTACTGTTAATCACTTTTACATTCTTGGTCCTTTACGTAGTAAAGAGAAAAGGATAGTTTTCAAATCTCAGTCAGCATCTCAACTGCCCTAATTAGCTGAGACTCACTGAGGCTCCCTGAAGGTGCTAACAGGAGCAGAACAGTAATGAGTGATTATGAATTGCAACCAACACAGGCCTTTTACTTAATCAGCAATCATTGACTAATTCCATAACTGTACTAGACATTGTAGTAATAGGGCCAAGGAGCAGTGGGTTCACAGGGAGAGAGCTGACAGTCCTTATGACCATACAGAATAAGAAGAGGAGCTTATAAAACCTAGCTAATTCTGATTGAAGAAGACTTCTGAATTCTAGAATATATTTACATGAAAAGGAGTTTGTTGTTGTATACATTCATGGTTTTTATTTTCACATCCATAAACTATACTAACAAAATGGGTTCTATCCAAGGTCCCTGGAAACCTGTGTCAAAAAAAAAGAATGATTTATAATTTAGCTCATTAATTATGTGGATATAAATGAGTACTTCTCAAGTGTTTAAGGGTGCTTGAAAACCATTTGTTTGGCAAAGGTAAACTTTAACTCTGCCTGCCTGAATTATTCACTCATGCATTAAACAAATATTTATGTAGTACTTGCTCTGTGCCAGGCCCTGTGCTAAGCTTGGGAGAAAGCAGAAATGACTCAGACATCAATTGTGTCCTCAAGGACCTTGTCGGCTAGTAGAGGAAAGAAGATGCATATACAAAGACCCATGGTATAAGGCAGAGTGGTACAGAGGATAGAAGATAACCCTGAAAAGCACTTAGCACACTGCCTGCCACATAGTAAATGCTTAATAAACATTGGCTGCTGTCATTACATCATTATTGATGGAGTTAAGAGGAGGGAAAGATCACTCTTAGTGGTAGGAATTACCTGTTCCCTAGAGCAAGTAAAATTTAATCTGGACCTTGAAAGATAGAAGGGTTTGTTGGGACATTTAGAGTTGAGAGAAAGTAGATAAACAAATAGCTAAAGCGAAGACATCATGGTAGAAAAATATGAAAAACCAATAGAGTACTTACTTGAGCTCAATTTGGGGATGTATGTGGTGGTGATTTTAGTGCCTCCCAGGTTTTTATGAGATTCAACTGAGGTAATAAATGTAAAAAGGCTGTGTGAACTATTTTGCTAAGATGTGGTGGCAGTGGTGTCATTAAAAGCCTTTGATCAGGGAAGTGACATGCTAAGAACCATATTTTGGGAGCATTAATCAGATATCAGGAATACTTGGTGAAGAATGTATTAGAGAGGAGGCAGAAAATGGGACCATTAACAGTCATCTGGGCAAGAGGCAGAAGGAAGGGAAAAGAATTTTTCTTAATCTTCCCAGAGTCTCTTTCCTCATGTACATTATCATCAGACTCCAGATGCCATCATCTCTGTCTCCTCTGTCTTCCTTGTACCCCAGATCTCATCTGTTGTCACATTTTGTTGAATGGAAGGAACCTTAAAGTTTCCTTAATCCAGTCTTTTATTCATGTGTGAATCTCTCCAATAACCTCATTCATTCTATATTTGAATATGTCTTTTGTCAGGGAACTCATTACACTGAGAGAACCATTCTGTCATTGATAAGTTTTAATGCTTTAAAAAGTCTCTCCTTATACCAATCTCTAACCTGTCTCCCTACTGCTACCTATTAGAACTAGTCCTAATTGTTCCTTGGCAACATACAGACTATTCTATCCATGCTCTCCTCCCTGAACTTCCCTGATCTCACCCTTCCACATATTTCCCTTTGCTTTTATTCTCCTTGTTCAATTACTATAACTGTATAACAGATTTCCCCAAAACTTAGTGGCATAAAACAACCATCTATTGGGGCACCTGGCATGCAACTCTTTTTTTTTTCTTAAGTAGGCTTCATGACCAGTGTGAAGCCCAGTGCAGGGCTTGAGCTCACAACCCTGAGATCAAGATCTGAGCTGAGATCAAGAGTCGGACACTTGGGGTGCCTGAGTGACTCAGTCACTTAAGCATCCTACTTCAGCTCAGGTCAGGATCTTGCCATTACTGAGTTCGAGCCCCACATCGGTCTCTGTGCTGACAGCTCAGAGCCTGGAGCCTGCTTCAGATTCTGTGCCTCCCTCTCTCTCTGCCCCTCCCCCACCTCAAAAATGTATAAACATTTTTAAAAATTTTTCAAAGAGTCAGACGCTTAACTGACAGCCACCCATGCAACTCTTGATCTCAGAGTGGTGAATTCAGGTCCCACACTGGGGGTAGAGATATATAAAAAAATAAAATCTTAAAAAAACCAATCATCTGTTAATCTCACAGACTCTGTGTGTCAGGAATGTTGTCAAGATACTGAGAGACTGGCTTATCTTTGTTCCACAATATCTGGGCCTCAGTCAGAAGACTTGAAGGCTAGAAGTTGAAATCATCTGAGTGCTTATTCACACACATCTGTGGCTCATGTGGCTGTTAGCCGAGGACCTTTCCACCTGGGCACTCTGCATAGGCCAATCTGGGCTTCCTCACAGCATGGTGGTCAGTTCCCAAAAGGAGCATCTTGACAAAGAACCAGGTAGAAACATTACCTTTTATGAGCCACCCACAGAAGTCATGCAGCCTATTTCCACTGTATTCTGTTCATCAAGGCCTTCACAACACCCACCTCCCCTCCTTCAGAGGTAGGAGAAATAGACTTCACCTCTTCATGGGGAATACAAAGGTCCTAGAAATATAGGACCAGAAATATTGCCGTGGTTGTGTTTGAAAAACATTATTTGCCACATTCCAGCCTTCCCTGTAGATAAATGTGTTTCCAGCATCCTTTTCTCATGTGTCTTCTGTTCTCTCTGCAGTCTCATATTTGGTATATCACCTGTCCCTTGACATCACCTCTGTTAACTTTTAAAACCTGTGGTCATTAGCCACTGTCCTTAGACAAAAGACTTTCTGGGATTGGGAAATAGGGACTGAAGTAAATATAATAGGATTCAGGAAGTTACATTTGTTGAGCACCTTTTATGTATCCCAGGCTAAGTGCTCCTTGTGAGTTATGTTCCAGCAGTCTTGTCACACCATGCAAGGGAGCACAGCAGCCAGTAGAGTGATGAGGAAGAGTGACTATCGCCTGCTTCAGATCCAGAGAGTGAGAATACAAGAGCAGGAACTTCTGGACTGTTTCTGTACTCACAACTGGGTGATTGCTAGTTGAGAGATTTCAGAAAGATCCATTCCAGCTAGTAATAAAGCCTTAGTTGACTTATAGGGACAGAACAATGAGACCACTTCATTGCTACAATTCAACTTGTGTGTCCACTATGTGCTAGGCACTGTGCCAGAGAAAGGGAGCTGTCTGGGCCATAGCCTACAGGACTAAAGTTTAACAGCAGCCTTCACTTCCTTACTTCTCCCAGAGAGGATACGGTATGATGAAGGCAGACTGTCAGTACATGTATCGGCTCACCAGGTTCAGAGCAGCAGAATATGTCAAGGATGCACCTGCCGTCAGACTCCCACTGGCTGTAGGACTTTGGAGGGCAGGATCTCAAGAAAGGTTTTGTGCACAGTTGTATTGAAGAGCACAGGTTTGGGAGTCAGAACAGCGTGGGTGCAGCTCCTGCTCTCCTAGCTCTGGGCCAGTGGCAGATTCTTTAGCTTCTTAAAGCCTGTTTCCTCACACTGTAAAAGTGAGTTTGATATTTCTTCCCTCACAGGGTCAAATGAGTCAGGGGAAAATAGGGACTAACACATCTGTCACCACAACCTCTTGCCTGTGGTGCTGTAATATATACTTATTATATGATTCCCTTTTTCCAAAAAGATTTGAGAGGGATTACAGTATATGCAGGAGTTTTTATGAAAAAAAATGTAGAACAAAAGAAAATAGGTAGGAAAAAGTAAATCAAGGCAAAAGCAAGTGAAATTAAGGTACAAATCCTATTCACAACAAGGCCCTGATGGACATTTCCTCGTGGAATTCCTACTGGTGGTTTCTACCAAGAACTTCTATTTTATACATCAGATTCTAAACCTCATTGGCTTTCACCCAAAATTGACCATTCCTCCTCACTACCTTATTCTACTCATGATTCTTGTTATCTGACCAGATTTTAAAACCTAAAACCTTAGTGATCTTTAGCTTCTGTCTCCCAGAATCCAGTTCAGTCCAATCTGGTATAATCGAAAGAATGCTTGCCTCAGAAATATTTATCCCTATTTATCCCTCTTACTTGATATTTGTCTGCTTCATTCATTCATTCTCTTGTCCTGTGTATTTGTTTTATGTCTTCAACTACAAAGATTTCCCTAAGGAAAGAGACTAAATGACTTAGCAGTTCCCCTCTGGCACCAGCACCAACCTAGAAGCAAAATAAAAACTCAGGAAATAGCTTTTGACTGGCAAAATTAGCAAATACCAGCGTGTATCATTAACCTGTGCCAGGGCCCCATTTCCTGCACCTGCACTTAACATAGGAAGAAGGCCTGCCCACATCTCATGTTCTTCCTCCTCTAAGGTAAGAGGGAGACATCCAGAGCCCTCATTCCTTGGCAAGGAATGAGATGAATTTTTCCTCATTTCCTTCCATTGCTTTGACAGATCTTTAATCATTACTAGTTATTGAGCACTTGATATGTGCCAGACATTCATCAGGGTATTAGGGAGGTGGTAGTGAACAAAATGCCTATCCTTATGGAATTTATAATCTACCGGGAGAAAAAAGTAAAAAAAACAATAAACCAATGAACAGTTTGGATAATATTAGCTAGTGTAGCAGTATGAGAAAATAGCAGGGTAATATAGCACAGAGGCCTAGTCAGGGTCTTCTGGAGATGGAGTGGTCAGGGGAGGCCTCTCTGGGGAGATGACACTGAAACTAAGGAGCCAGCCATGTAAAGATCCAAGGGAAGAATATTCTAGTGGAGATGAATGGTAAATTGATGACTCCCAAATGTCTGAGGTGGGTAGTTCCAGAAACAGAGAAGGCAGTATATTGGAATGTGATGAGCAAGAAAGAAAGTGCTAGATGAAGCCAGAGAAGTAAGGCCCTGGAGATGAGGACAGAGAGTGTAGAAGTTTGGGTTTTCTTCTACTTGTGAGGGGAAGCCATTTGAGGATTTTCAGCAGAGAGTGGCATGATCTGATTACTTAAAAAATAAAAAAAGCATCTGTTTACTCTGTGAAGAATGGATGCGAGGTATGAGAACACAAGCAGGAAAGATCAGTTAGGAGGGCACTGCAGGCATCATGCAGTCGTGATATGACGTTTTTTTTCCTCCCAGTTACCTACCAGCAGAAGCAATTGCCTTCCTCTGGCAACACATTAGAGCCTCTGGCAGAGCTCCTTCAGCCTAACTGCCAACTTCTTAAGATAACAGAAGCCAAAACATCAGCAAAACTAGCCAAAACCAGCACAGGGCCCTTTGCTGCTTGCAGTGAACGAGAAAACTGAAGTTGGAAGGTTAGAAATGTCCCATCTGAGAGATGTTTCTGGACAGCAGCCCTGGCCTGCAGCTCCAGGATCCAGAACTGCATCCTGTTGTCAGGATGTTGTCAGAGCCGCTCACATTCTCACCTCCTGGGCTCCTCCCTGCCCTTCCTTACCTCCACCTTTACTTGTCCCCAGACTGTCCGGGCCCATCAGCTCTCTATCTTCCCTCTCCCTGGGCCTCCATTCAGACCTGTGCCAGAGCCTGGTTTCTCCTCAGTGGCCTCACCCTCTCCCTCCCATTCCCACTGTTGTCCCCTTGGTTTTCCTCTTTCTTCATCCTCTCCCAGGTTGTCCGTTCCAGACAGCAAGAAAGTCCATCTCTTATCATCTCCAACTTCTCTTCCCAGAAAGGGTTCCTTCTCAGAAGTTGCTCTGTGAGTTCAACTGAAACTCGGATCAGGTACTTTGGAAATCCTCCCAAGTATCAGCCAGCCTCACCCC
This sequence comes from Panthera leo, assembly GCF_018350215.1. Taxonomy (NCBI): domain Eukaryota; kingdom Metazoa; phylum Chordata; class Mammalia; order Carnivora; family Felidae; genus Panthera; species Panthera leo. The sequence continues at coordinate 29,300,273 of NC_056684.1, read as the reverse complement.
ACCCAGTAATATTACTCTTTCATTGTCCCTGTATTTTTTCTTCTAACTGAATGGCCAGATGTCTTCTAATGCTTATACATACATCTTTCTCACCTTCAGCTTTCTCTTCCTCTCTCACCTCCACTAAGTCATCCCCATTCCCTTCATTGGGGCTCCAAATTAGAACTGCATTAAACCAGCTATAGGGTGTGTGTGCATATGTGTGTGTGTGTGTGTGTGTGTGTGCGTGCGTGCACACGCACAGGAGGGTATAATTTTCAAAGTAGATTCACAGGTGCTGTAACATCCTAGGATTGAACAGAATCTTAGATGTTGTGTTCCATGCCCAGCTGAGGTTTGAGTGCCCTCTGCCACTTACACGGATGTGATCCTCCACTTATTCCAGAATAAGGAAAAATTCAACAATACCTCTTCAACATCCCATTTAACTTTGGGGTATTCTAATTGTTAGAAGAATTTCTATAAGTTTATCTAATATCTGCTTTCAGGTAATGTCTCTTCTCTGGGGTCAAAAATAACAATATAACACCTCTTCAGTTTGAAAATACCCTTTATGGCCTCCAGTTCTGACATAAATTTCCCAGTTCCGTCAGATGTTCCTCAGATGACACTGCTTCCAGATACTTGTACAACACGAGTCACTTTCTTGAGAACTTTCCAATGCATCAGTGTCCTCCTCAATGTAGTATGGCACCCAGTGCTGGACCCAGTGCCCCCAGGGTAGTGGAGCAGGACTAAGCCTTCTAGTTGTGTACGTTGTGTTCCTATTAATTCAGTCAAAAATTGAATTATATTCATTGGCAAACAAGCAACATGATTTCCTCATTTGAACTGTTAAGCAGCTAATTTGCTAAGCCTTTTCTTCCACTTATCACAGACAGCTGTATTCCAGTCCCCTGTCACTCACCTTCTTCCCATTCTAAACATATGCAGCTAGTTTTTATAATCTAAAAATAGGATTTAACAGTCATTGATACAAATTTTATCCTTTTTTTAGTTCTCATTTATTTTTAGTTAAACTTTTTTATTGATCACTTCCCTCTCCTTGAAACTGTCTTCACTCAGTTTCTAGGACACCACACTTTTCTGGTTTTCCTCCTACCCCACTGGTTTCTGTTTTTTAGTTTCTTTGCTGATTTCTTCGTACCTCCCCAGTGTCTAAATGTTTGAATATCCCAAGTTTCAATCCTCAGACCACCATCTATGTTCACTTACTGGATGACCTCCTGAGCTTAATACCATGGATGTGTTGATGACTCCCAAATATCCCAAGCCCAGACCACCCCTCTGACCTTAGGCTTGTATATTTATTAAGTCATTCAACAAATAATTTGTTGAGAAGCTACTGTGTGTCAGACACTGTTCTAAGCCCTGGGGACAAAATTGACAGAAAATACCTACCCTTGGGAAGTTAATTGTATCCAACTTGCAATTCATTATCTCCACTTATATGTCTAATGTGCATCTTGAATTTAACAAGTTTAAAACTGAACTCCTGTGGCACAAGAACAGATCAATGGAATAGAATAGAGAACCCAGAAATGGACCCACAAACGTATGGCCAACTAATCTTTGACAAAGCAGGAAAGAATATCCAGTGGAATCAAGACAGTCTCTTCAGCAAGTGGTGCTGGGAAAACTGGACAGCAACATGCAGAAGAATGAACCTGGACCACTTTCTTACACCATACACAAAAATAAAGTGGTTGAAAGACCTCAATGTGAGACAGGAAGCCATCAAAATCCTCGAGGAGAAAGCACGCAAAAACCTCTTTGATCTTGCCCACAGAAATTTCTTACTCAACACATCTCCAGAGGCAAGGGAAACAAAAGCAAAAATGAACTACGGGGACCTCATCAAAATAAAAAGCTTCTGCACAGCGAAGGAAACAGTCAGCAAAACTAAAAGGCAACCGACAGAATGGGAGAAGATATTTTCAAATGACATATCAGATAAAGGGTTAGTAGACTTATCAAACTCAACACCCAAAAAACAAATAATCCAGTGAAGAAATGGCAAAAGACATCAATAGACACTTCTCCAAAGAAGACATCCAGATGGTGAACCGACATGAAAAAATGCTCCACATCACTCATCATCAGGGAAATACAAATCAAAACCACAATGAGATACCACCTTACACCTGTCAGAATGGCTAACATTAACAACTCAGGCAACAACAGATGTTGGCGAGGATGCAGAGAAAGAGGATCTCTTTTGCGTTGTTGGTGGGAATGCAAGCTGGTGCAGCCACTCTGGAAAACAGTATGGAGGTTCCTCAAAAAACTAAACATAGAACTACCCTACGACCCAGCAATTGCACTACTAAGCATTTATCCAAGGGATACAGATGTGCTGTTTTGAAGGGACACATGCACCCCATGTTTACAGCAGCACTATCAACAATAGCCAAAGTATGGAAAGACCCCAAATGTCCATCGATGGATGAATGGATAAAGAAGACGTGGTATGTATATACAATGGAGTATTACTCGGCAATCAAAAAGAATGAAATCTTGCCATTTGCAACTACGTGGATGGAACTGGAGGGTATTATGCTAAGTGAAATTAGTCAGAGAAAGACAAAAATCCTATGACTTCACTCATATGAGGACTTTAAGAGACAAAACAGATGAACATAAGGGAAGGGAAACAAAAATAATATAAAAACAGGGAGGGGGACAAAACAAAAGAGACTCATAAATATGGAGAACAAACTGAGGGTTGCTGGAGGGGTTGTGGGAGGGGGAATGGGCTAAATGGGTAAGGGGCATTAAGGAATCTACTCCTGAAATCATTGCTTCACTATATACTAACTAATTTGGATGTAAATTTTAAAAAATAAAAAATAAAGTTTAAAAAAAAACAACAACTGAACTCCTGGTTTTCCTCCTGATGTGCTCTATCCACTGTCTTCCCCATTTCTATAAATGGCAGCCACATTCTTGCAGTTACTCAGGGCAAAAACCACTGAGCCATTTTTTACTTCTCTTTATTTCACACCTACATCCAATCTATCAGGAAATCCTGTTGGCTTTGCCTTCTGAAGATTTTCAGAATCCAACCACTTCTCACCACATTCATAGCTACCAGCCTGGCTCATCCACCATGATCTTTCTAACAGCCTCCTAATTGGCCTCCCTGCTTCTGCCTTGGCTCTTCTAAAAGCTTTTCAACCAGTTAGTTATAGTGATTTTTTTTTTAACTTGTCAGATACATCATTGTTCTGCTCAGAACTTTAAAATGGCTTTCTTTCTCATCCAGTAAAATCCTTATAATGTCCTTACAATGGTCTATAAGATCCTACCTGATCTTCTTCCTGTCCTCTCTGACTTCATCTCCTGTTGTTCTTCCATGCAGTCAATCTGCTGTAGCCACACTGGCCTTGCTGTTTCTTGAACATGTCCTGCATGTTCCTAGCTCCAAGACTGGAGACATGCTGCTTTTCTGTCTAAAACACCCTGGCGTCAGATATCTTTATGGCTTCCTTCCTCACTTTCTGTAGAACTCTACTTACTTAACACCTTAGAAAAAGCTTCCCTAATCACTTTATATAAAATACTATTAAACATTCACCCACTTTTTCATTCCCCTTCTCCATGTCCCCTTCTCCAGAGTATTTAGCATACCTGACATACTATATATTACATATATTTTTGATTTGTTTCTTCTGTACTCCCACACTAAAATGTAAGCTTTATCAGGAAAAGGGCATCGCTTTTACTGATGAATCCTAGTGCCTGGAGTAGTGCTTACTACAGAGTAGGTCTTCAATAAATATTTGTTGAATAAATGAATGAATCATGAATAACTAGTCCATGTGGTAGGCAGAATAATGCTTTTCCTGAACATTCTAACCTACAAAGACAAAATACACATTCTTCTCAAGTGCACATCGGACATGTTCCAAGATAGATCAGCTATTAGGCCAAAGATTAAGTCTTGTGCGATTTAAAAAATAAATATCATACAAAATATCTTCTCCAACTATTACAGAGCAAAGTTAGAAATCCATAATAGAAGTAAAGCTAAAAAATTCACAAATTTGTGGAAATTAAACAACACAGTCTTAAACAACAAATGGATTAAGGACAAAATCACAAAGGAGATTAGAAAATACTTAGAGATGAATGGAAATGAAAACATAACATATCAATGCTTACAAGATACAGTAAAAGCACTGTTAAGGGGGAAGTGTATAACGATAAACATTTATGTTAAAAAATAAGAAATCTCTCAAAACAACCTAACTATACAACTTAAGGAACCAGAAAAAAGAACAAACTAAACTCAGAACTAGCAGGAAGAAGGAAATGGCAAAGATTACAGCAGAGATCATTGAAATAAAGAATAGGGGCACCTAGGTAGCTTAGTTGGTTGAGCATCCAACTCTTGATTTCAGCTCGGGTCATGATCCCAAGGTCATGAGATCTAGCCCTGTGTCAGGCTTGGCGCTGAGCGTGGAGCCTGTTGCGATTCTCTCTCTCTACCCCTCCCCAGCTCACACGTATGCACTCTCATATTCTCCCTCTCTCTTAAAATAAATAAACATGTTTTTTAAAAAAATAAAGTAACAATAGAGAAAATCAATGAAACCAAAAATTCAGGTTTTTTGAAAAGAGCAAGAGAATTGACAACCTTCAACTAGATGAACCAAGAAAAAAAGAGAGAGAGAGAAGACTCAAATTACTAAACTCAGACATGAAAATGGGGTGCTTACGTTGGCAGCACACATATTAAAATTGAAACAATACAGAGAAGACTAACATGACCCCTGCACAAGGATGACACTCAAATTCTTGAAGTGTCCCATATTTTCTGTAGTTTAATACAGTATTGCATACTTGAAATTTACTAATAAAGTAGATTTTAAGCATTCTACCACAAAAAATAAAAAAGATAACTATGTAAAAAAACAAAAACTAAAGTAATGGATGTATTAACTTGATTGTGAGAGTCATTTCACAATATATCCAAATCATCATGTTGTACATTTTGAATAAGTTATAATTTTATTTGTCATTTCTACCTCAATAAAGGTGAGGAAAGAAAAGAAAGTGGGAACATTACTATCAATTATACATAAATAAAAAGGGTTATAAGAAGGTGCTATTAACAATGTATGTCAATAAATTGGATAACCTAGATGAAATGGATAAATCTCTAGAAACAAAAAACCCACCAAGACTAAATCACAAAGAAATAGAAAATATGAATATACCTATATAACTAGTAAGGAGATTGAATCAGTAATCAAAAATCTCCAAAGGAAAGCCCTGAACCTGATGGCTTCAATTGTGAATTCTGCCAAACAGAGAACTAACACCAGTCTTTCTCAAACTTTTCCCAAAAATTTAAGGGGAGAGAACACTTCGTAACTCATTCTCTGAGTTTCTGGATTCTCTGAATCCAGAGCCAGATGAAGACACTACAAAAAGAGAAAATTACAGACTGATACCCCATATGAACATTGATGTAAAAATGCTCAACAAAACACTACCAAACCAAATTTAGCAGCATGGCAAAATGATTATACATCATGACCAAGTGGGATTTATTCCTTGAGTGCAAGAATGGTTCAGTACATGAATATCAATCATTGTAATTAGACCACATTAACAGAATGATGGAAACAACTCATGATCATCTTAATTGATACAGAAAACATTTGACAAAATTCACCCTTTCAGTACAAAAACACTCAAAAAAATAGGATAGAAAGAAAGTACCAACATATAATAAAAACCATATATGAAAAACCCACAGGGAACACCATAGTCAATGGTGAAAGACTAGAAGCTTTTCTTCTAAGATCAGGAACAAGGCAAAGATGCCACTTCTACTACTTCTATCCAACATAGTACTGGAATTTCTAGCCAAAGAAATTAGGTGAGAAAAAGAAATAAAAGGCATCCAAATCAGAAGGGAAGAAGTAGAATATCTCTGTTTGCAGATGATATAATCTTATATATAGAAAACCCTAAAGATTACACACACACACACACACACACAGATTAAAACTAATAAATGAATTTGGCAATGTAGCAGAATACAAAATCAACTCACAAAAAGCAGCTGCATTTCTTTATATTAACAATGTACAGTCTCAAAAAGGAAATTATGAAAACAAGTCCATTTACAATAGCACCAAAAAAAAAAAAACTTAGGAATTAATTTAACTGAGAAGGCAAAAAAGCCTTATACAATGAAAAGGAAAAAACATTGCCAAAAGAAATTAAAGAAGGCATAAATAAGTGGAAGCACGTTCCATGTTCATGGATTGGAAGACAGTATTATCAAGATGTCATTACTACCCAAAGCAATCTGTGGATTTTATGTGATCTCTGACAAAATCTCTTAAGACTTTTTTTTTTTTGCAGAAATAGAAAAACTGATACTAAAATTCATATGAAATCTCAAGGGAGCCCAAATAAATAAAAAAAATATTGAAAAAAAGAACAAAACTGGAGGACTCACGTTTTCTGATTTCAAAGCTTACTTCAAAGCCACAGTAATCAAAACAATGTGAAACTGGCATACAGGCATATATAACAATGGGACAGAACAGAGAGCCCAGAAATAAACCCTCACACATATGGACAAATGATTTTGACAAGGATGCCAAGACCATTGAATGGGAAAGGAGTCTTTTCAACAAGTGGTGCTGGGGAACATGGACATCCACGTTCAAAAGAGTAAAGCTGAACACTTTTCAAATGCTATGACTCAAAATGGCTCAAAGACCTGAAACTATTAAACTGAGAAGAAAACACAGAGAAGAAGCTTCAGAACATGGGATTTGGCAGTGATTTATTTCTTGGATAGGACACAAGAGGCACAGGCAGTAAAAGAAAAAGCAGACAAATTGGACCTCAGGAAGATTTTTAATTTGTGTATCAAAAGACAGTATCAACACAGTAAAAAGGCAACCTGGAGAATGGGGTAAAATATTTGCAAATTATATATCTGATAAGGAATAAATATCCAGAAACCATGGAAAACTCCTAAACCTCAACAACAACAACAAAAACACTATTAAAAAATGGGCAGGGCATCTGGGTGGCTCAATTGGTTAAGTGTCCAACTCTTGATTTCAGCTCAGGTCATGATCTCACTGTTCCATGGGATCAAAGCCCACATCAGGCTCTGCGCTCATAGCATGGAAGCTGCTTAGTATTCTCTCTCCCTCTCCCTCTCTGCCCCTCCCCACTCACATGCATGCATGCGCTCTCTTTCAAAATAAATGAATAAACATTTTTGTTTAACGGGCAAAAGACTTAAATAGGCATTTCTCCAAAGATATACAAATACCCAATAAGCACATGAAAAGAAGTTTGACACTACTGATAATAGGAAAATGCAAATCAAAACTATAGTGAGATAACCCATTTGGATGGCTACCATCAAAAAACAAAACAAAACAAAACAAAAAATAACAAGTGTCAGTGAGGATATGAAGAAATTCAAACACTTGTGTATTGTGGGTGGAAATATAAATGATATAGCTGCTGTGGAAAATATGGCAATTCCTCAAAAAATTAAAAATAGAATTACTGAATGATCCAGCAATTCCACTTCTGGGTATATATCCAGAAGAATTACAAACAGGGTTTTGAAAACATTTGTATGCCCCTGTTCATAGAAGCATTATTTACAACAGTTAAAAAATGGAAGCAACCCAAGTGTTCATCAGTAAATAAGTGGATACACAAAAAGTGTTGTATACATACAATGGAATATTATTTATTCAGCCTTAAAAAGTAAGGAAATTCTGACATATTCTACATCATGAATGAAACTTGAGGACATTAGCTAAGTGAAATAAGCCAGTTACAAGAAACTAAATATAGTGTGATGATTCCATTTACATGAACTATTTAGCATAGTCAGTCATAGAGACAGAAAGTAGACTGATGGCTGCTGGGGGAAGAGGGGACGGGAAGTTATTGTTTAAGGGATATACAGTTTCTGTTTTACATAATACGAAAGAGTTATGGGGATGGTTGGTGGTGAAGGGTGTACTTCATTTTGAGTATATTTATTATCAATGAACTATATACCTGAAATAGTTAAGATGGTAAATTTTATGTTATACGTATTTTAATATGAAAAAGTGGGGGAAAAAAGAATAATGCCCTGCCAAAGTTATCTGTATCCTAATTCCCCAAAACTGTAAATGTGTTATCTTACATGGCAAAAGAGATTTTGCAGAAATTAAGGATCTTGAGATGGGAAGATTATCCTGGTTTATCCAAGTGGGCCCATTGTAAGTACAAAGGTCCTTGTAGATGAAAGAGAGAAGTGGGAAAGTGAGTGTTAGAGGGGTTTGAAGGTGCTGCTGACTTTGAAGATGGGGGAAGGGGCCACAAGCCAAGAAATGCATGTGTACTCTAAAAGCTGTGAAAGGCAAGGAAACAAACTGTCCCTGGAGCCTTTAGAAGGAACACACCTCTGATAACACCTGGTTTTAGCCCACCCAGAAAGACCTGTTTCAGATTCTGACCACCCCCCACCCCCCGCCTCAGACTGTAAGACAATAGTATTGTTTTGAGCCACTAGCTTCTGATAACTTGTTCCATCAGCAATAGGAACCTGATACACATTCCTGTCTCTGTTAGACTGTAACCTCTGTAGGACAGGGACCTAGTCTCCCTTGACTGCCCATATCACAGATGGTCACTGTTCCTAGAGCACAGGTAGTTTGGCTTTTCAAATTGAGAGTATCTGACCAGACAATCCTGCCCCTTGTGCTCACCACAAAGCCTGATGAATGGTCAGGCTTTTCCAGATTCAGGTCAGCTTTTCCAGAATATCCCAGTCCTTAAGAGCCCCACACTGGACTACCTCTAAAAAATGATTCACTTTTGAACAGTGAAGTTTACATCCATCATTGGGAGAGACAGTGACTTAATCCCACCTACTCCCAATACTGCAGACCAGTAAGTGGAATGCTCAGGGTTCAAGGATTAAAATGGGACATTCTTACAAGATGCCTGGGGATTCCAGCACTGAAGGAATGAACAAAGCCAAAATCCAAGAAGATAAGAGAGCAGTCTAGAAGATCACTGGCACTGAACGAGATCAGGGTTGATGTTACCAAGCCAGAAAAATGGGGATCAGGGAGAAGAGAGCAAACAAGCCAGGAACAAATAGGGAAAAGGGGGCTGTAGTATCTGGAACTGTCACACCTGGCACATAAGTGGTAAAACACCAAAGATGAATGGATGGCATTTGATCCATGCCCATACAAATCACTGCTTTTTTTTTTTTTTTTCCACATCTATACTTTCCTTTAAGGCAAAGTAGGGTTTTCAGGTGCTTGCGCAGGAGTATTGATGGTCCAGTTATAGTTATTCCTAATTGAATCTGGCTGTTAATGAACAGAAATGAATATACCACTAAGATCCCTAGTCCTAGAGAACGAACAAAAACACTTTAAAATTCAGTAAAATTGAGAAGATCTCAGAATGTAATGTAATATATTAACTTTCAGATCTGAGTTTTCATATCTTCCATATATTTTTAAAAGAAAATTTTGTAACTTATGTCTGATATGAATAAGGCCTTTTACATTTTCATTATAAACATTTAGGCTTAAAGTGATTATAACTGACAGTTAAGACCAACGGGAGCCAGTGGCCTGTTCATGGACAAATTATCTGTAATTCAGACTAAATCAAAAGTAAACATTCCCTAAAGTCCTTTCAGCTCTACATTAGTCCTGTGGAAGCCAAATGCAATAGACAAGCCCTTTCCCTTCCTCTCTGTCCTGTGAATTCTATGGGCTCACTTTAAAATGAATAGTCTTTTCTATGAAGCAATGTTATATGCATTTTGAACCATTTCCACATCTAAGTCATCGAATGCTTATTTAATTCATTTTTCTGAATCAACATGTTTATTTCATCAGGAGAATGTTGCAAAAGTACCTGGGATGTGTTGTTTCATAGTTTATGATTAGTATTTTCCTAAATAATGGGATGGAGAGGGAAGAAAGAAGTAGTCTGATGACCTTCACTTTTTTCTTATCTGCATTTGTTCTCTTGAAGAAGTAATAGCAGTGAATTCGTGTCATTTAAAAGTTTAGAAAGATTAAGTATGACAAATTGTTTTAAATGACAAAGTTATATTTCTGAGTATCTCATTTGAATATGCTGATAATCAGTTTAAAAACCACACAGGCAGTAAGGGGAAGGCCAGCATTCTGAGTCACAGAGCAGTAAAACTGTTGTCACCAGCAATGATGTCACTCATTCCCAAGGCTCCAAAAGACTGTTGGAAATTAACTTTAGGAAGAAATGTCTTCTGACTTGCCATTGGTTCTAAAAGGCAATCAGTGTTAAATAAGCACAGACCCCTTTTTGGAACTTATGTAATAAAGTCAGACATATTAATCTCTACTCATGCCTCTAGTCAGGGTCTGACCCCAAGTTCTTACGGCTACAATGGAAGAAAGCAAGGAAGAGCCAACTGGCATAAGCTAACAGTTCGTGTAAAGGTCTAGATGTGCCTAAGAGCAAATAAACATCGTTTCTCAACTTTGTGTTTGTATTGAGTCCCATAAGACAAAAAGTATCTCTCCATGATCATATGAGTTTACATTACAGTCTCCATGTACTTTCACTGTGTTCAGTTAACACCCCTGAGATTTGACTTAAGAAAAGGGATGGAGAGAAAAGAAGAGGTCACTCCTGTTTAGCCTGGATGCTTTGGTCCTCAGACAAAGCATTGGCTTTAAAGAGTCAAAAGTCCTTGTGGTATCCTGCTTTTTCCACTGACAAATGTGTATGACCTAAAACATCTCAACTACTCTTCATGTATGGAGTGAAGGGGATTAATACCTTCACTACCAACCATGAAAAATGAAGAGTGAGGTGAGGTAAAATACGTGAGTGAATTCAGCAGATCCTGTTACCGGACAATGAAAGGACAGTAGTTTCTCTTAGGAAACTAAGAGAGCTGCTTTCTTGAGAAGAGAATAAGGTATATAATGTCATCTCACATCCTTAACAATATCAGAAATAATGCATGTTCAAGAAGTAAATACTTACCATGGCTATGAATAAAACTCTTCTTTGATGACACTAGTAGTAAATCAAAATGAAAAAAATAATCTGTTTGGAAAAAACAAGTTATGAATTAGAAAACTAGAAAAGATACTAGAAACTTTCCAGCCAGCACTTCCACATTCTTATTTAATTGGTGGCATCTCTTTTTTCTTTTTTTAAGTTTATTCATTTTGAAAGAGAGAGAGCACAGCAGGGGAAGGGGAGAATGAAGGAGGGACAGAATCCCAAGCAGGCTCCACACCATCAGCACAGAGCACGATGAGGGGCTTGAACCCACAAACTGTGAGATCATGACCTTAGCTGAGATCAAGAGTCGGGCACTTAACCAACTGTGTCACCCAGGTGCCCCTTATTAGCCGCATGTCTTCAGTGTTTCTAGGCTAATAAGATAAGCATAGATCTTTAATAATGCCCCTCTCACATTCTAGATTCCATCTGAAAGAAACAACAAAAAAGAAGCTGTGGAGGTGGACATGGTAGGCACCTGTATTCATGTTAAAAATAGGGAAGAGTATGGTAAAGGAAGACACTAAACAGGGACTTGTAACCTCTCTTCCTGAGAGAAAATTATGTCCATGAAACAAGACGTGTGACCCACTTGGAATAGCATGGAGAGGACTGAGGATTTGTACAGAAGTGGCTATAGCAGCTGCAAACCTTACATCTTCTCAGATTCAAACCCAATGGAGAAAAAGTGAGGGCTTTTTTCCAAGCATTTCAGCAAAAGAATCTCCCTCCACTGTGATGTGTGCCATCCCTGAGCCATACTGAACAGCCAGAAGAATAAACTGTGCCTTTTATTACCTTAGGTCCTTGAGTCAGAGTGAATGGGGGAGGAGCCCCACCTAAAGCACGCTGGTTATAAGAGAGAGGGGTAGTTCCTCAGAGAGAAATTTGGGTGCAGTTTCTTTAAAAAAAAAAAATGAACGAATGCTTGGCAGCCACATTTAGTAAAACTGCAGGCTCTTGGTCACTGGATGCTTCGTATAGACCTGATTCAGGAGTGAGGTAGATTTAACAAACCCTTGCTGGCTTTACTATTAATTTTAGGAGCTCATTTGCCATTGCTGTTGCTTCTTGTTCACCCACGGCACTGCTTGCGAGTTATTAAGCTGACTTCATGGTGATTTGTATAAAGCTAATCCAGCACTTGCTTGTTCTTGGGAGTCTGGCGCCTACAACCTGTCCTGCCAATATTCCTTGATGATGAACCGTGCTTTCAAAAGCAGGTGAACTGTCTCCTCCCCACCACAGTATACCAACACATTACAGAGCCCTTTTTTTTGAGGCCTCATTTTCCTGGTAGCTGTCTCCCCTGAGAAGATTCCCTTTGTGTATCCAGAAAAGAAACTATGGGATTTCTGACTTCTGAGTCCCAGTAGCTCTAATGGACTCTGTCCAGTTTGCCCAGATGTAGACTCTAAGCAAAGTTAGCCTTCCTAGGCTGCAGAGGACAGGGAGGGTGGGTGGCAAGCTCAGCACTGGCTGCACATTGCTCATTTGCTGCTGCTGCTGCTGCTGCTGCTGCTGCTGCTGCTGCTGCTGCTGCAACAGTGAGCAGGTCTCCCAGGGGGAGAAAAGGGCAAGCCACTGTGCTCTCGGGCAGGAGAAGGCTGCATTTATTCCTTGAGGTTTCTTGTTACCTTATTATACAACTCAGATGGTTTGCTTTTAACGGTCTGCTTGTCTTGTTCCATCTGACCTATAAAAATGCTAACATCCTTTAAGTAGATTTCTTTTAAAGAGTTGAATGTTTCTTTGTCAGGTCAAACAGCGTATTTGACAATAATCGCCAGGATCCCACAGGACTGACCGCTGCTCTTCAAGCCACAGACCTGGCTGGAGTTCTGCACATGCTCTACTGTGTCCTCTTCCACGGCACCATCTCGGACCCCAGCACAGCCAGTCCTAAGGAGAGTTACACTCAGAACACAGTCCAAGTGGCCATTCAGAGCTTACAGTTCTTCAACAGTTTTGCAGCTCTTGATCTGCCTGCTTTCCAGGTACCAAGCATTGGTTAGTGATGGTGTTAACCAACCAAGAGTTAATATTTTAGTGTAGATAATGATGTGAGGTTCCTCTCCTGGATTGGGACATTAGGAGTAAACTACAGTAAAGGAAATCACAAAATACATCATTTATTAAGCTACTGTCATCTGGGAACTATTTTAGATACTCTACATATGCTTTCTCATTTATTCTCATGATAGCCCTGCAAAATATTACACCCATTTTGCAGATGGAAAAGCTAACAGTTATTTGCCCAAGGTTACACGTGGCTATGCCAGGACTGGCACCTATGATTTTCTGATTTACCCAAATCTGTGTCACTCTGCTACTAATAAATCTTCTGTGTTGATTTCTTCATAGACAGGCATTATTATCCCATCAACTTTTAAATGTTAAGGAAAGTCTTACATAAACAGAACCAAAGTTAGATAAATTGTTTTGATTGATATGACTTTCTGTGGATGATTTAACTGATTTGTGTCCGGTGTAAAGTGTATGTATAGTTATACGTGCACACCCCCATAAATTAAGTTTTTATAGCAAAAGAAAGAAAAATTGCTTTATGCTGTAATACCAGACTGTCAGCTTAGAAATAGATTTTTTTTCATGTGGGAAATTTAATTTTCAAAAACACTGAACCTTTGGAACAGAGCAAGCCCCAAGGAGTAGACTTTCTCTTTCAGTTTATTAACTGTCAAGTGATTTCATTAAAAAAGGAACAAACTTGGCAGATGATGAACCCATAATTTAGATGAATTGCTTTGCTCAGAGGGAGAAAGGGAAAAAGGTTATAGAGATATAAATGTATGAAAATGGTGGTCTTTGGCCATTCCCAACTAGACGAAACACTTGTTTTGTAGCTGATGACAAATGTGGAATTCTTGTCTTCCTGTCATTTTGTGCACAACAGGAAATTAGTGAGTAAGTTGTATCATTGGGCTCAATAGCTTTCAACTTGGTAGAGTTAGTTTATCCATCACAAGAACAGAATCCTGTTTAGGGTTAAAGCATTTCAGTTTCCAAAGCAATTGAACATTATAGCCTTAGATGGTAACTACATAATGTGTAAAGTTCTGAGAGTTTACAGGCACACCTAATAAGGAGATATCTGCTCCAGAAAATGCCAGTGATTCTTGCCTCTGGGTTGAACATCTGTGTTTTGTGAAGACCCAGGCCCATTGTGTTCTGTGTGGAAACAGCTTGGAAATCCGGAGACACTAGTTTTTGTCCTCAGAACATGGAGGCCAGCAGTCTACCCATCAACTAGTCCAACTAGAGTGATTTCCGTTGTCACTAGGGATTATGAAAAGAAAATATCTAAAAACTGTCTCTTAGCATCTAGTTTTATAGGTCTTCTGACCAGTATTTATACTGCTGCAGGGTGCTCCACATCATAAACAAAATCATCTGTATTAAGTCAGCCATTCCATGAGTCACTCTTGAATGTCGGATCCCAGATCCATGTGCTCCCCACACCATCCCTGTGAGCTCACCGCCTGGTCAGTCTCACTCAAAAGGAACACCACTGAACTCCAACCAGCCCTGCTCCCCGAATGGCCTTTAGGCACAGTTGCCAATAATGTTAGAAAAATCAAAAGCTTATTTCTGGAGCAAATGTCAAACTAACATAAAGACCAAGATTCTTCCTTTCCAGCTCTTTGCCATATCCAGCCTGAAATGTACCCCCTACTTGAAAAAGCAGCAGGAAAGATACCAGAGTGACTCAAGAGTGTTCAAGCCATTCTGTTTTTTATTTTATTTTTGTAATATTTATTTATTTTGAGAGAGAGAGAGTGCAAGCAAGCAGGGGAGGGACAGAGAAGGAAAAGCCCCTGCGCTCTCAGCAGAGAGCCCCATGCGAAGATCAAACTCAGGAACCTGTGAGATCAGGACCTGAGCAGAAATCAAGAATCGGACACTTAACTGACTGAGCCACCCAGGCACCCCTGTTCAAGCCATTCTTAGAATCAAATGCCCTGCCTACCAAGTAGAATGTCCTGTTCTGGCTGGTTCCTGATAATTCTCCAGTACATTTCTTTCCTCTCTGTCCTTCATGCAGCTCCATATTACTCTTAAGTCTCTCTTCCTGTTTTTTTTCCTCCTGTTTTCTTTTATCTTAGTCAATTTGGCCATCATTGTTTCTCATTCTCGCCCAGACACTGTTCCCAGGTATTCTTTTCTCTTTAACAGGTGCCTGGACCAGGAAAGCTCACAGGGGCCTCCCCCTGGCTGCCATCCTTTCAGTACTCAAGGTCCAGCACATGTGTTTTTCTTACACCTCATCAGTATGTGCAGGGACCCACATGCCCAGAATTTCTAGCATCAGAGCCTTTAATACATCTACCCATGATTACCTTATTGTTCCAATCACTTTTATGCATTTAAAACCAAACAAAAAAAACTTAGTTACAACAACCACTTTATTATGATCACAGATTCTCTGGGTCCAAAATTCAGGCAGGGCTTATCACAGTAGGGGTGGCTTGTCGCTACTCTCTGATATAGGGCTTCAGGTAAGAGGCTCAAATAATGAGGTGGTGGTGGGAGGGCAGGTTGACACAGATAGCTGAAAGCTAAATTTATCTGGAGGCCCCTTCGCTCTCCTGTTCAAATCATGGGGTGACTTAAAGACTAGGTTCACCAAGGACTGTTGGCCAGCAACACTACATGTGGCTTTTCTGTGTGACTTGGGCTTCTTAAAATGACACGGTGTCTGGGTTCTGAGTGAGTATCCTGAGAGGAAGCTTCCAGAAAACAAATGTTCCAAAAGAAACAGAAGCTGCATGGCTTTTTAGGACCTTGCCTTACAAGTCATATAGCTATATATCAACCATGCTCTTGGTTAAATCAGTGATAAACCTTCTGGATTCAAGGGGAGAAGGCTTAGGCCCCACCTCTCAATGGGGGGACTGTCAAAGATTTATAGACATTTTTTAAACCACTGCACTCTTTTTAGCAAGCTAAAGTAAATCGTCCACACAGATATCATTGATGTAGATGGGTATCTGATCAAGCATGTAATACTCAAGTAAATATAATACAAATATACAATACTTGCATTGTAATGCAATTGAGAGAGTTTGGGAGAAAAGTACTATTTTTCTGATAAATGTGGTCAGAGAAACTCATGTTCTAGTTCATCAAAACAACTTACATGTCAAAAATGAGATTTTTAGGACCTATTTTAATAAAAGACAGGAAAAGAGATTTTAGGTACAGCATGGATCTGACCTCAAGAAAAAATCTGGGAGACAGTTTATGAATTGCCTGTGTGGGTCAAAGGAACTGAAGAATAAAATTGAAATGAGATAAATGGTCTGACCTGCTAAACAGGATAATGTAAGACATGTTGACCATTTGAGTCCCAATGCATCACAAGAATGCAGAGCTCTAATAGGCATCCTCATCAAACCTTTCTGCATCTGGAGTCAGACTGATGTGACTTAAGCCATTATACCACCAAGTTTTATGACCTTAGAGAAGTCATTTGAACCGTTATGGGCTTAGTTTCTCATCTGTAAAATAGAGATTAAAAACACCTACCTCACAAGTGTGAGGATTAAATGAGATTACATAAAGGCACTGTTCTAGTTAGCAAATAGTAGGCCCTCAAGAAATGTGGACTGGGGGCACCTGGGTGGCTCAGTCAGTTAAGTGTCTGACTCTTGGTGTTGGCTCAGGTCATGATCTCACGGTTCGTGGATTTGAGTCCTGTGTCGGGTGCTGACAGTGCAGAGCCTGCTTGGGATTCTCTGTCTCCCTCTCCCTCTCCTCTGCTCATTCTCTCTCTCTACACCCCCCCCCCCCCACTCTCTCTCTCTCTCTCAAAATAAATAAATAAACATTAAATTTTTTTTACATTTTTTATAAATGTGGACTGACTCAGCTTCTGAAGATAAATAATTTACCCAAACCATTTTGCAGATGTTGATTCAGAAAGTTAACTTTTGAGTGAAGCTTCCCCAGTGCCCCTCCACACTTGTGTGAAGCCATGAACCTGTGTGCTCGTTTTATGTGGAACCCATCATGTGCTAGTAACAAAAGGTTATCCACTAGACTATTTTCTTAGCTTGTTCCATTTCATTGTATACTAATAAGGCTGTCAAAATATTTTTCCCCCTTCAGCAAAGAGTCTGATTTCACTGTGAATTCATATTGGCACAGATGGCCTTGAGATCCCGGATATTGTATATTGCATACACTTTGACAGATTTTACAATTGAAGGTGGTCTCAAGAAACAAATCAATGTACTGACTTGGCAATTAATTCTGACTAAAAAGGAAATATAGTTTCCTTGAAAAATTGGTTTAATTTTTATATTCAAACTTACATGCCCCTTGACCTGCTCTTATCAGTGAAGGTTAAACAGAGGGCACTGGGTCACAGCATGCTGGACACAACTAATTAAATAAGGGCTGAGCTGAGAAGGTGTCACTACTTGATTTAAAGGAACAGAGCTCTCCTGAACCTCTTTGGGGCTTGAAAAACATTTTGTCTCAGGGCAGTGAAACTGAGACAGAAGGCACTCTTAAAATTTAGCAGTAATTTTATTTCCACAATACTCATTAATAGGACTGGGTTTCACCACTGTTAGGCAAAGTGAATTCATTGAAACTTCTAAGCTGCTATGTATCTGACCTGGTTCAAGGCCGCCAAGACCTCAAATGAAGAGATGAGTTTAAAACGCTGCCTTTCCCCACAGGCCAGCAGTGGTGCTTCATTCCAGTGTCGGCTGCGAGTGTATTCTGTAGGCTTCGCCTCTCCCCTTTGCCCTCCTGTCGCTCTGTCTGTTTGACATGTTTATTAAATAGAAGCTTCAGGCTGCACAGACAGACTCAGGCTCTCCTCCTGCATCGCCCACCAACAACAGCCCTTTGCCTGTCTGGGGAAAGGATCCCAGAAGCCTCATAGTTGAGGGGGCTTCATGGTTTGTTTTTTTTGGGGGGTCAGGGTGTTGTGTTTTTTTACATTCTTTTGGGAACATTGGGTTTATAGGGCTGTTTATTTGAATAATAACCAGTTGTTATTTATATTGCTTTCCTGTTTGAACATAAGTAAATAATTAGAATTATATTTTTATCCCTGTGTTCAAGAAAATATTTTCTCCTTCAGAAAAAGAAAAGTATTAGAAGTTAGCTAAATGGTAACAGGAGATTCACAGGAGAATTTTAGCATTTTTATATTTTTCCACATTTTCTACAATGAGACTATTTGTACCATGGGAAAAAATAACTTCTTACAAATGGAATAAACAACTATGCTTTAGGTGGATAGTATGTCTTGATCCACAAAGTAAGAGTATTTCTCCATGTCTCTTTTCAGGTTAAATGTTACATTGATTATGGTCACTTATTAGAGCAAGAATCTCTAAACTGAACTGTCAATCATAGTGCTCTAGAAATTTCCTATGTTTTTCCGGCACCATGGCAGAAAGTGCACAGGGTCCAGTCTTGCTTTGTGATTTGCAGCCCTGCCTGTCCCTGGGATGGGGAGTTCTAACTGCTCCTTGTCTTTGTCAGTCTATTGTAGGGGCAGAGGGCTTGTCCCTTGCATTCCGGCATATCGCCAGCTCTCTACTGGGCCACTGCAGCCAAGTCTCCTGTGAAAGCCTCCTCCATGAGGTCATCGTCTGTGTGGGCTACTTCACTGTCAACCACCCAGATAACCAGGTAAGAGGCCCTGGACAGTTCCTCAGGCAGCTCCCCCAACACTGAGAGTGTGAGGTATTGGATTGAGAAAAGGCAGGCTAGCCTGCTGGAACCCATCTGTCCTGCGTGAGGCCCTTTAACCAGACTCCAAGGACACCTCTCTGCCTTATTCTACCCAAAGAGATTTGATCAGCACTAGATGAGCACTAAGGCTTCCTCTTAGAGTTATAAAAATAAAATTTTTTCAATAAAATATTCAGTACACAGAAGCATCTACTCCCTTACCACAGAGGTTCTGATGTTCTATCCATATATTTGTTTCGTTGTGATGAGGTAGAGTGCATCTTTCAGTTCGGGTCACTTTGCACATAGCATTAGAGTCGGGTGCTTTATGAAGCCACTCTTGGCACTTGGCTTCTAGTTGCTTAGGGGGTGCTAGGTGGTGTTGGAGGGGGGCCTGAGAAAGCAGGACTTGGGCTTCTCCCCCTTGAGTCACTCAGAGTAGTTTCACTTTTAACTGTTTGGATTATGTGGTTTCCAAGCAAGATTTCATTTGTAAATAGGGTTCTGCTACTCTAAGAACTTGGGAAAACTGTTACCGATTTCGTAAAATAATAATAATGATGATGAGCACCTTATTTCTCTTCATTTTTAAAACCAGAGTAATGGCATAACTAACACATCAAATAGTAGTTCCTGATAGCCTCATTTATCTAAAACCTTCTGCAACCTCAACTGTATGGATTATAGCTGAGAAAAAGGCCTCTGGACAACCATTAACCCTCACTTCAAGCTTAATAAGTTTTATTTTAGGCACATCTCTAACAACCGTTTATTAGCCTGCAGCAAACTAGACCAGGGCAGGAGAAGGACAGGAGTTGGTTATAGTGACAAAGCCAAGTTCAAGGTGAGAGCGGGGAAAGAAAAAATAAAAATAAGGCAGGGCCGAGAACTCAGAAACCACAGCCATCTGGATGAAAGGAACACTAAACCCTGTATTTATTTCCGAGAAGATCTGGATGCCCCCAGTGCTAACCTTGAATGAGCATGGAGGCAAAATGTATGTTCTTTGCATTCCCTTTGAAGAAGGTTGAGGAGCATGCAGTCCATTCTGGAAAGAATTCCATAGTTAAAATATAGAAAATGTGGACCAGAACAAGTGTCATTTATAGAAAAGTTCCTCTTTTCCAGACACTGGTGCCAGGAGAACAGATCTTTTTCACCTCCCCCTCCCACCATGGGAACATTCTGGAAGTGCTTTCCCCTTGCTAACACCCCCCAGGTAGCGATGCATTGTTCTTTCCAGGCCCAGCAGGTTCATAAGTCTCTTACAAGCTGCTCTCACCATCTGAGATAGCCACTGTTACCATTTTGGCAAGTTCCCTTACAGTCCTTATTCTGAATACTTTTTCCAGTTTTATTGAGATATAACTGATCTACAGCTTTGTATCAGTTTTAGTGTACAAAGTGATAATTTGGTATGTGCATATTATACAAGATTAATACCACAGTAAGTTTAGTTAACATCCATCACTTCACATAGTTGCAAACTTTTTTCTCATATGGTGAGAACTTTTAAGATGCACCATCTTAGCAACTTTTAAATGTATGTGTGATACAGTACTAGTCAACATGCTGTACACTACATCCCCAGAACATATTTATCTTAGAACTACAAGTTTGTACCCTATGACCACCTTCATCTGTTTCACATCCCCACCCTTCCATGAATATTTTACGTAGCTGAGATCATACTGTACATACATACTGTTATATCCTACTTTATACACTTAACATTACAGGTCTTCCTTTACTTACACTGGGGTTATGCCCCAATAAACCCATCAGAAGTTGAAAATATCTTAAGTGGAAAGTGCACTTAATACACCTAGCCTACTCTCAGGATGCTCGGAATACTTACATTAACCTACAGTTGGGTAAAATCGTCTAACACAAAGCCTGTCTTCTAGTACAGTGTTGAATATCTCATTTAGTTCATTGAATACTGCAGTGAAAGTGAAAAACCCAATGGTTTCTGGGTAGGGAATGGTTGTTAAGTAGACCAGTTGTTTACCCTCATGATCGCGTGGCTGACTGGGGGCCAGCTGGGAGCTGCCGCCACCCAGCATCACCAGAGAGTATCTTATCAGTAGCCTGGGAAAAGATAAAAATGCAAAGTACTGTTTCTACTGAATGTGTATCACTTTCATAAAATTCAAAAATCATAAGTCGAACCATCAGTCAGGCACTGTCTGTGTATCAAAACCATTCTTTGTGAATATCTATATTGAAGTATAGTTGACACACCTGTTGTGAATATCGTTTTGGCTGCAGGGCTCTATCCTGTGTAGACAGCCCGTAGTTTACCAAACTAATTTCCTGGTTTTTTTTATTTTTTAATGTTTATTTATTTGGGGGAGGGGCAGAGAGGGGAGAGAGAATCCCAGGCAGGCTCCATGCTGTCAGCACAGAGCCTGATGTAAGGCTCAAACTCATGAAACTGTGAGATCATGACCTGAGCTGAGATGAAGAGTTGGACAGTTAACCGACTGAGCCACCCAGGCACCTCCAATTTCCTGTTTTATACTTAAGTTGTTTATTATGTATCATGACACTATCTACTGGACTTGTAAAGAGGTCATCTGTGGATGTGAGAGTATTTTGCTGTGTTACAGTTCTATGGCAAGAGATAAGCTCCTTCACCATATCCGCATTTGGAGATGGTTTGAAACTTTTTGCTTAAGCCAACTCTGTTGTAATGAATTTGCTGAACTCAGAATTGTGTGGGATTTCAGAGAGTTTTTCTGCCAATGCCAGATCACAGACTGATCCTTTCCTACATATAAAGCACACCTCCTAAGTATCTGTGGGCTCACCAGAGTGAATGGGAAATGGGGTCAGGGGAACTGGCATTTGGAGATGCCATGACAGAGCAGTGACTGGACACGTTGGGGCAAGCGGAAATAGACTAAAAGGGCAGAGAGAGCACCAGGCAGCACAAGCAGGAGACAGGTGCGCTATGGCTTGTCATCTGGGGAAGAAGACACAGCAGCATTTGGAGATCATTGTTGAGAAGTGAGCTCACTAAGAGAAAGAAATTAGAAAAGGGAAAAAAGCCAGATCTTCTATTTTGACACCTAGCCTCCCAGAAAGATTGCATATTAAACTGGACATCCACTTCTGATTTGACGCAAGATCAGAGAAGTCAGTTCAGCCCCAAGGCAATTAATGAAAAGCAACAATCTATGAGAAGAAAGAATGTGATAAAAAGTAGAGGAGAAATCAGAAATCAATAGACTTATAGTAAGTGTCAAATACTGAGACACTGCATCTTATGGAGATGTGCTTTCTAAGCATAACCCCTGATGTTTGTAAAATCGTTGATACCGTTTTTCCCATCTGGTGTCTTTTGGACCTCATTAGCACTTCAGTGAGGACGTAAGTACATCAGGATGTAGTTCTGCCTCACATACAGGTAAGGGATTGGGATTTGAAGAGGTTATAAGTCCCCTGAAATGGTACAAAGAAATACAAAGATACAAAGAAAACTTTAGGTCCTGGGATGGTATAAATGAGCGTGTTTTATGAACACAAAATTGAACACAGTCTAGCAAAAGAAGGCCTGGGTTCTAACCCCCACTCTGCCACAAGCTCTGTGATCTTAAATCATTTTCCCTCTTGAGGCTTGAGCATGTTTGACTATACAAAGAGGTATACTGGTTCTGGAAATGACGGTGGTGATAGTGCACAATATTGTGAATGTACTTAATGCCACTGAATTGCAGGCTTAAAAATGGTTAAAATGGTAGGTTTTCTGTTATATATATTTTACCACAATAAAAAATGCTTTTTAAAAAAGGAAGTGGATTGTTCTAGATGACCTCCCTTGTGAATTCCAGGAGTCTGTGATATTTTAAAGGCTAAGATTAGAACCACAGACAGACGAGCATTCTGATCTCATGAGGACTCCAAGCCATTTTGTGGTTTTTCAGATGCTCCTTGCCCTACTCTGGATCCTGTCAGCACCAGATGGCTTCATTAGCTGCCTGTCCACTCCATGGCAGTGAACCCTTAAAAGCTGCATATACCCTGGTTCCCCATATTAATAGAGGAGCTCCACTGACAAAACCAGTAAGCAGAGACTTACAGGTGAGATGTCAGGTGCCTTGCTCTGTGAAGCCATCTCTAGCCACAGTTGTTTCACCCACATCAAAGGGTTGTGCTCACCAGCTCGTGGCTGGGCTCCATGCCATCCAGCTGCATGGCAGGGGCTAGGGAGGGGAGAAATAACCCCAAGCTTACTAAGAGGATAACTGCTCATATCCCAGTAGAATTAGGGAGTTTTCTGTAACTAAACAGCTGATTGTTTATTTCATTCTAAAAACTTGTTTTACTAAATTCCCTTTCTAATCTCCCCAGTAATTTGCCAAGTGAGCGTTTGCTGAGGGGATGTGGTAAATTCAGCTTTAAGGTCTCATCCTTTAAGGTCATAGATTCATGGAATCTTCACCTGGAAAGGCTCTGAAATATCTAGCCCAGCTGCCTCATATTACAGGTGGAAAAATTGAGGCTCAGGGAGGAAAGGAATTGCCAAACCAAGAACTGGCACACCCAACTCACAACTTGCAGTCAAGTTCCTGCCCTTTCCACCTCTCTGTTCTTATGAAAGTGAATGTATTTAACCTGATGCCACATTCTCTAAATCAGAGGAATTTCAGAGGAAACATTATGATGCTCAATTCATTTAATGCTTCCGTATCATTAGTCAGTCATGTTAATTTGCAGGGCCTGTTTGTGCACAGTGGATCCTTTATTTTCTCCTGGGGAAACAGCTTGTGTCTTTAAAAGACAGGAGATTTTGAACTCCTGCTGCAGCCTAAGCCTGTTTTATTAGGTAACTGCTTTGCATAAAGGATTGGCACTTTTTATTTGCCACCATTTAGTCTATTAACTGCAAAGACAGCCCCCCTGATACCAAAGATGACTTCAGGGAAGAAACCTGGATAATAAAAATAATACCCTATTCTTGATGGACCCAATCATGTTTTCTATCGGGTTGCAGTTTCTAATTAAAATGTTTTTTTTAATCAAAAACTTCCTTGTATTTTATGGCAATTTCATGACTCTTTCTAAATCCCTTCCCATCTAATTATTATAATGAACATAATTAGTATGTGCTGTCAGCCCTTCACTTTATTTACATTTTATATTGGATAATTAAATGTGGTCTGATAATTAAATTAACTCGAATGACAGATTATTTGACTGCCTGCATATTACCGTATTGGGAATAAGCACCTTTGCATATTCATTTTAGTTAGTGACTTTTTCATTTGGAAAGACCCCATAGATCCTAGCTATCAGAACCAGAGTCTCTTGTGGCAGTTGAAAGGAAGGATCCCTGTGGCCCACCCTCCCCCATCCAGCTTCTCAGTAGAGAAGTCCTTGCAAATCATTTAATCATCTGCCCTGCACTGGACCAAAAGCTCTTGAATGCTTCTGGGGAATCAGAACAGACGAGTAAGGCTGGACAGGGAACCTTTTGAAACTAGATTCACCCTGAGCTGGGTGACATGCATTTCCCAGGTCTTTTGTAATTTGATGACTTAGTAAGAAAACTTAAACGTTCGTTGACTAAACATATCTGAAATGTATCTATTGTACTCACCTCAGGCGTTTCCCTGCAAACAAAAACAGGGCACTTTCCTAGCTGTATACCATCTGCAGCTGAGGAAAGCAGACTGATGTCTTAAGAGTGGCAGTTTTCCAAAGCCCCAGTTCAGCCTTTAGAACTTTGAGAAGGGACCTAATTCCTACTCAAACATTCTTAACTTCACTTTGTTTTTCTCAAAGGCAGATGGTCCTAGGTCACACCCATTTGGTAAACTCCCCCGGCCCGGCCCGTGCGAGTCCATGAATGGGGTCTGCTGTGGTGGGCTCGGGGCAGAGTCTCCAGCGTTTGAGGACTTTCTATTCTCCCAGTGTTGGCAGCTCGTTCTTCAGCTGTCACACAAACATTCACCTTTCTGCATTATCTTTCTTTATGTGACAGATACAGTTCCTTTCATAAAATGAAAATGTATCACGTCTAAGGAAAGCTTAACAATTTCAACAATATAACCATTTGGCAGTTACTCTCTTTATATTATAATACCAAAGAAAAATGTGGGATTTTTCCCCAAAAAGAGAACAACACTTTCCTAATTAAACTTACCTTCTGCCTAAACATTTAACACTTCTAGTGAGTGACCCAGCTAGTATTACGATGGAGAAATTTGCCAGTTAGCACTTTGGGCTGATTGTATTAAGTCACCAATTTCACAGAATCCGCATAAAAGACACCTTTTACTTCGGTCATCTCTTTGGATGAATTTTCCCATGCAAGAGTAGTTGGAACTACCACATGCTCATAGCACATAAACCACCTGAGAGGTTGTAGGGAACTCCTAGCCCCATTACCAGATCAACTGGAGTCGAAGGCAGTCCCACCAAGGAGCCCGCACTTTCACCACTCAGCATGAACACTGGCCACGGATACTTGTACTGAACTGAGAAAGAAACATTCTTCCCCCTGTGATTGGAATGGCTTCCTGATCTGTGACTCTTGCAGTTCCCACAGATCCTCCCGTCTGTGGTCAATGCAGCAGTAGTGAGGGTGGCACCCGAATGGATTCACATCTTGAATCAGTCTGCAGCTAAAGTTTTGAATTAGCTCTCCACTGGTTCTACAAGTCAGATGTCCTAGAGGATAAGAGCATAGGCTCTGAAGTCAGCTGGCTTAGAAATCCCTATCCTGCTCTATGCCAGCACTATGACTTCGGGCAAGTTACTGAACGCCGAGCCTGACTCCTAGTGAATGCTCATGAAAGGTAGCTGTTGCTACCCCTGCTTGCCCTGTCATCATCACTTTCATGACACTGAATAATACACCTGATTCAGCAGTAGGCTAAACTCCTAATTCTTACGTAGTGATCTGAAACAAACAGGATTGTACAGATAAACTATCCTTCCTTTGCCAGTTTCCTCAGGTTCTCATTTTTGAGGAACTCAGATCCAGAACATTGCAGTAAAATAACTGTTGTGAAATCTAACAGTAAAACTTTGAAGTTGGAAGCTAGCCATAGCTTTATCCCAGTTGGACTATGAAAAGTTGGGATCCCACGAAGGCCCTTCAGCAGTGACTATGAGACCAGGGGCATGAGTAGGGTCATTCTGAGGGCTAGTTTAATTTAACTGCAAGGTGGCATGAAGTTAATCATTCCTCTCAGTTCCATCCCAAGACTAGGCAGAGCCATGGAAGACACACAAGAGGAAGCTAAGAAAACCGTCAACACTCTCTTCCCAAGGTACCCAAACCCAGACCCTCTGAACAGGATGAATACTGTCAGGGCAGCTGTGTGCACAAACCTCAGTCATCCTTGCTCCCTTGAGCGTCTTCTATTGGGACGTCAAACATGCATAAGAAAATGATGCCAAAGGGATATTTTGTCCAGAGTTTAACTCCTGACCAGTGATTATTCTAATTTTTCTGGGCCTGCCTTGGTCTTCAGTCACAGAGGAACTTTTTTCATAAATCACTGAGGTAGATTATAAAGAATTAATGTGCAGTGGAGCGCCTAGGTGGCTCAGTCGGTTGGGCATCCAACTCTTGATTTCAGCTCAGGTCATGATCTCACAGTTCATGAGTGTGAGCCCCGCGTCAGGCTCTGCCCCAACAGTACAGATTCTAATCTCCCTCGGGATTCCCTCCCTCCCTCTCTCTCTGCCCCTTCCCAGCTCATACACACAACACTCTTTCTCAGAATAAATAAACTTTAAAAAAAAAAAAAAAAGGATTAATGTGTAATCACAAAGAAAACACCACTCCTGAGATAGGAAATTTTATTAAGACCCTCATTAGTCGCAAAAAGCCCACCACGATGGAACAAATGCTGGTGCGGCAGTCAGGATTGCTAGATCCTTCTACAGCTGCAGAGCTGACTGACCCTGGGCAAGTCACTGCCCTCTGGGCTTCAGTTTCCTGTCTGTAAAAAAGGGTGATTTGAAGGGCCCCTCCTACTCTGATAGAGGATGAAGTGTGAAGTCATGGCCAGACCAACATAAAAAGGTAGATTTAATCATTTTCATTTCTAAGTATAGTAATCACAAATATTCCACTCTAGCCACAGCTGGTCTCCTTGCTGTTCCACAGACACACCTCAAGCCTTTGTTCTAAGTGCTTTCTACTGAATACTTACCCTCAGAAAGCAACATGGTTTGGAGAGGCTTCCAAACTTTTTCCTCAGATATCATGTTATCAGGCCTTCTCTGACCACAGTATCTAAAACAGTTACATAAGCCTCATGGTCACTGTTTCCCCCTTACCTTGCTTTATTTTCTTCACACACTTATTACTTCCCACCATGTATTTCTTTTGTCCGTCTCCGCACTCCCACCCCCACAGCATCCCACTAGAATGTAAGCACCTTGAGAGCAGAGTCTTGTCTTCAGTGCCTGCAGCGGTGCCTGGCACATAGCGACTACCTAATAAACGTTTGTTGATTGAATGACTGGGTGTTGAGATGATACATTTCTCCTTAGGCATAATACTGCACAAAAG
Organism: Panthera leo; assembly: GCF_018350215.1. Classification (NCBI taxonomy): domain Eukaryota; kingdom Metazoa; phylum Chordata; class Mammalia; order Carnivora; family Felidae; genus Panthera; species Panthera leo. The sequence goes on along the minus strand of NC_056684.1, from coordinate 29,272,945 downwards.
GTTAAAATGATCTCAGATTTTGAAAGATACAACACTTCTATTTTACTGACCAAACCTCCTGAACTCACTTCTAGCTAAAAATTTAAGAGCCATTTCTTTGGCACTATGGGTTACTTATCTTCAAATCTGTTCTAAAAGAAATGGCTTTGTTTTGTTTTTGCTGGAGCCAGTAGTTTTGACATCCAAAGGAAACTACATGTTTAAAGGTTTGGCAAATATTGTGCTTGAGAACACAGTGGTGTGTGGAGAAAACCTTTGGGGGTGGATCACATCCTAGCCCCTCATTTCCATTGGGTGGTAAACAGAGGCAGGCTGTCCTGAAGGTCGCCTTCACTGACTATAGCAGAGAGACAACAAGTCCTAACTCACAGGGTTGTTTTGAAGAGTAAATGTCATCCTGATCACTCAGGTCTCAGATTTGACTCTCAGCTATGCCTGTGGGGTCTTTGCTCACCAACGTGGTGCCATTGATTTGGTTTGCATGATTTGGTTTTTAAAAAAGGTTTTGGGGGCGCCTGGGTGTCTCTGTTGGTTAAGCATCTGACTTCTGATTTCAGTTCAGGTCATGATCTCACTGTTTGTGAGTTCAAGCCCCAAGTTTGGCTCTGTGCTGACGGCATGGAGCCTTCTTGGGATATTCTCATTTTCTCTCTCTCTCTCTCTCTCTCTCTCTCTCTCCCTCTCTCTCTCTCTCTCTCTCTCTCTCTCTCTCTCTCTCTCTCTCCCTCTCTCTCTCTCTCTCCCCCCCTTCCTCCCTCCCTCCCTCTCTCTCTGCCCCTCTGCCACTTGCTCTCTATCTCTCTCTCAAAATCAAAATAAATTTAAAAAAATAAATTCTTCTTAAAAAAAAAGATTTTCAACAGTTATGACCCACTCTAAGAAAGCACACTGCAGGAAAATCTATACTTAAAGACCCCCAAACCACCATATCATTCAATTTAATAACATTTCCTAAGGACCTCTTTAAATGTTTATCTTAAATCTCTTCACATGTAGTTCCTTTGAGAATATGTAGCTTTAGTGGGCCGTCAGATGCTGCACACCTTGTCAGAGAACCCGGTGTGTGAGAGCCCTGTCAGGGCAGCAGCCCATGGCTGGCCTCTGCTTCAAGGCATCACTAGTACATTTTTATAGCTTGTTGAGAGGATCATGGGCTCTGGAGCCTGGCAACCTAAGTTCTGATCCCAGCTCTCCCACTTACCAGCTCTGTGATCCTGGACAAACCACTTACATTTCTGGTGCCAGTTTCCTCACCTGTAAACTAGGGAAGCCATCAATAACATCACAGCCTTGTGCAAATTAAATTAGGCCATGCACATGGTGATTAGCACATTCCCTGGGCTGGAACAGATGTTGACTGTGATGTTATTGAAGTGATCATTGTCTGCCTCCTGATTCCCTGCTCTTAGTGGGAGAAGCCCAGGAGTGTGCCCTCGGTAAGCCCTGACACATGATATCAGCTTGGATAGGCCGTCTCTGCTGTCGGGGTGTGTTTCCCCACCCATGAAGAAGCTGCAGAAAGCTCTGCGTGTCCGCTGCCTACAGGGTTCCTCTGTGGACCCAAAAGAGGTAGATGCACCAGGGGTCCACTTGCAGATGCCTCTGGGCTGCCACTCCGTGCACTGCTCTGGTGTAGCTGCCAAGGGGCAGTGACTGGGAGGGTCAGTCCGGCTCTGTCCAGCTGCCAGTCCCCTTCCTAAGGTGCATGCCTCATGCAACTGGACATACCTGACAGGTGACAAACATATGCTTGTCTGGACAGCAGTGAAGGAGAATCTCCACTCACCACTTTGCATTGGAAAAGTAGGATGAAGGAAGACCTCACACCCAGATCATTCTTTTTTGTACAGGCAACTGCTAAACTGAAAACACACCACGGAGATCACTCAGAGGTGCATTGAGATTGTGTTAGGAAAAGAAACTGGAAAATGGCTCACATGAATCACTGTGAACATTTAATGGGTCTTAATTGGAACCTTATCCTACTGTACTTAGAGCAGGGAGATGAAAGCAAAAGAAATCTGAGAGACCATTTATTTCACTCAAGAAAGCAGTAAACTGAAACTACAAAAAGATTTGACTACTATTATATTTTTATGATTAAATAAAATTGTCATAGACTGGTGCTGGTGAGCCCATAAATGCTCCATGGAATGCATCCATGCTCTCTGACTGCTGATAGGATGTGACCAGAAAATCTATCAGCCTGTGCTCTGCATTTATTAACCCTGCTGTTCTCACACCACCCAAGGTTTGACCCAAAGCTCTCCTCCCAGGAATGGTCCAAAGCCCACTTGGAGTATTTGTGTTTTAAGGCATCATTAAATGCATTACCCACCCACCTCCCTACCCACCCACCCCCCACACACACACACATCCTGTTGGTCTGTGATGGACATAATCTTTCCAGTATTATGTGTGTCTGTGAGCGTGTGTGTAATTATAAGTTCTCTTTTCTTAAAGAAGTGACTTTAGAAAATCAGAATAGCTACTAGTTGAGAATTTGTGGGCAACATGTTTTGTATGATGATTCTTTTATTCATTCTTAAGAAAAACAATAAGCTTTTTTTTAACCACATTTAAATGTAATATCTGTGTGGGTATAGGCAGCATAAGGTGCTTATGTACGTGAATGCTCATAGCACAGGATTATATTATTTCTGCAAGTTCACAGGCCTTTAGAGACCATTTAGTCCAACTCCCCTCATTGCCAAAGAGGAGTAGGACTTGAGCCCAAAATCACTGGAATCAAGCCTTCTGACATATTATCTAAGGCTTTCTGCGACTAGCCTTCCCACTCACTCCCCCTTTCCCCACTCTATGGTAGATGGCACACAGGTAATGCACGTAAACAGAAAACCCAAAATAAAATAGTCCCTCGAATGTATGATGATGAGTCTGTGTCATTTACAAGGTCTGTGCTCTTTAGACAAGGTTCTTTCTCAAACATAAATTAAAATTAAAATTTGGGTATAGTCCCTGACAGATTATACAATCCGTGACTTTAAGGGTGAGCCAAGTGTTTGAGATAATCTAGCCCAACCTTCTTGTGCTGCAAATGTGTTTGAAGGGAATTTAGAACATGCTTTATTTGAAAGGTAACTCTTCTCACAGAATAGACAACATAAAAGAAGGAAAAAGAAGCTCTAACACAGAACAGAATGCTGGAGGTGACTTATTCTTGGGGAAATGCCAGTACTGTGAGCTTTGTGTCCATATGAGCATTCATCACTCATTCCTTCTCTCATATATCCACTTTTGCTAAATGCCCAGCCTCTATCAAATCACGTGCTGGGAGACGCGGAAATGAATACAATCTAGACCTTGTCCTGTGGAACCCACAGCCTAGGAGCAGTGCTGTCAGTGCAGAGACTCAATCCTTCCTTCAGCAAACACTTAACCAGTACCTGCAGTGGTCCAGGCACTGTTCTAGACACCCAGGATCCAGTGGGAAACAACATAGACAAAGCCCCTGCCCTCAAGTTGCTGACATTCTGGGAGGGAAGGGAAGGGAAGACCATAAATAAATGTGGATCTATGCTAGAGGTTCCTCTTAGAGATCGTTCATGGTGGAGGTGGCGCTTTGGCTGATATCTGAAAGTAGAGCAGGGGTGCCTGGGTGGCTCAGTAGTCAAGCGTCCTCCTTCAGCTCAGGTCATGATCTCACAGTTCGTGGGTTTGAGCCCCATGTCAGGCTCTGTGCAGACAAGCTCGGAGCCTGGAGCCTGCTTTGGATTCTGTGTCTCCCTCTCTCTCTGCCCTTTCCTGCTCATGCTCTGTCTCTCTTGCTCTTGAAAATAAAATTAAAAATTAAAAAAAAAAAGTAGAACAGATATTTACTGGGCAGCAAGGTAAGAAGGACCTTCAAGGCATAGGAAAGACCATAAGCAGAGGTACAGGGATGTAAAATAGCCTGGCAGGTTCAGGTTCAGCTGTTCATTCTGACCAGAGCTTAGGAGGCAGGAGAAGGAATAAGAGCTAAGAGTAAACAAGCAGGCCAGGCCCAGGTCTTGAAGGGACGTTATGTGCTAGATCAGGAACTTGGGAATTTTCACCTCTAGGAAATAATGAGAAGCCCCTAAATATTACTAGCAGGAGATGATATGTTCAAAGTATGTCTCAAAGTCATTTCAGTATGTGGAAAATAGGAAGGTAGGCATTAAGGACTTTCCTACTGGAGCCCAAGAATTGAACAGAAGCCCCTGGTTCTGAAGCATCATTCTAACCTATAGGAGCACAATGATGTTTGAGGAAGCAGTCTGCCCAGATGCCTCTTTTGCATCCCTTTGCTGGTGGTAACCTATTTCCCTGAGGAAGCAGAGAACAAACAAGGCACTCACTTGCTTCTCACTCAGTTTCCCTGGAGGGACACAGTAGGACAGCTACTCACCCCTTACTATATGAGGAGACCCTTGTTTCTGGAGGATCACCTGCTCTCCAAAGCTTGTGAGAGGCCACACCCCCAACTACTGGCTTTAGTTTGTCCTCCTGACCCTGGCTGCTTTCCTCCCTTTCTCCCTTCTTCCCTCTCTCTCCTTCCTCCTTGACACTGTGCTGGGGCTTGACAGCAATGAATCCCTGGGACCACCAGGAAAGAAGGCTAGTGCTTAAAGGGCCTACCTCCCACACAGTCTGCCAAGATCTCTGCATTTAATCTCAGCCTAGAAATCTATTTTATGGCAGAAGCAAGTTTGGGAGGAGAGAGAAACTTATGTGCAGTGCTAACCAAAGGATTCTATGTGTTTCTCTGCTCGGAATTTGATTTGCTTATGTATGTGGACAGACTCTCCAAATTTTTCTCCCATGTTATTTAAATAAAGCCACTTCTACACCCTCCCTACTCTACCCGCAAGGCATCAGATGAGAGAAACAAGGTGTGTGTGTTGGGGGCATGCCATTTTCTTTATATGATTCGTAGAGGTCACTGGCTTCAAGGCCCCTCCTGTCCTGTTGTTTCTGTCCTGGGCCTGGGCTTTGGGTCTGATAAGACTGGTCAAGAGTGATGTGGACAGAGAGGCTTGGCCTGGCCACCGTGGCTGCTGCCTCTTCACCCCAGCATTGTAGCAGGACCAGTTTTATGGAGAGGAATGTAACAACTCCTTTGTTTTGGTCCTGCTAGAAAAAATAGTCTTTGTTCCAATGATTTACAGATTCTCTCTGCTGTCTCTTTTAATGAATTTAGATGTCTAGACACCTATTTTTGCCCCTCTGTTGAGGATATCTTGTCTCTGACAAGAAAATGAGAAAAGCAAAACAAGAATTCTTAGGCATTAAGAATTTGCCTCAGTGAGATTTAACTGTTTGTACACACATCTGTGCTACTTTATACTCCACTCACCCTACCACACTGACACAACTGGTTGGACCTTAGGTTTAACAGACCAGCTCACAACACTTGCTGAAAGAGGCTGCCCCTGACCCGCCCTGCCCCTGCTGTCTGTACTGTTGTGCGAAGAGGCTGGTGAATTCCATAGGGTGCTGGCCAAAATACCCAGTCGGCTATTCTTGCATATCCAAAGATGGTGTCCCCTGAGGACCTTGAAGGCCCTGGCCTGAGTACCCAAGGCCCTGATAGGGTAGGTATAGGCCCCCTGGAGCTGGGTTTAGGAACCAAAGCTCATTCATTCATTCCCCTAATACTTACTAAGCACCTGTTGTTCACCATGCACTGTGCTAGGCACCATGCCAGATATTAGGAATATAGCAGTAAATAAAAGGGACATAGCCCCTGTCCCTACAGAGTTTAAAGCCTTAAGACTGTTGAAAACTGGGGATTCACATCTGTCTTCCTTTGCCTAAACAGGTGTTCATATGTGTGGAGCCAGGCAGGGCTATGTGTGTGGTTCTGTCTTTTGGTCCATGGCAGACATAGGGCTGGGGTCCTGAGGACAAACGTATTTAGAAACTTGCCAGCGGGCATTCTGAGAAAAAAAAAAAAATGCAGAGCTTTCTAAAACCACAGATGAAATTCCTCCTAAATAAGGGGGAAATTCAGGATCACTCTTAGATCTTAGCAAAATCAGCAGGATTCAGAGTATAAGTAGGTAAAACTGAACTTGACCATATTCTGTTTTGTTTCCTTGAAAGTACATGATTTCTAGAGAGCTGAAAATTTTATGATAATACACCATGGTTGTATCTATGATTGACAGGTAGACACACCCATACATACTTGCCTACGTAGGCAAGAAACTGCTACAAAACCTTTTTCTAGCTTATTGTTGTTATTTAGTATCATAGTTATGGTATTGTCAGGGAAGAAGCTGTTCCCATATAAGTGAACTTGGAGATGACCAAAATTACCTTTAAAACATGATATGTATTTAACGTGAACTATTTGTGATCATATTTTAAATATTATAGTTTCCTGGGGGTTAAGTGTCCAACTTTAGCTCAGGTCATGATCTCACAGTTCATGAGCTCAAGCCCCACATCAGGCTCTGCACTGACAGCTCAGAACCCAGAACCTGCCTTGGATTCTGTATCTCCCTCTCTCTCTGCCCCTCCCCAGCTTACACTCTGTTCTTGTCTCTCTCTCTCTCAAAAATAAACATTAAAAAATGTTTTAGACAAGGGGCACCTGGGTGGCTCAGTCGGTTGAGCGTCCGACTTCGGCTCAGGTCATGATCTCACAGCTCATGAGTTTAAGCCCCTCGTCAGGCTCTGTGCTAACAGCTCGGAGCCTGGAGCCTGCTTCCGATTCTGTGTCTCCCTCTGTCTCTGCCCTAACCCACTCGCATTCTGTCTCTGTCTCTCTCGAAAATAAATAAACATTAAAAAAATTTTTTTTAATTTTTTTAGACAATATTAGTTTCCTTCCTTCTTAAACTTAAATTATACTTAATACATTATATGTTTTCTTAAAATAAATATCTACTATAGTGTTAGGCACATGAGGATTACCATGTGTGCGGAAGCAAATATTTAAAGTGTAGAGTACTAAGTAAAGGTAATGGGTGATAATTAATAAGATACTTTACTACCATATGGTAATGTTCTCAAAACCAACTGAAAAGAGTAGGGATATTTAGTCTTCTACTGAGTGGTTCTAGGCAACTTTTTGAAATTTCATTTCTGCTCAAAATAATTTTAATTCCCACCTCTTCACTTATTAGTGTCAGCTGATGCTTCTTCCTGTTGTCAGTGTACCTAACTCCAGAAGTCTCCTAATTTGCTGACTCCAACTATCCTAGGCCAGAAAACCACTTTTATTAGACTTGCTTCTGAAACATGAATTGGTAGACTGAACTGGAGCTTGTAGAACTTTCTTGTGAGTGATTGACACGGATTTCGTGGAAAGACCGGGCACTCTTGAAGGCAGGGATGTCTGACTTGCCACTACCCCATTCCAGGTGCCTTGTACTGCACTTGGCCAGAGTAGATGCTCAGTAAACATTTGATGAATAGACTAATTTGTCTGCTCAGAGGCCTGCTTGCTCACTTCCTGGTTCTGGGCTGAATTCCAGGTAGTCACAGTTGCAGGAAAGGGGCCCTCTGGGTGAGGTGAGGCCAGCTATTTTCCATTTGTACAACAGGATGGACTCTCCACAGGCCTTCCTAGCCACTCTCCTTGGATCCTGCAAAATACGCACAGCAGTTATCCTTTTACAGATGGGAAATCTACACACTCTCCCTAGGCCCACTGCGTTTCTAGACCAGACTTATGACTACTCAGTACCCCACCTCCACTTTCCTCTTTTTCTGTTTTAAATTTAAGTGTTAGGAAAGACCTTTCAGCTTATACCAAGGATTAACATTGTAAGTATATTATACACGATAGCATTTGTTTCAAAAGTATAAGACAGGCTTTGCAGGCACTCAAAACTCAGAAGACAGCCGGCTGCAAGGCCGTCACAAGCCAGTGCTCGCTGTACGGCCACACGTCCCAGCAGTCCGCTCCCGAGAGTCTGGCTCTCCCGCCAACCCTCCTCTCTTTCAGATTCTTATGTCTGATGATTTGAGGCAAACCCTTGGCACCACCCAGCACTGTCAAGAACTGGCTATTCAATACCTCGCCAAGCAGAATATAGGTTTTTGAAGAAAGGTCTTTTGTGTTGGTTTAATCTGTGTATGTTGGTTGGTTTAGTCTGTGCAGAATGGCAATGTGTCATCCTCATCTTCATGTGGGCTGGCAGAGGTGTGCGAGAAGCTGGCTGGCAGCCAGCCGTGGGAATGAACTCAGGCCCCGCGACAGAAAGCCCCTGTATCCAGGAAGGGGCGGACTCAGTCTGATAGCCCTGGATGGGTCTGGGAGGTGAGAAGCCAGGACTCAGTCATAGGAGTTTTCCATGCCCAGCTCCACCAATGACTGGCTGGGGGACCTGGGGCAAGTCTCTTGAACTTTCTGAATGTTGGATTTCTTTTTATAAAAGAGTATCATCATCCCTGTCTGCCCACTTTCAGAGAGCGTTTAGAGACTCAGATGATGTAGGGGCTTTATAAACTACTGAGCACTGTCTCTGCCAGTGACCGGCTTTATGTTGTGGTGGGTGTTGCTGAGGTTCTAGCAATGCAGTGTCCTACAAGACTTTGGATTTCTTCACACCAAATGAGACACCACTCAATACTCACAAAGGGAGGATCTTTTCCAGACCCGTCCTTATAACCAGGCTAAGGAGCCCTGAATTGGTGCTTAGGACCCTGAGGTCCCCAAGCCTAACTTCCTTCTAGGGTAGAAGACAAACAAAGTTTATTATTTAGGGGTGTCTTGATAGGCAGTTGGGGCTGCAATAACAAAGTACCATAGACTGGCTTATAAACAAGACAAATTTGTTTCTCAGAGTTCTGAAGTCTGTGAGTGTAAAATCAGGATGCCAGTCTGCCTGGGTTCTGGGGAGGGCACCCTCCCAGGTTGCAGACTGACAGCTTTTTGTATTCTCACATGGCAGAAAGAGCCCTGAGGGCTCCCTGAGGTCTCATTTATAAGGCACTAATCCCATTCATGAGATCTCTGTCCTCATCCTAATCACCTCCCAAGGGCCCCACCTCCTGATGCCATCACATTGGGAGTTAGGGTTTCAATGTATGAATGGAGGAGGGACACAAACCTTCATCCTGTGAGAAGGGACTAGATATGCAGACGTAAGGCAACATCATTGAAACCTCCAAGTTAGAAAATGGCATCTGTATCTAATAAGAGATGTGGTATGATTCTTCCCCAAGGCAAGTCACAGATGAATTTGTGAAGTAGGAAGCCTCTGACATTTTGATTAATTCTTTCCGTAATTCATGTGCCCAGCACTTGCCCAGCACTCCGGGAGCACAATGGAGCACTAGATAGCAAAAGACACAGTTTCTGCCCTTTGGGAACCCGGAATTAAGCTACACAACTCCGATTGTGATAGCTGCTGCCACGTCTTTGGGGTTGAAAAGGAAAGGCTGTCTCTGGCTGTGCTGCCTGGGCAGACTTCCTGGGCTTAAGGATTTCCTTAAGTGCTTCGAGGGAAGCTCATCCTGGGTCTGAATCAGGAACCCACAACACAAGCCTATTAGCTTTAGTCCTTCCTGTTCTGCTTTTAGATTGATGAGTCTAGCACAACAGCCTCAAGACACACACACAGTAAGCTAAGCCTCTCTTTCTCTGTACCACTTACCAGTGTTTCTTGGACTGTGCTTATGCTGGGATTTTCTTTTCAGAGCTGTCAAAATGCACTTCCTACCCCACCACCACAAGATCCTGGCTGGCATCCCCAGCTCTGTTTGCATATCTCTCTCCTGTGCAAGCAGGGCCAGGGAGGGGCCGCAGAAATGGCTTCCCGGGGTAGCATGAAGCTTATTGGTGAGTCCCAGCCAGAATTCAGGGCCTGCTGCTGTCCGACCCCCATTCTGATGAGGGTGGGATGATGGAAAGCATTCATTAGGCCTCATGCCGGGAGGGGACTTCTGGTCCTACTAGTATATGGAAGGCAGATCCAACAGGAGAAGACTTGGAGCAGCAGAACTGGTGAACTAACCAAACACTCATAACTAATAATGTTTTTCATGTTGTGGTCACAGACTCTGTCTCATTTGCTCCTCACCTAAACCCTGAAGGCTGCCATCTATCTCTTTTTTCTTTTCTTTTATTCCAGTGTAGTTAGCATAGAGTGTTATATTAGTTTCAGGTGTACAATATAGCAATTCAACATTCTGTACTCTGTGCTCATCATAAGTGTACTCCCCACCACCTGTTTCACCCATCCCCCCACCCATTTCCCTGCTGGTAACCATCACTTTGTTCTCTATAGTTAAGAGTATGTTTTTGGGGGGGCGCCTCGGTGGCTCAGTCGGTTAAGCGTCTGAGTTCGACTCAGGTCATGATCTCACAGTTCGTGGGTTCGAGCCCCATGTCAGGCTCTGTGCTGACAGCCTGGAGACTGTTTCGGATTCTGTGTCTCCCTCTCTCTCTCTGCCCCTCCCCTGTTCACGCTCTGTCTCTGTCTCAAGAATAAATAAACATTTAAAAAGAAAAAAGAGTATGTTTTTGGTTTGTCTTTTTTTTTCTTTGTTCATTTGTTTTCTTTCTTAAATTCCATGAACGAGTGTAATCATGTGGTATTTGTCTTTCTCTGACTTCTTTCACTTAGCATAATACACTCTAGCTCCATCCACATTGTTGCAAACGGCAAGATGGCTGAGTAATATTCCATCACATATGTATGCCTCTTCTTTATCTATTTATCTATCAAAGGACACTTGGGTTGCTTCCATAATTTGACTATTGTAAATAATGCTGCAGTAAACATAGGGGTGCATGCATCTTTTCGAATTAGTGTTTTTATATTCTTTGGGTAAATACCCACTCGTGGAATTACTGGATCATATGGTAATTCTGTTTTTAATTTTTTGAGGAACCTCCATGCTGTTTGCCAGAGTGGCCTCACCAGTTTGCATTCCCACCAGCAGTGCAAGAGGGTTCCCCTTTCTCCACATCCTCTCCAAACTTGTTTCTTATGATTTGGTTTGTGTGTGTGTGTGTGTGTGTGTGTGTGTGTGTGTGTGTGTGTATGTGTGTGTGTGTGTTGTTTTTATTTTAAAGGGAGCATGCATGAGCAGGGGAGGGGGTAGAAGGAGAAAGAGAATCTTAAGCAGGCTCCACACTCAACACAGAGCCCAGTGCAGGGCTCTATCTAATGACCCTGGGATCATGAGCCAAAACCAAGAGTCAGAAGTTTAACCAACTGAGCTACCCAAGCACCCCTCTTATGTTTTTTATTTCAGCCATTCTGACAGGTGTGAGGTTCTATCTCACTGTGGGTTTGATTTGCATTTCCCTGATGTTGTGTGATGATGAGCATCTTTTCATTTTCTGTTGGCCATCTGGATGCCTTCTTTGAGGATATATCTGTTCATGTCTTCCCATTTTTTAATTCAGTTATTTGTTTTTTGGGTATTTGCATAAGTTCTTTATACATTTTGGATGCTAAACCCTTATATCATTTACAAATATCTTCTCCCAGTCAGTAGGTTGTCTTATAGTTTTGTTGATTGTTTCCTTTGCTGTGCAGAATTATCTATCCCTATTTTATGGAAAGGACCCTGAGGCTCAAATTAGTTAGCTAACCAGAGCCAGAATTAGAGCCCAGGGCTACCTAATAGCAAGCATCCTTGAGCCTGTAGATTCGTGGCTTATGGCCACTGAGAGACAAATGACCCATCTGAAATATACATGGTTAGAGAGGGCAGTCTTTCTAGTGAAACATTATTCTGACCAGGGGCAATGAGAAATCAGCTGTGCTGTAGACTGAATCATATGCCCCCAAAATTCATATTTTGTACTCTAACCCTCAGTGTGACTGTACTTGGAGATTGGGCTGTTAGGAACTACTTATGATTAAATGAAGTCATAAGGGTGGGGTCTTAATGAGATAGGATTGGTGGCCTTATAAGACTAGGAAGACAGATCTCTCCTTCCATGCATACTCGCCAAAGAAAGGACAGATGGAGGTGTCAGTCTGCAAACCAGGAAGAGAACTTTCATCAACCCTGCTGACACCCTGATCTTAGACTTTCAGGCTCTAGAATTGTGAGAAAATAAATTTCTCTTGTTTCAACCACCCAGTTAGGACAGCCTGAACAGAGTAAAAACAGGCTGGTATTCAATCTGGGAGCTTCTCACCACCTAAAATTCTTCCACCAATCCAGCCCTGAAAGTCCAACCCACCTTCTCAGTGTAGCCTTCCACATTTACCTAAGAAGTAATCTCTTCCTCCCATGGGGCCCCTAATACTTTATCCTTCCCTGTCTGATGACCCAGTCTCCTTTGTATCAATTGTCATTGGTGTACATACCTCATCTCCCTGAGAGCTAAAGCATGGATTTTCTCCGTGTTCCTATAGCACCTGGCACAGGAGGCACTCGGTAAGTGTCCAGTGAATTTAGAGCTCTTTCTTGGCTCGCTCTCTCTCTCTCTCTCTCTCTCTCTCTCAGTGCACCAAGTTATAATTCACCTATATTTACTACTTTGTAGAAAGCACAAGGGGGCCAGAGGTCAGCAGATGAAAGAATCAGTCCATTTGTCTGCTCCAGATTCTTTGTAAAAAAAAAATTTTTTTTTTGGTTGGGGGTAGGTGCACCTGGGTATCTCAGTCAGTTAAGCATCCAGCTCTTGATTTTGGCTCAGGTCATGATCTCACCGGTTTGTGGGTTCAAGCCCCACATCAGGCTCTGCGCTGACAGTGCAAAGCCCGCTTGGGATTCTTTCTCTCTCCCTCTCTCTTAACACTAGCATTCAGATTCTCCTGACCTTCCACTAGGTTATAGCACACATTGGCAGCATATAACTTTCTTTCTTTTAAAGCCTCTTCTTCCCACAGCTGTCAGTAGTTCCAAAAAGAAGAGGGAATAGGGGTCCCTCACCTCCCCAAGCCCCCCCAATCCCTTGTCAATGATAGTTAAGAAAAAGGTGGTGAATACCAGGCATTGGATAAAAGATGCCCTTCTTCATTGACTCTGGAATTATGCCCACTGGCCTCTGCTGAAGAGAAGGGGCCTGTGCTGCCCATGGTCCTCTCTCCAGAGAATGATTAAGAATGGATCCAAGAAGGCTTTGAAGTACTCTCCCTTATGTTCTAGTATAGTCAAATAGTTTCCGTATGATTTATTTTAAATTCAAAATGTAGGAAGCTGGGGGTGCCTGGGTGGCTCAGTCAGTTAAGATCTGATTCTTAATTTCGGGTCAGATCATGATCTCACAGTTTATGGGAATTAAGCCCCGCATCAGGCTCTGTGGCATCCTCTCTCTCTCCCTCCCTCTCTCTGCCCCTCCCCCACTCACACTCTCTCTCAAAATAAATAATTTAAAAAACATCAAAACATAGGAATCTAATTTTGAGTGAGAAGGAATGTATTTAAAGATCCAACACCCCTAGTCATGTTCTCATTCTTTATTTGGGTACTGGCAACACAGGTATATTCACTTTGTAAAAATTGAGCTATTCACTTTAGAGGTGTGTAAGAGTGTGTGTGTGTGTGTGTGTGTGTGTGTGTGTGTGTGTGTGTGCGCGCGCGTGTGTGTTATACTTCACTGAAAAGTTCACTTTTCTAAAAAATTCTCCACCTTGGGGGCGCCTGGGTGGCGCAGTCGGTTAAGCGTCCGACTTCAGCCAGGTCACGATCTCGCGGTCCGTGAGTTCGAGCCCCGCGTCAGGCTCTGGGCTGATGGCTCGGAGCCTGGAGCCTGTTTCCGATTCTGTGTCTCCCTCTCTCTCTGCCCCTCCCCCGTTCATGCTCTGTCTCTCTCTGTCCCAAAAATAAATAAAAAACGTTGAAAAAAAAATTAAAAAAAAAAAAATTCTCCACCTTGAAAACTAGGAAAATTGAACAATTTTCCCAGGGTCACACAGCTAGTGAATGCCTGGAGTAAAGGCAAGAACTCAGATCTCCTAGCTCTTTAGTTAGTACCTATTTTAAAAGTGCACCTAAGAGTAAGTGGAAAGTTCAATTTCAGTTTCTTTTGATCTGAATGTTGCTAGAAATTCCCTTGGTTTTCTTAGAGCCCTGCTCTGCATCTCAAAGTTGACATATTTGAGGTACACCTGGGTAGCTCATTTGGCTGAGCAACCTACTTCAGCTCAGGTCATGGTCTCATGGTTCATGGGTTTGAGCCCTGCTTCAACAGCTGACAGCTCAGAGCCTGGAGCCTACTTTGGATTCTGTGTCTCCCTGTCTCTCTGCCCCTCCCCTGCTCATGCTCGCTCTCTCTCTCTCTCTCTCTTACTCAAAAATAAATTAATGTAAAAAAAATTTTTTTTAAGTTGACATTTGAAAGAGGGTTTTCTCATTATTATGGAGCTATACCAGCTCCCTACATGCTGTCTAACTGGTGGCTGTGGCCACCAGTGAAATTTACAGCCAAGCCACTCCTTTCTCCTGGTGCATGGGTCTGGAAAGGGGCTCCGTGGGAAGCCCCTATATGTTTGTGTTGGCCTGTGTGCCCTGAAAGGGCAGGTGGCCTGGCCAGGCTCAGAGTGGTACTCACCTTAGACCTTATCAGCAGCCCTTTGTCTGGACAAAGGTGACAGACCAGCAGTTATTGATTTAGTTACAGCTCCATCAGGAGGGCATAGAGAGAGAAAACATCATTATAAATCTGAGATTTTCTTTAGCTATTTCCATTTCATTCATTCAGCAAGACTTTCATGTTCCATGATGACTCTGTCGACTTTAGAAAGCTTGAGCAGTTCATGGGGACGTTTGACCACCCTAAGGCCTAGGAGTCAGTGACTGGATGAGATAAAATTGAGCCTTGCCCTCATCCCCCAATCTGTCAAAAGCCTTTCAGTCAACTCTCTCCTGGTGCCCAAGGCTCTGAGTGTCAAGGTCGTGATGCATCCCAGCCTTGCTTCCCTGCCCCTGTGGGAAGTGCTTGGCCTAATTCAGCTGACCATTCAGCAGTGCTCATTGACATCGGAAACGCCACCCCTCTGTACCAAAAGCCCACCTGAATTACCCAGAAGTGGTCTCGCCCACCAAGTCTCAGTGCTATAGGTTGGCCCCCTCCTGGACTTCCTAATCCTGTCTCCCCACAATGTCTGAAATGTGGTCCAAGGGACAGTGCCGACGAGATGTCCCACTCTGGCTCACAGCCAAGCCGGGGGGTGTGGCTTTTACCACCCTGGGTGGACCCCTTCCCTATAACCTGAATAAGTTCTATCATGGGTGGTCCTGTGGGTAGAACACCCTGCCCAAGGTAACCAGACCTCCTACATCCATTTGTGTCTTCCGTAGTCCAGGGACTTAAAAGTAGTAGCCTCTGGCAGGTCATTCACTACACTGCTGGTGACCTCTATAAACTCACTTCTTCAACAGGCAACTGATAGTCAGCTCTGTTCCTCGAGGGGACTGACAGGCCCCCAAGGGGCTCGCTTTCACTCCAGTGAGGGTCAGGAGTCCAGATGGAGTAAGTTCTGGTTAAGTTTGCATGTTCTGTGCTCCCTTTACCAGGAACCAGGAGCTGTCGTCTTTGAGTTAACATTGTGCCTGTGCCAGCCAGACTGGCCAATTTAATATGTTTTCAATTAGTGAATCTTCCAATAATAGCATTTTAACAATGAAGTTCCAAAGAAAAAACTTCTTCTTCATTTTTGTCCAAAGGGGGAAAAGAAATGTGTAATAATGGTATTATAAATTCTAAAGTGATGATCATTTGGCTGTGCTACAAAATTTGTTGCTAATAATTAAAATAAAGATTTAAGTAAATGCTTTATCAATAAAATAGACGATAGGACATATTTTTCTCAGCCGGTGTCAGGAAAGGCAGCACACAGCCATGTGCTGAATTGTCACACTGAGTCTTTAAAATTCCTGCTGGATTTGAAGGTATTAACAAGTCCCTATCAACATTCTCTAAGGGTTTTTGATGTCATTTTAGCTATTGAACTAAAATATGTGAACTATTACCTTGTTGATTTTGTCCTTAAACCAAACTGCATTATCATCTGAGAGTATGTTCTTAAAGTATTGTTAAAAGTACTTTGAAAACTTGTAAATCCCTGTAATTTATGTTTCTCCTGCCTCTGCTGTTTCATTCTGTCCTTCTGGTTTTAATTTGAATGCAGTCCTGTCTGGGTGTGTACCTGTAAAATTATGTTTTTCCAAGTACAATTTACAGTCCTGACCTTAGATTCTTACAGTGTCCCCAGCGTTCTCTGAGCTTCCTCTTATACCAAGAAGTGGGCTTCGGGTCCTTCAGTTCTTTCATATTAGAACCATCTAATCAAGGTTACTTGAAACAGATCTGATTTTGACATTTCTTAGTTTATCATGTAGGCCCAGGGAGTAAATTAGGAGGGCTTCCCTGCAAGCCCATTAATTGCATTGCCCCATTCCTTAAAACATATACACTTGTAAACCTAGACTGCCTCAAGACAAGAGTCTCATTTATCTAAACAGTTCTCCTTTTAGACTCAATGGCACTGATGGAAACACAGATAAGGAGTGTGGATCAGAGGAAGGATCTTTTGGAGCCTGTGCTTGCTGAAACTGTTCCTACTCCCCTTACAGTCCCCTTTTCTTTCCAAGGGCCTGTCTGCATATACAGAACAGTCAGTATATCCCCGGAGCTTGGTTAGGGGAAGACCGCAGCAGGCAGTGCAGTGGGAGAGGGCATCTTTCTTCTGAGGGGGCTCTTTGCAGGTTTCAAGGAACAGGACTTCTCTGTTTTAAGGGGAGGATGGAGGGCGGGCGCTTTGTTAAAGCAGAGTCTGTATGTTGAATCCTCTCCCGCCTGGCAGCCGAGCCCTTCATCGTGGACTAGAAATGGCCGCAGAACTTTTGGAATCGTTTCCTTAAGTTGGGAAATGAGATTTCTTTACTTTCTGTTCCTTTAAGAACAGATATCACTTAGGAGTCTTCTTTTTTTTTTTTTTTCTCCTTACACTCCTTCAGTGTGTTCTCCATTGTTCTTACAGACACTGTTGGGAGTGGAGGAGAAAGGGGCAGGCAGAGCTTTTTGGCCGTTGACCTAGGTTTCCTCTTCTGTTTCAGGTCATCGTACAGTCTGGCCGCCACCCCACGGTGCTGCAGAAACTCTGCCAGTTGCCCTTCCAGTACTTCAGTGACCCACGACTGATCAAAGTGCTGTTCCCCTCACTTATCGCTGCTTGTTACAACAACCGTCAGAACAAGATCATTCTGGAGCAGGAGATGAGCTGTGTTTTACTGGCCACATTCATTCAGGTACCTTCTGTGTTATGCCTGATTCTCTGACTTTGAGTGGAAGCTAATGCAATTGCAAAGTTAAAGTGAACCAGCTGTTTATTCTTGCCATCCTCAATGTCTTTAAAATTTTTCACGTTTTTCTGTGCTTGAAAATTAATTTCTAAAATATTAGGATAGTAAAACTAGGGTTGAATGGTATAAACTTCAACGTGGAGGACTTCAAGAAAAGGATATTTTTCCAGTTGTTGAAATGGTACACCCACACCAAGGAAACATTTTAAAAAGGTTGCCAGACTTCTTTAAGGCTTTTAACATTTACATTCACCTTGCCTTTAGTGCAGCTACAGGGAATAGATAAGGATTGCTGAAGAAGGATCAGTTAAAACTTCAGTTGATTTGTAAGTTTTAAAATAAGTATGATTCATACACACACGTGTGTGTAATAAAAACCTGCTATATTGCTTTTTTAAAAATCTAACAATTGTAAGTATGGCCTTATATTTTTCTGATCTGGTTAAAATTCTGTAGGACTAGAATCAGAATTAGTGCTGTAGCAAAATAAAGCAGTATTTTCACATCTAAATTAACTGCGTCAACTGACAATAGAAACTCAAGTTGGCTATTCTGTAACATTTGCTAATAGCTAATCCTGCAACTTTTTTTCTGTCATTGTAGATCATTCATTGCTGAAAATCTTCCATTTTCCTTGAAATGTTCTATAAAACCAATGTTTTTTTGTTCCATGATGTACGTGTGATTAAAAGACAATGTTTTCTGTTAATAACAATGAAACAGAAAGCAGAGCTCTGTAGCAGTATTCTTCTTTATTCTGGCAAATATACATGCATCTTTGTTGAAAGGATGTGATAGTGCCCAGCTGGTTGGGATGGCTAAAGAGTCCAGCTTTCTTCACCTTAGACAGCAGTTAGTGGTTTATGTTTTTTAAACTATCCTCTATTAGACCATCAGTTAACAAATACAACTAGATCAATTGTGTTTAGAAATGTTTACTTTCAGCTTAGTTGTTCCATTTGAGTCTGGGTTCTGTTTTCTGAAAATTTTTTCAAAGATCTGCAGATCCACAGGTAGGGTATGGATTTCAAAACAAAAATCTTATGGTTAAATTAAAACCTTAATAAGATCTTACATAACCATCATAGCAACATTTAAGATTTTGCATATATTCTTAAAGGCTTAGGATTAAAATTTAAATAGAAAATACTTGGGCGCCTGGGTGGCTTAGTCGGTTAAGCAGCCCACTCTTAGTTTGGGCTCAGGTCATGATCTCACAATTTGTGAGATCGAGTCCTGGGTCAGGCTCTGTGCTGAAGGCACAGAACCTGCTTGGGCTTCTCTGTTTCCCTCTCTCTCTGCTCCTCCCCTGCGCCCTCTCTTAAAATAAAAAAATAAACTTAAAATAATAACAATAATAATAATAATTTAAAAATACACTATAGAGTATTTTAAGACTGATCTTAAAATTCAGTCTTGTATTCAGGAGGTAATTTCTGAGTGCCTCTGGTGTTCTGGGCACTGTTCTAGGCACTAGGAATACACCAATGAATAAAACAGATAAAAATTCCTGCCTTTATAGATCTTTCATTAATGTGGCGGAATCAAACAGAAAAGTAAAACAAATAGCATGTCAGGTGGTGTTAAGTACTATGGAGAAAAATAAGGCTGGGAAGGGGGATGGGCTGCCAGGGAGGGGGATGTGATGTGCAATTTTTTTATGACGTGAGCAGAGAGGCCCCAACCAAGACAGTGATAGTTGAGCAAAGACAGTTTTGCATCTGTATGAACTTAGTCCCTCACATTTTCAACCACTTGGAAAACAATTTATGAAAATACAAATGATTTCAGAATCTAAAGTAAAAAATTTTTACTTATTTTCATCTGGTATTGATCTTAAAGCCTTCTAACTTTTCTCTGTGCTATTTAACACACATTTAAATGGAATTTAATGTAAATGTAACAAATTGAACATACATTTGGACACACACATTTTGTAAATGTTACAAAAATTTCTTATTTGAGATAGCATGTTAGATTAGTGAAATTAAATCAGATTTTCTTTTCTATAAATAATTATGCTCAAAGGAGTGAATATATAGTGGATTTTAGTGTATAATGTGGTTCTTTGAGGTCTGCATGTGTTAGGTTATTAATAGTCACTAGAAAATGATACTAAAAATAGGAGCTGGTAGTTTGTCATAGGTCTCTGAAAATTTACATAAAAGTGAAATTACTAGACTTTTTTAGCTGCAGAATATGTAAGGGCTTTTAGAGTTATGCTTTTTTAAAAAATGTTAAAAATCTGTCAATATTTTAAGAGCAAGTTTGGCTAAAGCATTCAGTTTGTTTGCTGAAATAAAGTTGTAGTTTCTGGCCCCTGATGATCTGTACCAAGATTTGAGTCATCACTATTTGATTTAAATTGAGAACCTGAACATCAATTTCTTAAGCTTTTATATTTGGGCTCCAAAGTATTCATGCAAAAATAGTTGTCTTTAGACTTCAGAATCACATTGAAAACTGCCGTCAGAGAAATTCTCTGTTCATAGCACTGGTATAAAAACACTTTTCTTGTCTCACACAGGATTTTGTACAGACTTCGGGTCAGGCAGATAACCAGCTTTATCAGCCCAAAGGTACGTCCTATTGAAATGAAATGTCATATGTTTGTTAGCTGAATGGACATGTTTCTTACTCCACCCTCTGGAACTATTACAGAAATCATTTTATTACATCACCCTAAAACATTTGAGATTCGGATACCAAGTATAATTCAATGAGTAAAGAAACTGATTTTGTCATCAAGCATTAATGCATCAGAATATACAGAGAAATTTTGAAAATAAAAGCACAAAACATCTTTACGTAATTTATGTTCAACTCATACAAGATATAACAAATAGTGAATAATTGCTAAAGAGCCACTTTGTAATACAGGAGACAATCAGGTCATTAATATTGGCCTACATTACTCACATAAATGCTAAAATAAGATAGATTTGGTTTCCTGTCTGTGTTCAGAATAAAATTATGAATGATAATACCCCATATTTTCCCCCTTAAATTCAAGTACTTGGATATTTTTATTGAAAATAAAAACTGTAAAATTGTTTTACTTGGAGAAAAAAGAACATCAGATTAGTAAGAGTTCAGAGGCCAAATGATTTACAAGCATTTTTTTTTCCTGTAGTGTTCCTGCTGAGGTGCTTCCTATGATCAGAGCTGGAGATGTAGAATATTAAGGACATTTTTACTTTTTAAAAATATTCTGCTACACACACTGTAATTGAGAAGTACAAATGGCTCTTTGTCTGGCTGTTGTGACAGCACCTTTGATTAATGGGACCCTAATACAGATTTTTCCCCAATTCTTCCATTAGTTTGATACTCCTTAAAGTGGCCAGAGGCCCACTCCCAACAGGACCCTCTAGGTGACCCACCAAGTAGCCCCTACTTGGAGGGGTGGTGAGTCACCTTGTCACCTTGGACAGTCTCTCTCTTTCTCTCCCTCACCTCTCTCTCTCTCTCTCTCTCTCTCTCTCTCTCTCTCTCTCTTTCTCTCTCTTTCTCTTTCTCTCTCTCTCTCACACACACACACACGTACACCAATTATCTATAGTGGGCAGATGTTGAAAAGTACATAGAAAAGAATATAAAGCTGTACCAGTATCATGAAAAAAAGGTCAGGTTTTATTGGTTCAGACACTCAGAGAAGTAAACAGAAAGCTATGTTCCTTTTCAGAAGTTCAAGTCAACATCATAGTACCATTTGTCTAAGCCAGAATTAGTGTGCAAGTTCAGGACTGCCCTGACTCAGTCACAGCCTTTTTTTTTTTTTAAGTTATTGGAGGCTGCAGTGAGTGAAATCAGTATAATTTGTTACTATTTCTTAAAACAGTGTTTTAAATTTTGAATATATGAAAATGCCTTGAAAAATCTAATGTATTTTTAATTGTACAGCAACTTTTTTGCCCGTAAGAAGTACAGACATTCTTTCTTCTTCCTTTCTCCTGAATGTAAGGATGAGTCACCATTTGCTACATATCTGGCAGACATAGTCCCAAGAGCTGCCTCAGCTCGGTGGGTTGAGGCCTGTGAGAGTTTCAACCTTCTTTCTTTTCCAAGGACCCATCTTCTTGACATCCACGCTTTCCCCAATTCCAGTATGCTTAATCCATAAAACAGCAAATGGAGAACTGTTCTCTGCATTTCTCAGAGTCATTATATTGGTGACAGCTCTTAATATGCTTACTTGGTTTAAAAAAAAAAAGTGAGGGCACCTAGATGTTTCAGTGGGTTGAGCACCCCACTTCAGCTCAGGTCATGATCTCACTTTGAGTTGGAGCCCCGCGTCAGAATTGCTGCTTTCATCATGGAGCCTACTTTGGATCTTCTGTCTCCCTCTCTCTCTGCCCCTTCCCTGCTTAGTTTCTTCCTCTCTCTTAAAAATAAATAAACATTTTTTTAAAAAGAAATTTTCTTTAAAAAATAATTCAAAAAGTTAAAAAAAATGATTCCATACTAGACATCTGTTCTCCTTTTGCTTAGTTTAAGTCCCCAGAAATGTTTCAGGGCATTTTGAGTTCATTGCCCAGGTAAACCTCTACATTCTAAATGTAAAGCAGCTCCACAATCTTATTGCTAAAGGAGAATTCTGATTTTCAAACACTGGCTGCTTAATCACTACCCAGCTAGGAGGTTGTTTTCTTTGCCTACATTGATAACCAGTAAAGTTCTCACTCATTCCCTCCGCTTTGTTAGATGACTGAATGCCAGATTTGAGCATTTTTTAAAGTCATATTTAAATTAAAATATTTTAAATTAGGCTATTTTAGACGACAAATGTCAAGTTTATATACAGATACATCATTTCGAGGCTAACTTAAGGATGGAAGAGATGACTGTCACTTTATTTGGATCACCATACTTATTTCCCCCTATTTTCTTACTCGAGTCCAAAAACAGGTTTTTTTTGTAATGTTTTACATAGGGATTAATGTCTGAATATGTTAGAAGCACAAAATAAATTGTGATTAAAATATGTATATTTTGTGCTGTAGGTAGATAAAAATAGATCAGTTACCTTCTTTATATAAACTTGTATCGTGGTTTATTTGAAGTGCATGTCTCCATTTTGTAGTCAGATATCAAAATAATTTTAATTTCTTAAACTTCAAAGAATTTATTATCTTTTTTTCTTCTCAGGAAAATCCCTTGGTTCCCAAGACTATCTTGAGCTGGCTAACAGATTTCCTCAGGAGGCCTGGGAAGAAGCTCGACAGTTTTTTTTAAAAAAAGAGAAAAAATAAATGATTTGGTTAGTTCTGTATTTGAGTGCCCTTGTTAATATTTTAAACTGTTCAAACAAATGTTCTAACTGTTCCTTAAGAAGCTCATTTTCACATGTTTATACTTTCCCCCTGCATTGTAGATATGGTATATACTTTGCACTATTTATAATGACTGTAGATACTTTAATGTTCTTTCTAATTCTGGAAGTTGAGTTTATTTCACTTATGCACAATATTTTGGAGTTCGGTTGCCTACATCCTATGATAATATATACTTTGCATTTGTAATATGGGCGAAATTAGACATAAAATTAGCAAGTCTGTTTTGTTCTTGTAATAAAATAACTTATTCTGTTTGCAGTGGTGACTTTTCTTATTAAGACAATACCAATTTGAAAGAAAAATGTTAACTCCAAGTCTGGGAGTATTTTAATTAAAGACAAAATTAACCTCTAAATTTCCCTTTTTAAGGTTTGGAGTAAAGATGTTTATAACACTTGTATATTCTAAGTACATAATAGGTTTGGGGGCTATTTGAAATGAATTTAGGACATTGTATCCATTGGTCCGCCTCACCTTTCCTAGCGAACAGGACTTTCCTAGCAGACAGGACTGAGAACCATTGCTGAACTGAAAGTATTCTCCAGAATAAAAATTATCGATTCAAAAAGATCAGCCATAGTGAATCACCTTGACGCATTTCCTCAAATAATTGTGAAATGAAGCAACTCTGAAGTAACCATAAAACAAGGCGAGAAGGGCTCTGAATAAAAGTTTTAAACTCCGATGCCCCGCTCACAGTTGAACGTGAGAAGGGTCTGCCTGGGAGACGTAGACCTTTTCATACCTTGTTCCCAGCGTTTCCCCACCTTAAGCCGACGGCCAGTGCTAAGCCGCTCACTGAATGACATCTGTAATAATTTCTGTCCGATAAGGATCAAACATTACCGTGAAGAAAAGATCTGGTTGGAAAAAAAAAGTGGCCTGAATATGTGTCAGAGTCAAAGCTATAGGAAGGTAGGTGGGGCGGGACCAGAAAATAACAAAAGTCTCGGTTTTTTAAAAACAACCTACTTAATGTTCACAACACTCCTTTTTGGAGCCTCACAAAGCTGCTGAGCTATGTGTTTTTACTTCTTTGCAAATCGAAAGAAAATGAAGAGGTCCCCAAAATTAAAAAAAAATAAAGACGGAAACCACGGCGAACGCGTCCCTGTGCCCTCTGTGCTCCCGCGGGCGCGGGTCCCCGGCGTCTTCCCCACGTCGGGCCGCAGGGGCCGCTGCCGGGCCGGGGCCGCGACCCCGCGGGTCCTGCGCGGGCTCCAGGGCGGGGGGCCGCCGGCCCCAAAGCCAGCGGGACCCGCTCTCGGGAAGCCCCTCCCGCCAGGGCTCGGGCGGCGATCAGGCGCCGGACCCGGGACACCGCGGCGGCGCGCGCACAATGCCGCGAGCCGGGCCGTGCACCGCTCTCCGAAGGCCGAGGGGCTGGGCCCTAGCGCCCGCACTCCCCCTCCGAGACTGCGGCCGGGGCTCCTCCGCGGCCCGAGGCGGGGGAAGGGGCGGGGCGGGAGAGCAGGCAGGTGTCCGCGGCCGGCTCCATCGGCGACCAGCAGTCGCCCGCCCGGGACCCCCAACCTGGAGAGGAGTTCCCGAATGCCTCTCGCCCAGCGCGTCTTGGGGCGTGAACGCAGAATCCTTGTAGCTGAAAGGAATAATCAAATATTTATAAGATTTCCTGCAAGATGCTTCACAATAGAATATACTTCTTATCTGGTCGGAAATTTGCCAGAAAGCCATAAATAATGGAAACAGCTGTGATTAACCTCTCAGAAACCATACCAGAATTCGCAATTAAACATTTAATTGAATGGTGTCGTTTGCCCCCCTCGTCCGGGAGTCGGGGGGGGGGGGGTCGTCTGATTGAGATGAATCCCGGCTCCTCCCGGGTAGGGAGGTTTCGAGAATCGGGCCTTGCAACTCCTCGGTGACTCCCGACCTTCACGGTCTCTGTGCGTCTCGAGTTTAAGGCGCCTTCCGCCCGGCCAGAGTGATTGAAGTTCTGACTCCCCTGGGTTTTACGATTTCCAAACTCGCCGGGGACTGGGAGGGTGCGGCGCGCAGGTGAGTTCCAATTTGCGGGGAGGAGTGCCACCCACTTGTGGCGGGGGCCGCATCCCGGGTCTCCCGAGCTCAGGGGCCACAAGTGGATCAGGCTGGGCTCAGGCGAAAGGCTTATGCTGGGTCCAGCCTGTGAAGCTGACGGTGCGAATGGGCGCGGCTGGGGCAAAAAAGCAACAACTTCATTGGGGCGTCGGAGCCCAGAATTTGAGCCAAATAGGAAAAAGCTGCCCGAAGCCCGGCAGCAGCGACATTTGAGCGCCCAGCGCTATTACCCAACTGAATTTCCTGCTCCGGGCGGCAGCTCGCCTTCTGGGGAGCTCGACACCCTGGATGCCCAACAGGATGTCGAAGCCACAGCTTCCTGCTGAAATTCCGGAGCCTCTCCCTGGCTCCAGGCACTCGGGGCCTCTGTGACCCCGGACCCTGAACTTCGCCCCCGTTGCGCCTAGGTGGGAGTCTCACCTCCCGGCCCAGCCTTTCCTTCCTTCCCCCGCGCAGCTGGGGAAACCACTTGGGTCATTTCTTCCAGAGCTCCTTGCCACCTTTCTAAATTCTTAGGTGTCGATAATCTGAAAAGGGATTACTCCTCACCATCCCTATTCTTCCACTTCTCTCTCCCAGTTCCCACGCCCCCAACCCAGGGGTTCTCCCGCCTTCCGTATTCAAACCACCCCCTTAAATATCCTGTTTGCCAACCGGGAGATTCTCAGCCTTCCTAAACTCCTGCCCCTCCGTTCATTCCCTCACTCACTCTCCCGCCAGCTGCTGACTTTGAGGAGGTGCCCCGATCACCTAGAAGTCCTGCCTTTCTGGCCCAATTGTTGCGGGGCCCCAAACTTGCTTTATAAATTGAACCAACCCCAAATCCCCACACAAATCCACATCTGGATCCCAGTGAGTATTTTCTTGTGCCCTTTTCCTCTGCTATTGCTATTCTCAGTCTAACTCCATTTATCTGCATCGTCCATGCACAGTCTCTCTCAACAAGGTGCTAGTCTGTAATTGGTCACACAATCCTCATTATTGCACTGAATCCCAGTATCTTGAGGAAAGTTTACCTTTACATCAATCAGACCCGTATTTAAAAGCCTCTAATCTTCCCTACATCAGCTTAATAAACTCTGAATTTCCTGCTTGGAACTTCTCTTAAAATAGTTTATTATTCATTCATTGTTTCTTCTCTCCAGCATGCTATTCAGCTAATTCTCTTGCTCTCTCTGGTGACCACTTGTATGGGAAAACACAGCTAATGTGTGGCAATGTACGTCCTCCCCCAGGCAGCAGTGGCAGAATTAACATTTTCTAGAGAACAATCTTAGACAACGTCTCATTTAAACACAATATTTGCAGCTCTGAGCTTTAAGCCATTCCACATTCAAAATTGAAAGGCTGATTTCTGTTCCACAACCCATTAAATATTAAAGTTCGTTGGGAATACTGCCACAGGGACTCTGAATTTCCCAGAATTGTGCAGCCTTTCAATATGTATTAAATTTTGTGGTATAATGGCCATAAACTTTTCCATCTCTGGGAATCCCTTTCCTGCCTCAATTACATAGGGCTATCCAAATTATTAGATAAATCTTCTGGAAAAAAAATATTCTATAGTGAATCTAGTTAAATAACTAACTCCCATTTTCCACCTATGGCCCCTTTTTATTGAACTTTTTACTACACAATTGGGCATCTCACTCTGAAAGTTCAGTAAGCATAAAATACAACATTTGTAATTGTTACAGGTAATTTAATTTACAAGGAAATCCCAACTGTATTACTGAGCATGTTTAAAGATGACCTGGGAACCACTAAAACTGATATTTATTAATGTAACCAACCATAGATCTGACACCACACCAGAGACCATTGTAATAAGGCTTCAAAGTCAAAGCTTTTCCGTGGAAATGATGCACCTTTTTGGGTGGCCAGCAACAAACTACAGAAGAGTTTATAATATTTTACATAGTAATACATATAGATTCAGGCATCCTAATAAATGGTAATCACTTTTATCTGGGTAATTTCCCAATATTCAAAATCTGACACACTCACCGAATAGCAAAAAGGAGAATTAGATTTTTGATCTATGGATAATAAGAGTTTACTGTACTTAGGCAGATGTTTCCGTTTGTAGCATTTGCAGTCTTTCAGGGCGCCTGGGTGGCTCAGTTGGTTAAGCATCTGACTCTTGGTTTCGGCTCAGGTCATGATCTCACGGTTTGTGGATTCGAGCCCTGAGAGCCCTGCGTTGGGAGCTGGCAGAGCCTGCTTGGGATTCTCTCTCTCCCTCTCTTGCTGCCCCTCCCCCACTCGTGCTGTCTCTCTCTCTCTCTCTCAAAATAAATAAATTTTTAAAAATTAAAAAACTCCTGCAGTCTTTCAAAAGCAAAAATTCAGAGCTAATTAACAACAAACATTAATGAAATTCTTTACTCAAGAACCTGTTACTTCTGTTTTTAAAGTGACAAAACCTAATATTCTGGATTAATCAAAAGTTTTCCAAAGTAAGATTTCTTGGAAGTTTAGCCTGCTATCCAATGGCCAGCCAGTAGGTAAGAGAAAATATCTATATTTCTGTTTGGGAAGGAATGGTCTAACTTAAGGGAGCAAAGCCTCAAAGAATCTAACCCTGATTATTAAAACCGTTTCTAGGCACTTGAGAGGTAAAGCTGGTCCTCATTAACCCTATGTATCTCCTCCCTTATCTCTTAAGTCTGCAGCACCATTTCCTAAATCCCAAAGAAAGGGAATGTTCTCTTCAAATTTTGTGCTAGCATCACCTTGACTTTGAGGAAGTAAAATATAAATTTGTCTTGAGTTTCCCACCTCCCATTTTCTTTCAGTAATTGACAGCTAGTCTTCCAGTTTTCCATTTCTAATGGGGGAGGGGGAGGTGACGGAATCCTGCCCTCAGCTCTGCTGAAAAACCTACAGTGGCCTCTGGCCATCCAAGCAGCCCACAGTTTTAACAGAAGGCACCTACTCTTCTATCCAGAGACCACAGCTGCCGCTCAGACACATTTTCCCTTACCAGACTCTACCTGAGATATCCCCTATTCACGGCATCGCTCTTTCAAAACAAATCCTGGACAAAGAAGGATATGCTTGGGGTCATTTATCTCGAGGGACGAGAAAACGGAAACCCAATGCCAGAGATTCTTCAAGAGTAGTGGATTGACTGGTAGGGTGGCAGTTTCCTGAGTCCACCAAGTGAGGCCTGGTCAGAGGAAAAGAACTGTCCCAGGCTGCCAAAGGGTTAAATATTTGTTAAGGGTAAAACCTGAGCCTCCTGTTTTTTGTGCTTGCCCGGGGGCCTGCTGGAGATTCAGTATCTCTCGGTTATTTCCTGCGATCACTAAAGCCAGTTTTCAAGAAAACAAGTCGCAGGGGTTTGAAATGTCACACCAAGTGACCTGGGCACGGCATATCCAGGGGCCATTCCCAGCCCCCTCCCACCCGGGCCATCCCCCGCCTCCTGCATTTCGGGTCTGGAAAGAAAATAAACCAAGGACACGCCAGACTGGTTCTGGGTGGACTTATTTTCCCGGGCAGCCACGATCCTAGCGGGGGCTTGTTGTGGCTCCTTCAGTGTATCGCTTGCAGGTGATGCCAAACGAAGATAAGGAGCCGCCGCCCGGCCTTCTCCTCTGTCTAGACAGGGGAATTAATAAATGCAGCGAGATTGATCACGTCGCGCATCCACTCTGGGGACAGCGCCGAGGGTGAGCCGTCACAGCCCCCTTGTTCGCCACGGGCCCGCGGGCTCTCTGGTCGACGGCATGGCCCGAGTGGCAGGCGTGCGAGGCGCCCTGGACAGGGGGTTCGGAAAAGAAGCGCCGGAAGGGCCCGAATGCACCGGCCGAAAATGCAGCGAGGGGTGGAGGCTCGGCCTTTGGGGGTGCACCGGACTGGGTTCTGCTCCAAGAGCAGAGAAAAAGCTGAGGGTACGAGACGCCCTCGAGAGCCTGACCGCAGGCTGGAGTCCGCCGAACTGCCGCTAACCGAGCATCGCAGGTTTCCCGCTCAAACGAGGTTTCCCCCACTGCCCCGCGGACCTCGGCCTCGAAACGCCCGGGACCGGGGAAGGGTGGGCGATGCAGACAGAGCGTGGCCTGGAGCAAGGGGCACGCGCCGACTTCCGGGAGGGCAGCCGCGCTTTCTAAAGCGCCAGCCAGGGCCGCCGGGGGGCGCACGGACCCAGCCCCGCCCCCCCCCCAACAGCGCCCAATCCCCGCCGGGCCCGCCCCCCGGCCGCGCGGGAGCCCTGAGGGCAGCGGCGCGCGAGGCGCGGGCACAAGCATCTGGGCCCACCCCTGGGCACCCGCGGCGGGTTCTGCTCGGCCGCTGTTTCGTTGAAACAAGCTCCGAGCCCCAACCGGCGCTCGTCCAGCCCTCCCGCTGTGCCCACAGCACACAGCAGCAGCATCGCATCGGGTTATTATTTTTTATTAAGATCAAAATATCCATCCCACTGTGAACTGGCTGTTCTTACAATAAATAACAATAACTTACGTTTTGTTCGGCAAAGGCTCACACACTCTGTCCTCCGTCGACTGATAATTTAAAACATTTTCAGGAAAGTCTCGTTTCTACTTTTTTCCGGCAATCATGCGCTTTGGGGATTGAGTGTCTGTTCCATTGGATTGTCCCCGCTTAGAGCCCAGGCAAAGCTGCCTGGGAGCGCGGGACCGGCTTGGGGTTGGAGCCCGCCTGGGCGAGTTCTGGGGGTGGCCCGGCGCCAGATGGGCCCTGCGCGTTCTCCGCGGGTAGGGGGCGCGGACAGAGCGGCGGCAGCCACGCGGAGCGAGGGAAGAGAAGAGGGCAGAGCTAACTCTAGTAAATCCCAAATTCTGGTTTTGAAAAAATAAAAGTTCTTGGATCAGGGCTCTCCGGTCTGGTGAAAGCAGGTTGCATCCTGGCGCTTTGGGCTGTCCTGACTGCTTCTCTGTCCTCTCTCTTTAAATAACAATAATAATAATTACAAAGGCGAGAGAGTTTTCGGAGCTGGAATGGCCAGAACATGGGTGAGTCTCATGCAGGGAGCATGCGAGGTCCGCGGGGTGGCGAGGATGGGGTCCCCTCACGTCTCCACGGGACTCGGCACCATGCTGTTGGGGGTGTCCGGGAGCTGCGAGGACAGGGAGGTCACATCGCTGCCAGAGGAGTTGCCTAGCGAGCCAGACTCAGAGAAGGAGACCTGGGGATGCAGAGACACCAGGAAAAGGCAGGTGAAGAGATGCGAGAGCTGGTGCCCCCAGACCGTGTGCTCTGAGTTGAGGGTGTCCCTTAGGGACAAGCCACCGGCTGGGAGCAAGCCCTTCGGGGAAGTGGGCCAGGTCCCCAAGCGCACTCTAGGGTATTAGGGCGAGAGCTGGAGTTGGGTTAATCCCTCTACCTGCCTCTTGAGGGCTTTAATCCAGGGAGACTTGCTTTAGAGCGAATTATGTATGGGCGGAGGTGCAGTTGCAGTCCCCCCCAACGTATGTCCCCTCTCATTGTCTACGACCGGCCCCTGGGAAGTACCCCCTTCCCACCTCGGCCCAACGGCCAAATCCCACCCCTCGGAGTAGTGAGGTCGGGTGGGTAGGGCAGGACCTCACCAGCTGCTGGAAGGCGGGTTGGTCCAAGTCACTCTGGAGGGCAAATTCGCTGAGGGCTTTCCACGGTGGCTGGTACGTCTGCACCTCCACTGCGCTGCCCTGAACAGCACTCTCGTGGCGGATGGGGCTGCCCGCCACGAGGGGCGTCCCGGTCAGTCCTTGGAGGCTCTGAGGGACAAGTGGAAGTGGAGGTGAGGGCCGCTCAAGTTAGGCCTTACCTCTCCCCCCGCCTTTGGCACTGAGGCCCCAGGCATTGGCCCAAGATATGGGTCCTGGTTTTGGGGGAGACGCACATTCCACCGGACCCAGGTGAGCCCTCCCTCCCCAGTTAAGATGCCCCAGACACAGAACCTCCACCATAGCCCAGCTTCAGCGTTGGCAGCCAACAGAACAAAGGAATTTGAGGCCTGTATTCCCATTTTTCAAGAGGAAAAGTGTTCAAACCAAGCCATGCCAAGAGGACACAACCCGCCGGGACTAGCGGGAGATGCATAACCATGCCTCCTGCGGCTCGGAGCTGTGCCAGCTCAGGTCTGCCGCTGGAACAAGGAGGAGACCCGACATCAGGTACAATAATTAATGAGCCTTAATCCCCAAGGTAAGCCTTTCTCTGAACGCACAAACAAACGCTTTTGGAGAGTCCAGTTGCCCCTGGATGTCCCCAGAGCCCGCCCTGAAAAGGGCACCCAGATGCTGCCGCGAGAACTCGAGGCCCCACCTGACCCGCTCCTCCGCTGCACGGTCCCTCACCGTCTTGTCGTTGTGTTGCTGCTGCTGCAGCTGCTTCATGAGGATGGATTTCTTCTTGTCTTTGCAGCGCTTGTTCTGGAACCAGACGCGGATGACCCGTGGGCTCAGGCCCGTCATCTCCACCAGCTGCTCCTTCATGAGCGCGTCGGGCCGCGGGTTGGCGGCATAGCACGTCCGCAGAGTGTGCAGCTGCTTCTCGTTGAGCACCGTCCGCACGCGGGTTGTCTTCTCCGTCTGTTTGTGCACGTGCGGGCGCAGTGAGGGCTGCCGGCCCGACGCGGGGTCTGCGAGGACAGGCGGACAAGACGTGAGAGAGGGGCCGCCACCCGCCTGCCCCGTGCCCCACCTTGCGGCGGCTGAGCCCTCCGAGGCCCTATTTCGTTCCTTTTTCTATTGCGTTGATTTCGTTTTATTGTTCGTCTCCCTTTCCAATTGTTCGCCCTACCCCGAGGGAGCTCTGCATTTTCGTCCCTTCCCTAGTTCCCCGATCGGGCTGCCCCGCAGCGCTGTCCCCGGAGCTCCATCAGGGCGTGGGAGTCCTGCGCTACGCCGGCTGCGGGAGCCGGGTGGCCGCTCCCGGCTGTGCCTCCTCCACTCACCCGACCCTAGGAATGCCCGTTTGGGCCCTGCGGGACGAAGGAGGCCCTCCGGAAGAAGTCGGAGTTTCAGAGGAAGAAGAAGGAGGAGCTCCCGGGACTCTGAGGGGGAAGGGGACCGACAGGGGCCCAGAGCGCCGCGCAGCTTTGGGGTTAGGGGGCTTGTCTCCCGCTCTTGGGGGCCTGCGAGAGACATTCCTCCTCGTGCAGAGACCACTGGGACAAGGCCGCGAAGACCCAGCCTGGGGTGCGGACGGTCCTCAAGGGACCAAACGTTCTTCACTGCCAGCTCTCCGGCCTCAGCTCTCCGGTCTCCTCGTTCAAGGCTCCAGCTTCCCTGGCCCGGCGCAGCTCACCCTCCCGGAGCGCAGCGGCTAGCATTCTCGGTTGGCTTTGGGAACTCTCAACCCCGGGTAAATAGCGCCTGACCCCCGCGGCCGGCAGCCTGAAACCCGTAACACACAAAAGGGAGTACCTCTGAGACCCGAAATCCGGTGCACTAAACACCAGCTTCATCCTGTTTCACACCCCCATCCAAACTAGGTCCACACACCCATGGATATATGCCGCACTGTTTCAATTTATATCCTCCTTCAGGCATTTCTAGGTCTGAATAAATATTTACAAATAGTCCATCCAGCTCAATTTCCTCATTCTATAGGAGAGGCAAGAGAGGACCAGAGAGGGGAGGAGCAGTACAAGACCACAGAGCACCCAGAGGCTCAGCCAGATCTGGAGATTGGTGCTTCAGGTCTGTGGCTGCCCAGCCTGGGGGCACCATCCTGCCCACTAACCACACACTCAGACCCCATCTCTGGGAAGCTCCTGATTAGCACCCAGGGCATCATCCCTTGAAATGTTTTCTATGACCCCAAGTCCACTGTGCCACCACACTCTCCCCACGGAGAAGCACTCTGCTAAGTTGTCCATCAAACTGGGTCTCAAAACACAAATACAGACACCGGCTCTTTGTTGCAGTGGCTGGCCTGCTAGTTGGCGGAGCCCAGGCCCAGTTCTGGGATGGGAGATGTATTCCTTACACACATACCCCCAGGCAAACCTAGCTTTCCTCTCTGGCAGTAACACATAGTGCTTGTAATTCCCCATACAAGTTTCCCAGACAGGCACCGCTAAGATTCTGTTGTCATTCACGCTCCTACTCCTGGCAGACGGTCCCACATATTCCTGATCATGGAGAACACAATTTTCGACAATTCCCCGCATGCTCACACACTCCTACACACAATCCTTGTTCATGTTGATCCACAAACGATTCCCCCCCCACACACACACACACACTCTCCTGTGTTCCTAGCCACAGATCTGCATTCACACAGAAACACACAATCCTGGCAAACGGAACCGCGCACGAGTGACAACTTTTCGTCCGAGCACAAGCACTCCGGTAACACACACTCGCACGTGCACTCACAACAGCGCAGGGGGCGCCGGGCCCCGCGCGCGGCTTACCTGGCAGATGCAGGCCGCGGGCGCCGGGGAGCGGGCCGGGGCTGCGCGGGCTGCCGGCCGCGGCGCGCTCCAGCAGGAGGCCGTGGTCGGCGCGGCAGAGCAGCTCGTGCTCACGCAGCGAGAACTCGTCGCCGGGCAGCAGCTGGCGGCTGCACACGGAGCAGCGGAAGCACTCGATGTGATACACGCTGTCCCGCGCCCTCATCACCAGATCGCTGCTGCTGAAGCCCACCTGGCACTTGGCGCACTTGATGCCGAACAGCCTGCGGGCCCAAGGCGCGGTCTGTGTCAGCGAGGGGCCTGAGGCCCGCCTCGCCTCCCGGTCTGCGACCCGCTCCGGGCACGCGGGCCCAGGACGCTTTGTGGCCCACAGGGAGCTTGCGGGGACCGACCCTCGGGGAGTTCGCAGGCCCAGACGCTCACGGCGGCACACGTTCGGAGTAGGAGTGGCCTTCTCTCCAGGCTGGGGAGCGCAGACAAGCCGCCACCCCCAGCCCCAGCCCCAGCAGGCGGTAGCTGAGCCCTGGCTCTCGCCGGCCTCACCTGACATAGTCCCGCTTGCAGTAGGTCTTCCCGTCTCTCACGAAGCACGTGCACGTCTCGTCCAGGTACTGGCTGCACTCGGCGCACTTGAGGCAGGCGGCATGCCACTCCAGGTCGGGCGACACCCGCAGGATAAACTGGTCGTGGATCTGACTCCCGCAGCCCACGCACATGGCCGTCCCGGGCTTCTCTGCCAGGGAAGGGCGCGGGACCCGCGTCAGGCCAGGCTCTCCGGACCCGGTCTGGGCCTCGGCCACGCCAACCCCAACCCAACCCAACCCAACCCAACCCGCTCGCTCCCTCGTTCCCTTTCAAGAATTGCGACCACAAGAAGGAAGTGGGCTTTCTAAACGTCCAAACAGTTGGAAACGAAAAAACAAAACCTTCTGAATTTGCGGAGGCTTTTTGTCTCCTCTCCACCCCCAATTTTTTTTTCCGCTACTACATTCATTTGGACACAGTCATTTTATTGATATATCTTGTAACTAAAAGCTAATACGTAGGGGAGAAGAAAGAATAAAAAGACATTTAAGCACTGCGGACGCCACCGCATCAATACTGAACGGTGATGTTCCGGCATTTCCGTCCACACACTCCCTCTTACAGCGACTCCCTCCAATCCCAACACAGACACATCAGCTTTCATCGGAGTCTCCTCTCATCCTCTCTGACATTTCTTAAATATCCCATATCAAGCTAGAGAAATCTGCCTTCTTGGAAAGGCCAAAAAAGACATGCAAGCAAGCAAAAGAGCCCATATTCCCCAGTCAAACCTAGTTGCCCTAGCGCAAAACAGAAGCAGATTTCACAACCTGAGGTCAGCCTAGCAGCCTAACATTGAGAAAGAATGTTTAATTGTAAATTAAAACAACAGGATTCCAAAGGACAAGTGGCCTGCAGGAGAAATGCATTCGTTTTGTTTTTTTTTTTTTCTCTCCCAGTGTCCTGTCAAATAGAAGCCACTTGTAGAATCCGCTAAACATTCTTCTGCATTAGAAATAATGCATATTACACACATACACATACACACCCACATACAGAGAGAAAGACTTACTCTTGGAATGATCCCCCATAGCACCCAGAAAAGGATAATGAAAAATAATATCCACCATGCAGAAAAGAGATGTGCGCAAAGTGTGCGGGCAGGGGCAGAAGGACGAAGGTCGCGCGCCCTGCCTCGGCTCTTTGGTAACTAACTCCTCCTGCCCCGCTGAGTTGAAGGAGCGATTCCGCACCGGCCCGCACGCAGCATGACGTCAGCACGCACTCGCCCGGGGCCGGAGCTGGGGGCGGGACCTGTGGCGTCATGAAGCTTCCCCAGAACCTCGGGGGATGCGGGGGAAGTAGTGGGGACCTGGGGGCTGTAGGGCGGGGTGGCTTGGGTGGAAGGCGAGGGTGACGGGGGATTGGCTGCAAGGAAATGGACAAACCCTGATTGGCCCGGAGTGAACAATGGAGCGCAGCCCCCTCGTCCGAAATCTACAAGGATCCTCTCTCCGGCCCCCTATCGTGCTATCCCTGCTGGACCTTGCGTCACCGCCGAGCTGGCTCCGCGGCCACCGCAGCTCTGAGCTTCCTCATGGATTTGCCGGGCAGTCTCCGCAGGCGTGCCCGAGCGGGGTGATGGATACCTGGGGAGGGGGTGGGGACGGGGCGGGGGGGGGGAGGCCTCTCCTTTAAATGCTCCCTACTTTCACAAATAAAAAAATTAAAAAATCCACTCTTTTGGAACGAGAGCTAGGGGAAAGGGAGGTCTGTTTGGACATAACCATCACCGTCCAGCCGATCACCTTTCTCCTCTCGTGCGCCTTTGTCCTCAGGGTACAAGCTAGAGAGAGAAGTTAGGGAACGACCACTGGCGTTTGGATAAACTCTTTTTAGACTTCCCCCATCCGCCCGCCTGTGGAAAACTTCTCCAAGTTGGAGCATTAGATGGGTAGCGCCAGAACGCAGAATTCGAAGACGCTTGTCGGATCCTGATTCGAGCCTTGACTTGCATTTGGAGGTTTGGCGGGGTGTGTGTGTGTAAGGGAGGGGGGGTAATTTAACACGGACTCCCCTCATCTTTTCCCCACCCGAATAGCACAGCTCCTTCTAGGAACAATGCTGGGGTCGAATGTATGTCCTACTTCCCAAATAAGCGATTTTTATAAGCTCTTCTGTTTGATTTCACAAACCAACTGCAACGCAAATAATCAGAAACAAATGTAGCGCGCGGGGTAATTTACTATCTGTGCACTGGTTTGTCGGTCCTTAGAAAACCCAAGACTTTGGAGCAGAATCCAAGCATTTCTTTCTTTCAAAGAAATCGCTGTGGGTTTTGTTTGAAAGGGTTCAAAGACTGGCCCATGAATTATAAATAACATATATCTAACCATGGTGGCTGTTGTTTTCCCTTTAAAAGGTGTACCAAGAACTTGGTGCGCGCCTTGGGGTAAAATGTCAGACCCTGGCCCTGGTGCCCGCGGGCGGGTCGGCCTGAGGGTGCGGTCGAGCGCTGCGGCCTTTCTACTAAAAATCTAAGTCTGTTTGGCCTCAAGCTCTCGGTTGCTCTCTGGGAAAGGGGTGCAGCCAAGGGTGCAGGGAGAGACTTTGAGGAGAGTTCGGGCTAGGCCCTCCATACACACCAAACTCGCTACTTGACAATGGTCCACGCACAGCCAGAGAGCGCCCACCCGCCGCCCCCGAGCTGTGTCTAGTGCTTCACGCCGGCAGTCCCGTCGTCCCGCAAGGCTTTCGATCACCGCCACTACCTTTGAAACATCTTGTCACCAGTCTGGTTCTTCCGCACAGAAGGTTCGATCGCTCTGCTGACAAGCCATTTCTTGCGTCTTTGGCTACTAGCTCCCACAAAGGGCGCTCACCCTGGGTGTGTACGGAGCAGGTCGGGGATGAGGAGAATGATGCGTTTGAATATGTTTTTGTAAATAAATGGCGTTGAGGAGCCAGGGGAAGGGCAATCTGCGCTTGTATCCTCACCAGGCTACTCTGTGACCTAATGCATCTTATTTTACTTCTCTGTCCCTCAGTTTCCTCATGTGTAAAATGGGGAATAAAATAGTAGCTATCTCTACTATTGTAAGAATTAAACGATTCTCTGGAAAAGGCTTAGAATGACACTTGACGTATACTAAGTGTGCAATACGTGTTAACTGTGATAATTATCATTATGGTTATATCTTTGTGTTGGGAGCCTCTGTGTATGCTGTGTCTTTCCTGCATGGGTGCCTGTGTGTGGAGGGGAGGTCTAAATATGTCTGTGTGTATATCATCTGAAGATTTCTTTGTATATCTCAATGTGCATTTGCTCTGTGTGTCTGCTGTGGGGTGGAAAATCAAAAAGTGTGGCTTGAGTGTAGTTTGCATACAGGTGATGTCTGTGTACCTGGGTATGCGGTCCTGAAATGGGGGCATGAGGTGAGCATATTGGTGAGCTAGGCTGTGTGCCTGGGGCATGAGCTTCCTCCTTAGGCCACTCTAAGCCTCGCCTGGTTTCCAGCATCTGGCCAGGAGCAAGTGACTAGTCAATAACTCAAGTTTGAAGGCCACCAGGAGAGGATGCCTCCAGCAGAATCTTAGGCCTGGACTTTAACCCTCTTCTGCCAAGAAGAGAAATTTATCACCACCTGGAAAAAAACAATCTTTGAGGCCATCTTAGGGGGAGGGGAGAAATAGTCACCTCTCCTGGAATGCCAGGAAACCAAGTCAAGAATTAATATTTGTTCAGACCCTACCAAGTGCAAATCCCCTGTTATGAGCCTACCAGATCATGTTATGACGTGGGTAATATTAGACTCATTCAATCCCCAAGGAAACTGAGGCTTCCTGAGCAGACATGACTGTTTCCAGTCACAGGGTAAGTCAGAGCTGACATTCAAAGCCAGGTCTGCCTGGTTCCATCTCCCTTGCTTCTTTCAATGTGGCTGCTGAAGACCCACAGAGGTATGGTTCTACCACTCACCCCCTTCACCTCTCTGGAGCTGTAAAGCCAGCAACCTGTTTCAGGGTCCCTCCATGTGGGTCTCCTGGGTCACAGCCACCCCTGGGAGACCAACGCAAGTGTGGGAGAAGAGAAAACAGAGAAAACTCTTACCCTGGCACAGCCACAGGGCACCATTGACCTGGCCCTGCCCTTGTTTTCTGCCTCCTGGCAGCTCCCGGGGTACCCTTCTAGGGGAGGCAGGGGCCACAACACTCTGCACATCCCAGGCTACCACAAGCAGGAGACCTGGATGCCTGCTTTGCTGGGCTCTGGAACACTGTCTTCCCTTAGTAGAAATAGCAGCTTGAGGTCCGTAGCTCTGCATTATCCCATAAAACTAGCCCCAGCTGTGACCCTCCTCCTGGGAAGATTTCAGAAGCACAGAGAAGTCCCCTGAATTCCATCTCCCCAAATCTCCTCACCCCATCACTGCTGCCTAAAACTCTGCTCACAATTCCACTAAAAGGTCAGCTTACTGTGCAAAGATCCTTAAGAAAGAACAGAATAACAGGTGGTCATTCACACTACAGTGATAGTGGCTCTTTCCCTGGGAAGGAGACCTGAGAGAAGGAGCAGGAAAGCACAAGGCCCCCAGGGTTGGGAGGTGGGTCACCAAAGCAGGCCAGCTGGCAAAAAACCCACTTTTATTATTTTACAGTTTTGCTTAGTCAGTCCTCCCATCCTTCCTTTTCTTCCTTTTCTTCTACAGTCTAGCACTGGAAAGCTGGAAGAGCCTTTAGAGCCTCTCTCTTCCAGGTCTGTGTTTGACAGAGAAGAAACAGACCACCAGAGAAGGTGGTCATCCTCTCCCTGCCTGTCCATGAAAGGACAGATCCTGCTTGGGGCGCCCAGACAGCTCCCCCACATGCACACACACACACACACACACACGCATGAACACATGTGCACATGTGCATGTATATATGGACACACACATGCACACACGCATGCCCACACATGCACACACATACACACATGCGTGCATGCACGTGCACACATATGTGCACACACATGCACACACATACTGAACTTCCTTCCCCACTAACTGCCTTCCAGATCTTACCCACTCAAGAGACCCTCATCTGCACAAAGATGTTTTGTCTCCTTGTTTCCATGGAATCACACACATGGGGAGGAATACTGGGTATAACCTACATCTTCAACAGCAGCATCATAATAGCTATCATATCGGCCTCTTGCTTGGGGCCCCCTTCACACACATGGCTGCCCTTATACTCACATTTCTAGAAAGAAGTTACTATTGTTTAAATTATCCCTACTTCACAGATGAGGAAACTGAGGCTTGGAGAGGTTAAGTAATTTGTCCCAGGTTACAAAGCTGGTGGAGCCTTTGAACCAGCCTCTCTGCCTCCAGATCCTGCTTATGGAATCATTACACCATCTTGCTTCCTGATCATTCACAAAGGGGATGCCACAGGAATGATGCCCACCCAACACAAAGAAAGTTGATGCCAGTGAAAAGGGCATTAATCTCTACCATGAGTATCAGAAAGGAAACCGAAGCCCAGAGACCTTGCACCCAGCATGTGAGTGACAGAGATGGAGCTGGAAGCCAGGGCTCTTCCTGCTAGCATCCCTGGGGATGGGGTTCTACCCTTGCCCATCTGAGGACCAGCCCACCTGGCCCTGCCATGGCCGTAGGCCTCTACTTTTCTCCCAAGGCAGTTGGAGATGTTGTGTAGAACAGGAAAAAGAGGCCTCAGCATTCACATCATCACCCACCATCCAGTTCTGAGAACTCAGCTTTGGTGTGGAGTTGGGCACCAAGCTTCAGAGAAAGCAACTAAGACCTGAGAAAAGGAAGAAACTTGACAAGACTCTAGGCCTCCGGACAGGCAAACCTGTGCTCTCATCTGAGGCTCTCTCACCTGCCTCCCACTGACTTCCTTTGAGCAAACAGCCACCCAATGGCACTGCTGGGCCCCTCCCTTCTCCGGAACCCTTTCTCTCTTCCCTGACGCCCACTGAGCACTTGCGGCAGGCTGAGTCCTGGGCTAAGTTATTGCAGACCATATCATTTAACACCCAGGTTGTCCATGAAGCCAACCCTGCCTCTAAGGCATTGAGGTAGGTTTTATAGTCATCTTTCAGCAGCTCAGAAATGAATAAACCAATAACTGTCACATGTTAAAAACAACTAGTAAGAGGTGGTACTGAGACTCAAACCCATGCCCTTGCTAGTCCATGAGACTAGTTATAAACTTGTGCTTTTGAGTCTGCCCCAGATGGGACAGTGGACATGTGTCAAAGTCATTCTGTATTAAGAAAACCATGGTCTATATCACTCTTTTCCTTGGGAGATCAATAAGATAATTATAGAAGGATGAGAAAAATGAACCTTTTTAAAAACATAAGGGAGCTTTGTTTCTTTCCAAATCACACCCTGAAGGCAGCTGCAGGGAGAACCACCAGCTCTAGATTTTCAGGGAGAAGGCCAGGGGAAGGAGTTGTGCTTGGCAGTTTGGGGAAAAGTTGCATATTTCCTATCTTTCCAGAAGGGGGAACCCTCGCCACCTTGGCATGGCCTGGGAGTGCTTCTGAGCAGTCTGGCCCAGCACACTGGTGTTCCCGTCTTCCGCCGGCCCACATCCTCATGGGGCCTCCCTTCTAGTCACTTAGAGCGAATCCCTTCCCTTACTGAGATCCAGGTAGTGGGTAAAATGAGAAAGAAAAGAAGGGAAGGAAAGAGGGAGAGACTGAGCTCCAAAGGGAAATAGATTCACCAAAGCAGGATCAGATGGTGGTTTTGCAGTGAGGCCAGCCTTTTGCAAATGGGCCAGGCTTCAGGCTGGGGCCCTGGATGGACAGGGTGTGCTTCACTGAAACAGATAACAGGTAGAAAAGAGAGGAAGATAATGGTAAGTGACAAAGAGTCTCTCCTTTGACCAAACTCCAGGTGGGCTCCTCTGAGCCCTTTTTCGACTAGGTCTCCACCTTGAACAAAACACTGACATGGTTTCTGACAGCTCAAGGTTATATCCACAGGACCACCCTACCGGCCCCCCACACACACACTCCCTAAATGCCTTCCTAAGAAAACTCAAGGCTGTCAAGAGAATTTACTGTTTGTTTCTGTCAACATCTGAAGATAGGACCTTTGTCTCCCAGCCTCTTTGGGAGGGAAGAACCTACCTTGGATAAGCAGTTAGCAAACCCACATGGGTTTCTCCTGAACCAACCCCTACTTCCTGCTTTTTGTACTTTTTCACTTCTCTGACTCTCCTGAACCCCCGTCCCCTCCCCTCCCTATTCCCTCATTCTCCCTTTAAAACAGCCAGTCACCTCTGTACAAGTCAAAGTTGAGTTCAGTGCACATGGGACTCTGCCCTGTTACTATACTATATTTCTGACTAAAATCAGTCCTTGCCACTGTACCTAGTGTCCGGCTTTGTTTACCTTTGACTAGGGGTCAGCACCGTGACCTAGACTATAACAGGAACACAAAGGAGGGACCTAGAATAGAATGGTTGGAAAGTCTTCCTGGAGCCCATGGCATCTCATCTGAGCCCTGTAGGATGAGTATGATTCTTCCAGACCAAAAAGGAGAAAGGAAGAGGGAACAGTTTTGCAGAGAGAGGAAGGAGGTGTGTAAGTCATGTGCATTTTGGGGGAAATGTGAACCTGGAGTCAGGAATGATGTGGGCAGTGGCGCACACCATCCACAGCAGGTCCAGGTAGCTGGGCTGTCACAGAGGAGACAGATGACAAAAGACTGAAAGAGAAGTTTGGGTTAGACTGCAGGAAGCCTCAAATGCCAGGCTGAGGAATTCTGATGGCATTCTTTCGGCGAAGGAGAACTGTGATCCTGATGTAGTGTGAAGAGATTCAGATGGGGAAATGGCATGAACATAGCTGTTCTGTGGAAAGATGAACACATGGATGAATCAAGCAAGGCAGGAAATAAATGGGACAGAAGTCAGGAAGGTGTGGGAGGAGGTGAAGGAAGAAGATGTGCTTGTGGACTTTGGGCCAGCCCCTCTCTCTCCTTAGAAACGGACAGGCTAGGAGAAAGCCTGATTTGGAAGAGGGGTGGATAGTGACCAATCAATCTCAACCATTTACATGGGGCAACGGGAAGGATCTCTATATGTAATCCTGAGGAAAGTGGAAAAGAATATCACTGCCTTGTAACTTACTTGCTAAAGATATTGAAAAAATATATCTGGGTTCAGATCCAGACCAGCATCATAGGGAACAATCCTATATTGCGAATTGTATCTTCCTGGGGTGGGAGTAGACTTCACGTTTTTTCTGCTGTGCTATTCTGGGCCAGTGCCCTGAAGTCAGCGAATGTAGGCATAGAATCATATTTGCCCTGACTCATGTGGTCCTAGCATTTTCCTTTAGCAGTATTTCTAGATTCAAATTAGAGGAAGTGCCAGCTATCTGCTTGACTGGAACTCTAGTGATGCCTATTTTTCATTTTATTTCCCCAGGAGGAAAACTGAATATTGTAATAGGCTCCTCCCACTGCATAGATGTGGGTGTTTAGGTTTTGCAGACTTTGGGACCCACTTCCAGCCCCCTTACCAATCATAGATGCTCGCCTTTTATGATACTAAAACAAATGGATAATCATTTATTGTATGCCCTCAAATGTGAGGATGCCTCTTCACAAAGCTATTGTCATAACCTTTAAAGGTTTTGAAGGATGTCTTTTATTCTCTCCAACACACATTCATAAGACGCTAAATACATGTGTGTTTTTCTCAGACCACAGACTTTTCAAAGACCACAGACTTATGTCCTATTTTGTCTCTTTGTCACCTTAAAATAAACTAGGAATTATAAATGACACCAAATATTTGGCTATTGTCAAAGCCCATCCAGCAACGATTTTTCAAAAGAACACAGATAGGATCCTCTTTCACTGGAAAACATCTTCTGAAGGCTAGAGTTACCAGCAAATTCCAAAAATAGATAAAAAATGAGATAATAGAATCTGGGTTGTCACCTCTTGTCCAATGGGATTATCTGATGTCTAATCATGGACAGATTGTGATTAATGTGATTGTGGATGGGGCATTAATCCGATTCAGGAGGGAATCCAGTCAGATTTTCATCTGCTCCAAATGTGTAATTGGTTTGGAGGCAGCAGCAAAGCAGCTTGTACCAGATTTTGCCGCATCACGGTGATGAGGTCTATTTTGATCAGCTTGAGTTATGGGCAATATAAATTATTTATAGCCACTTTAGACATGCCTTATACTTGTAAAGACCTTCAAAACAAAATAACATTCCTCTTGCTATCGTAGGAATCTCATTCAGCTGAATCCTGAAGCCCATAGCTTGTAAAAAGCAAGGGAGAGAAAAGATTATAGGCCAGTAGGCTCATCATCAAGTACTGACTGAACATTACAAGGAACCAGAGGTTGAACCAGACTATAGAGGAGGCCAACTGTTGCATACAGAATGGTCTTGGCCCAAAAGGATTTTGCTGTAGCTGAGAAGAGAGACCCAGACTCGGGAAAGCACAAGCATCCACAGAAAGCAGTATGTGAGGCTCATTCAAGCTGAGCATAAAGCAGAATTCCTTCTGAGCTAGGCAAGTTTCATGAAAGTGGTGGGATTTGAGCTGGGTCTGTAAAGGAGAGAAAGCTTCCACTGTAGCCTGTGAGTGAGGAGGGAAAGTGCTGGGGGCAAAAGCTGGCATGCACATGAACACTGGGTACAAGGAAGGATGGTCTGGGTGGAGGGAAGGGGAGATACTATTATTTATTGAACAGTTACTATGTGCTATGGATGGTACTTTATTCATCTCCTTCATTCCTCGTGTATCAGCAGGGTGCTTTGGGCTAATAGAAAGCCCAGTTAAAAGTAATACCATAAACAGGAAATGAGCAGGCTCAAACAACAAGCACAGAGGTAGGGCAGACTGTACAGTTGGATGACCCCGGGCTTCAAAGGTGTCATCAGCAGGTTTTTTTCTGTTTCCCTGCTCTAGTGTCAAGAGACTCAGCTCCATCCTAGGGATAGTTCTTATGGTCACAGAATGGCTGCCAAAACACCTGGGACCATATACCTCCTTGTCTGTGACCAGCAGGAGAAGCTGGCTTTCTGGGGCTCTCACCAAAGGTCAAGGAAGCTTCTTTTAAGAATCTCCCAGAAAACCCATTTTCTGTTTGACCCAAACTGGCTTAGATATGCCTATTCCTGATCCAATAACTGATAAAGAGTCAGACTCCTTTGTTGGCTTAGACTAACTAGTACAGGCACATACACACCACCACTGGTGTGCTGATAAATGTTTAAGCAGAACTGGCTCTCTAGGAGCACCTGGGTGGCTCACTCAGTTGAGTGTCCAAGTTTGG
Source organism: Panthera leo (assembly GCF_018350215.1). Classification (NCBI taxonomy): domain Eukaryota; kingdom Metazoa; phylum Chordata; class Mammalia; order Carnivora; family Felidae; genus Panthera; species Panthera leo. The sequence goes on along the minus strand of NC_056684.1, from coordinate 29,229,109 downwards.
CTCAGGTCATGATCTCTCAGTTCATTAGTTCAAGTCCCACATAGGGCTTTCTGCTATCAGCCTGTCAGCAGACAGCCTCTGTCCCCACTCTCTGTGCCCCTCTCCTGCCTGTGCACTCCCAAAAATAAATAAATATTTTAAAAAACTGGCTCTCTAGGAAAGAACTTGTACATATACATATATGAGTATTATAAATTTATTTATACAAAGAAGTATAGCAAAGATTTACAAATAATAATAAAATATGCAATACGCTGTACTGTAAATTCCATATAGCCAATTGATTCTTATAGAATGCTTTCAATGATTTTCACCAAACTTTTGCTAACTTATGGTTGCATAATTAAGTAAATAAATATCTTTCCTATAACCTAGCAATAAACAATTATAAAAATATACTACAATTAATTTTTTTGAGAGAGGGGTAGAGAATGAAGGAGAGAGAATCTTTTTTTTTTTAATATATGAAATTTATTGTCAAATTGGTTTCCATACAACCCCCAGTGCTCATCCCAAAAGGTGCCCTCCTCAATACCCATCACCTACCCTACCCTCCCTCCCACCCCCCATCAACCCTCAGTTTGTTCTCAGTTTTTAACGGTCTCTTATGCTTTGGCTCTCTCCCACTCTAACCTCTTTTTTTTTTTTTTTCTTCCCCTCCCCCATGGGTTTCTGTTACGTTTCTCAGGATCCACATAAGAGTGAAACCATATGGTATCTGTCTTTCTCTGTATGGCTTATTTCACTTAGCATCACACTCTCCAGTTCCATCCACGTTGCTACAAAAGGCCATATTTCATTCTTTCTCATTGCCACGTAGTATTCCATTGTGTATATAAACCACAATTTCTTTATCCATTCATCAGTTGATGGACATTTAGGCTCTTTCCATAATTTGGCTATTGTTGAGAGTGCTGCTATAAACATTGGGGTACAAGTGCCCCTATGCATCAGTACTCCTGTATCCCTTGGATAAATTCCTAGCAGTGCTATTGCTGGGTCATAGGGTAGGTCTATTTTTAATTTTCTGAGGAACCTCCACACTGCTTTCCAGAGCGGCTGCACCAATTTGCATTCCCACCAACAGTGCAAGAGGGTTCCCGTTTCTCCACATCCTCTCCAGCATCTATAGTCTCCTGATTTGTTCATTTTGGCCACTCTGACTGGCGTGAGGTGATATCTGAGTGTGGTTTTGATTTGTATTTCCCTGATAAGGAGCGACGTTGAACATCTTTTCATGTGCCTGTTGGCCATCCGGATGTCTTCTTTAGAGAAGTGTCTATTCATGTTTTCTGCCCATTTCTTCACTGGGTTATTTGTTTTTCGGGTGTGGAGTTTGGTGAGCTCTTTATAGATTTTGGATACTAGCCCTTTGTCCGATATGTCATTTGCAAATATCTTTTCCCATTCCGTTGGTTGCCTTTTAGTTTTGTTGGTTGTTTCCTTTGCTGTGCAGAAGCTTTTTATCTTCATAAGGTCCCAGTAATTCACTTTTGCTTTTAATTCCTTTGCCTTTGGGGATGTGTCGAGTAAGAGATTGCTATGGCTGAGGTCAGAGAGGTCTTTTGAAGGAGAGAGAATCTTAAGCAGGCTCCACACCAAGCATGGAGCCCGATGTGGGGTTAGATTTCATGACCCCGAGGTCATGACCTGAGCTGGAATCAAGAGTCAGACGCTTAACCAACTGAGCCACCCAGGCACCCCTACAATTAATATATTTTACATGAAAATGTTTAAAACCCTGGTGCTAAGTCAACAGGAAATGTAAAAAGTCTATGTGAAGAAAACTTTCTTGACTAGGGCCAGGTGGAAAAAAAAAACAAAAAACCAAAACACATAGAGTACCAAAATATGGTCCAGTATACCATTATTTATATGATGTCAATTTTGCTCCAATTAATCTATAAATGTATAAATCTATAAATGTAATTTGGCATGCCACAAATATAATTAAATTGCCAATGGAATTTGACGTAATAATTCTAAAGATAAAATGAAAAAAGAAGTGTGTGAGAATAGTGAGGAAAGTTTATGAAAGAAGAGAAACGAGGGGTGTTTCTCCCTACTAGATATTCAAATGCATTATAAAGTTCTAATAATGAAAACAGTTTTATATTAAAGCAGAACTTGGCAGATTAAAAAAAATTAATGTTTACTTATTTTTGAGAGAAAAGGACAGAGCATGAGTAGGAGAGGGGCAGAGAGAGAGAGGGAGACACAGAATCTGAAGCAGGATCCAGGCTCTGAGCTGTTAGCACAGAGGCTGACAATGGGACTCAAACCCACGAGTGGGGAGATCATGACCTGAGCTGAAGTCAGACGCTTAACCTACTGAGCCACCTAGGTGCCTCAGAGATAGCAGGCAGATTTAATATAACGTATTGAAAAGACCAAAATCAAACTTTTGGTTTGATATGATTCAGGAGAAAGGCAAACAATTTTCAGTATATATTATTGGTACATTTGAAAAAAATTAAGTCAGACCTCTCTGCACCACATCATTTACCAGAACCTTCTTCAGATGGATTAAAAATTTAAATGTAATGGCAAAAACACAAAGATACTAGACTAAAATATATGTGACTCTTCCTGTAACCTTGGGATGAGGATGGGCCTTCCTAGTGGCACAACAAAGGTAGAGTCCAGGTGGGAAAGACCAATGGATTTGACCACATAATACTGCAATGATTGTTGTTCTTTCCAGGCATCCTCACAAGGGTGACATGGTCTTTAAACCCTGCATAGAAATCCCTGATGAACTACCATGATGCCCAAGGAAGACAGAGTGACCTGAAAGTCCAACTACTTCCTTAAGATAACCCAACTTAAGACCATCCAAAATGCTTCATTGTGGGAGCAGACAACATAGATTCCAAGCAATGCAGCAGATCCGCATATCCCTCAATGGGCAGGCTGTGGTGCTGATGGGCAAGAACACTGTGATGTGCAAGGCCATCCGAGGGCATCTGGAGAACAACCCAGCTCTAGGAGAAACTGTTGCCTCATATCTGGGGGGATTATGGGTTTTGTGTCACCAAGGAGGACCTCACTGAGAACAGGACGTTCTGCTGACCAGTAAGGTGCCAGCTGCCACCCATGCTGGTGCCATGGCCCGAGAAGACCTCCTTCTTTCAGGCTTTAGGCATCACCACTAAAATCTCCCAGAGCACCACTAAAATGCAGCTGATTAAGACTGGACACAAGGTGGGAGCCAGCAAAGCCACACTGCTGAATATGCTGAAAATCTCCCCCTTCTCCTTTGGGCAGATCATCCAGCAGGTGTTTGACAATGGCAACCTTTGAAGTGTTTGACATCACAGAGGAAACTGCATTCCCGCTTCCTGGAGGTTGTCCTCAATGTTACCAGCATATGTCTATAGATAGGTTACCCAACTGTTGCATCAGCGCCCCATTCTATCATCAGTGGATGCAAATGGGTCCTGGCTTTGTCTATGGAGACTGATTATACCTTCCCACTTGCTGAAAATGTCGAGGCCTTCTTGGTTAATCCATCTGCATTTGTGGCTGCTGCCCCTGTGGCCACAGCCCCAGCCAAAGTTGAAGCAACAGAAGAGTAAGAAGAATCCAATGAAGATCTGGGATTTTGTCTCTTTGACTGATCACCCAAAACAACCAATTGAGCCAACTTTGTTTGTGAAACAAGAACCTAAATGTTTACTTCTCTTACCAAAAAATGCAATGAATGTTTATTATTTATGACAAGTGGGATGGTACCCTTACAGAGAAAGCCTTAATGTATTGATGACTTAAGTAATTAAGTCATTCTTCAAAACAAGAATGCTAACAAAAAAATGGGCTACAAAGAAGAAAAAATCATAATCAATTATACATGGAAAAATTATTGTCTCAGTACAAATTCAGTAGCTTAAAATAACACCCATTTATTATATCCCTGTTTCCATAACTCAAAATTCTGGGCATGGCTTAACTAGGTTCTCTGCTTGGGGTCTTACAAGACTGAAATGAATGTGTTGGCTGGGCTGTGCCACACATAGGGAAGGATATGCTTCCAGGCTCCCAGACTGGTGGTAGAATTCATTTACTTGCAACTTTACTTCATGATAGCTTGCTTCTTCAAAGTCAGTAGCACAACAAGAGAGAGAGAGAGAGACTAAGCAAGAGAGCAAGAGAATGAGATCAAGAGAGAATCTGTTGAGTCTCCATCTTCAGGCAGCCCTTTTAAAGGGTTCACCTAATTGAGTAAGGCCCACCTACTTTTGATGAACACAAAGTCAACTGATTAGAACTTCACTTACATCTGCAAAATCCTTTCATTTTTGCTATAGTTGTTAGAAAAAAGTTACAGCCATTCAAGGGGGAGGGGATTATACAGGGTTTAGATCTTTGGGGATTACCTTAAAGTGTACCCACCACATGAATAATGAATGAAAAGCAGATCAAAGCATGGGGAGGAGCCAAGATGGTGGAACAGCATGGAAGCTTTTTGTGTGTCTTGCATCCATGAAATACAGCCAGACCAACACTAAACCATCTTACACACCTAAAAAACTGATTGGAGGGTTAACACAACAATCTGCACAACCTGAACCACAGAATTCAGCAGAAAGAGAAAAAATTCATTTTTATTTTCAATTTTTATTAAAAATATTTTTCTTTAATTTTTATTACTATATTTTTACTTTTGTGTAAATTTTTTCAAATTCTGTTTTAGTTCCATCATTTTATTTTAATCTACTTCAGTGTATTCACCTTTTCAAATTTTCAAACTATTTCCTTTTTTCTTTTTCTTTTTTTCTCTTTTGTTTCTTTTCTTTTTCTTGAATGAAGAAAGAGAAAAACTTCATTTTTACTTTCAATTTCTATTAAAAATATTTTTCTTTAATTTTTTACTATATTTTTTGCTTTTATGTAAATTTTTTCAAATTCTATTTTACTTCCATCATTTTATTTTAGTCTACTACAGTGTATTCATTTTTTCAAATTTTCAAACGATTTTCTTTTTTCTTTTTTAAATCTTTTTTCTCTTTTTTGTTTCTTTGCTTTTACTTGAATACAGAAAAAGAAAAAATTCATTTTTATTTTTAATTTTTATTAAAAATATTTTTCTTTAATTTTTTTCTACTATATTCTTTACTTTTGTGTATAGTTTTTCAAATTCTATTTTACTCCCATCATCTCATTTTAGTCTACTTCAGTATATTCATTTTTTCAAATTCTCAAATGATTTCCTTTTTTTCTCCCCCCACCTTTTTTTCTCTAATCTGTCAAACCACTTTCAACACCCAGACCAAAACACACCTAGGATCTAGCAACATTTATTAGATTTGTGTGTGTGTGTGTGTTTAATTTTTAAATTTTAATATTTTTTAATTTAAATATTTTTTAATTTTAAGTTTTCTACCTCATTAATTCTTTTTCTCCCTTCAAAAATGACAAAACAAAGGAATTCACCCCAAAAGAAAGAGCACGAAGAAATGACAGCCAGGGACTTAACCGACACATATACAAGCAAGATGTCTGAACCAGAATTTAGAATCACAATAATAAGAATACTTGCTGGAGGGGCGCCTGGGTGGCTCAGTCAGTTGAGCGCCGACTTCGGCTCAGGTCACGATCTCGCAGTCCTTGAGTTTGAGCCCCGCATCGGGCCCCTGTGCTGACAGCTCAGAGCCCGGAGCCTGTTTCAGATTCTGTGTCTCCCTCTCTCTGACCCTCCCCCATTCATGCTCTGTCTCTCTCTGTCTCAAAAATAAATAAACGTTAAAAAGAAAAAATTAAGAATACTAGCTGGAGTCAAAAATAGATTAGAATCCCTTTCTGCAGAGATAAAGGAAGTAAAAACTAGTCAGGATGAAATAAAAAAGGCTATAACTGAGGTGCAATCACGAATGGATGCTGCGGCAGCAAGGATGGATGAGGCAGAACAGAGAATCAGTGATATAGAGGACAAACTTATGGAGAATAACCAAGCAGAAAAAAGGAGGGAGATTAAGGCAAAAGAGCATGATTTAAGAATTAGAGAAATCAGTGACTCATTAAAAAGGAACAACCTCAGAATCATAGGGGTGCCAGAAGAGGAAGAGAGAGAAGTAGGGGTAGAAGGTTTATGTGAGCAAATCAGAACAGAAAACTTTCCTAACCCGGGGAAAGTCACAGATATCAAAATCCAAGAAGCACAGAAGACTCCCATTAGATTCAACAAAAACCAACCATCAGTAAGGCATATCATAGTCAAATTCACAAAATACTCGGCAAGGAGAGAATCATGAAAGCAGCAAGGGAAGGTCCTTAACCTACAAGGGAAGACAGATCAGGTTTGCAGCAGACCTATCCACAGAAACTTGGCAGGCCAGAAAGGAGTAGCAGGATATATTCAGTGTGTTAAATCAGAAAAATATTCAGCCAAGAATTCTTTATCCAGCAAGGCTGTCATTCAAAATAGGAGAGATAAAAAGTTTCCCAAACAAAAATTAAAGGAGTTTGTGACCACTAAACCAGCCCTGCCAGAAATGTTAAGGGGGACTCTCTGAGGGGAGAAAAGATTAAAAAAAAAAAAAAATATATATATATATCAAAAGCAACAAAGATTAGAAAGGACCAGAGAACACCACCAGAAACTCCAACTCTGCAAGCATCACAATGGCAATAAATTCATATCTTTCAGTACTCATTCTAAATGTCAGTGGACTCAATGGTCCAATGAAAAGACCTAGGGTAACAGAATGGATAAGAAAACAAGATCCATCTATATGCTGTTTACAAGAGACCCACTTTAGACCTAAAGACACCTTCAGATTGAAAATAAGGGGATGGAGAACCATCTATCATGCTAATGGTCAACAAAAGCAAGCTGGAGTAGCCACACTTATATCAGACAATCTAGACTTCAAAAAAGACCGTATCAGGAGATGCAGAAGGGCATTATATCATAATCATGGGGTGTATCCACCAAGAAGACCTAACAATTATAAACATTTATGTGCCAAATGTGGGAGAACCCAAATATATAAATCAATAAATCACAAACATAAAGAAACTCATCGATAGTAATACCATAACAGTAAGAGACTTCAACACCCCACTCACAGCAATGGACAAATCATCTAATCAAAAAATCAACAAGGAAACAATGGCTTTGAATGACACACTGGACCAGATGGACTTAACAGATATATTCAGAACATTTCATCCTAAAGCAGCAGGATATACATTCTTCTCCACTGCACATGGAACGTTCTCCAGAATAGACCACACCCTGGGACACAAATCAGCCCTGAGCAAGTACAAAAAGATCGAGATCATACCGTGCATATGTTCAGACCACAATGCTATGAACCTCGAAATCAACCACAAGAAAAAATTTGGAAAGGTAACAAATACTTGGAGACTGAAGAACATCCTACTGAAGAATGAATGGGCTAACAAAGAAGTTAAAGAGGAAATTTAGAAGTATATGGAAGCCAATGAAAATGCTAACACCACAACCCAAAACCTCTGGGACGCAGCAAAGGCAGTCATAAGAGGAAAGGATATAGCAATCCAGGTCTTCCTAAAGAAGGAAAAAAGATCTCAGATACAAAACCTAACCTTACACCTTAAAGAGCTGGAAAAAGAACAGCAAGTAAAACCCAAAACCACCAGAAGACAAGAAATAATAAAGATTAGAGTAGAAATTAATGCTATCGAAACCGAAAAAACAGAACAGATCAATGAAACCAGAAGCTGGTTCTTTGAAAGAATTAACAAAACTGATAAACCACTAGCCAATTTGATCAAAAAGAAAAAAGGAAAGGACCCAAATAAATAAAACCAAGAATGAAAGAGAAGAGATCACAACCAACACAGCAGAAATAAAAGCAATAATAAGAGAATATTATGAGCAATTATATGCCAACAAAATGGGCAATCTGGAAGAAAGGGACAAATTCCTAGAAACATATACACTACCAAAACTGAAACAGGAAGAAATAGAAAATTTGAACAGACCTATAACCACTAAGGAAATCAAATCAATAATCAAAAATCTCCCAAAAAACAAGAGTCCAGGGCCAGATGGCTTTCCAGGGGAATTCTACCAAACATTTAAGGAAGAGTTAACACCTATTCTCTTGAAGCTGTTCCAAAATATAGAAATGGAAGGAAAACTTCCAAACTCTTTCTATGAAGACAGCATTACCTTGATTCCAAAACTAGAGACTCCACTAAAAAAGAGAACTATAGACCAATTTCCCTGATGAACATGGATGCAAAAATCCTCAACAAGATACTAACCAAGCGGATCCAACGATACATTAAAAAAATTATTCACCATGACCAAGTGGGATTTATACCTGGGATGCAGGGCTGGTTCAATATCCACAAAACAGTTAATGTGATTTGTCACATCAATAAAAGAAAGATCAAGAACCATATGATCCTCTCAAGAGATACAGAGAAAGCATTTGACAAAATACAGCATCCTTTCTTGATAAAAACCCTCAAGAAAGTAGGGATAGAAGGATCATACCTTGAGATCATAAAAGCCACATATGAACGACCCAATGCTAATATCATCCTCAATGTGGAAAAACTGAGAGCTTCCCCCCCAAGTCAGGAACAAGACAGGGATGTCCACTCTCACCACTATTATTCAACATAGTATTGGAAGTCTTAGCCTCTGCAATCAGACAACACAAAGAAATAAAAGGCATCCAAATCAGCCAGGAGGAGGTCAAACTTGCACTCTTCACAGATGACATGATACTCTATATGGAAAACCCACAAGATTCCACCAAAAAACTGCTAGAACTGATTCATGAATTCAGCAAAGTTGCAGGATATAAAATCAACACACAGGAATCGGTTGCATTCCTATACACCAACAATGAAGTCACAGAAAGAGAAATCAAGGAATCGATCCCATTTACGGTTGCACAAAAAACCATAAAATACCTAGGAATAAATCTAACCAAAGAGGTGAAAAACCTAAATGCTGAAAACGATAGAGAGCTTATGAAAGAAATTGAAGACACAAAAAAATGGAAAAAGATTCCATGCGCCTGGATAGGAAGAACAAATATTGTTAAAATGTCGATAATACCCAAAGCAATCTACATATTCAATTCAATCCCTATCAAAATAACACCAGCATTCTTCACAAAGCTAGAACAAATAATCTTAAAATTTGTATGTCACCAGAAAAGACCCCGAATAGCCAAAACGATCTTGAAAAAGAAAACCAAAGGAGGCATCACAATCCCAGACTTCAAGCTATACTACAAAGCTGTGATCCTCAAGACAGTATGGTACTGGCCCAAGAACAGACACTCAGATCAATGGAACAGAATAGAGAAACCAGAAATGGACCCACAAATTTATGGCCAACTAATCTTTGACAAAGCAGGAAAGAATATCCAATGGATTCAAGACAGTCTCTTCAGCAAGTGGTGCTGGGAAAACTGGACAGCAACATGCAGAAGAATGAACCTGGACCACTTTCTTACACCATACAAAAAAATAAACTCAAAATGGTTGAAAGACCTAAATGTAAGACAGGAAGCCATCAAAATCCTTGAGGAGAAAGCAGGCAAAAACCTCTTTGATCTTGCCTGCAGCAACTTCCTACTCAACAAGTCTCCAGAGGCAAGGGAAACAAAAGCAAAAATGAACTACTGGGACCTCATCAAGATAAAAAGCTTCTGCACAGTGAAGGAAACAATCAGCAAAACTAAAAGGCAACCAACAGAATGGGAGAAGATATTGCAAACGACACATCAGATAAAGGGTTAGTATCCAAAATCTACAAAGAACTTATCAAACTCAACAGCCAAAAAACAAATAATCCAGTGAAGAAATGGACAAAAGACATGAATAGACACTTCTCCAAAGAAGACATCCAGATGGCCAACTGACACATGAAAAAAATGCTCAACTTCACTCATCATCAGGGAAATACAAATCAAAACCATAATGAGATACCACCTCACACCTGTCAGAATGGCTCACATTAACGACTCAGGCAACAACAGATGTTGGTGAGGAAGCGGGGAAAGAGGATCTCTTTTGCACTGTTCATGGGAATGCAAGCTGGTGCAGCCACTCTGGAAAACAATATGGAGGTTCCTCAAAAAACTAAACATAGAACTACCCTACGACCCAGCAATTGTACTACTAGGCATTTATCCAAGGGATACAGATGTGCTGTTTCGAAGGGACACATGCACCCCCATGTTTATAGCAGCACTATCAACAATAGCCAAGGTACAGAAAGAACCCAAATGTCCCTCAATGGATGAATGGATAAAGAAGAAGTGGTATATATGTACAATGGAGTATTATTTGGCAATCAAAAAGAATGAAATCTTGCCATTTGCAACTACGTGGATGGAACTGGAGGGTATTATCCTAAGTGAAATTAGTCAGCCAGAGAAAGACAAAAATCCTATGACTTCACTCATATGAGGACTTTAAGAGACAAAACAGATGAACATAAGGGAAGGGAAACAAAAATAATATAAAAACAGGGAGGGGGACAAAAGAGAAGAGACTCATAAGTATGGAGAATAAACTGAGGGTTACTGGAGGGGTTGTGGGAGGCGGGGTGGGCTAAATGGGTAAGGGGCACTTTTTATTGAAATCCCTTTTCTAAGCACTGAGAATACATCTGTGAATAACACAGACATAATCCCTACCCTTTCTCATGAAGGAGGAGACTAAGGGACAAGTGTATTTCCTTAAATCTATGGGAGCAGAGATGGTATCAGTCTCCTCTCCTCCATCTTCTGCAGGTGGAGAACCTCAGGCTCAGCAAACAGCTACTGAACCACAGAGTCTTCAGGTGCCCTTGAAGGCTGGCCCAGGGCATTACAGGGAAGGACGGTCATCCAGTGGGACTTCAGATTGTATCTCTTGGGTACCGGCAGGTTCTTCTGCACCAGCAAACCTTTTAGTATTCATTTCTATCTATGGATATATTGGAAAGATATGCAGGTTTTATCATGCTCAGAATAAGAGTTCAATATATATGTATAAATCTCAAGCTTCACTTCAGCATTATGAAGACTGGCAAAATGCATGGCTAATTCGATAATGTAGGCAAATTTCTTGGCCATTAATCCCATGAATCATACATGTCTCCTCTAAGAGTCTGAAATCTGAATATTTTAGCACAAGTATGAGGAGAGGAAAAGCTCACTAATTGGGACAAACCAGGAGAAGGTCAGAGCGCATTCTAGAAGATGTGAAAGTCAAGGTCACCTTCTTATATAATCTATACATATCTATGTATACATTATATTAAACATCAAGAAAATTGACAGTGGATGAGTCATTGTCAAAGAGAGGTCCCATGTTAGTTGCTTTCACATGGAATTAAGAAGGCCATGACTTTAGAACCTTCTTTATTAGTGTGCCTATAGATGCAGCTAATGTCTGAAAGAATACTTTTGGAAAATAACCACCTTTAAACGATGATAAATACCATCAGTTTGCTTATTACACCTTTTTCTCACATATGATTATATTGTCTTTACTTCAGCTAGGATTCTTATTATAAATTCTCAGCCTCTAAACTGAAATTTGCAGAGTCTTCCAGCTTGTAATTGTCACATTTGGGGAGAGTTTCTCAACTTTCCCAAGTGGGAATTACTTGGATTGTGTCTATATTAGCAAGATTAGCAAGATCTCTGAACTCATGACCCTGAGACGAAGACCTGAGCTGAGATCAAGAGTCAGATGCTTAACTGACTGAACCATCCAGGCTCCCCAACAAGATCTCTTTTTATAAAGTATTTGTGTTTCTTATGAGGAGAAAACATATGTCTTAAGCACTTACTATGAGCTTCTAAATTGGAAGCTCTTGAGGGTGAGGACTATGCCTATTTTATACCTCCTGGGCCCATAATAAAGCCTGCATATAACTGCTCAATAAATGGTTGTTGAAGTCGTGGTGTCCAGGTGTCCCTTCTTAGGTGGTAGCCAGCTTCCACGGTGGCCTCCAGTGACACCTGCCTCCTGTTATTTTCACCCTGGCATAGTCCTCTTTCACACTGTAGCAGGGTTGGTTAGTCTTACCAGTGGAATATGGCAGTCATGATGGTGTGTTACTACCAAGCTTAGGTTATAAAGGACTTCAGCTTACATCTTGGTATCTCTATCTCACTGCTCCCTGCCTTTAGGAAAAAGCCACATGGATAGATCCCTGTGGTGTGGAAATGAAGCCTCCTGCCAACAGCTACACAGGTGAACTTGAAAGTGATTCCCCGACCCTACATAATTCTTCAGAGACTACGGGCATGGCCAATAGTTTGTAATCTTGTGAGAAAGTCTGAGCCAGAACCACCCAGCTGAGCCATTTGGTGATTCCCTACCCCTCAGAAACTGTAAGATAATAAATGTTGTTTCAAGCTGCTAACTGTGGAGGGTAACTTTCTACACAGCAGTAGATAACTACTACAGCATGAAATCCCACACATTTCTCACCAAAACCCTATGATGAAGGCAATGACAGCACCTTCTGATCAAAGAAGATACAGAGTCAGTGAAATCAAGGAACTTGTCTAAGATGTCGTGAATATAAACCCAGGTCAGACACCTGCTATCTCTCAGAGAACAAAAATATCACATTTCCCTAGCCCAAATAACCTTACCTTTAAAGTCCATCACTCTGTTATCATTTTTGACATCTGGTAATAATAAGGGCAGTGATTATTAAAAATATACCAAGGGAACCTGTTTGCATAACCCATTAACGTTCAAGGTTTCATGGTCGTGATTTCCAAGTAGAGAAATGACAACACATTGGAAGGAACAGATGAGTTGAAAGGAGAATCTGAAAATGGCATAGTTAAAATCATGTGTAGGTATTTTTAGCACAAAGAAAGAAGTCCTGTTTTGGCAGACACTGCTAAAACATAGGGCCATTTTCAGGTGCTGTATTTAGAAAATCAGCTAATGTCATAGCAAAATGATTGCTTGTTGAGAATACAGATGAGCCTTGAAAAAATGAAGGAGATTTTAAGAACATAGGCCCATTTCTATGTGGCCCTTATTGAAGCAGAGGAGGGGACCACCGAGAAGCAGGACTCTGGGGTCCAATCTCCATCAGCCTCCAATTTTAAGTGAAAAAGTGGGTCTGCTGTGCAAACACAGCTTCACGACAAATCCTTGGATGTCTTTTTCTTCTAGCCAGACTGCTGCCCCTAAAATACTCCTGTAGAGAAGTTCTGGGGAAGCTTTGGGGAGCAGCAAATTTGAGCCATATAGATGGATACAGAGAGGACTGAGGGGTGTTAAGCATATTAAATTAAGATGTGAAGCAATGATTCTCATTCATGGAGTCCTGAAACACTGGTGGGTCGAGGTTGGTGTGTGAGGTGTGTACAAGACCTATGCAATTATTGATTAAATTACTGGCTTTTTCAAATGATTTTTTAAAACAGAAAACAAACGGGAGAACTTATCATAACATCTTTTACCCTCATGTGTGATGTGTGTATGTGATGTGTGTGTAACTATGTTGTGTATCTATAGCTTATGCAATTTACACATTTAAAGTGTACAGTTCGATGGGTTTTCATGTACTCAGAGTTGTGGGACCATCACCACAGCCAATCTTAGATATTTTTATTACCCCCCCAAAGAAGTCCATACCCATTAGCAGTCACTCCCCATTCCTCATTCCCCTCTCGGCCTTAGGCAACCTACTCATCTACTTTTTATCTCTACAGATTTGCCTACTCTGGACATTTCCATAAATAGATCATACAAATGTGGTGTTTTGTGACTAGCTTTTTTTACTTAGCATAATCTTTTTCAAGGTTCATCCATGCTGTAGCATGTATCACTACTTCATTCTTTCTTATGAATGAATAATGGTCTATTGTGTGAATATATCACATTTTATTTATCCCTTCATCAGTTGATGGCCATATGCTTTGTCTGCACTTTTTGGCTATTATGAATAATGCTGCTATGAATATTTGTGTACAGGTATTGTGTAAACACACATTTTCATTGCTCTTGGGCATACACCTAGGAGTGGAATTGCTAGGTCATCTGGTAACTCTGTCTAACATTTTGAGGAACTGTCAGGTGGTTTCCCAAACCATCTGTACCATTTAGGAGGGTTCCCATCAGCAATGGATGAGGGTTCTGGTTTTTCCACATCCTCCTCAACTATTGTTATTATCTGCCTTTTAAATTATAGTGATTCTAGAGGTTTGTATCCTTCTCTGTTTTTATCTTATTTTTGCTTCCCTTGCCCAATGTTCATCTGTTTTGTTTCTTAAATTCCACATGAGTGAAATCATATGATTATTTGTCTTTTTCTGACTGATTTATTTCACTTAGCATAATATACTCTAATTCCAACCGTGTTGCTGCAAATAGCAAGATTTCATTCTTTTTGATCTCTGAGTAATATTCCATTGTGTGTACCACATTTTTTTTATCCATTCTTCGGCCGTGGGATATTTGGGCCCTTTCCATACTTTTGCTATCGACGATAGCGCTGCTGTAAACATTGGGGTGCATGTGTCCGTTTGAATCAGCATTTTTTGTTCCATAGCAGTTGCAATTGCTGGGTCATAGGATAGTTCTATTTTTAATTTTTTGAGGAACTTCCATACTGTTTCCCAGAGTGTGGTTGCACCAGTTTGCATTCCCACCTGCAGTGCAAAAGGATTCCTTCTTCTCCTCATCCTCGCCAACATCTGTTGTTGCCTGAGGTATTAATGTTAGCCATTCTGACAGGTGTGAGGTGGTAACTCGTGGTTTTGATTTGTATTTCCCTGATGATGAGTGAAGTGGAGCATTTTTTTCATGTGTCAGTTGGCCATCTGGATGTCTTCTTTGGAAAAGTGTCTATTCATGCCTTTTGTCCATTTCTTCACTGGATTAGTTGTTTTTTGGGTGTTGAGTTTGATACTCAAGTTGTTTTTTGGGTGTTGAGTGTTGAGATTTTGGATACTAACCCTTTATTTGATATGTCGTTTGCAATATCTTCTCCCATTCTGTCGGTTGCCTTTTAGTTTTGCTGATTTTTCCTTTGCTGTGCAGAAGCTTTTTATCTTGATGAGGTCCCAATAGTTCATTTTTGCTTTTGTTTCCCTTGCCTCTGAGACATGTTGAGTAAGAAGTTGCTGTAGCCGAGGTCAAAGAGGTTGTTACCTGTTTTCTCCTCTAGGATTTTGATGGCCTCCTGTCTTACATTTAGGTCTTTTAACCATTTTGAGTTTATTTTTGTGTATGGTGTAAGAAAGTGGTTCAGGTTCATTCTTCTTCATGTCGCTGTTCAGTTTTCCCAACACCATTTGCTGAAGAGACTGCCTTTTTTCTATTGGATATTCTTTCCTGCTTTGTCAAAGATTAGTTGGCCATACAGCTGTGGATCCGTTTCCGAGTTCTCTACTCTGTTCCATTCTGAGTTCTCTACTCTGTTTTTGTGCCAGTACCATAATGTCTTGATTCCAGCTTTGAAATACAGCTTGAAGTCTGGAATTGTGATGCCTCCAGATTTGATTTTCTCTTTCAACTTTACTTTGGCTATTTGGGGTCTTTTCTGGTTCCATACACATTTTAGAACGGTTGTTCTAGCTCTGTGAAAAATGCTGGTGTTATTTTGATAGGGATTGAATTGAATATGTAGATTGCTTTGGGTAGTATCGACATTTTAACAATATTTGTTCTTCCTATCCAGGAGCATGGAATCTTTTTCCATTTCTTTGTGTCTTCTTCAATTTCTCTCATAACTTTCTTCAATTTCTCTCATAACTCAGTGTATAGCTCTTTCACCTCTTTGGTTAGGTTTATTCCTAAGTATTTTATGGTTTTTGGCACAATTGTGAAGAGGGCTGGTTCCTTGATTTCTCTTTCTGCTGCTTCATTATTGCTGTATAGAAATGCAACCGATTTCTGTACATTGAATTTATATCCTGTGCTTTTGCTGAATTTGTGGCAGTTCTAGCAGTTTTTTGGTGGTCTTTTGGGTTTTCCATGTAGGGTATCACGTCATCTGCAAGGAGTGAAAGTTTGGCTTCCTCCTTGCTGATTTGGATACTTATTTCTTTTGGTTGTCTGAGTGCTGAGGCTAGGACTTCCAATACTATGTTGAACAACAGTGGTGAGAGTGGATATCCTTGTCATGTTCCTGGCTCTAGGGGGAAAGCTCTCAGTTTTTCCCCATTGAGGATGATATCAGTTGTGGGTCTTTCATATGTGGCCTGTTTGATCTTGAGGTATGTTTCTTCTATCGCTACTTTCTTGAGGGTTTTTATAAAAAATCTATGCTATATTTTGTCAAATGTTTTTTCTGCATCTATTGAAAGGATCATGTGGTTCTTATCCTTTCTTTTATTAATGTGATGTATCACATTGATTGATTTGTGGATATTGCACCAGCCTTGCATCCCAGGAATAAATCCCACTTGTCATGGTAAATAATTCTTTTAATGTATTGTTGGATCCAATTTGCCAGTATCTTGTTGAAAATTTTTGCATCTGTGTTCATCAGGGAAATTGGTCTGAAATTCTCCTTTTTAGTGGACCCTTTGTCAGGTTTTGGAATCAAGGTAATATTGGCCATGTAGAATGAGTTTGGAAGTTCTCCTTCCATTTCTATGTTTTTGGAACAGTTTCAGAAGAATAGGGGTTAACTCTTCTTTAAATGTTTGGTAGAATTCCCCTAGAAAGTCATCTAGCTCTGTACTCTTTTTCTGGGGAGACATTTGATTTCTGATTAAGTTTCTTTATTGGTTATGGGTCTGTTCAAATTTTCTATTTCTATTTCTTCAGTTTTGGTGGTTTATATGTTTCTAGGAATTTGTCCATTTCTTCCCAGTTTGTTGGCATATAATTGTTCATACTATTCTCTTATTGTTTGCATTTCTGTAGCATTAGTTGTGATCTCTCCTCTTTCATTCATGATTTTATTTATTTGGGTCCTTTTCTTTTTCTTTTTTATCAATCTGGCTAGGGGTTTATGAATTTTGTTAATGCTTTCAAAGAACCAACTCCTTGGTTTTTGTTGTTGTTGTTGTTCTGTTGTTTTTTTTTTTTTAATTTCAATATCATTTAATTTCTTCTGTAACTTTATTATTTCCCTTCTTCTGCAGGTTTTGGGCTTTATTTGCTGCTCTGTTTCCAGCTCTGTTAGGTGTAAGGTTAGGTTGTGTATTTGAACCTTTCTTCCTTCTTTAGGGTGGCCTGGATTGCTATATACTTCCCTCTTATGACCACCTTTGCTGCCTCTCAGAGGTTTTGGACTGTCGTGTTTTCTTTTTCCTTGGCTTCCGTGTACTTTTTAATTCATCTTTAATTTCTTGATTAACCCATTCATTCTTTAGTAGGATGTTCTTTAATGTCCAAGTATTCATGGTCTTTCCAAATTTTTTCTTGTGGTTGATTTCGAGTTTCATAGCATTCTGGTCTGAAAATATGCATGGTATGATCTCGATCTTTCTGTACTTGTTGAGAGCTGATTTGTGACCCAGTATGTGATCTATTTTGGAGAATGTTCCATGTGCATTTGAGAAGAATGTGTATTCTGCTGCCTTAGAATGAAATGTTCTGAATATAAAGTCCATCTGGTCCAGGGTGTTACTCAACACCATTGTTTCCTTGTCGATTTTCTGCTTAGATGATCTGTCCATTGTTGTAAGTGGGGTGAAGTCCCCTATTATTATGGTATTATTATCAAAGAGTTTCTTTATGCTTGTCATTAATTGATTTATATATTTTGCTACTCCACATTGGGGGCATAAATATTTATAATTGTTAGATCTTCTTGGTGGATAGATCCCTTAATTATGATATAATGCCCCATTCATCTCCTTTCGCAGTCTTTGTTTTAAAATCGAGTTTGTCTGATATGACTACTCCAGCTTTCTTTTGATGACCATTTTCATGACTGGTGGTTCTCCATCCCCTTACTTTCAACCTGCAGGTATCTTTAGGTCTACAGTGAGTTTCTTGCAAGCAGCTATAGATGGGTCTTGTTTTCTTATCCATTCTGATACCCTATGTCTTTTGATTGGAGCATTTAGTCCATTGGCATTTTGAGTGAGTACTGAAAGATATGAATTTAATGCAATTGTGTTGCCATAGAGTTGGTGCTTCTGGTGACATTCTGTGGTCCTTTCTAGTCTTTGTTGCTTTTGTTCTTTTTTGTTTTTTTCATCTTTTCTCCACTCAAAGAATCCCCCTTAAAATTTCTTGCAGGGCTGGTTCACTGGTCACAAACTCCTTTCGTTTTTGTGTGTCTGGGAAACTCTTTATCATTCCTTCTGTTTTGAATGACAGCTTTGCTGAATAAAGAATTCTCGGCTGCATATTTTTCCAATTCAGGATGTTGAATATATCCTGCCACACTCCTTTCTGGCCTGCCAAGTTTCTGTGGATAGGTCGTCTGTGAACCTTTTCTGTCTTCTCTCATAGGTTAAGGAATTTTTCCCTTGCTACTTTCATAATTCTCTCCTTGTCTGTGCATTTTGTGAATTTGACTATGATATGCCATGGTAATGGTTGGTTTTTGTTGGATCTAATGGAAGTTCTCTGTGCTTCTTGGATTTTGATGTCTGTGTCCTTCCCCAGACAGGAAAGTTTTCCACTATAGTTTTCCACTATAATTTGCTCACATAAACCTTCAGCCACCTTTTCTTTCTCTTCATCTTCTGGGACTCCTATGATTCAGATGTTATTCCTTTTTAATAAATCACTGAGTTCTCTAAGTCTTGTATTGTGATCTTTTGCTTTTGTTTACCTCTTTTTTCTTCTTCATTATTCTCCATAATTTTATTGTCTACATCGCTGATTTGCTGCTCTGCTTTGTTCAACCTTGCCATCATGGCATCCATTTTAGATTACATCTCGGTTATAGCATTTTTAATTTTATCCTGACTACATTTTATTTCTTTTATCTCCACAGAAAGGGATTCTCTGCTGTCTTCTATTGTGGTTTTCATTTACATCTCCTTGATAATTAATGATGCCAAGTATTTTTTCATATGCTTTTTGGTACATGAAGACATTTGTATATATTCTCTGGAAAAAAGTCTATTCAGATTCTTTGCCCATTTATAAAAAATGCATTCTTTTTTATTATTGGGTTGGAAGTGTTCTTTATATATATTCTGGATATATAATCCCTTACCAGATATGTGATTTACAAATATTTTCTCCCATTCTGTGGAATGTCTTTTCACTTTCCTGATGGTGTCCTTTGAAGTACAAAGTCTACTGATAAAGTCTAATTTTTCAATGTTTCCTTTCATTGTTCATGCTTTCAGTGTCATATATAGAAGGCTTTACCTAACCTGAGGTCAAGATGATTTACTTTTATAGTTTCTTCTAAGAAGTTTATAGTTTTAGCTCTTACATTTAGGTCTATCGCTTATTTTGAATTAATTCTCATGTATGCTGTAAAGAAGATACCCAGCTTTGCATGAAGAAACCTCACAACGAGTTACTTTTTCAAGAAGAAGCAAAAGAATGAGCTTCTTGATGCTTGGCCTTTCATTATTGCATTTAAAATTCAAATGATTAGGTTCTAGCTTTTGCTGTGGTCCTGATTTCCCTTTTATTTCCTTCCTCCCTCCCTCCCTCCTTTCTTTTTAACCTTCCTTCCTCTTTCTTTTCTCTTTCTTTCTTCCTTCCTTCCTTTCTTTCTTTATCTTTCTTTCTTTCTTTCTTTCTTTCTTTCTTTCTTTCTTTCTCTTTTTATAGTTGTTGTCAACTTCTGTTCTTATTCCCCTAAGCAACACCTGCTGTACACCTGTTACTTCACCATGTAATGAAGGGGAATATGTACAAGACATAGACTCTGCCATAAAGGGGTTTACAATTCAGTTGAGGTAGCGAGTGTCACATATATCAAATGTTAACTCAGGGGACCTGGGTGACTCAGTCAGTTAAGTGTCAGACTTTGGCTCAGGTCATGTTCTTGTGGTTCTTTAGCTCGAGGCCCCACATTTGACAATGCAGAGACTGCGTGGGATTCTCTCTCTCTCCCTCTGTCTCTTTGTCTCTCCCCTACTAGCTCTATCTCTCTCTCCCTCTCTCAAAATAGATTAAAAAAAAAAAAGTTAACCCCTAAGGTCAATAACAACCTAAGGCTCAAACTGGTCCCAGGAACACAGTGAAATGTTTGTATTGTGGCAAAATGACAAAGTCATATATAGATCAATGGAGTACAATCAAAGAGATGTGGATATGAGAGCACTCAAACACTGCTGGTGGAAATGTAACATGGTGTAGCCACTTTGGAAAACAGATTGGTAGTTCCTTAAATGGCTAGGCTTAATGTTGCCAATTCTAATCCTATAGAAGTGAAAACATATCCAGACAAAAACTTGTACACAAATGTTTATAGCAGCATTATTCATAAGAGCCAAAAAGTGGGAAAAAACCCCAAAACATCCATTAACTGATGAATGAATAAATAAAATGCAGTATGTCCATATAAAAGAATATTATTCAGCCATTTCAAGATACATGTTACAACACAATGAACCTTGGAATGGTTATGCTAATTGAAAGAAGCTAGTCACAAAAGCCCACAGATTATATGATTCCATTTACTTAAAAAATGTTCATAATAGGCAAATGCATAATCAGAAAGTAGATGAGTAGCTGCTTCAGGCTTGAGGGGCAGGGCGATAGGGATGTGACAGCTGGAGTGTGAGATTTCCTTTTGAGGTGATGAAAACATTCTAAAATTGACTGTGGTGATGGTTGCACAACTCTGAACTTACCAAAAATAATTTATTTGTAAAAATTTAGTGGGTGAATTATATGATGCATGAATTATATCTCAATAAAGTTGTTATGAAAAAACAAAACAAAACAAACAAGGGCTCCTTGGTGGCTCAGTGGTTAAACATCCGGCTCTTGATCTCAGCTCAGGTCTTGATGTCAGGGTCTTGAGGTCAAGCCTCACCTTTGGTTCCTCACTGGGCACAAAGCCTACTTAAGCAAACAAACAAAAAACAAACAAAGAAACAAAGACAACCAAAGCCAGAGGGATGAGGAAAAGGGAGAGATAAGTGCAGGTTGGGAGGTCTAAAAAGGCTTCATAACAAAGGGCTCAACTCTTCATCCATCTATTCATTTGTTCATCCATGAAGTATGCATTGAGCATTTACATGTACCAGATATTGTTCTAGATACAAGGGATACAGCAGTGAACAGAACAAAGCCCTTGCCCTGAAAAACAAAACATAGTTAGAAGAAGGATAAAATGGAGAAGGGGCTACATATCAGTGGTTGAAGAAAGCTAAGACCTGACTGAAGAGTGGGAGCAAGCCAGAGTAGAAGCTCTGCAGGAAAAGCTTTCCAGACAGAAGGAACAGCATGTACAAAGGCCTCAAGGCAGGAGCATGCCTATGCATTGGAGATAGAATAAAAGGGTACCTAAAGTGGAAGAAAAGAGATAAATCAGAGAGCTGAGTAGGGGAAGGTCAAGGAATGATTTGAAGACACCATGAGAGCTTTGGATTTTTTTCCCTCAGTGTTATAAGGGAGGGTTTTGAACAAAGATGGTATAATGTGGTTTATAGTTTAAGAGCATCTCTATTTGTGTTGAGGAGTACAGCCTGTGAAGGCAAGAGCAGAGGCTCAGAGACTAGTTGGGAGGCTTCTGCAATTATGCCAGTGAGAGAGAACATGGCTTGGACCAGAGTGGAAGCAGAAAGCTAAAACCAACAAGAGTTCCTGATGGACTGAATGGAGGATGTGGGTCAGATTTCAAAATGAAATGTTTCAGTTATGTTTCTATCAAGCTGGCGACCAGCTGGGCATGTTTGTGTGGATATGTGTTCTAATCAACTTTACAGAGGTGAAATTTATATATGGTAAAATTCACCAATTTTGAATGTATAGTTTTTTTAGTTTTGATAAATGTATATACTGTCATTGTAAACAGACTACAATCATGATATAGAGCATTTTAATCTCCCTGGAAAGTTCCCTCATGCCCATTTGCCAGGCTTAACTCCTAGAAATGACTGACCTGCTTTTTTCCCTATAGTTTTGCCTTTTGCAGACAGTCATGTAAATAGAATCATATGTCTTTTGTGTTTGGCTTCTTTCACTTAGTATCGTGCTTTTGAGATTCATCCATGTTGCATGTGTGAGTAGTGTGTACTTTTTTTATTGTTTTACAATGAATGCAATAGACCATACTTAGTCATTTGGGGAAGCCCTAACAAAATACCATAGACTGGATAACTTAAACAACAGAGATGTGTTTTCTTACAGTTCCAGAAGTCTGAGATCAGGGTGTCAGCATGATCGGGTTCTTGTGAGGACTCTCTTCCAGGCTTGCAGTTGGCCACCTTCTCTTTGGGTCATCACATGCGGGAGAGAAGAAGGGCACATTAATCCCATTATGAGGGCTCCATCCTCATGGCCTCCTCTACACCTAATCATCAAAGGCCCATCTTCAAATATCAAATTGGGGGAGGGGGATAAGGCTTTAACATATGAGTTTTGGGTGGCACGTTCAGTTCACAGCACCACTGACTATACTAGACCACAATTTGTTAATTCATTTGCTAATTAATAGGCATTTAGATTATTTCCAGTTTGGGGCTATGGCAAATTAGGCTGTTATAAACATTTGAGGACAATTTCAACGTAGGTCTTGGGCTAAAACATTCCAATAAAACTTTACCACTGTTAAGTTGTCAAACTGCTATATGATAGGATAAGTCACGATATTCAGCATTTCTGACACACCAAAAATCTTGGAACTGACAATAGTCTACTAGAGTGAATGGAATTCACTATTGACACTGTGAGAAAATAACATGTGATAGATTAAAAATATTTTCAGGGGTGGCTCAGTTGGTTAAGTGTCCGACTTTGACTCAGGTCGCGAACTCAGGGTCCATGGGTTTTAGCCCCACGATGGGCTCTGTGCTGACAGCTCAAAGCCTGGAGCCTGCTTCAGATTCTGTGTCTCCCACTCTCTCTGCCCCTCCCCTGTTTGCACTCTGACTCTCAATCTCTCTCTCTCAAAAATAAAACATTAAAGAAATTTTTAAAAATATTTTCAATGAGGGGCGCCTGGGTGGCTCTGTTGGTTAAACATGTGACTTTTGATTTTGGCTCAGGTCATCATCTCACAGTTAGTGAGGTGGACTCTGTGCTGACAGATGGAGGCTGCTTGGGATTTTCTCTCTCTCCCCTCTCTCTGCCCCTCCCGCACTCGCATGCACAAGTGCGCATGTGTGCTCTCTCTCTTTCTCCCTCAAAATAAATAAATAAACTTAAAAACATTTTTTTCAATGAAGTAACTGCTGATGCACAACACAGTGAATACCTATAGGCTTTGCACACCTTGCATGTTTGCAAACTTTTACATTTGTCTAAGCCCTTTCTGCTTCACACATATTTTTACCACCATCAGTTGTAATACATCTTTGCAGATTCCACTTCAGGTTGTATTGAATTAGTGTTTCCTCAACTTCTTTGAAAATATTCTGTTCATTCAGAGTATTGATGGAGACTAATCCTACCATCATTTCAAATATGGTGTTGACTCCTTGAATAAACAATAATGACTGAGCAGTATCAGTAACATCTATTAACTCATCAAAGCCAAGGGAATAATCTGCTTTGACTTTCAATTGATTGCTGACTTGCTTCCCACGTTCTCTTCTGCCCCCAAATTTCATAGTAGTAAACAAGTTAATTTTCTCTGCACACATTTTGTCAGCTGATGCAACCAAACCCAATTTAGTTAACTCACCATCAGTAAATGGCATTTGTTGTTCGGCTAACGAATGACTCAGTAACTTCAGCTGCAGCTTCATTTTCCTTCTCTACATTTTTGAAGAAGTTCTGATGTAATGAAAGTCTGTTTTAAATATCTCACATAGAAGATATATTCTCTCTTAAATTTTCTAGTTTTTTCTGATGGGTGTTCTATGAGTCAAGAATGTTGTGTTGAGTTTTTAGTCAATAGATATATTTTTTGGCTATCATTTTATCGCATAATAAACACAATGCATTGCCATCTAATTCAATAACAGAAAATTCACATTCTTTTGGATTATTGTTCAGGCCTACACCTCAGCCCAGCTTCTCCTTCTGCCTAATTCTGCTACTGTCTCATCTTCCACATGTGTGCGTCCTAAGAGCGCCCTCCTACTAGCCATCATGTTTCTTGTTCCAAGAGAAAAGCCTGCTTCTGAGAGGAGTAGAAGTGTAGGAGTGGTCTGAGAAAGCTGGTGATCAGATGGGGGTTTTGGAGCTGTATTGCCCTTTGCTAGCCTCACACTGAGGACCCCCTCACTGCCAGTACCTGGAACACAGATAGCTCTTAACATAAAGTGATGGTCCAGTTGTGAAAATGTTCACTGGTGGTGAATTGAGATGGTATGCCTACAGAAGGGAATGTACCAGGCACCTGAGAAACATGGAGGGGGGAAACTAACAGCACAATGGCACTGGGTGGCAATTACTAAGCTTCACTGAGATCTTAGGAAAAATCTTTTTTAAAGACTAGGAGTAATTAACAGGCAATTGGAAACCATGTATAAAAGCTAGAGGGCCTTTCTGGCAGCATACAGCAAAGCAACCTTCAAGGATCTAAAGAATCCGTACTCTTTTTCTTTTTTTTAAAAAAGTTATTAATTTTTTTAAGTAATCTTTACACCCAAAGTGGGGCTTGAACTCACAACCCCAAGATCTATAATTGCACCCTCCACTAACTGAGCCAACTAGGTGTCCTTCCCCATCATTTTTCCATTTAACTCACCAGTATTGTTCCCACACAAATCAGACGAAACCTAGAGAGTGGAAGTAGATGGCCATACAAGTCACCCAAGGAGGAGCCCTATTGCAGCCCCCACACCAGGTTTCGTATCTTTGCTAGAAAAATCAACACAGTCTTAGATACATTTTATGTGGACATTGATTTGATGAATGGGTTCTTTTTTAATCCCTATGAGAAGAATGGCTGAGAAACAGTATGCATTCACATGGGACATAAACCAGTATGTGTACATCTATGGTGTTTCCCCAGAGCTATGTTAACTTTCAGCCTCTCTCATAATGCGGCCACAGAGATCAGGACCGTTTGGACATCCCACAGAACATCACACTGATCTATTACATCGATTGCATCATACTAATTCAGCCAGATGTACAAAATGCAGCCAGCACATTAGAGGCCTTGGTCTGACACATGTACTCCAGAGGTGGGAGATAAGCTGCATAAAGTTCAGGAGCCTGTCCTATCAGAAAGATGTTTATGGGTCCAGTGTCAAGGACATGCCACATATCCTGTCCAAAGAAAAAGATAAATTATTGCACCTCCTACAATGAAGAAGGAAGCATAATGCCTGGTAGTTCTCTTTGGGTTCTGGATATAGTATATTGCACACTAAGAATATTGCTCTGGCCCATATACCAGGTGATGCAAAAAGCTACAGGCTTTAATTGGAACTCAGGAAAGGAAAAGGTTATACAGCAGGTTCAGGCTTTGGTGCAAGCAGTCTTGCTACTTGGCCATATGCTTCTATATATCATATAGATGGTATGCATGATATTAGTGTTTTCAGTGGTAGAAAAAAGAGGCTGTGTGTAATTTATGGCAATTTCCACTGGGAATCACAACATAAGTCCTTGGGGTGTTGGAGCAAGGCCATACCATCTATAGGAGAGATTTATGTGCCTTTTGGAAAAAAAAAAAAAAACAAACCAAACTGCTGGTGTACTACTGGGTCTGATTTTGAGATGCCAAGTGAACACATGTCAGGAACTACCTTATGAGCCAGGTTCTATCAAACCTACTAAGACATAATATCAGGCAGCCAGCAACAATCCATCCTATGGTGGAAGTGGCACATCTGGGATTGAACACATGTAGGCTTACAGATGGTTTACACAGGTTTTGCTTGAGCAGGCAGCCCAGATGCCAGGCCATCACACCACCATTATAATAGCACCTCCTCAGCTCACACTGATGGCTGTATGTAGGATCCCTTACAACCAGCTGAAAAGAGGAAAAATCCTGTATTTGGCTGGTGTAAAGTTGTCTCAGTTTGTGACCTCAAGCTGAGAATGGATGGCAGTTACAATACAGCCTGAATTAGGGGTGGCCTTGAGAAACAGTGATGAAAGATCTCAGTGCGCAGAACTTCAGGAGGTGCACCTGGGCATCCACTTTGTGGACAGACAAGTGCCCCCAAGGTTAGAATATATATGAACTCAGGGGCAATGGTAAAGACTCTATGGCTAGTAAGGGCCTGGAAGAAGAAATTTAGGAAGATTAGGGACAAGGATTGTGGGATAGAAGCACAAGGATGGATAGGTGTATAGGTGCATCACCACAAAGTATGAAGATCTTTTTTTAAGTAGGCTTCACACCCAACGTGGGGCTTGAAATCATGACTCCAAGATCACGATCAAGATCAGTGCTTTACTGACTGAGTCACCCAGGCCACTAGTATGAAGATCTTTGTATCACATGTTGACACCCACCAGAAAGCATCCACCATGGAAGAGGCACTAAATAACTAAGAAAAGCAAAATTCACTTGGCCAGATGACTTCAGCTAGTCTCTGTCATCAGCCACCCAGTGCTGGC
The DNA here is from genome assembly GCF_018350215.1 of Panthera leo. Classification (NCBI taxonomy): domain Eukaryota; kingdom Metazoa; phylum Chordata; class Mammalia; order Carnivora; family Felidae; genus Panthera; species Panthera leo. The sequence continues at coordinate 29,202,559 of NC_056684.1, read as the reverse complement.
ACTAAGGACACGTGAATAAAGAGGTTACAGCAGCAGAGACAGAGGCTAGTATGAGTAATAGAATAGGCTCCCACTTACAAAAACTAATTTTAGCTACTGTTGCTATTGAATATACCCCCAATATGATAACAACTATCCAGGAGACTAATCGGCAATATAGTGGCAAGTTGACTACATTGAACCCCTTCCATTCTGGAGGAGCCATGATTCATCCTAACAGGAATTAACATATATTCTGGATGCTGTTTACTTTCCCTGCCTGCAAGATCTTAACCAGCACCATTGTCTGAGGTCTTTTTGAATATTTCATTCACCAGCACAAGTGATCTTACATAACATTATGTCAGATCAGGGACCCAACTCACTGAAGTGGAGGTTCAGGAGTGAGTCCATAATCACAGGGTTTGCTCATCTAGTCATATACGGGACCACCCAGAAGCTACTTCCCTGATAGGGCATCAGAATGGCCCTCTTGAAGCACCAGCTTGGAGGAAATACTATATGAGGATGGGGTTCATCTTCCAGGATACCATGTACATCTTGAATCAAAGACTTTCATATGGTGCCGTGTCCCCACTCAGAAGAATTCATGGACCCAGGAACCAAGGGGTAGAATCAGGAGGGACCTACTACCATCACTCTCAGTGGGCACCTGTGGAATTTGAGCTTCCAACTCTCACAACTCTGGACTCTGCAGGGTTAGAGATATTTGTCCCCGAGGGGGAATCTTCCACCAGAGGATACAGCAAGAGTACTATTGATCTATACGCTATAGCTACTACCTGAGCACTTTGGGCACCTTGTTAGCAGGGACCAACAGGCAAGAAGGAGAATCATCATCTTGGCCAGTTTGAATGCTTCTCAGTACTCTCTTGCTCAATTTTGACAATAAGGGGACAAGTGCAGCGACCTTGGCCTGAGAAGGCATGGTGGTCAGGGCTCATATCCTCAGGTAAGCCACTGAGACCAGAGGAGATGCTAACTGAGGGTGAGGAGAATTTAGGATTGAAAACAATGAAGGAGGCAATGAGTACTAGTTGTGGCCCCTGGACAGGAACAGTAATTGGGGCTGTAGTTCGTCCCACTAATGCTCATCTTCTAAGTTTCCATCAGGAATTCTGGAGGAGCTCTACTGAAACTGGCCTGTGGAGAAGAAAAAAGACAGTGAGGTGTTTTCCAAAATAGACTGGAGTGTTGTCTTCTAGGGTTGACTGTGGCAAATCCACCCTCCCTTCCCCCACCCATTTCTTCCTTCCTTTTCTCTTTGGACAAACATTTCTATTAACACTCACTAAACCTCCACAAACATGAACCAGATAATAAAAACCATGGGTCTTACCACCAAAGCAGCTCATAAATTAGTGGGAAAAACAGACACCCAAACATGTATACAGAAATTGCGCTAATATAAATGTTTTAGTGTTCACGTTTTGGTAGTACTTGACCTCCATGTAAATATGGAACTCCTCCACACTCCCCCTGAAACCCCCCAGGGAGCATCTCATGTGTGCTCATGAGCAGGTCTGGTCAGTTATCGCAGACTTTGGCAGTTTTCTGCCTTTACCTCTCTTCTGGCTCTGCTCTTCCAGAAATCATCCTGATCCATGGGTATTGCCCTTCTGCTGGCACAGATGCTGCTGATTCACTGGAGCCTGGGAGGTGACAAAGCTGTCCTGTGGTGTGGGGCTAGGGAATGTTCTCCCTCCTTTTCTGTTTTGCTTTCTCATGGGGGGAGGGCATGAAGGAGGTTAATTTGTGTACCATTTTTTAAACATTGTATTTAGTCCCTTTCAGTTTTTACTTAAAGTACTCTTCACTTTTCCTTACACTTCCACAGAACTCAGATATGAGTCCAGTGGGGGACCAGACTGGGAGGCAAATGCAGTGATAAATGGAATACTGCATTGTCCTTCCCACATATAGATTCACCGGGGTCATCCAATGGCCCGAGTCTACTCATGGGCACAGACATGGTCTCAGTGGTTGCAACGTATGTTCAAGCTGAGTCCTTGTTCGCAGAACCAGGAGGATGAAGAAGAGGGAAGGATTCATTTATCCTGGAAGATCAGGGAAGACCTTACAGAAGAAATGTCACTTGAGCTGAGTGTTAAAGGTGGAGTAGAGGTGGGGAAGAGGCAGAGCAAACACTGAGCACAGGCCCCTTAGAATATTTGTTGACTCAGTGTTCTTGCCCAGGGAACTTACATTCCCATGGAAGCAGATCAACAATAAACAAATGAACAAAAATGTGCATCCTGTTAGGTGGTGACAAATGCCAAACAGAAAAATCAAACATGAGGGAAGGAGGCTATTTTATCTAGAGTGGCCAAGGCTGGCCTTTCTGGAAATGTAGCTTTTGGGCACAGACCTTAGAGAAGTGATGAAAAGAGGCTTCTGGATCCCCAGGAAAGAGATTTCAGGCAGAAGGAACAACCAAAGTGCAAAGCCCTGAGATGAGAGCCTCTTGGTGAATTCAAGAGCAGCAAGGCCTATGTCTGGGGCACGGTGATAGAACAGGGTTTTGAGCAGAGGACACAATCAGTTTGCTATTTGGAGAAGAGACTTCAGGAGGCAAGGGGATAAACAGAAAGAACAGTTAGGAGGCTCCTGAATGATCCAGGTGATAGAAATAGGGACGGTGTAGTGGTAGAGGAATAAATAAAGAGGTGTTGGTAGAAGTTGTTGGATTCTAGGCATCATCTGAAGGTAGAGCCAATGGGATGTATTAGACTTCACCAGGATGGAAAGGTTGTTGATAAATTGGGAATTGAGACCATTTCTGAACATATGACTCCCCTGCTTAAAAGTGTCATGGTAAAGTTCAGACCTTTTTAGTAAGTCATTGATTGGTTTGTTGGATTCATCCAACAAATACTGACTGAATGCTTACTATGAGCCAGACACTGTTGAAGACACAATAATTAAAAAAAGGTAGGACATACAGTCAGATGGATGAGACAGACAAGTAACCAGGTCATTACAACCCATGTGACAATTACCAATAAAGGGGAAAATAGGGGCACATGGGAGAGGTATCCAATTCAGAGTTGGTGGGGGGAGGAGTTTCCAAGATGAAATTTCAAGAATGAATAGGTATTAAACAGTTAAAGGAGTAAAGGGAGAGTGAGGAAGAAGAGTGGGGAGGCAGAGGGGGTAGGGCATGGAGGATAGTTCTTTATGGCCATGGGGGATGAGAGGGAGGGGAAAGACAAGGCTCAAGAGAAAGGGAAGGATGAGCTCACAAAGGGCTCATAAGTTATATTAAGGGGTTTGCATTTTATCCTAAAAGCCAATGGGGAGTCACGGAAGTATATTCAACAAGGGAGTAATATCACCAATTTACCTTTTTGAAAGAGTCTTTTGGTTGCAATGGGAGATGGATTGGAGGGTGGAGAAGACTAGAAGGTGGGAGAACAGTGAGAAGGCAACTGTAACCATCCAAACACGGAGAGGGGTAGAAAAGAGTCCTAGATGGATTTGGGAGCTATGTGGGAGTGGAATCACTAGAACTTAATGACTGATAGGGTAAGTGGATAAAGGGGAGAAAGGAGTCAAGTATGGTCCCTAGGTTTCTTGCTTGAGCAGTTGGGTGGAGGTGGAAAGCATGTGCTGAAAAGGGGAGTACAGGAGAATCAAATCTGGAGGGGGATGTTGTCAATTGTGTACATGTGGGTTTGAGATGTTGAGGGACATCCTGTGGAGATGTCCAAGTAGATTGGTGGATATGTGGATCCAAAGGTCAGGAGAGATTTGGCACCAACAGCACTGAAGCCAGGACGTGGGTGGGGTGCCCAGGGACAGGTAGAGGAGGAGAGGAAGAGGATAAGGCCAGGGAAGGGGAGAAGGCCAGGGTCGGCCCCAATTCCCCAAATTCAAGGCTTTCCCCAACTACTGTTCCAGTTGTATCTCCAGCCATCCTGCCTCCTTTTACAGCCAGCACACAAAGTTCTGCCCCTGTCCTTGAGTCTTCACCTCACGTTCCTTCCTGGTTTTTGCCCACACGGTTCTTTCCTCCAGAACCTAGCTCAAACATCATCACTTCGGTGAATCCCTCTTTCCGTAATAAGAAATTCGTATGTTTCCTTCAGAGTCTGGTGAGGTCAACTTCTTATGCATCCTTTTATTATATTCCCTTGACCTGGAAAATGTGTTTAGCACGTTACCGGTGGAGCGTTGACATGCGTGAATAAAAAAGCAAACAAAAAAATAACTGGGCGGGGGAGGGGGGACTTCATCCAGAGGGCTAGCAGCCAGGAGACTGACGTCATCAGCTCAGGGTGAAAGTTCACTTTCAGAACGTTGCCCACTGTGGGGCTGAGAGGCATTCTGGGCCACCACTGTCGCTGGTAGTTCACCAGCTCCGCCAGCCATTCAGCCGCTGCACTTCACCTGAGCCTCACCTTTGCCCTACTTCCAAGCCCAGTCCCTAACTTTCCGCCATCCCCGTTGGTTGCGCGACTGCCCAATGGGCAGACAGAAACCGTGAGCTCTCGCTCTTCCCTTGAGCCGTTTCCGCTCTCGTTAGCGCGTCTCGCGAGCGTTACAGTGACTCGCAGAGGCGGCGCTGCTTGGTTAGGCTACCGGAGGCCGTGAGACTGACGGTGCTTCTAGGCGGACGGGAATAGAGACCATGTTCCGAGCGGCGGCTCCAGGGCAGCTCCGGCGGGCGGTGAGTCCTGGAGGGAAAGGCAGAGCCCGATGACGGCCCATCCTCAGTGTACTGCCCCTGTGAGTGCCGTGGCGAAGGTCATAGTCTCCCACAGACCTGACCAGCCTTAACGCAGGCAGGCCCAGCACGGTCTGTGCCTCAGGCCCGAAGTTCTAGGGCCTGCCCTTGACTCCTTCCCGGTGGACCGCGGGGTGGCCGAGGTCAGAGGTCAGGGTGACCCAGAGTATGAAGCCGCGCTTCTGTTTCCCAGCCCCTCTTGAACCTTCCGGATTTACTCCGCATTCTGCCAGGCCGCCAGGTTCTCCAGTTTGGCGGGAGTGGGCAGCTGCGTCCCGGGAATCTTTACCTGAGGAAGGAAAATGTCGCTGCTGGGATGGCCTCTTGGAAAGAGTTTAAAACCTGAATTCACCTGGAAGCCAACATTTCTGGAAGAATTAAAACATTTTCTCTGGGCGCGTAGGGGCTGCTGGAATCCACTCACAGCCAAGCGCTGGGGGGCTCCGGGGTTAAAGGCCGTGTTTTAAGAACTTGCTCTGCTCTCTGATTTATGGGGCAGTGCTGAGTTTAGGGGATTGTAGTGTAAAGTCAGTCATCCAGTTTCACAGCTTTAAGCCAGTTTTATAAGGCAGGCGTCTTTTTATACAGTAGATTGTTGGTTAAATAGCCAGGGAACTATTGGTAATGGTAAGTTTTTGGTGCTTTCCTTAGTGACAAATCAAGAGTTCACCACATTTTTCTCTTCTCCCGTGAGAAACACTGACAGAAAATATATTTTTGTCTTTATGCTATGGGGACAACCGTATTTGGAGGTTGACTGATTACAAGTCAAGTAACAATTTATATTGTGGGTTCTGTAAGTTTTCTAAGTTACAGTTAGGTTAAGTGAAAAACAAGATTGCTAAATTGGGTCAGAAACGTTATGGACGTTTTTTTACTTTTTCTATAGTTTGTTTTATGCATGGATATTTTCACATCCACCACTGGGATTTTTCTCCCTGAGACATAGTTGGCAATATTCCTAGATGTCTGTAGGCTCTTTTCTTGTGTATTCTTTGTTTCATTAAAAAAAAAAAAAAAAAAGAAAACAAGAAAAGAAAAGAAAAGAAAAATCCTGCATGCCCCTCTACTCTGTGAAAAAGTTCAAATCCCCATCATTCAGGTTGCTGTTCAGTTTTCTCCCAGGAGATTTTTTTTTCCTCAGAAGATCTAGACATAAACAAGTTACAGTTGTGAATTTGGGAAAACTCCAGGTATCAGAGCCAGACTGGCAGAAAAATAGCTATGCAGTAATTAGAAGGTAGTTTTGTGGACAAGTTAGGAGTCTGGCATAAGTGAAATAATTTTAGTGGGGGCAATTTAGGACTCAGATGTTTTGTAGATCTCATGGAAAAAATGGAATGATTAGCTTAAGTGATTCTTCTTGTCAACACAGTTTGCCAGTGTGCATACTTGGTATTTCCAAATCTTTATTGTGGTTTGCTGAAGAGTTTGACCTTGACTTATTTTGAGAATTTGAAGTCAAGCTAAATAGAGTAGTTGCTCTAAAGTCATAAGAGTGCTTCAGAGTTGAATTTCAAGAATCTAAGGAAGTGGTGGGAACACTTCTAAAATGGATCCATACATACACATACATATTTAACTTTTTAAATTTTGAAATAATTTAAGACTTAGAGGAAAGTTATAAGAATAGTGCACATAATTCTCAAAATCCTTTCAGTTTCACCAGCATTAACAGTTTGACATATTTGCTTTATCTCTTTTCCTATATACTTACTATTATTTTTCTGGACTACTTGAGAATATGTTGCAGATATTACCACTTATTCCCAAGTAAGTCAGTGTGTATTTTCTAAAAACAAGGAGGCTCACCTTTCATTTCCATGGTAAAATTGGCAACGTCAGGCAGTTTTAACAACGATAAAATACTGTTGTCTAATCTGCAGACATGCAAACACTGCCAATTGTCATATTAATATCATTTTTAACAGTTTTTCTGGCAATTTGGTCTAGGGTCCTTGAGAATCATGCCTTACATTTAGTTTTCTTGTATCTTTAGTCTTTGTTAGAAAAGCTCCTCAGCCTTTCTTTGGCTTTGATGGCATTGACATTTTTGAAGAGTACAGGCCTTTTTTGTTGTTGTTGACTGTCTCTATTTAGGTTTGTCTGGTGTTTCCTCATGATTAGATTTTGGCAGGAGTATCACAGAAGTGATACTGTGTTTTCAGTGCATCTTGTCAGGCGGCTCATAATGTTAATTTATCTCATTATTGGTGACGTTGACTTTAATTACTTGCATAAAGTGTTGTTCACCAGGTTTTTCCACTCTCAAGTTACTACTCCCTTTGTGATTTTTAACAATTTGTTAAAATTAGATACGTTGAGATTATGTGAGTCTCCTGTTTCTCATCACCTGTTGATGTTGAGATATTACTATGATGTAAAATGGTAATTTTTCTAATTCCATGATTCCTTCTACATTTATTATATTCTGTTATAAGGAAGAATATTTTCTTCTTGCTTATTTTTGTATTTATCATGGATCCTTTATTTAGTAGGTTATAATCCATTACTACTCTTACATTTTTTGATGCTTTTAAGTTGTTTTGTATTTCTAAAGTGGGAGTACCTTCATGGGACTTCTGTTTATTTATGCTCTGTTTACTTACAATGTCATAAAGTCAGATAGCTTTTGTGAAATCTGTACTCTTGGAATTAAAAAAAAAAAAATAGTTCTGTAGCCAACCATGAGTTATTTTGGAAGATATGTTTCCACAAAACTATATTTTTACTAATAAAGTTAATCTATTAAAAGATTATCTTAAACTGTTAACAATGTGTATAAAGCTAACTATACCCTTAAAAATGATTAATATGATAAATGTTATGTTTTTTTCTGCAATTAAAATTTTTTTAATGTTTATTTATTTTGAGAGAGAGGTGGGGAGGGACAGAGAGGGAGGGACAAAGAATGAAACTTCAAGCAGGCTCTACACTCAGTGTGGAGCCTGATATGGGGTGCGATCCCATGACCATGGGATCATGACCTAAGCCTAAATCAAGAGCTGAAAGCTTAACCAACTGAGCCACCCAGATGACCCTGTTTGTTACTGGAATTAAAAAAAGGGCGGGGGGGATGCCTTAAACTGTTAGAATGTAAGTCAAATGACTTGCATTTGGTATTCAAGTTCTCTTTCCAGTGTTGACCTGATTTGTGCCCTTGAGCAAATTCCTTCATCTTTGGGGGGCTCCTCAATGTCATCTGTTTAATGAAGGTGGTATTTTACATCTGCAATAAGGAGCTTAGAGAACACATTAAGAGGGAAATAGGTAGGGGAAAAAAAAGAGGGTTAGGCATTTGCAATTAACATTCTTGCAAGGAAGTTAATCTGAATTATGAGTATTATTTTATATTCATTTGCATTTGAAATTGATTTGTTGACTAATAAGATACCAGACAAATACTTTATGTGGAGAGTGAAGCAACACTTCTCAAGGTCAATTGAGTGTCCTGTTTTTGTATTCATTACTAGATGGAAGGCATAACAATCATGATTCAGAAGCTATGAAACTGGTATGAAGGAACATGACATTTTTCAGAGTCCATGGCCTAGCATTGACAAATGAGATTGAACTCTATAATTTGCATGCAAATTTTAATTTCTTTTGAAAGAAGAAAGAGAGCCAATTTTGATGGAGTTCTAAAAGATTTATTGTATAAGGTGAATTCCATAAAATTATGCTGCTTGCCAATGTGTCTACCAAGGGTCTTGTCTGTTTTAAAAGTGAAGTAAATTGAGTGTGTTTTTAATATTATAATCAATGTCATATGACATTTCTAGTCATGATTAAAAGCTATCATATTTTATTACTAAAGAGGTTAAAGTAAGTTATTTAAGTACAGAAATGTAATATACATTTTATTATTACAAAATGTATGTTAAAATAGGGATAGTTGACTTTAATTATATATTATTTATCTTTTGCATTAGAACTTGTAAAGATTGTATAGATTATTCATGCCTTTTTTTAAATTTATTATTTTTTTTAACGTTTATTTATTTTTGAGACAGAGAGAGACAGAGCATGAATGGGGGAGGGTCAGAGAGAGAGAAGGAGACACAGAATCTGAAACAGGTTCCAGGCTCTGCGCTATCAGCACAGAGCCTGACGTGGGGCCCGAACTCACGGATCACGAGATCACGCCTTGAGCCGAAGTTGGACACGTAACCGACTGAGCCACCCAGGCACCCCTCATGCCTTTTTATTTTTGAGTTAAGAAGTAAAAAGACCCTCACATTCCCCTTCCCCTTCCCCATATCCCACTTAGTTCGCAAAGATGGTGCGGGGGGGGGGGTAGTAGGCTAAGTTATTATTTAAAAACATTTTTTTTTTTTACATTTATTTATTTTTGAGAGACAGACTGAGACAAAGTGAGAGTGGGGGAGGGACAGAGAGAGACGGAGACACAGGATCAGAAACAGGCTCCAGGCTCTGAGCTGTCAGCACAGAGCTGGATGCGGGGCTTGAACCCACAGACTGTGATATCATGACCTGAGCCGAAGTCAGACGCTCAACCGACTGAGCCACCCAGGTGCCCCTAGGCTAAATTATTCTTACTACTTTAGGTTTTGAGTGGGTTTGTAAGGGAGTTAGATTCTACCTTTTTTTTCTTCTAAGACTTGTGGTAGTTTACTACATGAACATAGAGTTTGTCTATGTTCAGCAGGAACTCTTAAGCAGTAAATCTCCTTGGTTGCTCCTAAAAGACTGAAAAAATCAAAAGCAGTGTCATAATTGTTAAGGTTGAATAAGAGAAGGACCAAAATATTTCCATTGGACTTACTCATAACGAGGTTGTCAGTGACTTTGAAGAGATTGGATTCAGTGTTGTGGTGGAAATGAAAGTCGGTTTGCTGCGAGTAAAGGAGACAGAGAGACGAGGCAGTAGTTGGTGCTTACAGATATCATTTTCAAGAAGTTTGTCTCTGAAAGGGTGGAACCCTTTTAAGCCCTGCCCTAAAAAATTGTACTCTCTCATAAAGGCCAGTCAACTCTATGAGGGTATGTAGTTGGTATACAGAAGAAAACTCACATTTTATTACTTAAACTAATTTTAGTCAGTAATCTTGGTAAGTTTTCTAAGAGCATGATGGGTAGTGATTTAACAAGTTTATATACTGTTCTTGGTAGGTACACATGTAAGTTCTTAGGTAATTAAGTTACCAGTGAGATACAAAGAGTTGCTTTTTAGTTTTTTTATCATTTTGGGGAAACTTCATTTAGTCACTAAACATTCATTGAATATCTGCTGTGTGCCAGGCACAAAGGTAGGTACTAAATTCACAGTGGAGAACAAGACAGACCTAATTCTTGCCCACATGGTATGAATAGATAAGGGAAGAAAGACATTGAACACATTATTTTAAGTATAATCATTGTAACAGAAAGTTGTATAGGGTATTTGGGGAACAAAATGGCAGGATTAATCTAGTTGGGGGGCTGGAGAAATTCTGAAAGGATATCTGAAATTGTAAACTGAGGTGCTTTACAGTTGTTTTTGAGTGATGAATTAATAGTAAGAGGAAAAGATTTTCTTTAGACAAAAAACGTCATTTTTGAGTTTTGTCTATCTTAGATCACTTATTTAGTATTTTAATTCTGTTCATATTGTATGTGTTCTTATTAGATATCTTGGTTTTTATTTTTTTTATTTTTTTTTTAATTTTTTTTTTTCAACGTTTTTTTTTTATTTATTTTTGGGACAGAGAGAGACAGAGCATGAACGGGGGAGGGGCAGAGAGAGAGGGAGACACAGAATCGGAAACAGGCTCCAGGCTCCGAGCCATCAGCCCAGAGCCTGACGCGGGGCTCGAACTCACGGACCGCGAGATCGTGACCTGGCTGAAGTCGGACGCTTAACCGACTGTGCCACCCAGGCGCCCCGATATCTTGGTTTTTAATATGGATTGTTTCCAGGCTTGAACTAGAAACAGAAACAGAAACTAGAAACAGTTTGATCGTTCAAAACAAAACAAAATTGAAAGTCCATGTGAATTTTGTCTAAGGTAAGGTGGAACATGCTGAAGGAACCCTGGAAATTAAGAAAAAATAGTCTGGAGTAATGACACCTCGTGAAAAGGAGTATCTGTAGCACCCTGGCTTCAATTCTGTATGACCCTGAAGGGCCTGCATAGCTTCAGGCCTCCTTGTGAGATCAACTGAGATCTTTGTTGTGACTGCATCACAGTGTTTCAGTTTAGCTTCTTCCACTGCTCAGTCCTGTTTCCTTGATGTCTCATAGATGTTGTTTCCAGGAGTACCCCCCGGAAAACTTCTTCCACATTTACACACACAGAAGGAAGATATGATTGTAAGGTGGCAACAAGCATCTAAAGCATCCACTGTATGCAGTGAATTAACTTACTCACCTATGTATCTAGAATGGTCCTAACTGTCTGTGTTCATTCTTGGGAGAATTAAGACAACAGTCATTTAGATTTTCTCTGGCTCAGATGAGCAACTTTGGAGAAAGGCTGATCTAGAGTCTTAAAATTGATTTCTATAGCTCAGTGTATACAGTAGAAGTGTTTAAAGGATGTTTTTAAAGCAACAGAAGATTTTTAAAAAAATAGACTTATTTGGAAAAAAAAGACTATATGGGGGAGCAGTTTTAGACTCACAGCAAAATTGAGGAGAAACTACAGAAAGTTCCTATATATGACTCCCCACCCATCCCTACCCCCTCCCTAGCCTCTCACTATTAACATCCTACACCAGAGTGGTACTTTTGTTCCAATTGATTCTATACATTCATTTGACAAATGTACAGTGGCATGTATACATCATTATAGTATTGTAAAGAATGGTTTCAATGCCCTAAAATCTACTGTGCTCTGCTTATTTCCCTCTTACCTCCCTGCCCCCACCCCCTGGCAACTACTGATCTTTTCACTGTCTCCATAGCTTTGCCTTTCCAGCATGTCATCTGAGTGAAACTGTATAGTATATAGCCTTTTTTTGGCCTGATCGCACCTTTTTTTTTTTTTTTAAGTGCTGAATATTCTGTTTTCTGGATGAATTACAGTTTATTTATCCATTCACCTACTGAAGGACATTTTGGTTGCTGTCAAGTTTTGGCAATTATGAATAAACCTGCTATAGACATCCATGTTTAGGTTTTTGTGTGTAAGTAATTTTTTAGCTCATTTGGGTAAATACGAAGGAGTGTGACTGTTGGACTGTATGACAAGAATATATTAGTTTTGTGAAAAACTGCCATATTCCAAAGTGGCTGTACAATTTTTAATTTCTCCCAGAGTTCCTGTTGCTCCACATCCTCACCAGCATTTGGTATTGTCAGCGTTTTGGATTTTTGCTATTCTAATTTTTTTTTTAATGTTTATTTTTGAGAGAGAGAAAGAGAGCCAGATCACGATCAGGGAAGGGGCAGAGAGAGAGAGGGAGAAACAGAATCTGAAGCAGGCTCCGGCTTTGAGCTGTCAGCATCGAATTTGACGTGGGGCCCGAACGCATGAACCGTGAGATCATGACCTGAGCTGAAGTCGGATGCCCAACTTGACTGAGCCACCCAGGCACCCCTGGATTTTCATTATTCTAATAGTATATGCAGTAGTATCTCATTTTTGTTTTAATTTGCAATTCCCTAGTGAGACATGATGTTGAACATCTTTATATGTGCTTATTTACCATCTATATATCTTCTTGGTGAGGTGTTCAGATATTTTGCCCATGTATAAAAACCAATTTGTTTCTTATTGTTGAATTTTTAAGAGCTCTTTGTGTTCTTTTAGATATCTTTTTATCAGATATGTCATTTGCAAATATTTTTCTCCCAGTCTTTGGGTTGTCATCTCATTCTTTTGCTGAAGAGGAGTTTTTGTTTTAAGAGACAGGGAGAACATGAGTAGGGGAGGGACAGAGGGAGAGGGAGAGAGAAAATCTTAAGCAGGCTTCAAGTCTAGCACAGACCCCATGCAGGGATTGATCTCACAACTGTGAGATCATGACCTGACCAGAAATCAAGAGTCAGATGCTTAACTGACTAAGCCACCCAGGTGCCCTGATGAAGAGGTTTTTAAAATCAATGTTCAGTTCATTTATTGGATATTTCCTTTGTGCTAGATACTGAAGTAGAAGCTAGGGTTATAGTGATAAGAAAATCAGACATGGCCCCTGTACTCAAAATCAAGTGGGGAAGACAAAATAATCTAGTTAGTATAATCAAGTGTGATAAGTGCTATAAGGGAGGCAATTCAGTGTACTGTGTTGGTGCTAACAAAGTTAACTAGTCCAAGGAGAACCAAAGAAAGCTTTTGTGTATAGCTAACATTCATTGAGCATTTATTATGTTCCAGCCACTATTCCAAATAATTCAATCCTCACAACAACTCTGTGAGGTTATTATTATTATTATCTCCATTTTATGATCAGGCAATTGAGACACAGAGAAGTTATGGTGGAGGTGGAATTCAAACCCAGGCAGGGTGGCTCCAGAGCCTGTATGTTTACCACTGCTCTGTACTAAGGCTTCTTGGAAGGATTGGCATTTAAGCAGAAAACTTAAGGATGATTGGAAGCTAACCAGGTAAGAAGGGAAGAGGTCCTCTAGGTAGAGGGAACAATGTGAGGGAAGGCTGGAGGTCAGAGAGAGCAGGCAAGTTCAAGTATCTGAAAATAAGGTATAAATGGAGAGAGGATATATGGCTAGAGAGGTAGATCACACCATAAAATAAATGCCTGATAAGCCAACAGAGAGTCTAGTTTACCATATCCTAAGGAGACAGGAAGCAATTAATGTGTTTTAAGCAGAGGAATAACAGGCTAGATTTATGTCATGGAAAGCTCACTGAGAGGAATGGATTGAAGGGGAGAAAGTTAGGTTGGGAGATGGTTGGGGTGATATAGGAGAGGGATAATGGCCTGCACTAACTAGGTGATGGCACCGATGATGGAGAAGTGAATAGATTTAGGAGATACTGTATTTAGAAGGCAGAATTGTTATGATTGGCAGTTGATTGGATGTGAGGGTTGAGAAAAAACTCAGATCTGAGTTTCAGATCATGGTTTGTGCAGCTTGTTAGAGAGTGGTGCATCCTCTGAAGAACTCTGGAGAAGGAGTATGGTGAGAGGCTAGAATATCAGGGGAAAGATGAGTTAAGATTTGAATTGCTGAGTTGGAGAGTGATGAGACAGACACGTTAAGCAGTTGGATATGCAGATGTAGCCCAATTGTAGGTCTGGCGCTTAGCAAGGTTTGTTATCTCTTTCTCCCTCCTTCCCCCAATATATATGTGATTCATGTACAGGTGGTAAATTATAAATTAAGCCATGGAAATGAGAGTGGAATAGTCCATAATTTCAAATAATGCTGAGAGAACAAGTAAGGTAAAGCCTGAAGCATATCTGTTGGTAATTTTAGTGAGGACATAAACCAGAATGCATGTAGTTGAGGCATGAATGGGAGCTGAGGAATTAGAGAATTGGAGTGGAAGGTGGGGCTAGTGGGTTTTTAATTTTGGGCTTGTTTAAAATTGGGAGAGCCTCAAACATGTTACATGTTGATGGGAAGGAGCCCTGGAAAATGAAAGAGGTTTGAGACATGACTGAGAGGAGATTATAGAAAAAGCCTTTGACTAGATTTGAGAGGACAGAATCTAAAGCCCAGATAAAGATACCAGATCTAGGACCTGTAGCAGCTTCTATTTTGACAGGGCAGGGGCGGGAATTTTTGTTGGATATCAGGAAAGTGCAGCAGGTCCCCTCTGATGGCTTCAGTTTTCATTGAGAATAAGGAAGTGAGGTGCTTTTCTGAGAGTAGGGAGCAGACTGTTGGCAGTTGAGAACATCAGAGGGGAATCTTTGAAATGGTTGTATGGAGAGTGAGAGTGCCAACATGGATATCATAGTAACATTGTCAGGCAGTTTTGAGCGCCCAGATAAGGTTAATGACCCAGAATTTATCGTGACTGCAGTGTGCATTAAGTAATTATAATTTCAGTGTTTTGAAGAGATTGAGATTCCTTTTTTGGCTGTTACCTAATTAAATATTTCGGTAGTTTATCTTTAATGTTTAAGGACTTGGTTTCTTTTCCCCCATAAAAAATAGGGCCCTTTGGGGCACCTGGGTGGCTCAGTTGGTTAGGCAACCGACTTCAGCTCAGGTCATGATCTCACAGTTCGTGAGTTCCAACCCCACACGGGACTCCGTGCTGACAGCTCAGAGCCTGGAGCCTACTTCAGATTCTGTGTCTTCCCTCTCTCTACCCCTCCCCTGCTCATGCTCTGTGTCTCTCTGTCTCTCAATAATAAATAAACGTTAAAAAAGTTAAAAAAAAAAATAGGGCCCTAAGTATGCAGATGCAATGGATCTGCAGATCCAAGATAATAAAATGTAACTTTTGTTTAAAAACCTTTTGGGTAATGGACCTGTACCTTTTGAATCTTTAGTGGTATCTATCCAACTCTTCTATATAAAATTGGATTTTAGGGCTATGGAATTTTTAGAGCTGGAAAAGAGGGCTTTGACATCATTTGTTTCTTTTTGATCAGTGCTGTTTTTAAAAAAGCAGGGAAGTATTTGCTAAGTGAAATCTTATAGGAATGACCCATATACATGTTTCCCCTGTTATGCAGAATAGAGCTTTCCTGTGAAACCTTTCATAAGCTGAAATGGTATAAAGTGAAGAAGCAATTGCCATTAATTTATACAGAAAAATTTTTAAGCATTTTCAGACCCCAAAAATAATCTCTCTTAGGCTTAAAAAATTTTTTTTTAATGTTTATTTATTTTTGAGACAGAGAGAGACAGACAGAGCTCGAGTAGGGGAGGGGCAGAGAGAGGGAGACACAGAATCCGAGGCAGGTTCCAGGCTCTGAGCTGTCAGCACAGAGCCCAAAGCAGGGCTTGAGCCCATGATCGTGACCTGAGCCGAAGTCAGATGCTTAACTGACTGAGCCACCCCATCTGAGGCGCCCCATCTCTTAGGCTTTTCTGATACCATAGGACACATCTTGCTAATGGATGCACAGAGTAAGTTGAGACAAATCACAGATGCTCACACAGTTCAAAGCTGTGGTGGCTTGATGCTGAGTGTATATCCAGGGAAGGAGCTTTATGGTTCCATTCTTGCTGCTTTGGGATGTGTGATGCTTTGGGTTACAGCTTGCTGCAAAACCAATGCTGAAGGCTATTTTTGCTTGTCATAAAAGTGAAATTCTCTTTGGATTTCTTTTGGTTAGTGGAAACAGGAAGATGTTTTATAAAAGTGAAGTGGTATAATGTGAACTTTTGAAAAGTGGGGAATACCTATATAAGACAGCTTAAAATGATGGTACTTTGATGTGAGCTGGTAATTAAAAATTCAGATTCTGGAGTCTGACTACTTGCACTTTTTTTTTTTTTTCAACTTTTTTTTTTATTTATTTTTGGGACAGAGAGAGACAGAGCATGAACGGGGGAGGGGCAGAGAGAGAGGGAGACACAGAATCGGAAACAGGCTCCAGGCTCCGAGCCATCAGCCCAGAGCCTGACGCGGGGCTCGAACTCACGGGCCGCGAGATCGTGACCTGGCTGAAGTCGGACGCTTAACCGACTGCGCCACCCAGGCGCCCCTGACTACTTGCACTTTTAAGCTGGCTTTGTTTTCTTAGTTATGTAGCCACTAAGCTTCATTTTCCTTGTCTGTAAAGTCAGGGTAATACAGTACCTACATCAGAGTTATGTGTTTTAAGTAAGATATACAGTTGACCCTTGAACAATATGGGTTTGAACCGCACTGGTCTACTTGTATGTGAAAATTTTTGATAAATAACTGTATAGTACTGTAAGTGTATTTTCTTTTCTAATGATTTTCTTAATATTTTCTTTAGCTTTAGTGTAAGAATACAGTGTGTAATACATATAACATACCAAATATGGGTTAACCGTTAACGTAATTGGGGAGGCTCTGGTCCAACAGTAGGCTGTTAGTTTTGGGGGAGTCAAAAGTTACATGTAGATCTTTGACTGCACCAGGGTCAGTGCCCTAACCCCTATGTTGTTCAAGGGTCAACTCTATATATTTTGGTTTAGTTAATTTGGTTAAAGCAAAGCCGAGGAGCCATTCTGGGAACCCTGCTTGCCTAGTTCTCACTTCATCCTATGTGGTGGTTCCTGAGATGCCTCCCTGGAACTCTTAGCTTCTTTATATGGAGTGTAGTTTGAAACCTTCTGATCTAGTTCATCTCCCTCAATTTGCATGTGAAGAAACTGGGCTCTAGATTGAGGCATATCATTTTATTTTTATTTTTTAAACAATCTGATTTTTTAAGTCTATTTATTTTAAGAAAGAGAGAGTGAGTAGGGAAGGAGCAGAGAGAGGGAAAGAGAATCCCTAGCAGGCTCCACACTGTGGGGCTCGATCTCACAAACCAGGAGATTATGACCTGAGCTGAAATCAAGAGTCAGACACTTAACCAAATGAGCCCCCTAGGCACCCTACAGCGTAACATATTAAAGGCTACAGGCCAATTTCTCCTGCTAAACACAACTATTATTGCTGCATTAAGCCATATAACCATGTTTAGGTGCTGTAGGTTTTCTTTACATGGTATCTGAGGAATAGAAGGTAGAACACTGAGTTAGAAGGAAGCTTAGTATTAAAAAAAATAATAAGAAGGAGTCAATTGATAATGTAACATAGAGTGTTGGGGCTCTGGGTGGCTCAGTCAGTTGAGTGTCTGACTTGATTTTGGCTCAGATCATGATTGTGGGATTGAGCCCTATGTTGGGCTCAACACTGAGCATGGAGCCTGCTTAAGATTCTCTCTGTCTCCCCTGCTTTCTCTCTCTCTCTCTCTCTCTCTCTCTTAAAAAAAAAAATAATATAGAGTGCCTTTGTGATGTATATAGTACTTAGTAAAGATTGATAAGGCAAATAAATGAACTGAGTGTGTTCTTACATATATTCTTTTGTTGTTGTTTACTCTTATAATTTTGAATAGTCTTTTAAAATTTTTTTTATTTTTGAGAGAGAGAGAGAGAGAGAGAGAGACAGAGTCTGAGCAGGGGAGGAGCAGAGAGAGGGAGACATAGAATCCGAAGCAGGTTCTAGGCTTTGAGCTATCAGCACAGAGCCCGATGCGGGGCTTGAACTCATGGATCGCGAGATCATGACCTGAGCTGAAGTCAGATGCTTAACTGACTGAGCCACTCAGCCGCCCTTGAATAGTCTTTTTAAAAGAATATACTGTGTCCCCCTAGGAGTTCTAAAAAGCTTGAGGATTCCTTGGGAGGATGGCCTACTTTATCTTATGATAGGACTATAATTTATAGCAATTATGGGCCTTCTGCCACCAAATCTTGGATTTATTCTTCAAATGGTGATGGAAATCTCATAATTTTTATAGTAAATGATGTGTGAAACATAATCAAAAATATGGTGTCTGATATATATTGGTAATAAGTAGCTTGTTACTGGCAATTCTTGTGAAATGTGATTTAAATCATAAATTATGCCATTGAGTTCTAATTAGAGTTCTTTGCAAGATACTGTGCTCTTCTGATTAAAAAAGAAAAAGTACTATATATTTCTACAGATGTGTATTAAAAAACAAAAACAAAAAACATTGTAGCAGACTCTTTGAATAGGCCTGGTATTTGCCTTCTAAGAACTTTCATTCCCTCCCAAGAATTGTGAACTGTTGTGAATTGCCACAACTTTCTGGAGAACAGTTTGTGCCAGTATTAAAAGCCTTAAAAGTATGCCTATCTCTTGATCTAACACTTCTAGGAATTTGTCATAAGAAAAGAATCATAAGATCTGCATAAATATTTCTAACCTTAACTTTAACCACTTCCTATAAGAAGGCAATTTTTTTTTATCGTTATACAAGCAGGTACTCAATCTGGCAACAACAAAAGTCTCATTTTCCCTCCTTTACTTGCTTCCATTGAGTGAAAAAAAAAAAGGAGGGGAAAAAAAAAACAAGAAATGCCATCCATGATACATAATGCAGTGATTTCTTCCTCTGTCATGTCCCTAGAGTCTCTGGTCCCCAGCTCTGGGATTGGTTCATCAAGGACAGAGGGGGTTAGAGGAATGAGGAGAAGGTTGAGGATGAACTGGTAAAGGTAGAAAGCTTAGGGGAGGAAGGGTCCCTGTTGGAAAGTTGCACAGAATCTGGCTTAGTCTTCTATGCAAGCAGAGAAGCTAAAGTCTGGCCAGGTTCTTTTTTTTTTTTTTTTTTTTTTTTTTAATTTTTTAAATGTTTTTATTTGTTTTTGAGAGAGAGAGACAGACAGAGCATGAGCAGGGGAGGATCAGAGAGAGGGAGACACAGAATCTGAAGCAGACTCCAGGCTCTGAACTGTCAGCACAGAGCCTGATGTGGGGCTTGAACCCACCGACCACGAGATCATGACCTGAGCCGAAGTCAGATGCTTCACTGACTGAACGACCCAGGCACCCCATGTCTGGCCAGATTCTGATCAGAAGAGTCTTTCCAGACTGAAACAAACTCTCATTTGTTGAGGATGAGTGCGAAGATTTAGCTATGAGGATGGTCTTCCCTGCATTTTTAAAAAAATGTGTTATTTATTTATTTATTTATTTATTTATTTATTTATTTATTTAAAGTAATCTCTGCACCCAACGTAGAATTCAAACTTACAGGCCTGAGATCAAGAGTTGCACACTCCATTGAGTAAGCCAGCCAGGTGCCCCTGCATTGTTTTTACAGATTACAGAACTGGTTAAACTGGTATGCTCATATACTTAACACCAATAAAAAGGAAAAGTATTAAAATATAGCAATAGGTATTTATAGTATAGTAAATGAAAACATAAGTATTTTCCAAATTTAATTGTGTAATGAGCATTGTAAGTCCTATGCCTCCCTGCCTTTCATTCATACCCTCCTGTGTAAATTTCCAGCTCTGGATGTAAACTTTATACCATGCTTCCTTCACTCCAACTCCATATCAAAGATTATTGCTGAATTAAGCCATATAACCATGCCATTTGATTTTCAGTGCCCATTTTTCTCATTTCTCATTTCTCATTGCAGTTTTTCACAAGGATAATTCCACAGTTTTCTTATTTTCTTAGACTTTGTCACACCTGTGGTACCCTTCCTTATGTTTTCACAAGACAGGAACACCTGAGCTTGTTCCTTTCTTACCCTTGATTCTGTGCGTCATGATCTGCAACCTCCAGCAGTTTGGATCTCTTCATTAACTGAAAAACTGTCTAATAATTGTATGTAACAGGTTTTATTTCCCTTAAAATCTTTGAGCACAGTGAGCATTCTTATTCATTTTTGTGTTCCTGATGTTTGAAATTATTCCAGATGACCATGAGCTTGGTCTCTTGATAGTCCACAGTAGATATAAGTGGATACTGGTTGGTTCCAAGATGCTGTCTGCAAGCTTCTTTTTTGAATTCAGAAGCATGTTCAAGCAGTTGAAACCTGAGCAAAATTACTGTGTAGCATTTAAAGACATTACATTATTAGTTATTTGGGTATTGAATGCATTTTACGTGAAGCAATAGAAATCAACTTTAGTAAGTGTTCTAACCCATTATTTCTAGATATACTGTATCTTTAGGAGTTTGCTGCAAGTGAGTGTAATTGGCAGTAGTTTGATTCCTGGTTTGATAATTAATCGGTACAACTTAAGAATTTTAAATTTAGATGTATTTAGCAGTTTCTCATCGAACATACAGTATTGAGAAACATATATTAATGGGAAAGTTGTTTTGAAATAATTAAATTTTTCTAATAGTAGAATATAAATGCATTTTCTGTTTTAATTAAGAATATTAGTAATAGAATGATAGACACAAATAGCTTAATTTTTGCCATTGAGCAAGTATTTTATGAATATATAGAACTGAGTGTTGTGTACAGTTTTCTTTGAGGCACACATACTTAATAATTAGAGTTTTGAAGACCCTGTTTGCATTACAATATTCTTTTTCACCTTTTTTTTCCTTTTAGGCCTCTTTGTTACGATTTCAGAGTACCCTGGTAATAGCCGAGCATGCAAATGATACTCTAGCACCCGTTACATTAAATACCATCACTGCAGCCACACGTCTTGGAGGTGAAGTGTCTTGCTTAGTAGCTGGAACCAAATGTGACAAGGTGAGAAATTTTTAAGGTCAACCATAGCAAATATAATCTCCATCAAGAGACAGGGAAAGATGGCAACAGAGAATTATGCTGAAGACTGTAACCCAAACTGGGCTCTAATCCTCATTAAATGGCCAATGTCACAATCATTACTACGTGTGAAAAAGGAACTAAAAGGTTTGCTCACTAAGCATTTTGTCTTTTGAAATGAGGTAAAATACTTGATTTAGTTCTCCTGGCACCATCATATGCCATCAGGTACCAAGTAGAATGATAATATTTGAGTCCCCTTAGAGGTTAATAGCCGATCTCTTTTTTGTATTGATGAATATACTAGCTAATTGCTTTTAATTCCTGAAAGTAGGAAATCTGGACAAAGTATCATAGGTGTTAATTTTTAATTGGTATAAGAATTCAGATGGAACTACTATGCTTTTCAAACTGTAGCTCTGACTAAAAGATGTTCTTAGTTTTTGTTGTTGAAATAAGATAATAGCTTTGTAAACTAACCCCTGGAAAGGTACTGTAACAGGGTTTGCAGGCTCTGTACCACTGGGCAGCTGTGTAGTTGAAATCATGCTTCACTTCAGTTGAGCCACCAATTCACTCCCATCCTGTATAGAAGTTACCAAGTGTGCAGTTGGGGACTTGGACCTCAGAGGAAGAAATCTGGAAAAAGCATGTTTCTTTTTAGAGGATTTAATTTATTTTTTTATTAAATGACATTGATGAAGAGCATGTAATATAGTGCAGGCTCAGAATACTACTGTCACTTTTGTCTAATTTCTTACATGAAATTAGTATCTTGAAAGAATGTATTCTTGCAGGTTTAGGGTTAAGTTGTGTGGATTACTTTGCCTAAATCCTGCTAACAACTGTTGAATCTTATTTATTTGATAGTGACCACAATGTATGATAAAATGGCTAAGCTGTCTTTTTTGGTTGCCCTGTATTCATTCATTCATTCATTCATTCATTCACTCGTTTGTTTTTTTTTATAGAGAGCGCAAACTGGGGAGAGGGACAGGGAGAGGGGAAAGAATCTTAAGCAGGCTCCACGCTCAGTGCGGACCCCGGAGCCCGATGCAGGGCTCAATCCCATGACCCTGGGATCATGACCTGCGCTGAAATCATGAGTTGGATGCTCAACTGCCTGAGCCACTCAGACACCCCACCCTGCTTTTAGATATACAAGTTCTGGGTTTGATTCTTTGGCTGTGATTTTAAATAATTATTCTAATATTATTTTTTAAATATTTGAAATGCTATTTTATTTGTACTATTTTGAGAAAAAGCAGAAATAATCTTCTCTTTAGTTACATCCTTATTGTTTTGTCACATTCTAATCTGAAAGAAAAATAATCAGTATCTGCATAAAGAGACTCCATTAACGGCTAGGCAGATTTCAGTTTTTTGTAACTATCTATCAAAAGCAGCAAGTGATTCTTCTGTGTAGTGCCAGAAGTTTTTGCTGGTAAAAAAGATAATTTTGATAGTACAAGATAGTCTGCCAGTGATCTGCCAGTGAATTCTTGGTTCAGCAGAGGTACTCTTGCAAACTTGAAAACAGTGAATATTGTTGCAATCTTACCTTCCATTGATGGGGCAAGAGGAATAGCTCTTTATGCCTACTCATCAGTGAATCAGTAAACAAGAAGACAAGACCATAATATGATTGTTATGTCTCTGCTAAAGCAGAAATCAGTCTTGCTGTAATTAGACAATTAAAAGGGGGAATTCTAATTATCTTCTATATATAAGAAATCCAAGTGGTTAAAATTTTATGCTTTCCCAGAATTTAATTATAATTCCACACAGGAAAAATGAGGAAATAAAATAAAAATTATTTAGCTTCATCATAGATAAATAGATGTAGGTGGGCAGGAGCTCAGTAGTTGACAATGGACTATTATATAAGACTTCTTCTATTGCCTAGATTCACTAATTTTAACAGCAGAAATTATTATTATCAAATAAAGTACAGTGTCCTGTAAACAAATGTGGTTAGGTCCTGTTCTTTACCTCTAGGAAACCCTGAGTCTGAAATATATTGGCTGTGTTATTACTGTATGTGTGAGACCGAGAACCTAAGCATTGCCTCATTTTCACCATTTCTAAAATGATGAATTTAACACTTACATTGAGTGAAAGGTAAAGGGCACAATCTACAATTAAATTTGAATAGAGAGCTGTGCTGATTTTGGCTTACCAGATAATACTTATTCAAAGTAAGAATTTTTATTTAAGGTCAGTTGGTAGTAAGATCAGTTGGCCTAAGTTTTGTTTTTGTTTTTGTTTTTTGTTAAAGGGTTTTCTTTTTTCCCCCTAAGTTGCCCTTTTTCTATTAAAAAAAAATTTTTTTTTTTTTTACTGTTTATTTTTGAGAGAGAGAGAGAGAGAGAGAGAGAGAGAGCAAGTGAGTGCAGGGGAGAGGTAGAGAGCGAGGGAGACACAGAATCTGAAACAGGCTCCAGGCTCTGAGCTGTCAGCATAGAGCCTGACGCAGGGCTCGAACTCATAGACTGCGAGATCATGACCTGAGCCGAGGTCGGATGCTTAACCGACTGAGCCACCCAGATGCCCCTAGTCACCCTTTTTCTAATAAGAACAATTTCTATAGTTGACCCTTAAGATTTTATGCTCTGTTGGTATTTGTAGTGGTGGCTCTATTTGTATCTTTCTGTTAGATGGATAATTAAAAACTCTTTTAATTATAGGTGGCACAGGATCTCTGCAAAGTAGCAGGTGTAGCAAAAGTTCTGATTGCTCAGCATGATGCATACAAAGGCCTCCTTCCAGGTGAGATTTTTCCATTGGAAAAAGTGTAATGTCTAAATTATACTTGAATATAAGAATATGAAAACATTATGAAGTGTATTTATCAAATGTGTTTAATTCTTAGAGGAACTGACACCATTAATTTTGGCAACTCAGAAGCAGTTCAATTACACA
The DNA here is from genome assembly GCF_018350215.1 of Panthera leo. Lineage (NCBI taxonomy): Eukaryota > Metazoa > Chordata > Mammalia > Carnivora > Felidae > Panthera > Panthera leo. Next base: position 29,178,804 of record NC_056684.1, on the reverse strand, counting down.
CACATCTGTGCTGGAGCATCTGCCTTTGGAAAGGTGAGAAGATTGAGAATGTGGAATCTGATGTCATTATTTGGAAGGGTTATTAGATTTCATTGTGCTTGAAATGTACAACAGACTGTGTTTAGGTAGCTAATCCTGGCTTTCTGAATTAATATGGTAATAGTTTTGCTAAAATGTATTCTTTTAAGACTTTGTTACAATTTCTATAAAAATGCCACCTCCACCTTTTCAAATTTTGTCATAGAGACAACTCTGTGCTTTCAAGATTTTGTCATAATTTATTAGAATGCTACTTCCAGAGTTTCAAATTTTGTCATGGACAAAACTCTAGGATATTTTTAAAAATTATTTTTCTTTAAAAACAATGTTGAACTGTCTGTGTGTGTGAATGTCATTGTAGTCGTAACCCATCTTAAGCAATGGTTTATTTGGGTGGCTGATAGATATTTACAAAGGCCAAATTCTGTCTACTTGGGGGATTTGGTAATGGCTGTGTGGTAGTTGAAAACATCCTTAGGGTAAAGAAAACTATAATCTGATCATGTGCATTGTGATATGTCTGAAGAAAGAATGTGCTGTTGGGCAGTTAGTTACCTGCATGAAGTTTTAAAAAAGGGGGAAGCTAAGTGGGAGCCCAAGAGAATTTGTCAGTGGGTTGTTCTTGCTCTCTCTGTGGCCATGGGTATTCTAGCTCTCTTTTATCCCATTCTTAATAAGCTGCTGTTTTTAGTTTTTGTTTTACTTTTAAAGATTATAAATTAGTTGTACACAAATACATTTTTATTATAGAGGGTGCATGTAGTACTGAGCAGTATGCAGAGCAGAGCAAGGTATCAAAGTCTCCCTTTCTTCCCAGCTCCCTCTTCCCGCTTCAGAGGTACAGGTGTTAACAATTGTACGTACTTTTAGTCCTGCTGCTGTGGATTTTGAAATTGTAATACCTGTACAAATTTTTTTTACTCCTAAGATAATATAACATGAATTATTTTGAGACTGGTGGTTTTTACTTAAGAATGTGTCCTGAAAATATTTGCTCATGTCTGTCTCATTTTTTTGTGGCTGCATAATATTCAATATTTAGCTAAGGATGGACAGTTAGGTTGCTTCTAATTTTTTGCATTTATAAGCCTTACTGTAAATAAATGTCCCTGTACATACATCTTTGTATACATGTGCTGCTATTTATTTAGAGTAGAGCTCTAGAAGTGAAATAGCTGGGTCAAAGACTGTGTGCTTTTAAAATTTTGATATATATTGCTAAATTGCTGTCTTAAGAGGATGTCTTGCCAGCACTTGGTATTATACATTTTAACATTTTCCCCCAATCTGATGGGTGAAAAATTATATTTTGTAACTTTTGCATTTCTCTGATAGTAAGATCAGACGTCTTTTCATATAGTTATTGGTTGTTTTTATTTCCTTTTTTGAATTGTCTTGATTTGACTTTTTTTTCTTTTACTATCGTAATTTTGGTGTAATTGATTTTAAAGTTTATTTGTTTTGAGAGAGAGAAAGAGAAAGCACAGGAGGGGCAGAGAGAGAGAGAATTCCAAGCAGGCTCCACACCACCGGAGCAGAGCCCAACATGGGGCTCGAACCCATGAACCGTGAGATCATGACCTGAGCCGAAATCAAGAGTTGGACACTTAACTGCCTGAGCCACCCAGGCGCCCCTGTTGTAATTGATTTTAAAATATTAGTTTGAGGAATAAGATATCTTATTCAAATATCTCTTATATCAAATAACCATGTTGAGTGATTAACAGTGAGCTCCCAACATACTGATCTTGTTTCTTGTGAAATGAATAGTGTTTGTGAATATTAATCTGTGATATAGTATTGCTTCTAGGCATGAATCACTGCAAACCATGTAGAGAACTTGCAGAATAACTCATGTAAATTGGTGTAGTTTGTTTTTAACCTCTAGAATTATCAATTTGAACTCACTAATTTTTTTCTTTTAAGGTTAACAGAATTTCTAGGCAGTAACAATGTTCCACCTACAATGTAAACACAAGTTTAACAAACAATTACTCTTTTATTAGGTTATCACATTGCAGACTATCATACATTTTTCAGGGTTTTTTTTTATAGACTTTAGTGATTGATAGGTAAGGTGAGTCCACAGACATATATGACCTTGGGCTAGTCATTTTACCTTCCTGACGTCTGTTTTTCTTGTACGTAAAATGGTGTAGTTTGATCAAGTGATGTCTAAGATCTATCAAGTAGAGAGGTTAAAAAAAAAAGAATGGGTTTCCTCTGTGGTAGGTTGCCCTTTCTCTGGAAAAGATTAAGTCAGGATTGACATCTCACCACTGTTACAGATGAGCATTGAAGTAAAAGATCTTTGTGGACCATTCTATCTGAGGATTTTGATTTGGTACTAGATGATTTAAACAGATTTCATGAGTCTTGAGTTTCTGTGTTGATGGTTAATCTAAAATCTTGTTAAACCAAAAAAAGGGCATTCGTTGCATCTAATTAGCTAGATTTTAATAGTCTGAGCTTAATTGTGGTGTTGCAACATATGAGAGTTTTGAGAACAAGGGTCACATAATAGTAGCTGGTGCTGTATAGCCTCTGAATGGGTTTGGAATGAAAAAGAGTCCATTAGATGAAGCTGAGCAGTCTGCTCTGTAATAGTCCTTTACCAACTGTGGTTTGAGATTGCATACTTCATACTGGTATGCTAGAATTTAAAAATCTGTCATCCTTTTGTACATGAAAAAACACTGACAGTTGTTTCATCTCTTTCCCTGAAATCATGTGGTCAAGCCTGTTTGGACAGTGTAGAGATAGATCTGTTTACATCTACCCTGTCAGGACATTTAAATGAAAGATCAGATCTGGAGAAACATAAAGCCTTTAAGCACCATGATAAATTTTTTTTCAAGATGTGCTAAATAAAACAGGGATAAGAAGGTACAAAAGGTATTAAAATGCAAGCAATTTAGAAAGTTTAAAACTGTAAAAAGAGATACAGTCTGCACAGCCTAACATTTGTAATAGAATTTGCTCGACCAGATAACAGTATTCCAATAGTATTTCCTGAACAGTTAAAGAAGGTGATTTCAAGAAGAGTTACTTACTGAAGCAGGCTTTAAATATTGTCAAACTTGATTTATTTTAAAAGTAGGCATCTTCTAAACTTATTTACCAAGTTAGAAGTATATTTAATGGCATTTTAATTGTTTTCCCAAATGCTTCATTTTCTAAGAGATCTTAATTTTTCTAATTGTGGTTTTATAAACTGTGGTACTTTTCAGTGGCTCTTCTGTCATGGTTGAAGGAGAACTGCTATGTAATGAAGGTAAAAATAAACTGAAAGTTAGAAAATCTTTCCTGTTGGGAGATATGACAGGAGGAAAATTGACTCAGGCTGTCAACCCTTGTTAGCATCAATATATATAGAACTGCTTGCTTATCAGATGTAGGGTACGGACCCAAGAGGAATAGAAGACACAAAACCTCTACCCTGGGGGTGCTTCTGAGTTTAGTCGTGAATCATTATAGTATGTATATTAAAATTATTTTAAAACTAACCACATGTTAGTGCCAATTAAGTAGTGTAATTTTACATGCAAGTGGGTAATCCCGGGAGAATTCTTAGAGAACAAAGATGGTTTGGGGATGGAATTGAGAGAAAGTTGAATACTGTTATAGTGAGAGTTTGCCTCCTGGAGATGGTTTCATGTACCAAGTTCAGGAGATGCCCTGGAATAAGCTCTGTAGAAAGCAGTGTAGAATTCAGCTTTCTATTTGTGTGATAAAAGCAGCACTTCACTTTTTTCATTACACTTAGATGATGTTATCATCTAAGAAAACCTTTGAGTCTAGAAAGTATGGACATTCAGTCTTCACTAACTAACTCTGTTTTAGAGCCCTAGAGTCATAGAATTTTAGACTAGAAGCTAGGAATTACCTTCCTGTTATTTGTGAGGTGACGTAACTGAGACTTTGGGGAAATCGTGGCTTTCCCAATGATCCCTGCTAGTGAGGGCAAAGTTATCACACATATCTATTCCAGAGATGTTCTGTGCATATACAAGGAAAAGAATATACATTACTTTTGTTGCTTCTGTACATATTATACAGCTGTGCTTCACCTTTCTCATATGGTTACATAGGATTCCATTATACGGATGAGCTATAATTTATAAACCTATCCCTTGTTGATGGGTATTTAGGTGAGTTTTGATCTTTTTTATTGCAATATTGATTTTTAAAAAGGTGAAAATGTCTGCTTTGATACTTTTTCTTTCATATACATTAAATATATACATGTCTAATCTTTTTCAGTATTTGAGAATTTTACTACTCCTCTAAATATTTTTCTATCTTACCTAAATTAAGTAATCCACAAGGGTCACACTTTGTGAGTAATGTTCATTAAAGTGAATATCATATCTTACAATTCAACTTACTGAGTTAAGGTGGTTTATTACTGTAAAACTCATAAAACTCTTAATGTAGTTAGAGTAATGGTAGACTCTTACCTAATCTTTTTTTTAATATGAAATTTAATGTCAGATTGGTTTCCATACAACACCCAGTGCTCATCCCAACAGGTGCCCTCCTCAATGCCCATCACCCACTTGCCCCTCCCTCCCACCCCTCCATCAACCCTCAGTTTATTCTCAGTTTTTAAGTCTCTTATGGTTTGGCTCCCTCCCTCTCTAACTTTTTTTTTCTCTTCCCCTTCCCCATGGTCTTCTGTTAAATTTCTCAGGATCCACATAAGAGTGAAAACATATGGTATCTGTCTTTCTCTGTATGACTTATTTCACTTAGCATCACACTCTCCAGTTCCATCCACCTTGCTACAAAAGGCCATATTTCATTCTTTCTCATTGCCAAGTAGTATTCCATTGTGTATATAAACTACAATTTCTTTATCCATTCATCAGTTGATGGACATTTAGGCTCTTTCCATAATTGGCTATTGTTGAAAGTGCTGCTGTAAACATTGGGGCACAAGTGCCCCTATGCATCAGCACTCCTGTATCCCTTGGATAAATTCCTAGCAGTGCTACTCCTGGGTCACAGGGTAGATCTATTTTTAATTTTTTGAGGAAGACTTTTACTTAATCATAAAGACTATCCAAAAAGTTGTACTTGAAGTTGTAGTATGTCTAAAGATGCATATGAAATATAAAATACTTGAATTAAAACTTCTACAGAATATGCATTTAGAGAATGTTATTGTTGATAGTTGATAGCCATCCATAAGTATGTATGTATGTAATTCACTGCTTATTTTGCTTTTAGAACCTTTTGCCCAGAATAGCAGCCAAACTTGATGTTGCTCCAATTTCTGATATCATTGCAATCAAATCACCTGACACATTTGTGAGAACTATTTATGCAGGTGAGTACCCAAGGAAAATAATTAATCAACATAATAACTTTTGGTGAATTTTAAAAGCAGAAATTAATTTGAAGATAGGATTTTATTTATTTATTTATTTATTTATTTATTTATTTATTTGATTTTTTTAAAATATAATTTATTGTTCAGTTGGTTTCCATACAACACCCAGTGCTCATCCCAACAAGTGCCCTCGTCAATGCCCATCACCCACTTGCCCTCTCCCCTACCCCCCATCAACCCTCAGTTTGTTCTCCGTATTTAAGAGTCTTTTATGGTTTGCTTCCCTCCCTCTCTGTTTGTAACTTTTTTCCCCCTTCCCCTCCCCCATGGTCTTCTGTTAAGTTTCTCAAGATCCGCATATGAGTGAAAACATACGGTATCTGTCTTTCTCTGACTGACTTACTTCACTTAGCATAATACCCTCCAGTTCCATCCATGTTGCTGCAAATAGCCATATTTCATTCTTTCTCATTGCCAAGTAGTAGTGCATTGTATATATAAACCACATCTTCTTTATCCATTCATCAGTTGATGGACATTTAGGTTCTTACCATACTTTGGCTATTGTTGAAAGTGCTGCTATAAACATTGGGGTACATGTGCCCCTATGCATCAGCACTCTTGTATCCCTTGGGTAAATTCCCAGCAGTGTTATTGCTGGGTCATAGGGTAGTTCTATTTTTAATTTTTTAAGGAACTTCCACACTGTTTTCTAGAATGGTTGCACCAGTTTGCATTCCCACCAAGAGTGCAAGAGGGTTCCTGTTTCTCCACATCCAAGCCATACCTTTGCTTTAAATGGACCATCTTAAAGGTTTCTGAGAAAAACCTTAATCTTAGAATTGATACTAGACCATGACATTTCATTCTGTTTGATAGATCCAGAGCACTTTTCTTTCCTGCCTGGTTATTCAGTTTACAGAGTGACGAGATTTTTCCAATCATCAATAAAGATTAGATTCACTGTTCAGTACATTTTGTAAGTGGCACCTGGAGAAGCAAAACTTTTCCATTTTAAAAAAAATAGTATTCTTAATCTTTGCTGCTTCTATTCCATTTCCATCTGCATTAAGAAATTCATTTCAGTGTCTCTTTCGTTGATTGATCTTCTAAGCACTCTGGTCTCTAGTGGGGCTAGAGAAAGCAATGAACTCTTTGTTCTTTCTGATTGAAGTTCTGTGTTTCAATTTAATGGTCAGTTCTCAAATTAGATCTTTCGTCTTTAGTAGTTTGAGGGGAAATATTGGTCAAGTTTAGGTCACTCTTACATGATTGCTAATCCATAAGAAATGTCTTAAATTCTTTTAAAATCCTGGCATATCACACCTCTTGTTCTTTAATACCCTATCATATTTTCATTTATTTTCCTCTCTTAGCATGCATAGTGGCTTCAGTCTTAAGTTGTTGCAGCTAATGTTGTTGAGTTATGGATTGTTTTTGGAGAAGGAAGCTTTTGTTTATATTTCTTTTAGGAAGACCATGCCTTATTAGGGTGGCTGCCTAGTCTATTCCAGTTCCTTACTTCCAGGCAGGTCAGAACTTGTCCTTCTTTTAAAAACATCCAAGGTTATACAAATATCCACTGATCAGTTTTTTCAGTGTTATGGTCCTTTTCCCTGCACTTAGTAGAGGTAGAAAACAATTGGTCCACAGTTATTTCTTCCCTGTTTTCATGAAGTAAATTCTTAACCTCTAAGGAATACATGTCTTTCATGAGTGTTTTTTTTTAATTTTTTTTTTTCAACGTTTTTTATTTATTTTTGGGACAGAGAGAGAGACAGAGCATGAACGGGGGAGGGGCAGAGAGAGAGGGAGACACAGAATCGGAAACAGGCTCCAGGCTCCGAGCCATCAGCCCAGAGCCCGACGCGGGGCTCGAACTCACGGACCGCGAGATCGTGACCTGGCTGAAGTCGGACGCTTAACCGACTGCGCCACCCAGGCGCCCCTCATGAGTGTTTTTTTAAAAATAAATTGTGTATTTCAGGAAATGCTTTATGTACGGTGAAGTGTGATGAAAAAGTGAAGGTGTTTTCTGTCCGAGGAACATCTTTTGAAGCTGCAGCAACAAGTGGAGGTAGTGCCAGTTCAGAAAAGGGTGAGTGTTCATTTGAAGTTCGTATTTGTTTTGTTTCTTGTTTTTCTTTTAGTTCATGGATTATATTAGAGTAAGAGATGGCCTCTGCTTAGATTTCTTTTTTTTTTTTTTTTTTTTTTTTTTTTATTTATTTTTGGGACAGAGAGAGACAGAGCATGAACGGGGGAGGGGCAGAGAGAGAGGGAGACACAGAATCGGAAACAGGCTCCAGGCTCCGAGCCATCAGCCCAGAGCCCGATGCGGGGCTCGAACTCACGGACCGCGAGATCGTGACCTGGCTGAAGTCGGACGCTTAACCGACTGCGCCACCCAGGCGCCCCATTAGATTTCTAATACACAGTGTCTGAGAGCTCAGTCTAAGTAATATTCCCAAGCTTATACAAAAGTAACGTGCCTTTTTCATATCATTTTTGGTACTAGTATAGTTGTTTTTGTAGATCAGAGGGGTGAGAGAAAAGGTCCATTAAGATTAATCTGTTATGTTGATGTTAGGATTTTTTACTTTTCTCTCCATTTCCTATTATAGTACTTGAGAGGTTCAGTGTAATGGAAGGATGTAATTAAAAGTAAATGTTTAGGGGCGCTTGGGTGGCTCAGTCAGTTAGGCTTCCGACTTCAGCTCAGGTCATGATCTCACGGTTCGTGGGTTCGAGCCCCGTGTTGGGCTTTGTGCTGACAGCTCAGAGCCTGGAGCCTGTTTCAGATTCTCTGTCTCCCTCTCTCTATGCTCCTCCCCTGTACACTCTGTGTCTCTGCCTCAAAAATAAATAAACATTAAAAAAAATTTTAAAAAAAAAGTAAATGTTTAGAGGGTGTTACTCTTTACTGTATACAGTATCTTATTTGAACCCCATAAAGAGAGGGTCATTCCAGTTCTGTAGTAGACTCAGCGAAGTAAATGACTTTTCAAAAGTCGTGTAGCTGATAAGGTAAAAGCTAGAACCCAGTCCCTTGAATTCTTTCCAAAAATCCCAGAGAATGAAATGAACACAAAAAATTCACAGTAACTAACAAACTTCAATTTCATGGAATTAATTCTTTGTTTATCTTAAAAATTACTATTATTGAACTTTAACTCGTGGTCATTGTTTTGTTATCTGTATCAATATATACAGCATCAAGTACTTCCCCAGTAGGGATATCAGAATGGCTTGACCAGAAATTAACAAAAAGTGATCGACCAGAGCTAACTGGGGCCAGAGTAGTGATATCTGGTGGTAAGTAGATTATTGTAATTTATTAATTTTAAAAGATACTTTGATTTTAAAATACTTTGATTTTATTAGTATTCATTTTAGAGGAGCATAGGGTTTGTTTTTTTTTTTTTTTTTTTCCCAAATGTAACAAGTTGGTAAGTTGCAAGTATTATTCCCATTTTAGCAATTAAAATGAAATCATGAGCTTGATAACCCACTTTGGGCTCTTTATTGCACATCTGTATCTCTGGCACCAGGGGGAGCATGGCACAAGTCATCTCTGTAGCTGTATAGAATGGAGTTTGTGTATTCTTTATGGAATGGAGTTTAGGTTTAGTTAAATTTTTTTTCCCCCATCTGTTTTCAACAAGGCCGGGGTTTGAAGAATGGAGAGAACTTTAAGTTGTTGTATGATTTGGCAGATCAACTACATGCTGCAGGTAAGGTTATTTTCTTTGGTAGAAAAATATTCTTTTTTTGTTGGATATATTTTTTCCTTATTTCATTTATACAGAGGTCATTCAAGGCTGCAAATTATTTTGCTTTCTCTGGTTTTGACTTTTCTCTCTGAAATGGTTTTTCTTAGTCTCCAAGTAGCATTCATTGTGGAGACGGTATCCTTATGCTTTTTAATTATTTATGTCACACTCTTATATTTGCCAAATCTTTGTATTTTTTCTATTAAATAATTTTTTTTTTAATGTCAGCTTTAGTGCCTACTTCTGATTCAGGAATGTCCTTGCTTTTCTCTTTACTGGTAGTCTAATATAAACCTCTCCTAAAAATAGAAGTTAACATTATCTAAAAATTGTAGTTAACCAGGGGCGCCTGGGTGGCTCAGTTGGTTGAGAGTCCGACTTTGGCTCAGGTCATGATCTCGCATTTTGTGGGTTTGGGTGCCACATCAGGCTCTGTGCTAACAGCACGGAGCCTGGAGCCTGCTTCAGATTCTGTGTTTCCCCTCTCTCTATCCTTCCCCTGCTCTCACTCTGTTTCTCCCTCTTTCTCAAAAATAAACATCTAAAAAAGAATTGTAGTTAACCATTTATAGAAAAGCTAGTACGTATTAAAAATGTACTGATCAGAGTGGAATGTCTTTTGAAAAGTCAGAAAATTGGCAATATTTTAGTTTTTAATTATAGAACTATTACATGAATATATTCTTTTTTATAAAAAAGTCTCCATTCTGTCTTTCCTTATTTAAGGGTTTTGTGTATAACTTTCTAGGTTTTCCCTATGCTTTTATATGAGTATATATTTATATATGTACTCATAGAAACCGTAATGGCTTTGTCTGAATAAAGGCATGATATTGACTCTTTATGATCAGATGGTGTTATTTGAGGGTGTTTCATTCACTTATTCTTTAATTGAAGAAATATTTATTGAGTGTCTGCCATATGTCAGGCATTATTTTAGGAGCTAGGGAAATAACAGTGAGTAAAATAAGCAAAGTTATGTTTGTATTGGGTGAGACTGGACTTTGTATTAGGTTCCTGTGGCTGCTGTAACAAATTGCTGTAAACTTGGTGGCTTAAAACAACAGAAGATTGTGCTCTCACAGTTCTAGAGGCCAGAAGTGTGAAGTGTGTTGAAATCATGGTGTTGGCAGGACCACACTCTGGGAGCAATCTGTTCATTTCTGTGTCTAGAGGTTTCCCTGACATTTCTAGGCATGTGGCTGCATCACTCCAATCTCTGCCTCAGTCTTTATATCACCTTCTCCTCTGTGTATCTGTCTCACATTTCCTTCTGTATCTCTCTAATGAGGGATACATGTGATGACATTTAGAGACCACCTAGATAATTCAGGGTAGGCACCCTCTCCTAAGATCCTTAATTTTATATCATATCTGCTGCCATGTTTGTTAATACTCACAGATTCTGGGGATTAGAAAGTGAATATATCTTTGGAGGGGCTGTTTTTCTGCCTACCACAGACACTAAACAAAATAAATTAGTAAATAGTATATTAAATTAAGGGTAGTAAACGCTATGAAAAGGATGAGGAGGAGGAGTTTGGAGAGGGAGGGTTTCAGTTTTAAATAAGGTGGTCAGAGGAAGCCTTAAGAAGGAGACATCTGAACAAAGGTTTGATGGATGTGAGGAAGCAAGCCATGAGATCTGAAAGAGAGTGTTTCAGGTAGAGGGACCAGTAAAGTAACAAAGGGCCTGACTAAGGCAGAAGCATGTCTGGTCTGTGTGATGAATAGTAGGGAGGCCAGTGTGGCTGGAATAGGAAGTGCAAAAAGGAAGAGTAGTTAAGAGACAAGATTGGGGGTAATAGACCAGACCATGCCTTTGTAAAGAGATTGTTTTTCTCTGGATGAAATGGGAAACCATTGAAAGATTTGAGAAGAGTCACATGATCTGTTTTGAGTCACATCTAGCTACAGTTTTGAGCACAGAGTATAGGGAAATAAGTGCATTAACAGGGAGATCAATTAGGCTGTTTCAATCAGGTGAGAGACATGTGTGGTTTGGATAAGGTTAGTAGCAATGGATGTGGGGAGAAATAGTTTTGGGATATATAGTTGAAGGTAAAGAACCACTTGGATTTCCTGACAGATTGGATATATATTATGAGAGAGAGGTTTTTTTTTTTTATTTTTTGTTTACACTTATTTATTTTTGAGAGACAGTGAGACAAAGTAAGAGTGGGGGAGGGACAGAGAGAGACGGGGACACAGAATCCGAAGCAGGCTCCAGGTTCCGAGCTGTCAGCACAGAGCCTGATGCAGGGCTTGAACTCACAAACTGTGAGATCATGACCTTAGCTAAAGTCAGATGCCCAATCAACTGAGCCACCCAGGAGCCCTGAGTACAGACAGCTCTTTAGAGAAATTTTGCTGTATAGGAGAACAGCAAAATGAACATTATTTGCCGGGGGGGTGGGGGGGGGAGGGTGGAATGGGGCCAACAAGGGTGTTACAAAGAGGGGACAAATAATAGCATGCTTCTGTGCTGATGGGAATGCTCCAGTTGAGAGGGAAAAATTAATCATATAGCAGAGGGAGGGAGAGTTGCTGCAGTGATGTCCTTAAGTAGGCCACAAAAAATATTGGTCACAGCTTCAAGTTTATGGGTGTATGTTAGTTGGAGCATGTGAAAGTTTGCTTGTGATTATTTCAGTTTTTTCAGTGAAATAAGAAGCAAGCTCATCAGCTGAGAGTGATGATGTTAAAGAGTATTGGAAGTTTAATGAGAGAAGGAAAACTATGAAATTATAGTTTAGGAAAGAGTGAGAGAATTAAGGCCTATTTATTTAAAGTAAAACCCAGTTAGCACAGCTTGGTGTTGGTGTTTTTCTCCAGTTATGCTGAACTACAGGGGGACAGGTATGGAAAAGGTAAGGGAGGTTGTTTAATCAATTAACCAGAGATGGAGCTTTTTCCAGTTGGGTGTGATGATTTAAGAGGAAGGCAAGGAAATTGCAGGCGTATGCAACTAAGTGATTAGAGTCATTGATCGTAGAATTTAAGCTAGGGTAAAGAAGAGCAAACACAGTGGGAGAGAGGGACAGTGAATAGAAATGTAGATCCCAGTGAGGTCAGAGGATTGTTGGAGTTGGGTATGAAGTGAGTCAGCTGGAAAGAGTAGGTCACAGAGAGACATTGGAAATTGTCAGGGGATTGGTAATTGAAAGTTTGAGGGATATGACCATGGGTGTGGCTGAGGACAGAGATGACTGCAGGAGAGTTGTTTAAGGAACCAAGAAGCCAAGTATTAAAATCTTCGAGAATTAAGACTAGTATTGGAGAAAGTGACAATGACCCAGAAGCTAAAAATCATTGAGAAATGAAGGAGATTGACCTAGTGGTTGATAGATGACACAGCAATACGTGGGTGATTATGATGACATGAGATTCAAAGCTGAAGGCTTTTAAGGAGGAAGGAGGGAAAACTTTCTGAGGGTGTCAATGAGGTGCCCGCCTATAGGCCCAGTGGTATGAAGTTGGTGGCAGATAACATCTGCTGGAGAGGATTGCAGGGGAATCATTGTCCTCAGGGAGCATCTAGACAAATAGGAAGATGGGTGAAGATTAGGACGTATGCAGGGCATTATGGAGATTAGTGTGTGGATTATGAAGGATAACCTTTGAGTCTGGGGCTTGTTGTAGTGACTGATGCAAGTAAAGGGCAGGATGTGATCAGTCATCACTGATCTAGGTAGTGTTGTTGAGACTGAGCATTAGGAGGTAGTGAGGAGTACTATTTGTGACTTTCTCTTGTCCTCTGTAGATGAAGATGAAGAGGATCGGAGGGTCATTCAACCCCTACTGTGAGAGGGGTGACCTTATTCCCAAGTACAGGGCTCCTTATTGACTCCTGATGAAGGAGGATAGAAGGCTAGTTAACTTCTCATTTTTTTTTTAGATAGCAGATATTGGTTAAAACTTATCTTGTGTTATACGTAACTTGTCTTTTTCTGATCATAGGAAATAATGATATAGTACCTTTCTTCAAAAGTTGTGAAGTTGTCAGGGCGCCTGGGTGGCTCGGTAGTTTGGGCGTCAGACTTCAGCTCAGGTCGTGATCTTGCGGTTCACGAGTTCGAGCACCGCATCGGGCTCTGTGCTGACAGTTCAGAGCCTGGAGCCTGCTTCAGATTCTGTGCCTCTCCCTCTGTCTCTGCCCCTCTCCCGCTCGTGCTCTGTCTCTGTCTCTCTCTCTCGAAAATGGATAAACATTAAAAAAAAAATTTTAAAGAAAAGGAAAAGTTGTGAAGTTATTGAGGCATTTGGGTGACTCAGTTGGTTATGTGTCTGACAGCACGGAGCCTGCTTGGGATTCTCCCTCCTCCCCTCCCCAACTCGTGTGTGCACATGCTCACTCTCTCTCAAAAAATAAATAAATAAACTTTAAAAATCTTAAAAAAAAATTTGAACTTATTGCATAAAGGACCATTATATAATGGCATGCCAAACAGATTATAATGTATGTTTTATGAATGCCTGAATGTCTTTTTGATAAAGCAAGCAGAGGACTTCAGCCAAATTTAAAATCTTAAATCCTTGGGTATAAGTAGAAGGCATTTCTTGAAGTTTTGTGTGTAAAATGCACTAGTACTTCATTTTAGAATTTTTGACCAGTGACAGGAGGATTTTTTTTTTAAACAAGGCCTTTATAAAATAAATTTCTGATTGTACTTGTCGGTGTCTTTCTAATACACTTATTAGTGAATATCCCGACCAGTGGAATAAGAGCTTAAAAAAATGACAAATATGTTTTTCCCCATTTAGTTGGTGCTTCTCGTGCTGCTGTTGATGCTGGCTTTGTTCCCAATGATATGCAAGTTGGACAGACGGGAAAAATAGTAGCACCAGTAAGTATTGCAATAAAATATGCCATCCAAAATTCTATGGAGATAAAAAGTGTGTGTATGTGTATGTGTTTATATTTATACACTTTATATATATGTATAATTTACTGAATAACTATCTCAGTGATTTATGTTCTATTCAGTGTATCTAGGCAGTTAGCCATTACCATGGTGAACGTGTCCTCCTCACAAGGTCTGTGGATTTCTTGGTCTCAGTAATGTGCTTTGCAGTTCTTAAATCCAGCATTGTCTTTCAGATATTTTCTTAAGTTTTTATTCAAATTCCAGTGTCTTTCATGGGGTACCTGAGTAGCTCAGTCAGTTAAGTGTCCAACTCTTGGTTTCACCTTAGGTCATGATCTCATGGTTTGTGAGTTCGAGCCCCACCTCTGTCATTATTGTATACATTGACCCACATTTGGCCAGTGAGAGCCTCTTTGAGATGGTGGCTCCTGTGTCTTTTCTGACCTGTTCCCATCATTCTTTGAGCCCTTTCTTACTTTCTAACAGAACAATATATTCCAGGCTCATTTTGTACTTTTCCTATCCCAGCCTGGAATTTGTCTTTTCTCCAATGAGTCTTGGTGCCCTTTAACGAAGAATAGTATTTTGTAGGCAACATCTGGATGCTAGTTGCATTCATTGCTATTGGGATGTTGTTATTCCCAAGACCTCTCAGTGAAAAAATCTAGGGAATGCATATAACTGTGTGTATGTGTAGGCAAACACACATGCATAATTACATACAGTACACATTTACATCTGTATTTCTGAATCAGTCTCTATATATTGAAAAGTGTAAGGGCAACTGGGTGGCTCAGTCAGTTAAGCATTGATTTTGACTCTTGGTTTTGGCTCAGGTCATGATCTCATGGTTTGTGAGTTCAAGCCCCACATTGGGCTGTGTGCTGACAGTGTGGAGGCTGCTTGCGATTCTCTCTCTCCCTCTCTCTCTGCCCCTCCCCTGCTCACTTGGGAGCTCTGTCTCAAAATGAATTAAAAAAAAGAAAACTGTAGTTCACTTTGATACTGCCAATTCCAGTCTAATACCACAGAGTCAATTCCAGTTCTCTCCCTTTATCTTTTGTAATGCCCTTACCCCACTGTAAAAAACCTGGACCCTCCCAATATCCTACCCTGCACAGATGCCCTCCTTGCCCTGCTCAGGCTCTGACACTCTGCACTGAACAGTCCTTCTATATAGATACTCTTCCCACTTTGCTTGGACTCTGACACCCCTTTCTGGATCATTTCTTCCCAAAGTGCAGTTTTACATTCCTACCAACAATGTATTTGGGTTCCAGTTGCTCTTCATTTTTACCTACCAACATTTGGTGTTTTAGCTGTTCAAGTGCATGTGCAGTGGTACCTTATTGTGGTTTTAATTTGCATTTGCCTGATATCTAATCATGATGAACATTGTTGTGTTTTGGGGATTCACATGTCTTCCTTAAGAAGTGTCCATTTAACTCTTTGGCCCTTTTTTATTGAATTGCTTGTCTTTTGTTACTGAGATGTTGATATTATATATATTTATATATATAGTTATATTATGTAATTGTATAACCTTCTTGTCAGATATATTTTGCAAATATTTTCTCCCAAAGTGTGGCTTGCCTGTTTATTTTCTTAATGGTATCAGGTTGAGGAACTTCCCTACTATTCCCAATTTGTTGAGAGTTGTTACCATGAATGGTGGTTGAATTTTGTCAAACGTTTTTCTACACTTACTGAAATGATCATGTTTTTTCCTACTTTATTTTGTTAATATGATGAGTTACATTTTTGATTTTTGAAAGTTAAATCACTTTGAATTATAGTGATAAACCCTATTTGATCATGATAGGTTATCTTTTAAAAAAAATTTTTTTTTAATGTTTATTTTGTGTGTGAGAGAGAGAGAGAGAGAGAGAGAGAGCGCGCGAGCATGTGCGCGAGCCGGGGAGGGGCAGAGAGAGAGGGAGACACAGAATCCAAAGCAGGCTCCAGGCTCCGAGCTGTCAGCACAGAGCCCAATGTGGGTCTCGAACCCACAAACAGTGAGATCATGACCTGAGCTGAAGTCAGACGCTCAACTGACTGAGCCACCCAGGTGCCCTGTGATAGGTTATCTTTTTAATATATTGCTGGTTTTGATTGACCAGTATTTTGTTGAGGATTTTGAGGTCTGTCTTGATCAAAATAATCTGCAACTTTCTTTTTTAAAAATACTTGTCTAAAACAAATGAAAATACTTGTCTAATTTTGGTATCATCATGATGCTGCCTTCATAAAATGAGTTGAAAGATGTTCCCTCCTGCTCTATTTTCTGAATGAGTTTGTGTAAGATTGTATTTGCTTTGTTTTGTCTTAAATGTGATAGAATTCAGTAGTGATGTCATTTTGGCCCGGAGTTTTCTTTGGTGGAGTATTTGAGAGTTGACTCAATTTCTTTAATGGTTTTAGGGCTATTGAGATTTTCGATTTTATTTTGAGTCTGTTTGACTAAGTGATATGTTTCAAGGAATTGGCCCTATTCTTCTAAGTGGTCAAACGTATTAGATAAAGGTGTTTATGATACTGCTCTAATTGCTTTTTATTGTCTATAAGATCTTCTGAAGTGATAGGTCCTCTTTAATTTCTGCAATTGTAATTTGTGTCTTCTCTTTTTTGTTCACCTCTTCATCAGTCTAGTGAAAAGTTTCTAAAAAATTTTTAAGGGTTGTGTAGGTGACTCAGTTGGTTAAGTATCCAACCCTTGATTTCAGCTCAGGTCATGATCTCTCAGTTTGTGAGATCAAGCTCCACGTAGTGCTCTCTGCTGACAGTGTGGAGCCTGCTTAGGATTGTTTCTCTCCCTTTCTCTCTGCCCCTCCCCTGCTAACCCATGAACATGCTCTCCCTCTCAAAATAAATAAATAAACGTTAAAAAAAATGTTTTTTTAAATCTCATTGATCCAACTATTTTAGAATAATAGCTTTACTGAGGTATAATTCATATACCATACAATTCATCTGATTAAATGTTTAATTCAGTGGCTTTTAGTACAGTCACAGTTATACGACCATCACCTCAGTTAGTTCTGGAACATTTTCATCGCCCCCAAAAGAAACTGCATAGGTGTTTTGTTTTTGTTTTTGTTTTTTTCTCCAACTCCCCCAGGCCAAGGCAACTAACATTCTACTTTCTGTCTATGTAGATTTATTTGCCTATTCTGGATATTTCATGTTAATAGAATTATATAATATGTGGTCTTTTATGTTTTTTATTTTCATTTAGCATAATGTTTTTAAGGTTTATCTATGTCATAGTATTACTTTTTATTGTTAATAGTATTCCATTATGTGGATATGCCACCTTTTATTTATCCATTCATAATTTGATGGACATTTGGGTTGTTTTTACATTTTGACTATTATGAATAGTGCAGATATGAACATTCATGTATAAGTTTTTGTGTGGACCTGTATTTTAATTTTTCTTGAATGTGTATCTAGGGCTGGAATTGCTGGATCATATGTTAACTCTATGTTTAACCTTTGGAGGATCTGCCAAATTATTTTCCGTAGCAGCTATACCAATTTTTATGAACCAATTTTTGGCTTTGTTAATTGTTTTCGTTGTCTTTTTTTTTTATTTTTAGTCGATTTTTTTCTCTCTTAATTTTCTCCCTTGTGATGACTTTGGGTTTACCTTGCTCCTAAAGTAGAACTTTACTTCATCAACTTTGTATTGTTTATTTTTAAAATTTTGTAAAAAGTTTGTTTGTTTACTTACATACATATGTATGTATGTAATCTCTATACCCAGCATAGGGCTTGCATGCTTTTTTGACTAGGTCAGCCAAGTGCCCCTCTATTGTTTATTTTTAAATTTTTTTAAATTTGATGTTTATTTTTTTTTTTTTGTCTTCATTCATTCAGCTATTTATTTATTTATTTATTTATTTATTTATTTAATATATGAAATTTACTGTCAAATTGGTTTCCATACAACACCCAGTGCTCATCCCAAAAGGTGCCCTCCTCAATACCCATCACCCACCCTACCCTCCCTCCCACCCCCCATCAACCCTCAGTTTGTTCTCAGTTTTTAACGGTCTCTTATGCTTTGGCTCTCTCCCACTCTAACCTCTTTTTTTTTTTTTTTTCCTTCCCCTCCCCCATGGGTTTCTGTTACGTTTCTCAGGATCCACATAAGAGTGAAACCATATGGTATCTGTCTTTCTCTGTATGGCTTATTTCACTTAGCATCACACTCTCCAGTTCCATCCACGTTGCTACAAAAGGCCATATTTCATTCTTTCTCATTGCCACGTAGTATTCCATTGTGTATATAAACCACAATTTCTTTATCCATTCATCAGTTGATGGACATTTAGGCTCTTTCCATAATTTGGCTATTGTTGAGAGTGCTGCTGTAAACACTGGGGTACAAGTGCCCCTATGCATCAGTACTCCTGTATCCCTTGGATAAATTCCTAGCAGTGCTATTGCTGGGTCATAGGGTAGGTCTATTTTTAATTTTCTGAGGAACCTCCACACTGCTTTCCAGAGCGGCTGCACCAATTTGCATTCCCACCAACAGTGCAAGAGGGTTCCCGTTTCTCCACATCCTCTCCAGCATCTATAGTCTCCTGATTTGTTCATTTTGGCCACTCTGACTGGCATGAGGTGATATCTGAGTGTGGTTTTGATTTGTATTTCCCTGATAAGGAGCGACGTTGAACATCTTTTCATGTGCCTGTTGGCCATCCGGATGTCTTCTTTAGAGAAGTGTCTATTCATGTTTTCTGCCCATTTCTTCACTGGGTTATTTGTTTTTCGGGTGTGGAGTTTGGTGAGCTCTTTATAGATTTTGGATACTAGCCCTTTGTCCCATATGTCATTTGCAAATATCTTTTCCCATTCCGTTGGTTGCCTTTTAGTTTTGTTGGTTGTTTCCTTTGCTGTGCAGAAGCTTTTTATCTTCATAAGGTCCCAGTAATTCACTTTTGCTTTTAATTCCCTTGCCTTTGGGGATGTGTCGAGTAAGAGATTGCTACGGCTGAGGTCAGAGAGGTCTTTTCCTGCTTTCTCCTCTAAGGTTTTGATGGTTTCCTGTCTCACATTCAGGTCCTTTATCCATTTTGAGTTTATTTTTGTGAATGGTGTGAGAATGTGGTCTAGTTTCAACCTTCTGCATGTTGCTGTCCAGTTCTCCCAGCACCATTTGTTAAAGAGACTGTCTTTTTTCCATTGGATGTTCTTTCCTGCTTTGTCAAAGATGAGTTGGCCATACGTTTGTGGGTCTAGTTCTGGGGTTTCTATTCTATTCCATTGGTCTATGTGTCTGTTTTTATGCCAATACCATGCTGTCTTGATGATTACAGCTTTGTAATAGAGGCTAAAGTCTGGGATTGTGATGCCTCCTGCTTTGGTCTTCTTCTTCAAAATTACTTTGGCTATTCGGGGCCTTTTGTGGTTCCATATGAATTTTAGGATTGCTTGTTCTAGTTTCGAGAAGAATGCTGGTGCAATTTTGATTGGGATTGCATTGAATGTGTAGATAGCTTTGGGTAGTATTGACATTTTGACAATATTTATTCTTCCAATCCATGAGCAGGGAATGTCCTTCCATTTCTTTATATCTTCTTCAATTACCTGCATAAGCTTTCTATAGTTTTCAGCATACAGATCTTTTACATCTTTGGTTAGATTTATCCCTAGGTATTTTATGCTTCTTGGTGCAATTGTGAATGGGATCAGTTTCTTTATTTGTCTTTCTGTTACTTCATTGTTAGTGTATAAGAATGCAACTGATTTCTGCACATTGATTTTGTATCCTGCAACTTTGCTGAATTCATGTATCAGTTCTAGCAGACTTTTGGTGGAGTCTATCGGATTTTCCATGTATAATATCATGTCATCTGCAAAAAGCGAAAGCTTGACTTCATCTTTGCCAATTTTGATGCCTTTGATTTCCTTTTGTTGTCTGATTGCTGATGCTAGAACTTCCAGCACTATATTAAACAACAGCGGTGACAGTGGGCATCCCTGTCGTGTTCCTGATCTCAGGGAAAAAGCTCTCAGTTTTTCCCCCGTTGAGGATGATGTTAGCTGTGGGCTTTTCATAAATGGCCTTTATGATCTTTAAGTATGTTCCTTCTATCCCGACTTTCTCAAGGGTTTTTATTAAGAAAGGGTGCTGGATTTTGTCAAAGGCCTTTTCTGCATCGATTGACAGGATCATATGGTTCTTCTCTTTTTTTTTGTTAATGTGATGTATCACGTTGATCGATTTGCGAATGTTGAACCAGCCCTGCATCCCAGGAATGAATCCCACTTGATCATGGTGAATAATTCCTTTTATATGCTGTTGAATTCGATTTGCTAGTATCTATTAAGAATTTTTGCATCCATATTCATCAGGGATATTGGTCTGTAGTTCTCTTTTTTTACTGGGTCTCTGTCTGGTTTAGGAATCAAAGTAATACTGGCTTCCTAGAATGAGTCTGGAAGTTTTCCTTCCCTTTCTATTTCTTGGAATAGCTTGAGAAGGATAGGTATTATCTCTGCTTTAAATGTCTGGTAGAACTCCCCTGGGAAGCCATCTGGTCCTGGACTCTTCTTTGTTGGGAGATTTTTGATAACCGATTCAATTTCTTCGCTGGTTATGGGTCTGTTCAAGCTTTCTATTTCCTCCTGATTGAGTTTTGGAAGAGTGTGGGTGTTTAGAAATTTGTCCATTTCTTCCAGGTTGTCCAATTTGCTGGCATATAATTTTTCATAGTAATCCCTGATAATTGTTTGTATCTCTGAGGGATTGGTTGTAATCATTCCATTTTCATTCATGATTTTATCTATTTGGGTCATCTCCCTTTTCTTTTTGAGAAGCCTGGCTAGAGGTTTGTCAATTTTGTTTATTTTTTCAAAAAACCAACTCTTGGTTTCGTTGATCTGCTCTACAGTTTTTTTAGATTCTATATTGTTTATTTCTGCTCTGATCTTTATTATTTTTCTTCTTCTGCTGGGTTTAGGCTGCCTTTGCTGTTCTGCTTCTATTTCCTTTAGGTGTGCTGTTAGATTTTGTATTTGGGATTTTTCTTGTTTCTTGAGATAGGCCTGGATTGCAATGTATTTTCCTCTCAGGACTGCCTTCGCTGCATCCCAAAGCGTTTGGATTGTTGTATTTTCATTTTCGTTTGTTTCCATATATTTTTTAATTTCTTCTCTAATTGCCTGGTTGACCCACTCATTCGTTAGTAGGGTGTTCTTTAACCTCCATGCTTTTGGAGGTTTTCCAGACTTTTTCCTGTGGTTGATTTCAAGCTTCATAGCATTGTGGTCTGAAAGTATGCATGGTATAATTTCAATTCTTGTAAACTTATGAAGGGCTGTTTTGTGACCCAGTATATGATCTATCTTGGAGAATGTTCCATGTGCACTCGAGAAGAAAGTATATTCTGTTGCTTTGGGATGCAGAGTTCTAAATATATCTGTCAAGTCCATCTGCTCCAGTGTATCATTCAGGGCCCTTGTTTCTTTATTGACTGTGTGTCTAGATGATCTATCCATTTCTGTAAGTGGGGTGTTAAAGTCCCCTGCAATGACCACATTCTTATCAATAAGGTTGCTTATGTTTATGAGTAATTGTTTTATATATTTGGGGGCTCCGGTATTTGGCGCATGGACATTTATAATTGTTAGCTCTTCCTGATGGATAGACCCTGTAATTATTATATAATGCCCTTCTTCATCTCTTGTTACAGCCTTTAATTTAAAGTCTAGTTTGTCTGATATAAGTATGGCTACTCCAGCTTTCTTTTGGCTTCCAGGAGCATGATAAATAGTTCTCCATCCCCTCACTCTCAATCTAAAGGTGTCCTCAGATCTAAAATGAGTCTCTTGTAGACAGCAAATAGATGGGTCTTGTTTTTTTATCCATTCTGATACCCTATGTCTTTTGGTTGGCGCATTTAATCCATTTACATTCAGTGTTATTATAGAAAGATACGGGTTTAGAGTCATTGTGATGTCTGTATGTTTTATGCTTGTAGTGATGTCTCTGGTACTTTTTCTCACAGGGTCCCCCTTAGGATCTCTTGTAGGGCTGGTTTCGTGGTGACAAATTCCTTCAGTTTTTGTTTGTTTGGGAAGACCTTTATCTCTCCTTCTATTCTAAATGACAGACTTGCTGGATAAAGGATTCTCGGCTGCATATTTTTTCTGTTTAGCACACTGTAGATATCGTGCCAAGCCTTTCTGGCCTGCCAAGTTTCAAAGGAGAGATCAGTCACGAGTCTTATAGGTCTCCCTTTATATGTGAGGGCACGTTTATCCCTTGCTGCTTTCAGAATTTTCTCTTTATCCTTGTATTTTGCCAGTTTCACTATGATATGTCGTGCAGAAGATCGATTCAAGTTATGTCTGAAGGGAGTTCTCTGTGCCTCTTGGATTTCAATGCCTTTTTCCTTCCCCAGTTCAGGGAAGTTCTCAGCTATAATTTCTTCAAGTACCCCTTCAGCACCTCTCCCTCTCTCTTCCTCCTCTGGGATACCAATTATGCGTATATTATTTCTTTTTAGTGTGTCACTTAGTTCTCTAATTTTTCCCTCATACTCCTGGATTTTTTTTATCTCTCTTTCTCTCAGCTTCCTCTTTTTCCATAACTTTATCTTCTAGTTCACCTATTCTCTCCTCTGCCTCTTCAATCCGAGCCGTCGTTGTTTCCATTTTGTTTTGCATTTCGTTTAAAGCGCTTTTCAGCTCTTCGTGACTGTTCCTTAGTCCCTTGATCTCTGTGGCAAGAGATTCTCTGCTGTCGTCTATACTGTTTTCAAGCCCAGCGATTCATTTTATGACTATTACTCTAAATTCACTTTCTGTTATATTATTTAAATCCTTTTTGATCAGTTCATTAGCTGTTGTTATTTCCTGGAGATTCTTCTGAGGGGAATTCTTCCGTTTGGTCATTTTGGATAGTTCCTGGAGTGGTGAGGACCTGCAGGGCACTTCCCCTGTGCTGTGGTGTATAACTGGCGTTGGTGGGCGGGGCTGCAGTCCGACCCGATGTCTGCCCCCAGCCCACTGCTGGGGCCACAGTCAGACTGGTGTGTGCCTTCTCTTCCCCTCTCCTAGGGGCGGGATTCCCTGTGGGGTGGCGTGGCCCGTCTGGGCTACTTGCACACTGCCAGGCTTGTGGTGCTGGGGATCTGGCGTATTAGCTGGGGTGGGTAGGCAAGGTGCACGGGGGGTGGAGGGGCAGGCTTAGCTCGCTTCTCCTTAGGTGATCCACTTCAGGAGGGGCCCTGTGGCAGCGGGAGGGAGTCAGATCTGCTCCCGGAGGTTTGGCTCCGCAGAAGCACAGAGTTGGGTGTTTGCGCAGAACGAGCGAGTTCCCTGGCAGGAACTGGTTCTCTTTGGGATTTTGGCTGGGGGATGGGCAGGGGAGATGGCGCTGGTGAGCGCCTTTGTTCCCCACCAAACTGAGCTCTGCGGTCCGGGGGCTCAGCAGCTCTCCCTCCCTTTGTCCTCCAGCCTTCCCACTTTCTGAGCAGAGCTGTTAACTTAAGACCTCCCAGACGCTATGTCGCGCTTGCTGTTGGAACACAGTTCGTCAGGCCCCTCCGCTTTTGCCTGCCAGACTCGGGGTCTCTGCTTGGCCGGCGGGCCACACCTCCGCCCCGGCTCCCTCCCGCCAGTCCGTGGAGCGCGCACCGCCTCGCCACCCTTCCTACCCTCTTCCGTGGGCCTCTCCTCTGCGCTTGGCTCCGGAGACTCCGTTCTGTTAATCCTCTGGCGGTTTTCTGGGTTCTTTAGGCAGGTGTAGGTGGAATCTAAGTGATCGGCAGGACGCGCGGTGAGCCCAGCGTCCTCCTACGCCGCCATCTTCCCTCCCTCAATGTTTATTTATTTTTGAAGGAGAGAGAGGCAGAGCATAAGTGGGGGAAGTGCAGAGAAAGAGGGAGACACAGAATCCGAAATAGGCTGCAGGCTCTGAGCTGTCAGCACAGAGCCCGATGTGGGGCTCGAACCCATAAACTGTGAGATCATGGCCTGAGCTGAAGTCGGGTGCTTAACTGACTGAGCCACCCAGGCACCCCATGTATTGTTTATTTTTAAATATAAATATTAAATATATAAATTTCCCTCTTAAGCACTACTTAAGCTGCATCCCACAAATTTTGATATATTGTATTTTTATCTTTTATGTAAAAAATATTTTCTAATTTATAAAATTAGAAATATTTAATTTCTAAATATTTGTGGGTTTTTTCCCTAGAAAGCTTTCAATTATTGATTTCTAATTTAATTTTGGAGAATATCTCCTTAATATTTCAGTCTTAAACTTTATTGAGATTTATTTTAATGGCCTAACAAATGCCCTCTCTTGGTGAACACATGCACTTGAAAAGAGTGTATATTTTGCCATTAGACACTGCAGGAATAAATGTTAGTGAACTTTGAGGATATGATAGCAAAACTATCTGAAATGACAGAGAGAAAAACACACATACACACACAGGAAAAAAAAACAGAGCATTGTTGAGCTGTGGGACAACTTTAACAGGCCTGCTATATGTATGATTGGAACAGCAAAACTCTTTGAGGAAATAATGACCATAAAAGTTTTAAATTTGATGAAGTCTGTAAACCCACAGATCTCAGAAGCTCAGCAAACCCCAAGAACAGTAAACATGACAGAAACTGCAAGGCACATCATAATCAAATCGATTAAAGATTGATAAAAAAGTTCTTAAAAGCAGTAAAGAGACAAATGTGATTTAAATGCTCTAATCAAAAAGCAGAGACTGTCAGAATGTATAAAAAGCAAGACCTCATCTATGGCAATCCTAGTAATTGATAGAATAACTAGACCAAGAAATTCAGTAAGGGCATGAAGAGTATTTAGACCAGGGGTCAGCAAACTTTATCTGTAAAGAGTAATAAAGCAAATACTTTTTGTTTTATGGGTCATAGAATGTCTCTTGTAACTATTTAACTCTACTGTTGTATAGCAAACTTAGCCATAGACAGATCAGTAAATGAATGAATGTGGCTGTATTTCAGTAAAACTTTATGTACGGAAACAGACAGCAGTCCACATGTTCAACATTTACAGAACAGTGAGCCACATATCTTTCAGTACTTCTATGCTGGGACTCCAGTTACACATATTTTAAATATCTTTATATTCTTCCACAGGTTATGGAAGTTCTGTTCATTCTTTTTCATCATTTTTCCCTCTGTTCTTCAGATTGGGTAATTTCTGTTGGTCTACCATCAGGTCACTGACTCCTCTATAATTTTTAATTTGCTGTTAAAACCATCTAGAGAATTTCTTATTTTGGATTTTATATTTTCAGTTCTAGATTTACATTTGGTTCTTTCTATAATTTTAATTTCTCAGCTGAGATTTCTTATCTGTGTAATCATTGCAGATATCTTTTCCTTTACATCCTTGATCATACTTAAAATAGCTGCTTTAAAATCTTTGTGTGCTAGTTCTAAAATTTATGTTATTTCAAGGTTGCCCTTTGATTGTATTTTCGCATTTTCCTGTTTCATTATATGTGTGGTACAGTGGTTCTCAAAATTTTTGTCTTAGGATTCCTTTTAAAAATTGAGAGCTCTCAAAGAGCTTTTGTTTATTTGGGTCATACCTGTTGATACTTATGGTATTAGAAATTCAAACAGAAAATTTTTAAAAATTTGTTTGAAAATAATAAAATCATTTTTCATAATATAAATAACATTTGGGTTAAAAAACCAAATCTTCCAAAACAAAAATAAATTTAATGGGAATAGTTGCATTGCTTTACATTTTTGGCTTCATATTTGGTTTAATAGAAAATTACTAGATTCTCATTTCTGCTTCCAGTATGTTTTTTTATATTAGTCTGATTGAAGTATATGAAGAAAATCCACCATCACACAGATATATAAAGTTGGAAAAGAAGGGAATATTTTAATAGCCTTTTCAGAAAATTGTGGATATTCTTCTTTTATACTACACCAAAATTTGACAAGTAGTAATTTCTTAAAGGTTATTTGCAATGTGGAATACAAAACCATATTGATGAACTTTTCATATTTTTATATTAAAATCCATTGGTCTGTATTGCACTTTGAATAGATGTTTTACCATCTTGTAACATCATGCATGGTTCATTTAGAAAATACAGGCATATCTTGTTTTATTGTGTTTTGCTTTATTGTGCTTCACATATATTATGTTTTTTTTTAAATAAATTAATGGTTTTTGGCAACCCTGCATTGAGGAAGTCTATTAACACTATTTTTTCAACAGCATTTGCTCACTTTGTGTCTCTGTGTCACACTTTGATTATTCTTGCGATATTTACAAGTTTTTCATTATTTTTGTATTTGTTATGCCAATCTGTGATCAGAGATCTTTGATGTTATTATTGTAATTGTTTTGGGGTACCATCACCTCACCCATATAAGGCAGTGAATTTAATCGATGAACGTTTGTCACACAGAATACTAAAAAGATGTGTACTCAAAGGCCATGATTTAAAAAACTAATAATTTGCTTCATCATGAACAATCTTAAGTGAAACCAGCTTTTTTATTTTTAAAGTTTTTTAAACTGAGTATGTGGCCATGAAGAATGCAGTGACAACTAGTTCAGTTTGGTGCAGCTATCTTGATTAATGTTAAGGCAGCAGCATTTTGACCCACTATTGTTTTTTGCATCATCAGTACAAAAGTCAATACAGTTTTTCCAGGATAAATAATGAGATTCAAAAAAGTTATTTAACATTGATTATTTAATTTAGCACTATTTTTGTTGCCAACCATTCACATAAAGGAATTCTTTGATGATTAGTTGTTATTGATTCTGGACAAACAGAACTAAACACAAAACTCAAACTCCAAACTCTGTCTTCTCTTTTAGTTACCAGCCAGGTTACTTAAAAGCTATCTCACACATGTCGAATGCAGGCATCGCCAGAGTTTTGAGCATGGTATATATGCAGTCTGTGATTCTCTGTCTGGATTTTTTTCCTTCCTTCTCAGCTAATGTGGCAGCCACAAATTCTGTTTCTGTGTTTCCTTAACTGGTAAGACTGCAGGTTTCCATCCAAAGTGACTGCTTTCTGACTAGCTTTTATCCCCTGTGGGAAATCTGGAAATGCCCCAAGGGAGAAAATAGATGTATAAGGTAGGCCCATCTTATTATGCCTCCCTCCCCTACAGAATTCTGCCTTCTCCAGTGCTGCCTGTCTTGTCTCCAGTGCACTTAAACAGTTGCTGTCTGTATTTTCAGGAGGTTTTAGAGTTTTTCTCTGCAGGAGGATTAGTCTGATACAAGCTATTCATTCCCTCAGGGCCATAAGCAGGAGTTCTAAGGCCCAGAATTGAATGCATTATTTCACATGTACTCTGATGAGTACAGAGTTGGATTATTATCTTCCTGAATAATATTTTAATTAATGCTACTTAATATTACATTAGGTTTTTGGCAGCCATATCCCACTGTTGGCATGTATTACACTTGTGGACATCCAAAATCTTAGTCTTCTCCTTCGCCCGTATTTTATTGCCAACCATGTCTCCCTTATCTAATAATAATAAAGTATTCCTTTGTGTTTAAAGCTGAACTGTTACTTTATTAAATTTGGGTTTTTGTTCTCAACCATTGGAAACCTCTTGAATCTTTTTTTTTAATTCTTTTTTTTTTAATGTTTCTTATTTTTGAGAGAGACATACACAACAGAGCCTGAGCGGGGGGACGGACAGAAAGAGAGGGAGACACAGAATCTGAAGCAGGCTCCAGGCTCCCAGCTGTCAGCACAGAGCCTGACACAGGGCTGGAACCCACAAACCATGAGATCATGACCTGAGCTAAAGTTGGACACTTAACCAACTGAGCCACCCAGGTGCCCCGAAGCCTCTTGAATCTTTTAAAGCTTGTTTTTTTCTATTCACATTCCAGTCAACTTTATATTCTTTGAAGATCCTGTGTTCTATTTTGTTGCCATTTTGTATAGCTATGGAAAGCATCACCACAGTTCTCTCTGATGAAAATAGTAAGAAGTTCCCTATTCAGGTAAGGGGACACAAAGGCAAATTTTGTTATCCTCACAAAACACTTTTACTTTTGTTTTTGATTATTTGAGAAAATGTAAAATGCCCAGAAAATGCCATGAATTTAGTTATACTATTAAATACATTTTTATTTTATCATTCACAGCAGTTTATACCATATAGATATGGAAGATTATTGAGTGTGTGTGTGTGTGTGTGTGTGTGTGTGTGTCTAGCATGTTTATGGATTCATGCTTCCTGCAAGAATTAAGAATTTAGACCGAGGGATAGGGAACCACTGGTTCAGCTTACTGTTGCAACAAAGACTTCTGTATTCCTCTTTATTTTTTAATTAACCTTATATTTGGAAGTAATTTCAAACTTAGAAAAAGTTGAAAATTAAAAATAGTACAGTATAGGGGTGCCTGGGTGGTTCAGTTGGTTAAGCGTCCAACTTTGGCTCAGGTCGTGATCTCACAGTTGGTGGGTTTGAGCCCTGCGTCAGGCTCTGTGTTGACAGCTCAGAGCCTGGAGCCTGCTTCGGATTCTGTGTCTCCCTCTCTTCTCTCTGCTCCTCTCCCACTCATGCTCTGTCTGTCTCTCAAAAGTGAATAAACATTAAACAAATAAATAAAAAGAATAGTACAATACATATGTATATACACATATATACACAAATTTTCCCTGAACATGCGACAGTAACATCATGACCCCTAGATATTTCAGTGTGTATTTCCTAAGAAAGAAATATTTTTTTATATAACCAAAGTATAAAGTATATTTAGATTTTGTCAGTTTAAATTCTAATTCCAAGTTTCTATATTATAATGGAATATTCCAACTTTATCATTTAGCTTAGTAACCTTCATTATACTACTGTCCCATCTCCATATGGAATCCAGTTTAGGGTCAAGTATTGCATTTAGTTGCTATAGCTCTTTAGCCTTTAGTCTCATGGTTGTAGTAAGGAATAACTCTCACTTCTTATTTAGCCTCAGTCTTAGGCAGGCCCTCTGTACCCAGACCTCAGGGCTGGGGCTTTCTTACTCCTGTTCCCCACCCCTCTACATGTAGCCAAA
The DNA here is from genome assembly GCF_018350215.1 of Panthera leo. Classification (NCBI taxonomy): domain Eukaryota; kingdom Metazoa; phylum Chordata; class Mammalia; order Carnivora; family Felidae; genus Panthera; species Panthera leo. The sequence goes on along the minus strand of NC_056684.1, from coordinate 29,149,718 downwards.
CTCTGCCTTTTGTCTCTTGCAGGGAGGTGCTGGGTGGCATTTTGGTCTTGGAATAACTTAGGTGGAAGATAGAGTTTGGAGATACGTAAGCAAATAAATTTTATTCTGTTCATTTGCTAGAGCTAGTATGTAAGTTTGGCACTAGGCTTTCTAGGAGCCGGTTCATATTGGGAAACAAGATCAGTGTCCTGATTTACAGTGTCCCTAAGGTAAAAATAAACTAATTGCACATGGGAAGCATAACTTGGCCTGTTATCAAGATCAGAGAGAGATATTTATCCCTTGAGCCCTCATAAAGAGGACACTATTGATTAACATCCTCAACAATACCTTTACTATAAATAGGACAGTGGTTTCATAGGGTGTTTTTTTAATAATGTCCCTCAGTGTCAGCCAGTTGCCTAATATTTTAGGTACAGTTCTGTAAGGAGCCAGAATTATTTGGTTTGGGGCTTGCTGGTGTGGTTTTCCCAGGATAAAATTTCAGAGTAGTGATTTAGTTGTAGAACTCTTCTTCAGATGAAATCTTATCAGGAAGCCCCATGAGTAGCAGGGAAAGTGGAAATGAAGTGGGGTGGTATAACCAAGAGGGCTGCTAACATAGCCCTTTCCTTTCTCTTTTTCCTGAAAAGGTCTCTATGGCCCCTCTGCAGAATAACTAAAGCCCTGAGCACATTTTAAAAAATCACTTGTCCATGAAAAACTGGATTGCATAGCCTCATATAGTTTTCCACAAATAGATCTACCTGAAATGAATTTCGATTTTGCCCTCTGTTAGTGTATATCAATATTATGTTGTACCAATTTTTCAAGCTCTTTATTTAGTGTTATTTCCCCTATTCTCAGGCACTGATCTTTCTCCTTCTACTTCAGAAGTCAACTTGTTTTCCCTATAAAAGCAAAACAATACAACTTACCTTTATACATCAAAGAAAGAGGTGAGCCCTTTCTAATTTAATGCTAATCTCTCTAACCTGTCCTTGGATTCCATAAATTCCTACCTCCTTCAGGATAGTCCATTATTTACTCCCATGCTCTGGATTCAGAACCTCTCTGTCTCTACTGGCTCATTTTCATAATCTTTTTTTTTTTTTTAATTTTTATTCATTTTTGAGAGAGGGGGTCAGAAGGGGCAGAGAGAGCAAGAAAGAGAATCCCAAACAGGCTCTGCCTGTCAGCTCAGAGCCCCATGTGGTGCTCGAACCCACAAACTGTGAGATCATGACGAGCTGAAATCATGAGCTGGATGCTTAATAGACTGAGCCACCCAGGCGCCCCTCCTTTTTATAATCTTAAAAAAGAAAATTCAGGGCTCCTGGGTGGTGCAGTCAGCTGACCATCAGACTTTGGTTCAGCTCATGATCTTACATTCGTGAGTTTGAGCCCTGCATTGGGTTCTGTGCTTACAGCTCAGAGCCTGGAGCCTGCTTTGGATTCTGTGTTTCCCTCTCTGTCTGCCCCTCCCCTGCTCACGCTCTGTCTCTCTCTGTCTCTCAAAAAATTTTTTAAAAAGTTAAAAAAAAAAAATCCTTTGTCTTCCCAACAGCCTCTTTTCCCCACTAAGCTATCACCCATTTCATCTCTCTTGTCAGGCTAAGCTTAAAAAAGTAGCTTACATTTGCTAAATCCACTTTGCTTCACATTCTTTTCTATTCATTTTTAAAATAGGCATATATAAAAATAATATAGTAAACACCTTTGTTTTTACTACTAAATTAAAAAATATTATAATACAGTTGAAACCCCTGTGTACTCTTTCTTTAATATATATGCTTCCCTTCTCTCAAAAAGTAACCATTACCCTAAATTTGATGATGGTGATTTCATACATCTCACTTTTACTGTGTATCTACAGTTCCCTAAACAGTCTGTAGCTGAACTTTTCAACTTGAGTACTATGAATGATTTACAAGTGTGACGAGATGTTGATCCTCTCAGCCTTTGGAACAGGAGACATTATGACTAGCCGGTTTTGTAGCCCAGTGCACCATACAAATGGTACCATTTTCTGTGTGCCATGTTGTAAAAAAGTTGAGAAACACTGATAGGTAATATCGTTTTGTATATGTTTTGAAAACATTATATCAACAGCATACTGTATGTGTTCTTTATGTTTTTAAGTCTCATGTTTGAGATTCTTCCATTTTAATTCAGGTGAAGGTTTTTCATTTGTGTTTCATTGATGTATGGTATTCTGTTATATAAATATATCACACTTCACCCATTTTCCTACTAATGGATGCTTATTTAGGTAGTCTATAATTTCTGCTGTTATAAATACTGTTCCTTGAAGATTCTTCTGGCTCCTTGTATGTTAATGTTTCCCCAGAGAAGTATGCCTGAGAGTGAAACTGCTTGATTACCGGAAATGAAGTGTTCACCAAAGTGGCTGTTTACACTTACCAGCAGTTTATAAAACTTACCTTCTCCCATCCTCTTTGAACTTTGGTATTTTTGGTTTTTTAAAGTTTTGTGGTTCTGGAGATAGATGGTAGTTCTGGAGATAGCAGTGATGGTTTGCACGGTAAGGCAAGTATACTTAATGCCACAGAACTATGCTTAGCAGTGATTAAAATGGTAAATTTTATGTTATGTATACTTTGCCACAATTGTTTTAAAAAAAGCTTTGCTAGTCTAATGGGCATGAATCTCAGTTTTTTATTTGCTTTTCCCTGATACTAGTGAGGTATCTTTATATTCTAAATTCCATTAATGTTTTTTTTTTCTCTCTGAATTTCCTGTTCCTATCTTTTTGCCCATTTTTCTATTGAATTATTCTTATCAACTCTGGAAGTTTTTAATATCTTTTGGATACTAATCTTTTGGTTATGTGTGTCGCATACATGTTCTCTCAGTTTTTAGCCATCTTTTCCTTTTCTTTATATCTTTTGATAAACAGAAGCTTTTAATTTTAATGTGGTTCAACTTACTGTTTTCTTTTTTGGTATCTACTGTCTGTATTGTGTTTAAGAACTATTTTGGGGCGCCTGGGTGGCTCAGTCAGTTAAGCATCTGACTTCAGCTCAGGTCATGATCTCGCAGTCCGTGAGTTCAAGCCCCGCATTGGGCTCTGCTGACAGCTCAGAGCCTGGAGCCTGTTTCAGATTCTGTGTCTTCCTCTCTCTCTGACCCTCCCCCATTCATGCTCTGTCTCTCTCTGTCTCAAAAGCAAATAAATGTTAAAAAAAAAAAAATTTTTTTTTAAAAAGAAGTATTTCCTGGAGCGGCTGGGTGGCTCAGTCGGTTAAGCGTTCGACTTTGGCTCAGGTCATGATCTGACAGTTCATGGGTTCAAGCCCCGCATGGGGCTCTGTGCTGACAGCTTGGAGCCTGGAGCCTGCTTTGGATTGTGTGTCTTCCTCTCTCTCTGCCCCTCCCCTGCTCGTTCTCTGTCTGTCTCTCTCAAAAGTAAATAAACATTAAAAAAATATATTTCCTAAGACAAGGTCTTATGATACTCACATGTATGTGTTTTGAAAACTTTTAAAATTTGCTTTTCACATTTTAGTTTATAATCTACTTGGTTTTATTTTATTTTTTATTAAAAAAATTTTGTTAATGTTTTTATTTATTTTTGAGACAGAGAAAGACAGAGCATGATCAGGGGAGGGGCAGAGAGAGAGGGAGACATAGAATCTAAAGCAGGCTCCAGGCTCTGAGCGGTCAGCACAGAGCCCAACACGGGGCTTGAATTCACGGACTGTGAGATCGTGACCTGAGCTGAAGTCGGATGCCCAGCTGACAGAACCACCTAGGCGCCTCTACTTGGTTTTATTTTGATGTTTGGTGTGAAGTAGGTGTTCAGTTTTTTCCTTGTATGACTAATCTCCTCCTCCACTGGTCTCTAGTGTTACTTCTTACAAGTTTATATAGCACACAAGTCTATTTCTGGGCTCTCTGTTCTGTTCTGTCAGTCAGTGGTTTATCATTGTACCTGTACTGTATCTAAAGCTTTAGTAATAAAATTATGTAGTTGGGCAGTATCCCTTTTTCCCCATTCTTCTCCAGAATGGTCTTAGCTGTTCTTGGCTCTCTGCCTTTCTCTTGCAGTTTTAGAATTAGTTTGTCAAACTCCACAGTTGAAGTTTTGATTGGAAATGTAGGTTGTTTTGCCCAAATTTAGAGTGATTCTTGCTATTGTGTAGTTATTGAAAATTCAGAGAACCTTAAATGATAAGAATTCACCAAGGTTTTCGACATAATATATTTAAAACACCAATTACTTACTTGTTTCACACTTACTAAACTCATTATTTAGTATGTTTCTGGACAGAAGGCAGTGATACTGGATGGTGTCAAATATTTCTTCTGCATTGCTCCAAACATGTATGAATTGTTATATGAGTAAATAATGAAAGATTTGCTAAAGGCAAATAATTCTTAGTTAATAACCAACACCATATAATATACTGATTGAGGACTTGCCCAGGTGAGATTTGGTCATGAGAATTAGGAGAATTCAGTGGTGAGTCAGGGTGCATGGGAGGAGTTGGTAAAGGGGCTCACATTCAGATGCTGAGAGGTGGTGGACAGTTTTCTTGTGTCCTAAGACTCCAGAAATAGATGCTGTGAATCATTGTCCAAAGCCAGGTAAGCAACAAGATTAAAAAAAATCTCAAAATGGGTATCTCTTTGTGTTCCCATTAATTGTAGTTATACAGTGTGAACATAAGATACGATCCTGTCAAATAGCTGAGATACAACTGTTGAGTGGACACAAAAGTCTCTATGAGATTCATAAACACTTTACATGTGCACTCATGCAAATTCATTATTATTCTGTAAAAAAATTTATTTGAATAGTGAGTTCTATATTTAAAAAGTACAAGTTGTAACAAATATTCAGGCAGCAAAAATTCAAGTGAACTTATGGATGCATAGATTTAATTGGGGTGAGTTGACATCTTTGCAATATTTTGTCTTCTATACAACACCATGATTTTATGTCTCCATTCAAATAGTTTTATAATTTCTTTATAAATGTATACAGATAAATAAGGAATGCAATTGATGTTTATATATTGCTTTCATTAATTTATCTGTAGATTCTTGGGTGTTGTACATGCATAGTCATGTCTTGTCTTCTGGAAATAATGAAATTTTGTCTTATCCTTTTGTTTGATTTTTTTTTTTTTTTTTTTTTTTTTTTGGTGCTGTGTCAGCTATTAACCTGGACATTGTTAATAGAAGTGGTGATAGTAAATACCCTGTCCCTTATTTTCCAGGAATTTCTTCTAGGTTTCACCACTAGGTATGATGTTTGCTATCTGTTTTATCAGATTAAGAAAAACAAGAAACAGAAGTTTTCTATAATAGTGTCATATAATTATTGCTTACTTGCTTGCTTGCTTGTATAACCTTGGACAAATCACTTCTGTGTACCACAGTTTTCTCAACTGTATAATGGTGATAATAGTCTCTATCTCATGGTAAATAGTAAAGATAGAATAAGTAATATGTAAAACACTTAAAACCATACCTCACATATAGTACAAGTGTTATAAAAGTATAGAAGTATAAAAATAGCCATATTTTTATAATTATAAATCCTTGTTTGCTAAGAGATCTTTTGTTTTGAAATCATGAACAGATATTGAAATCTTATTTCTATAACTCATATTTGGCAGTCTCATTGGATTTTGTTAGGACATTAATTAATATTTGTTGAGCTTAGTAGAGTGTCAGACTTAAACTATGACTAGAATTTAATTTGGCTTTTTAAGGCTTGGCATATTTATTGGTACTTCCCATTTTATGTTTTTCTCTGAATTGCCTTTTAGAAGCTCTGTTTGACTTTACGTCCTATCCATCCAAACATATAGGCTTATTGCAATCATTAAAGAATCTGTTATCTACTGCCAGGGAAATATGTTTTTACACTTAGTGCAACTTCTTAGTGGAAGTAGATTACTTTGTATTTTGGTATTTTACTAACAGATCAGTGGTCTGTTTATAACTCTGAGAGTAGGGGAATAGTTACTAGGTGAAGAAGCAGTTTGGGGGAATTTACCAAAACAAGAAATTTTGTTTTGGGGGTTCTTTTTTGAAAATACACTTATGCTGAAAAAGTCTGTGTAGGAGCAAACTTTATGTAGAGTTATTTGTATACAGCTGGGACTGAATTTATGGACTGCTTTTCTGACTTGCTAAAAAGCTAAAGATTGACAAGCCCTTTCATACTGCATTATCCAGCTTGGCTTTTAACTCCAAGAGAACTGTGTTCACAAATTGATGCTCTATTCCTTTGGGGTTGGTATAGAAGCATTAAATTGTACTAAAATATTCATATGTGAGTGCATTTAGCTGAAAGCAATTGATGTTCTATTCCCAAGAGGGCAAAAAGAAATGCTGTATGGACCTGCAGTCCAGAAAACACCCTAAGCATGCTTCTTAAAGGTAATTACGTGGCCAGGATGATCAGAGTCCTTACAGTGAAGCTTAAAATGACAAAGGAGAAGTTGTAGAATTTATAAACTGAGGTTAATATGTATAAATTGTTCAGTTGTGCAACAGTTAAAAACTTAATTGGTAAAAATTAGTTCTAATTACATCTTTGAGTTCAAATTATAGCTTTGATTTATTTTCTTAGCTTATTTTCTGATTTTTATTAGACTGATTTCTTTAAACATTTATTCCCAAAGACCAAGATCAGTGAAGTTTTTTATTCATTACTATTTTATATATGAGGTTGAAATTTTTAACTTTTGGAGAGTCTTGAGCTCTTTTTACATGTATAACTTTAAAAGCATGCCACTGTTATGATAAACTGACATGTCTTGTAGGCAGTCAATCTAATTTAACAACTGGCATGAAAATCAATAAGAGTAGACAGATCTTTGTTGCTTTGTTGTAGCTATCTTTGTGTGCTAACTTGAAAAGAATAAAACTATTCTAAATTTCTATTTTTATTCTAATTGTATTTTTGGTTCTTTCATGTAAAAGCTAATTTATTTTCTCATGTATAGTTTCAGATGTGATAAACATGCACACAAATGTCAGAGAACATAAGACATTGTAAATTAAATAAAATGGAGAATTGATCATTTAGCATACATACTTCTGTCCTTGTGTTCACTTTAGGGCCAAAGATAATTGAGCACTAAAATCTTGTATAAAAGAACATTTGAATGACTTAATCTAATATCATTCTATATTAATATTAACTGAACTTAGTCTGAAAAGGAATTTGGGAAATGGTGTTTGGGACAGAAGAATGTATTCCATTTCCTTTTTTGTTTTTTTAAAGTTTATTTTAGAGAGAGCATGTGCATGAGCTGGGGAGGGGCAGAGAGAGAGAGAATCCCAAGCAGGCTCTGAGCTGTCAGTGCAGAGCCCAACATGGGGCTCAATCTCAGTGAGATCATGACCTGAGCCGAAAACCAAGAGTCAGTTGTGTAACCAACTGAACCACTCAGGCGTCCCCTCTATTTCCTTGAAGTGAGGTTACTTAGAGGGTCTCTGGTTAGGTTGGATGAATAGTAAATTTATTATTTTCTTACAGGTACTTTATTTTTCCATATTATTAGTGCCACTAAAAGTCTTATAACTTTAGAAAGTACTTCAAAGAGTCTTTGTGTAACTTGGGCTGAACTTTACAACTCTGGTTGCTTTTTTTTTTATCTTAAAAAAATTTTTTTTAACGTTTACTTATTTTTGAGAGAGAGACAGTGTGAGCAGGGGAGGGACAGAGAGAGAGAGGGAGACACAGAATCTGAAGTAGGCACCAGGCTCTGAGCTGTCAACACAGAGCCTGATGTGGGTTTCAAACCCACAAACCACAAGATCATGACCTGAGCTGAAGTCAGGCACTTAACCAACTGAGCTACCCTGGCGCCCCTAAATTTTACTTTTTAGAACAGTTTTAGCTTTACAGAAAATTTGCAAAGAAACTACAGAGAATTCCTATAAATCTTGTACTTGGTTTCCCCTATTATATTTCTTTAACATTATGTGAACTATTTATTTTTTATAATTGTCAAGACCACAAGATTCTAGAACTTAAGTTTTTTGAAGATGGAGAATTATGTGAAGGCTTCTGTCAAGGTGATAACTTTCTAATAACTTTTTTATTATGGTATAAAATCTAATAAAATCTGCCATTTCAACCATTTTTGAGTGTACAATTCAGTGGTATTAATTACATTTACAGTGTCATGTAACCATCACCACTGTCTATTGTCCAAAATTTTCATCACCCCAAACTGAAACTGTATACCCATTAAGCGGTAACTCTCCATTGCCTAACCCCCACCCCTGTTTCTGGTAATCTCTGTGTACTTTATGTCTCTGTGATTCTTGCCTATGCTAGGTATTTCAAGGAGGTGGAATCATATAATATTTGCCCTTTTGTGTCTTATTTCATTTAGCATGATTTCAGATTTCATTTATGTTGTAGCATGTATTAGAATTTCATTTCTTTCTATGGCTGAAAAATATTCCAGTAATCTTCCATGAACATTTTGTTTATCCATTTATCTGCTGGTGGGTATTAGGTTGGTTTGTTTTCACCTTTTGCCTATTGTGAATAATGCTGCTATGAACATTCACATACAGGTATCTGTTTGAGTCTGTTTTTAGTTGTTTTGAGTATACATCTAAGAGTAGGATTGCTGGGTCATATGGTAATTCTGTGTTTAGCTTTTTGAGGAACCTTCAAACTGTTTTCCTCTGGTTACTTTATAGCTCTCATGAGGTCCTTGGCATAGAAGTTACCTTAAGAATTTTAGAGTAAAGATCAAGAAATGCTGTGCAGAAGCAATGGCCTAACTCTTCTTAGTAGTTTTAGGAAAGCAGCAGCTTGGTAAGTGAAAAGAATACTGCCTGGAGGTCAGGTTCTAGTGCCATCTCTGTTTTGTGGACCTCAATTTTTTCATTGATACAATAAAGTGATTACATAGATAATCTTAGAGATGCCTTACTACTCCCAAATTCTATGTATGTATATATAATTTAGCATGTTCTGACTTAGATCAACTAAAACCTTGCTGACAAAAAATTTTATAGTCAGATTTCTTACCTGACCTGCTAAAATGCAAAGGTCTGTAATAGACTGATTGTATATCTAAGTGTTTTGATGGCATATACCCAAATATTTCAATGTAAATTAATCACCTGAATAATTTTAGTAAAGTATATAATAATATTCACTTTTTCTGGCTTATGTTTAAACTTGCATTGCAAGTCACAATGCAGTTGATGTTCTTATTTTCTAAAAAAAATCTTTTAACTTTGCATTTGAGCAAATGGGTTATTAAATTTATATTTTGAACTAAATAGGTGTATAATGAAGTATATGCTAGTGGTATAATTTGTCATCTGCTTTGGACATTGTAACTAAGCTGTTGTGAAGAAGACATTTACTTGGCTTCTTCTGGGGAGAAAAGGTGGGCCAGGAGAAAGAATATAGAAGTACTTATGTCTAAAGATGAATTTAGGATTTCAAAGAATCTTTGTCTAAAAAATCCAAGCTATATATTCTGTGCCTGGTGAACACCAAGTCCATCACATTCATGTGAGGAACCTTCCTTCAGAGGCTGCATGAAGACTGTTACTTTTTTTTCCTAAATGGGCTTTCTGGCTTTGCTTCTAGGCCTTTCCCATTAGGTTATTTAGAACCAGATACTGACTTCATTGAAAACTGGATCAAAGTTTTTATCTGAAAGTATTGGCTAGTTTTTAGTACATGTTGTATAAACATTGTCAACAACAATTAAGAAATAATTTCCAACTCTTGCCTCTTCTGTGAGTCAGTCTCTGACGGACTTGTAGCTAGTCTGTGTTTATGGAGGGCCTGCAAATTCCAATTGACATGCAAGTGGTTGGTAGAGAGAGGAATGTAAAAGATGTAGCTTATGTCCCTTCTCAGAATATGAAACTTATAGCTGTTGTACTAACTGATATCTTTAATAACATGGGATAAAAATTGTTAGCTAAAATTGATAGTACTTTTTTGTATATAAACTTCAGTTTATATATAACTTAAGTTTATATATAAGTTAGCTGTTCATTTCATCTCATCTTGTGTTAGTGTTTTTTCTCTAAGGTAAATATGCTCACTGCACTTTTATAGACTAGTGGCTTCAGTTGAAGCATATTACCAGTACTGTCATAATATTCAGTTATTTGTGGTGTAGTAGAAAATGTACTGAATTTAATATTAAAGTACTTGGGTCAAGAAGCTGGCCTTTTATAGGTACACTATATGTATAACCTTCAACAACACACCAAGCCTGCCTGAGCCTGTGCTTTCTCTTCTATAAAATGGGAATACTTTTTAAAAATTTTTTTATTAAAAAAATTTGTTTAAATGTTCATTTATTTTTGAGGAAGAGTGTGAGTAGGGGAGGGAGAGAGGGAGATATAGAATCTGAAGCAGGCTCCAGGCTCTGAGCTGTCAGCACAGAGCCTGATGTGGGGCTCGAACTCGTGAACCACGAGATCATGACCTGAGCCGAAGTCAGATGCTTAACCGACTGAGCCACCCAGGTGCCCCTAAAGTAGGAATAATTTCTATCCCATAGAGTTATTGTTATAGTTAAGTGAGATAATGTATGTAAAGTACACCATGGAACTCTAATGATTAGTATACCATCTTGACTCCTGATAAAACCTGAGGTAGTCCTAGTATAGGAGCATTATCTAATGGCTGGGACATACCTTCAGCTTTAAACCAAGAGTATGGGTAATGTCCTCCATTCATGTTAAAACTTAGTTTAGCCATAATCCTGCCTGAGAACTTCATAATATAGGCAGAGAACTGTTGGAGAAAAGACCCATAGATAGTTGTGCCTTGTGTTTTGGAGCCTCTTCCAAAAAGAAAAGAAGCTTAACACAATTTGGCAAACAGAGGAAATAGTTTGGCCTTTTAAATGAGCAACAGAATGAAATACAGCAATATTAATGCACAGGAGATTTGCAGTAATTAGAAAATATAGTTTGGTGAATCTACTTCTCAGAGATATTCATTATTTGCTATGATAAATTCCATTTAATTCCTAACATGGCATTTGTCCTCTGTTTGTGTGTTGTGTTTTAGCTGTAACAGTTGCTGTTTAAGGTAATGCTTCTGTAGTCTTCTAAATAAGAAGGTTGAGAAAGCATTTGTTATCTTGTAAAACTGTTGTCCTGTCTGCGACAGTCTTAGGGGTATTGTTTTTGAGCACGTAATATTGGATCTCTGAACTCTAGAATTGCTTTTATGTTGCTTCCCTAGCTCTGGAAAAGGAGACTGTTGGTAGAAAAGAAGTTTTAAACCGATTTTTAAAGAGATGAAGCAAGGGTGCCTTTGTGGCTCAATAGGTTGAGCGTCCGACTTTGGCTCCCGTCATGAACTTGCAGTACGTGAGTTTGAGCCCCGTGTTGGTCTCTGTGCTGACAACTCAGAGCCTGGAGCCTGCTTTGGATTCTGTGTCTCCCTCTCCCTCTGTTCCTCCCCCCTTGGCACACTGACTCTCTCAAAAATAAATAAAGATTTTTAAAAAATTATTTTTAATTTGCTTAAAAAAAATAAAGAGATGAAGCAATGTTGGCTCAGCTTCTCTGCTCTGAAAGCTTCTAATTAAACTAATGTATTCTTATTTTGTATAAACAAAAAAGTAAATGTTTACACCTTTCCTTTCTACTTTTTTAAAGTAAAGCAGATCTGAAGTTGCTATAGGCAGAATACTGCCCAATTCCAGGAAAAAGTGAATGTATGAGTTTATGTCATAAAACTCATGTAATTTCAATTTCATATATATATGTTTTACATAGCCAATATGGGTCTTGGTATCGAAACTGGGGAATGTATCTCTCTATATTAAGATTGTGTTCGAATTTTGCAAAGAAATTTACCCCAACTTTCTAAACCAGTCTAGGAAGATGGGCGAATTTCTAGCTTTACAGCTAGTGCTAAATGCAATAAAGAAACTAATAGGTATCAATGAAAAGAAATTTTTCCAATACATTATCCCAGAAGAATTGTATCAAATTAATAACTTCCTTGAGATGCTGGTAGTTGCCGCTTTAAAGTGGAATTTAGGGGTGCCTGGGTGGCTGAGTCAATTGACTCTTGATTTTGACTCAGAGCATGATCCCAGTGTCATGGTATTGAGCCCTGCGTCAGGTTCCATGCTGCTCATGGAGCCTGCCTGAGACTCTCTCTCTCTCTCTCTCTCTCTCTCTCTCTCTGCCCCTCTCCGCCACTCTCTCTCTCTCAAAATAAAAAAAATAATAAAAAGTAAAGTGGAATTTAGATAATAGTTGGCTGTCCTTTGCCTTCTACTTTAGAGATTTAGTGATCATTTAGTAATAACATTAATAATAACACCAAACATATTTTGAACACTATGCATGCACTGTGTTATTTAATAATCACAACAGTTGTATTAGCTGTAGTTATTTATCTCCATTTTGCACATGAGGGGATTGAGATTTTGAGAGGTTAAATAATTTGCCTGAAAACAGATGGTAGGGAAGAGTTAAGATCTGAACCCATCTCTCCCTGATCTTTCTTATTTAGTTATATTAGTGATTGAATAAATGTAGTGGTTTTGTGTTGTGTACTTACGCATTTCAACTTTCTTGAGTTGAGATCTTAGCTCGTTAATTTTCTATCATCCTTGTTTCCTAATATAAAAAATTTTTTAAGTTATAAATTGTTTTTTGTTTTTGTTTTTTTGTATTACTTTAGCTACATCCTACAGGTGCTAATATACTTTGCCCTTTTTTGGTGTTTTGTTCCAAGTATTGTGTGTGTGTGTGTGTGTGTGTGTGTGTGTGTGTGTGTGTGTGTGTGTTTATTTTGTTTTGAGAGGGAAAGAGAGTGGGGAAGGGAAAGAGAGAATCCCAAGCAGTCTCCCTGCTGTCAGTGCAGAGGCTGATACAGGGCTTGAACTCATGAACCATGAGATCATGACCTGAACTGAAATGAAGAGTCAGGTGTGGGGCACCTGGGTGGCTCAGTCGGTTAAGCGTCCAACTTCAGCTCAGGTCATGATCTCATGGTTCATGGGTTTGAGCCCAGCATCCTGCTCTGTGCTGATAGCCTAGAGCCTGCCTTGAAATCTCCCTCTCTCTCTCTCTCTCTCTCTCTCTCTCTCTGCCCTCCTCCACTTGTGCTGTCTCTCAAAAATAAGCATTAAAGAAAAAAAATTTTAAGAGTCAGGTGCTCAGCTGACTGAGCCACCCAAGCTCCCCTTGTTCCAAGTATTTTTAAATTTCTATTTAAACATTTTTTTAAAAATTCAGATTATTTAGATACTTTTTTTTTGGAAAAGTATGAGTTTTTAAGGATAGATTTTTTAGGTCCTTCTAGAGTTTTAAGAAATATATTACTTATGAGAGGACAAAACTTGATAGTTTCTTTTCAGAATAAAAATTAACTGTATTAAGCCAGTAGTTTTCGTGTGCTTTTGGTTTTCCTGTAATAGTCCACACTACCTGAAATTTGATGGACTTTTGTCATCATTTATGACACTATTGGCTGCTCTTTTGTTTAATCTTGATGCCTCTCATGCTGGTCTTCAGCTTTGTTATACTACTGACTTTTCCTTTTCTTTCTCTTTCAAAGTTTAAAACAACCTATAAATGCTCTTATTCTGAGCCAATACAAGCAAAGCAGACACGTGAAACTAAAGTCGTTTTATCTGTAGCTCTCCTTTCAGACCATGTGCTACAGTACCTTTGTAGAGCGTACAAGAAAGTTCTTTAGCTTATTCTAAAATTATCTTGGATCTGTGCTATCCAGTACGGTAACCACTAAACTACATGTGGCTATTGGACACATGAAATGTAAATTAGTCTGAATTGAGATTATTATTAAAATTAATTTCACCTGTTTTTTACTTTATTTAATGTGGCTAATAGAAATTTTAAAATTAAATATGTGGCTCACACTATGTATCTTTTTTGGATTTAACAACATTAGACAAAAATTGGCGTTAGACAAAAATCACAATGTGTAAGTCAGAGACCACTTTCTCCTTAGCTTCTGCACTAAAATCCCCTGGAGAGTAGGACTCAGATAACACCCCTTGAATTCCAGGTTTCCTGCACAAGGTTTGGGTTAAGCAGGAGTGATGTTAGTACATTCTTTCTGAAGAAAGTAACTGAAATTCAAATAATCTACCAGAGAATATTCTGGCCATGTTGATTCCACAGGTTGGTTAGATTTCTGTAAAAGTATTTTAAGACTGCATTGTAGTCATCTTTCTGTTTATCAGACATGCAGGTTTATCAGTAAGCTAGGACCACTAAAACCTGCATTTAATAGCTTATTTTGTCTGAAGGACTAAGGGAGCCAGAGTAGATGGGATAAGCTGCAAAAGTGGGTTCCTGGTGGGCAGAAGATAGAATTGACTACAGAGCAGTGTCATCCCCTGACCTTTTCATTTCTCAGTGGCAGATACTGAAAGCATTTGCACAAGAGACCAGAGCTCTGTCATACTTTGATGTTTTTTCCCTTAGCTTGGATTATAGATTTTTATTACTTTACCTTAACCTATGTTGCTAGACTGTGAACTTCTTGAGGACATGGGACAAAGAATCATAATTGTCTTTATAGCCCCTATAAAGTATAACAGCAGTATCAACAACTATGAAGTCATAGTTAACTCTCAACTTTTTAGTCTCTCAACTTTTTCCTGTTATGGCATACTTAGAAAATTACAGTATTTGTACCACAGAAAATTTTGGCTTCCCTGTGCTTCTAGTCTATACAACTTTTTTGTATGAATTATGAGAAAAGTACCCCTTTCTCAAGTTACTTTACTGCCATCTGTTGGAAAATTATTGTAATAAATATGCAGTTCTGTAATGGCTGTGATATAAGTGATGGCTCCCTCCAGAGCTGTTCTGTGTACATAGTACATAGTATATAGTACATAGTTGCTCAGCTGTACATAGTAGCCTTGAGATTACCTCAGGAGCCCACCTGGCCAATGAGTGGGCTGAGAAAATCAATATTTGAGCATACCTGAAGGCACATCAGTGTCTTGGGAAACTAGATACTATGCCAAGGACTGAAGCCTTACAGTACCCTTTGAAGTAGGGTTCTTATAATTCCAGTTTTTCAGGTGAGCAAGCTGAGGCATAGAGGCTAAATACTGGCCCACAGTCACGGGTCTACCAGGTGGCTGAACTGGAATTTAAACCTAGGCAATGAAATTCTAGAGCCTAGGTTCTTAATCATAGTGATATACTCCTCTTGTAAACCTTTGTTAAACCACACTGGATGCAGCACTTTCCAAGCCCTATTCCTGTTTTCATCTCAGCCCACTGTAAGGTATTTTAGAGCCCTGCCCCTGAATTCTTTTGTTGAGCCTGTAGCTGTAGTCTTTTTTAGGTTTTGACAAGAGAAGAGTAATTTGTGCTTTCTCCTACTGGTCCTTGTTTCTGTTGAAGTGAATGCCATCCCTTCTTTCTATTTCAGAATAACCTCTGGTCCTCTTACCACCCTGGTGGCTTTCTTTTTTCCCACAGTCCCATCCCCATTCTTCATTTGCAGAATGACCATCCCAAACTGCTGCCAGCTCATGTAGGTTGATCTAGTTTCACTTCTAGATTCTCTCCCTTTGTTAAGGCTGCTAGGATTTTATCTCCAGAACTACCCCTCCCTACTTCTGTGTCTGTTCCTTTCTTTAATCCTACCTTTTTTTGAACCCTTAATTGCTGTTCTTCCCTCCAAGTCACCTCTCATTTTCTCTCCAAACTATCTTACTTACTATCTGATTTTAGAAGGAAAGTGCTTCAGGGCAGGGATTGCCTTGTTATGTTGTGAAGCAGGGTCTAAAGTGCTCCATAAATTAGCATCTGTGGAGAGTTTTATACATACTAATTATTATTATTGAAATACAGAAATGCTTTCTGAGCCATGAGGAAGCATCCTAAGATAATAGTCTAATTGCCTGTACATGTTTTTTAAAAAAGAAGAAAAAAGTCTCTCTTCCTGCCTCAGAGAGCTATCAGATCTCAGAACAGAAGCCCAAATCCCAGGACTCTTTCTGGTTATTATTTCAATGCTTTTATATTTATTCAGAGAACCATGTTTGTAAGACAGTAAAATAAGGTCCCGTTGGTCATGTGAACCTATTTGGACCACTTATACTGGTCAGAGAGGCAGGAATGGCCCCTTGGTTTGCTTTGGCCCAGAATCTTTTATTTCCTTAGTGACATTTATGGTTAAAGTCAATGGTATTCATATCTCATGGGGTTTAAAGTAAATTTCATTTATATTTATGTAGATGTTTACTGCCAGGATGATCATTTTTTATTAGCATTTTATGATGCAAATGGAGAAGCTTTTAAGACTTGTTGAATTTTAATGTAGACATGTATGTTAGAAGGACTCATTTACAGAACTATTGATCCTTTACAATGCTTGCTTTGAGAATACACTTGGAAGAGTGGTTAGTGAGACAGTTTTCTATCTGTACGTTTGTCTTTCTAAATAACTTGCTTTATAAATCTTATTGTCCTGGTTTTCCTGAATGTGAGATTTATTAGTAAGTGTATTTTGATTAACAATTTAATGAATGATCTTTTGTGAAAAAAATGCTAGTCAAAATAAACTGGTGTTAAAATTATCATTTGAAGTTACCTGTAAATCTTAAATAAAAAAAGTGGTGCTTTTTCAAAGAAAAGAAGCTTGTTGACCACTCCATGCCTGATCATGTATTATATATATATAGATGAGATATATACATCACATATATATGAGATGTATGTATCTCATCTATATCTATATCTGTATCTATCTGTATAGATAGATTGCTGGGATTGGGATTGTTTTTTATCCTTTCCCATACATTTTACTTCCTGCAGCCTAAGACAGTCTTTTAGGCCAAATTGCACTTACTTATCTTTATAGAGCAAGTTGAATTGGGAAACAAGCCCACATAATTTTTAGATGATTTAACTTACTTTAGGGATTAAGTTGTTTCCTTTTACAGGGTACACAGTGGTACCTTGCTGCTCTAGAAGCAGTTGGACAATTTATGCCTTTAAAGATAAGACCCGGGGGATATACCATCCCCTGGCCTGGTCCTGCTGGAAAGAGTTAATAGATTTCAAGCTGCATAAGAGCTTATGGATCATCTATTCTAGTAGTTCTTAGCTCTGGCTGCACATTAGAGTATCCTGTGGAGCTTTTTTAAGAAGCTCTAGTGTTGGGGCTGTACCCCTTCTGTTTGCAATTGGGGAAACTGAGAGAGGGAGAAATTGGCTTGTATCCAGCCACATACCACACATGCTTAGGTATTATGAAAAATCCCTATTCTCAGATCTTAGTTGAAATGCTGTCACATTTTGGAGTGAGCAGTTATTAAATTAGATCATAAGCAGTGCAGAACAGGGTGGGACCACCTGACACTGTCATTGACTTTGAAGTATCTACCCAGTAATAAAACATATAAAAATAAAAAGCCACCTTCAGTGCCTTCCACCTTAATCATATTGAGGAGAGTCTTTACTGTCAGTTGTGATGAAACCGTAGTGTCAATCTGTTTACATAGTGGGTGAACCCCCCTACCCAAGGTAGGACTTGCTAGTTCAGTTTAGGTGTGGGGAAAAGCTTTTCAGTTAAAGCTTTAATTATATCCAATAGATAGAATGGAGCAGCTAAGCTCTTTTAATTAAGCACTGATTAAATTGGTTTTCCATGATAGTTTTAATTTTCAAACATGGACACTTTAAATTTTTTAGATAAGGGGACAGAGAGCAACAGTCAGTTATCATTTTCTTTGTTACTTCAGTTATTACTGGGGGTGAAGGGTTAGGAGGAGGCACAAATACTGTCATCAACATTTACTTAGAAACTACAGTCTGGGGGCCCTTTTATTAAGTGCTAGAAATACAAAGGTTATGCCTATGCCTTCAAGAAGTTTATATTCCTTACTTAGGGAGACTGTGTGTGCATGTACACATGCATATGTGTCTGTTAGAACCTCTTGAGGCTGATTTGTATTTTTGGTTTTTCTGAATATGAAGTCTAATAAATATATCCTAATGATCATTTTTAACAAATTTCTTTTTATGAGAAGCCAGACAAATAAGTCAAAATATATTTTAGTATGTGTTTATATGTTAATGTACATTGTGTGTATATTGTGAATGGGTATATACAGAATGATGAGTTAAAGTGTGATTATCTAAAAGTAGCCCAGGGACGCCTGAGTGGCTCAGTCGGTTAAGCGCCTGACTCTTGGTTTTGGCTCAGGTCATGATCTCGTGGTTTCGGGAGTTCAAGCCCTGTGTCTGGCTCTGCGCTGGCAGTATGATCCTGCTTGGGATTCTCTTTGCCCTTCCTCTACTCGCGCTTTCTGTAAATGAATGAATAAATAAATAGCCTAGACAAAAAGTGCTACCTCACAGGAAATTGTGAGATTAAGTGAAACAGGTGATGTAAAATGCTTAGTATAGTGGATGGCACATATTTAATGCTCATAGATTCTCATTATCCACATGTTTATTATTCAGAGGAAAAAGAAGACTATGGATTAGGGAGATCAGGGAAGGAGGTAAGCATAATTTAAGTAATACATATTGCATCTTTTCTATTTAAAATATCTTCAGTCTGAGACCTGAATTGCTAATAGCACATACTGTGGAAGATACAATATAATATATATAAGTATGTATTAAAGATAATGGTCTCTTTTATTTCAGGAGCTTTATATTGCTGTAGGAATATCTGGAGCCATTCAACATTTAGCTGGGATGAAAGACAGCAAGGTAACTACACAATAATAATGATCCTAAAAGAAAGATTTTTATATTTTAAAATTTTGGTTTCACTCTGTTTCCATATAGTTACACAGTGTATGTAAGTTCAGCCATTCAGATTAACATTTCTTTCAGGAACTGAAAGAAGTACAAGCTGCTGTTCACTGATTGAAGGTGTACCATTGGTAGGAGAGGCAGTGCCATGTCAGGAAAAAAAAGTGTGACCCTGAGTCCCAGCTTTGCTACTAGCTTACCACATGATGTGTCCTGTCTGCACCTCTGTTCTTTGCCTAACACAGGTGTTGGTTGATGATGTCTGAGGTCCCTTTCAGCTCTGAAATTAGTGGATAGAAAATTTAGGGTGAAAACAGCTTGATGAGGTTCTGACCATCTAACTAGTTTATAAGATTTCTCATCCCTGATTCTCTATCTGCTTTACCCTGGTCCCCTAAAAGTCCCACCCTCATATGTCAGCACAGCTCCTCTTCTCAGGCTGTTACTAAAGTGTGACGGACACATTTGGAGTTGGAGCATCTTAATATCTGAGTAATTGTTAAAAATACAGGATGTAGAGGAAACACTTGATTTTAAATTGCTGCTTGGACTATATCGGGAAGTCCTGTGTAATGACTCTGTGAACATATATTTCAGAATATGACACATTAATTCATGCATACGAATGTACAGTTTGAATTATGAACTTAGTCTTTCATGAAGACAGAGATGCTTCTGACACTCTGGCTTTTATGCATTCAGATGGAAGTTTGATATAAAAGGTAATAAAACTTTTAACAGGTTTAACTTCTAACTTGAAAAAAATGCATTCACTACCTCCTTGTAACCTCTAAATGAATTGGCCCAAAACCAGTCAGATTTCACAGTTGGATGGCAGGTTTCTTTACTGAGATATGAAAACAAGCAGTGCCAATGGGGAAAATGTTATTGCTGCATTAAAGAAAAAAAAAACACTCTAGTACAGTAACCTTAAAAAATACTTTTAGCTGGGCCAGTTCAGACATATCTAATTCTGCTTCTCTAAAATAAAAGATTCTTCCTGCCAAGAAGTTCCTGGTAAAAATTGTCATCCCATGCCAGCAGGACTAGCTTGCAGGAGAGATGGAGTAGCTAGTATATGTTAAAGCAAAAAGGGAACAATTGAAGTAAGGAGACCAGTGTTCGGGAACAATCTATAAGAAGAAATTTGAGCCAAGAGTTTGTCTGTTTATGCAGTCAACAAATATTTATTAAGCACTTAGTTTGTACCAGATGCTGGGGATGCTTAAATGAAAAAGGCATAGCCCTTGTCATCAGTGCCTTATGTGGGAAACACAACAATCTCTGGTTGTAATTTTGGTTAAGGTCAAAAATGGGATATTAGAGTAATTGGTTTATATCTGATAATCACATTGCATACAAGCTACAGTTTTAATTAGCATCATGGTATAGTTTAGAGAATATGAGATTTGGTCGTTATATCAAATGAGTCAGTGTAATGAAAGCACTTTTTGAACTATATATGTATTAATTTCATTGAATACAATCTGTGCTTTAAAAGTTGTGTAAGGAAGGGGAGCATTCTTAAATACTTTAGTGGTTCCTTGCCCACAGTTGTGTGCTCTTGCTTTAAAAATAACTGCTATACAGTAGGAATGAAAAAGCTTTCAGATGATTAAACTGTCAGATGTTTGACTAGGTGGCCTCCAGGAAAATCATTAACCATCATTAATTAAATAAATCTCTGCTAGTTGCTGTGAAGCAGGCTTACATATTCCCAGAAGAGAAACACCTCCATACAAATCAAATGCTTGTGATTCAAAATGTTAGTCCTTGTGACTTTGGATTTAAGGTTCATATTGAAACCATCATTTATTGTCTTCGACCACACATGTTTCTCTGGAATAGTAGTTACCTGGACTGCACTGTGCTCTAATCTCAGATATTCTGGAATATTTTCATCTCTTTGAGGGACCCTAGAGGAATTACACATATGTCATATAGCCTATATTTTAAGCCAGCCTATATATCAAAGTTCTTCTAAAATGTGTTCCAGCTGTTTTCATGTGCTAGAGTAATAGGCATTAGAAACTTAATTTTACTTCTAGAGAAATGAATTATTATAATCTATTAAAATAACACCACATTAGGGGCGCCTGGGTAGCTCAGTCGGTTAAGTCTCCACCTCTTGATTTCCACTCAGGTCATGATCTCTCCATTTGTGATATTGAGCCCTGCATCAGGCTCCTTGCTGATTTTATTTTATTATATTTATTTATTTATATATATTATTATATATATTTTATTATTATATTTATTTATTATATTATATTATATTTATTATATTTTATTATTATTTATTATATTCTTGGGATTCTCTCTCTTCCCCTCCCCCACGTGCACATGTTCTCTAAATAAATAAATAAATAAATAAATAAAATTTTTTTTTTTTTAAAACAAACATTTTTTTAAAGCAAAAATAACACCACATTAGAATCAAATATTAGAGTCAATACTTTACTTATTTTGAGAGCGAGTGCACACGTGTACACGTGTGCATGAGTGCAGAGAGAGGGATACACAGAATCAGGCAGGCTCTGGGCTGCCAGTGCAGAGCCCCATGTGAGGCTGGAACTCACAAACTGTGAGATGATGACCTGGAGCCAGTATCAAGAGTTGGACGCTTAACCGACCGAGTCACCCAGGTGCCCCTAGAGTCAAAACTTTAATTGCAGTGGTGTTAGAAGCACCTATGAAGAATACCAAACACTTTGTAACATATACGTAAATCTGTTATTAATAAATTGAATAATTGGTAAATGCAGCACCTTTTTGTGTGACTATTTCTCCTTAATCTGTTACTAATTGGTCATTATAATCCTTCATGTTAAAAATTCTTGTAGGAGATAAGAGGACCTTTTGGTAGTTCTTGTAGGAGACATAGTAATTTATTATATTATATTTGCTGCATACCTAAGGACTTAAACCTTTTTGTTTTAAAGTTCCTTACTAACAGGCTGACTAGATAACTTCTATATTGTAATAAAGACCCAGGATAATAATTTAAAAATAGTAAGTGGAATGCAGTATATGGAAGATAGATAGTTTGAGCTACAAACTATATGAATTAGGGTGTGGATTTGTTCTGTTTTTGTTTTTGTCTTTTTTTTTAAGTTGAAATCCAACATTTAAAATCACAAGTTTAGGAGCACCTGGGTGGTTCAGTTGGTTAAGCGTCTGACTCTTGATTTCGGCTCAGGTTTGATTTCACAGTTGTGAGATCAAGTCCTGCATCCAACTCTGTGCTGAGCATGGAGCCTGCTTGAGATTCTCTCTGTCCTTCCCAGACATGCACATGTGCACATGCTCTCTCTCTTTCAAAAATAAAAAAACCCTGCATTTAAATTTATATATTGTTAACAGGACATAGAAGATATTAATCATTTTATAAGTGAAATAAGCTAAAGGTTGACTAATCATAATAAATATCTAATGATTTAATAAAGTAGACTTCTAACTATCATATTGAATAAAACACACCAAATATAAGGTACTTAATTTTTCATTCAAAGGTTTTATTCAGTGTATCTAAAGTTTTTTGATAAACTGCAGAACTTTTCAGTTACCTTTTGTTTAAGTCAGATTATTGAGGTATAATTTATATATAGTAAAATTCAACTTTTTGAGTGTACTCTACTTAAAACAAAATTCTGTGGTAAAATACACATAAAATTTACTATGTTTACCTTTTTTAAGTGTAGAATTAAAAATTGTGTACACATTGTCAGTGATATTAAATTATTCATAGTGTTGTGCAACCATCACCACCATCCAATTCCAGAATTCTTTTCATCTTGTAAAATGAAACTCTGTACCCATTAAACAATAAGTTCCTAATTTCCCCCCATACCTTCCACCTCCTGGTAACCACAGTTATACTTTCTGTCTCTATGATTTTGACTATTCTGAGTACCTCAGATAAGTGGAGTCATCACATATATTTGTCTTTTTGTGACTGGCTTACTTCACTTAGCGTATGTTGTTAGAGTTCATCCATGGTGTAGCATATGTCAGAATTTGCTCCTTTTCTGGGCTGAATAATATTCTGTTGTATCTGTATAACACATTTGGCTTATGTATTTATCCGTTGATGGACACTTGGATTGCTTCCATATTTAGGTATTGCAAATAATGCTACTGTGAACATGGGTGTGCAAATATGTCTTTGAGCCCTGTTTTAATTTCTTTTCAGCATATACCCAGAAAGTGGTATTGCTGGATCACATGGCAGTTCTACTTTTAATTTTCTAAGGAACTGCCATAATGTTTTCCACAGTGGTTGTACATTTCACATTCCCACCAATGGTGTACAAGAGCTCCAATTTTCCACATTCTTGCCAATACTTGTGGTTATATATATTTTTTAATAGTAGCCATCCTAATGAGTGTGAGGTGATATTGTAGTTTTGATTTGCATTTCCCTAGTGATCAGTAATGTGGAACGCCTTTTCATGTGCTTATTTGGCTATTTATGTATCTTCTTTGGAGAAGTGGTTATTCAGGTTGTCTTTTTGAATAGGCTTATTTGGGGGTTTTTGTTCAGCTTAGAAGTTTTATTAAAAAATATTCTGTATATTAATCCCTTTTCCAATGTATGATTTGCAAATATTTCTCCCTTTCTCTGGATTGATTTTTTACTCTGTTTATAGTGTCTTTTGATTCACAACATTTAAAAATTCCCATGAAGTTCAGTTTGTCTTTTTTTCTATTATTGCTTATATGTTTGATGGACTATCCAAGAAATTATTGTCAAAAACAATGTCATACAGCCTTTCCTCTGTGTTTTCTTCTGAGAGTTTTATAGTTTTAGTTAGGTCTTATGCTTAAATCTTTGATCCATTTTGAGTTACTTTTTGTTTTGGTATTAAGTGTCCCAACTTTATCGAGTTTTCCCAAAACCATTTGTTGTAAAGGCTCTCCTTCTGCATTCAGTGGTCTTGACACTCTTGTCAAAAATCGTTTGACCATATATGTGAGTGTCTATTTCAGAGCTCTCTCTATTCTATCCTGTCCGTCTGTATGTGTGTCTTTATGCCAGTACCACACTGTTTTAATTACTGTAGCTTTGTAGTAAGTTTTGAAATCAGGAAGTATGGGTCCTCCATCTTTGCTCTTTTTCTAGATTGTTTTAGCTATTCAGTGTCCCTTGAGATTCCATATGAATTTTAGGATAGGTTTTTTTAATTTCTGCAAAAAGAATGTCATTGGAAGGACAGTTTTGATGGATATAAAATTTGGGGTCAACAATTTTTTTCTTTTAGCATTTTGAATGTATCAATCAGCTCACTGCCTTCTGGTCTCCAATATTTCTGATGAGAAATCTGCCAATATTGAGGATCCCTTGTATGTAATGAGTCTCATGTCCCTGTTTTCAAGATTCTGTTTTTATCTTTGGCTTTTGAAAGTTTGACTATAATGTGTCTTGTGTGGGTCTCTTTGAATTCATCTTTCTTGGAGTTTGTTGAACATCTTGGATGTTTATATTAATGTCCTTCATCAAATTCAGGAAGTTTGCAGCCACTGTTTCTTCAATTCTTTCTGCCTCTTTTTCTTTCTTCTGGGTCTCCCACAATATATATTTTTGTTTGCTTGTTGTTGGCCCACAGGACCCTTCACTTTTCTTTAATCTTTTTCTTTCTATTCTAAGGACTTGATAATTTTCATTGTCCTACTTTCTTTTTAAAAAATTTTTTTTAAATGTTTATTTGTTTTTGAGAGAGAGAGACAGAGTGCAAGTGGGGGAGGGGACAGAGAGAGGGAGACACAGAATCCAAAGCAGCCTCCAGACTCTGAGCTGTCAGCACAGCCCGATGCAGGGCTCAAACCCACAAACTGCGAGATCATGACCTGAGCCAAAGTTGGATGCTTAATTGACTGAGCCGCCCAGGCGCCCCTCCATTGTCCTACTTTCAGGTTTGCTGATTCTGTCTTCTGCTTGTTCAGATCTGCGTTTGAGTCTCTCCAGTGAATTTTTTATTTCAGTTATTATATTTTACATCTCCAGAATTTTCTTTTTGGTTTCTCTTTAAATTTCGCCTCTTTTTTGATATTTCCATTTTGTTCATACATTGCTAGCTTGACTTCCTCCACATCTTTATAATTCTTTGAGCATCTTTAAAATGGTTGTTTTAAAGTCTTTCTATGGTAGGGCTGCCTTTGGATCTTTTTCTTTAAAAAAATTTTTTTTAATGTTTATTTTTTAGAGAGAGAGAGAGAGCATGAGCGGGGGAGGAGCAGAGAGAGAGAGGGAGACACAGAATCTGAAGCAGGCTCCAGGCTCTAAGCTGTCAGTACAGAGCCTGACACGGGGCTCGAACTCACCAACCATGAGATCATGACCTAAGCTGAAGTCAGACACCCAGACGACTAAGCCACCCAGGCACCCCCGGATCTTTTTCATAGGCAATTTCTATTGATTTTATTTTATTTTTTTTTGCCTTTGAATGGAATTTTCCTTGATTTTTTTTTTTTCCTGTTTCTTAGTATGCCTTGTGATTTTGTTGTTGTTGTTGAAAACTGGATATTTAAATCTGATAATATGGTATTCCTGTTAATCAGATTCTCCTCCTTTCCCAGGGTTTGCTGTTTGTTTTAAAAAAAAAAAAAAAAATTTTTTTTAACATTTATTTTTGAGACAGAGAGAGACAGAGCATGAATGGGGGAGGGTCAGAGAGAGAGGGAGACACAGAATCCAAAACAGGCTCCAGGCTCTGAGCGGTCAGCACAGAGCCCGATGCGGGGCTTAAACTCAGGGACCTGACCGTGAGAGATCATGACCTGAGCTGAAGTCAGACGCTTAACTGGACTGAGCCACCCAGGCGCCCCACTGTTTGTTTTTATTTATCGTTCTTTTTTGATTGTTGTAGGCTCTTTGCCAAAGATTAACCTGAGATATAAACTTAAGGTCTTTTTGTGTCCTTTCTCAGCCTGAATGTGTGGCCAATTTGTAATTTTCCCTGTATCAGCAGTTGCTTTTGAGAAAAAGAGAACAATGAAGGGAGGCAGAAGAAGTGCTTTAAGGCTTTAAATCCCCTGGAGGTAACTTTAGCCAGAGTAGGGGAGGGACGTGCAACAGTGGGGAAGTGCAACAGCAATGGCCATCCTCCTCTATTTGTATGCATCTCTTTGATCAGAAACAGCAGTCAGTAACCAAAGCACTGGTCCCCCAGTAGTTGGGGGACAAGAGTTCTTTTTGCCCACTCTTGTTCCTGCAGGCTGTGTGCAAGCTGCTCCAGGAATATGTGCACAGCTGCTTGCCACTGGGGGTGGGGACTGTTACTGCACTAAAGAGCTGCAGCTTACTTTGCAAGCCATGCCCTGGAAGTTGCAAGCTCCAAGAGTTCCAAAATGGTTACATTAGACAGATTCTGCCAATGCAGTTGTTAACAGTCTAGATGGGGAGACAGATTGCTGATGCTTCCTACTTTGCCATCTTCCCAGAATCCTCTCCTCTGATTTATTACTTCCTAAAATATTTTCTTTCCATAAGTCAGAGAAGAACTTAGAAAAATAATGGTTTAAAATCTTTTAAAATACTGTGATGGGCCAGTGGGGAGTGGGAGATAATTTTGTTATGTACCAACCCAGAAATTTATAAATTTACAATATTGGCACAAATGAATCAGATTAATCTTATTTGGTAGACATTTTTAACCATATAAATTTGTTGTTGGGAATGTTAAAATACAGCCATCAATCTATATGTTTTCTTGATAAAGGCCAAACTCTTTATTTCACAGACAATTGTGGCTATTAACAAAGACCCAGAAGCTCCAATTTTTCAAGTGGCAGATTACGGAATAGTCGCTGATTTATTTAAGGTAAGCTGGCCATCAGAGAGGTGGCTGTTACCTAGCTTGTCATCCAAGAACCTTTTAGAGTTGATAGAAAAGAGGCTATTATAGGAAAGTCTTGTATGTGTGTGTACTGTGTCTCTATATATTAATACATTTACCAGTTTTGAGCTACTTAAAGTGAAGTTGTCCTGATAAATACATGACATTTATATAAAGTATTATAACTTTCCCTTTAAGAGGGAGTCCATTGGGGCCATTTCCGTTTTTCATACTAACTTTTCCTCCCACTGGTATATCTTAGTGGTCAAATGACTGCCTTTAATTACTGTTCTTACGGGGGAGCCTGGTTGGCTCAGTGGGTTAAGCTTCCAAATCCTGATTTCAGCTCAGATCATGATCTTATGGTTCCTGGGTTCGAGCCCCACATAGGGCCCTGCGCTGGTGGTACAGAGCCTGTTTGGGATTCTTTCTCTCCAGTCTCTCTCTCTGCCCCTACCCCGCTTGCTCTCGCTTTCAAAATAAATAAACTTTAAAAAAAGAAAAAAAGAGGTAATCCATATTGTCTTTAAAATATCCACAGGACTTTTGGCATCTCGTGTGCATAGTTAGTACACAATGTGAAGTGATTCAGGTAATTATAACTTAGAATCATATTTGACAGGTACCTTAAAGAAATTCACATCAAATACCCTCATTCAGAAATTTGCCAACAATGCTACAGCTTTTCAGGGAAAGAGGGGGCATTCAAGTCCGTTTTATCTGACTCAACAAGTATGCTCTGCTTGAGAGTTAAAGGCCTTCCTAACCTGATAAATGTAGGGGAGAACACTTATTTCCCACTCTTCATAGTCTTCACTGTTTTGAGTGTTCTTTCCACCCTGCCACCACCCCTGTAGTTACCCTACCCATGAATGAAATTACTTTAGTGATATTGATGTGCACCTGATACTCATTTGGCCACATTTAAAGGTGATAGCTCATGCATGGCCTAACTGCTTTTTGTCCCTCAGGGCCTGTCTACAAACTTCTAGGTTGCCTAGAAGTGCAGAAAGCACTCATGCAGGCATTGAGGCTCTGAAAGTAGCATCTAGCCCAGGGAGAAGTCGGTTTGCTAGAGTGAGGAACCCCTTGCACAGAATTACAGTGAGCTACTGTGGGCCTTAATAGAGAGGCTGCAGCCTGAGAATAGAGCCAGGGTGGTCCTCTTGGCAAGAGGATTGGCCCATTACCACGGCTCCACTAGCAGTGTATATGATCCAGATAAACTAATGAGTGTATTTTGAGAACACGTCTAAACTGTGAAGTATGTGTTCATAGGGCATCCTTCACCTCAGGAGCACCCCCCACTCCATCCCTCAAAGGGCCTGTATCTTGCCCTGGAAGAGTACAGCCCCACTTCAGTGATCCTGGGGTCCTATAATTGAAATTTAGGATTTAGGTAGTTCTTCTGCAATTGTTACTTGGCCCAGCTGTGTAAGAACAATATATATAAGTTTTAAGTTTATTATGTTGAGAGAGAGAGAGAGCTAGCGCGCACATGCGTGGGTGAGCAGGGGAAGGGCAGAGAAAGAGGGAGAGTCCCAAGCGCAGAGCCCGACGTGGGGCTCAACCTCACAAACCGTGAGATCATGACTTGAGCCGAAATCAAGAGTCCGATTCCTAACCAACTGAGCCACCCAGGAGCCCCTGTAAGAACAGTAATTAATGGTAGTCATTTGACCACTAAGATATGCCAGTTGGAGGAAAAGTTAGTGTGAAAAACAAATTTTTTGTATCTCTGTACAAGGATAACTTTGTTCAAGTACCAAGCATTTAGCTCCAGTGAGAAGGGGTAGAGGGGTAAAGACCTTTTAAATAAAAAATATGAAATTAAACACTTCTGAACCCTATCCATGTATTGTGTTGACACATTTGCAAACAGACATCTACTGTAGTTTGCCTTTTATTTTTCTTCAAGAGAATATTTTAATAAATTTGCAAGTTGTTTTGTTTATGTTTTTCTGTTAGCGTATTGTGTATTGCAACCTACAGACAGGGCTTACTTGATAAATGGATGAAGTATTAGTTGGAAATTTGTGATGTTTATACGGTGGACACCTGCCTTGGGGCAGGAGCATCTTTGTAGCAATTACTGATGGAATGGTATCACACACACTGTGCTTCTTGCATTTAGGGGAGCTCCCAGGTTTGACACGAGAGAGAGACAGAGAGGTATGTGAGCGAGTGAGAGCGTGTGTGTGCTGAGAGAGGTATCTTGTTGACAGTCCTAGGATAGTAGAAGTGGAAAGGGACCTAAAGAATCATTCAGTTAGCCGATTTCCAACTGGAGATTCTCAAGCTGTTCTTGGTGTTTTAAGAAGCCTACATGTGATAATGTGTTTGGACTAAGACCTAACGTTTATTTGCTTTTAGCTAGAATTATATTAAGGTAGTGATTATCTCATCCTGCTCCGAAGTTCTGAAGCACAGTTATATATACCTTTAATTAATATAAAGGGAGAAAAGTTAATCCTTTAAAAAGCAGTCTGATTAGATTATAAAATATCAAAAATATTGCTTGGGGGGCACCTAGCTGGCTTGGTTGGTAGAGCATGTGACTCTTGATCTCGGGATTGTAAGTTCAAGCCCCATGTTGGGTATAGAAATGACTTAAAAATAAAATCTTTAAAAAAAAAATTACTGCTTGAGTTGCAGCTTCCCATTAGCTACTACATGTATAACACAAATGAGTCATGTTCTTTTTTAAATTGCCTATGTCCCAAAGAGATGTGATTTGGGGAAGTTATTCTGCAAGTTTTTGGTACAACTAAGGCTCCTGATTCCATCCTTTCACTCATCACCCTGCCTTCCCATCTCATCAGGGACTGCCAGGTGGTTCATCACTACTGCTCTTTAATAAATCGCAGTAAATGGGGCGCCTGGGTGGTGCAGTCGGTTAAGCGTCTGACTTCAGCCAGGTCACGATCTCGCGGTCTGTGAGTTCGAGCCCCGCGTCAGGCTCTGGGCTGATGGCTCAGAGCCTGGAGCCTGTTTCCGATTCTGTGTCTCCCTCTCTCTCTGCACCTTCCCCGTTCATGCTCTGTCTCTCTCTGTCCCAAAAATAAATAAAAAACGTTGAAAAAAAAAATTTTTTTAAATAAATCGCAGTAAAAAGGATTGCACCTTTGGCAGACTCTGGGAACTTAGACGGTATCCATCAGATTGTTTTGTCAGTTGAAATCAGAATGAGTATAATATAGATGAATATTGTAGTAATTCTGACCGAAGAGTGGACAAGGTAGTATAGTGACTATACTCTTCAGGGTCACCCTCTGTCTTTTAAAAATCAAATATTTAAAGGTATAACAATACATAAAAGTACAATTATGCAAAATATGAGTGAGTGAGAGCATAATCTATTTCAGATTAAGACTTTAAAGAAAATATTGTAAGTCAGGGGTGCCTGCCTAGCTCAGTTGGGAGAGCATGCAGATCTTGATCTCAGGGTTGTAAGTTCAAGCCCCACGTCAGGCGTAGAGATTACTTAAAAAAATAAAATCTTAAAAAAAATATCATAAGTCAAATAATAGTTATGTAAAAAGGACTTTTTTAGACTAAATTTCTGTGTAAAAATTTTAAATTTCAAACTGTCACACATAGCGTGACTAATAATTCTCTAAGTGATATGGTATCCACCAAACTTCATGTCTGGAGTAAATGTAAATGTAAATTTATTCTTTAATATTTATTGTTTTATGTCACCCTTCAGTAATCATGAGTTAGAGATGACAAGTTGTTTTTTTCTTAATATAAGAAAAATAATATGGTACAGTAGTTGAGAGCTTTAATTCAGATTCTGTCTTGGCCACATACTAGTTAAGTTATCTTGGCCAATTACTTAATTTTTCTGAATGTAAGCTTCCTCAAAAGTAATATAAATAATATACTACCTACCTTACATGGTTGTATTGAAAGTTAAATGAGATTATGCTATACCTAGTACAGTCTTGGTTAAATATTAGCCTACCTGTTTGTATTTCTTTTCATAATAGGTACATAATAGGTGTTCAATAAATGGTAAATATTATAATCAGAGTCAGAGTGACAGAGCACAGGACACCACCTGACTGGTTATTGTTGTTTTTTTTTTTTTAAAGCTTTCCTGAAATTTAATTCACAAATCATAAAGTTCACCCTTTTAAAATGCAAAGTTCAGTGAGTTTTAGTATATTCAGAGTTATGCAACCATTAGCTATTTAATTCCAGAACATTTTCTTCACACTGAGAAGAAACCCCATACCCATTTGCAGTCACTCCCTGTTCTGCACTCTCCCCAGCCCCTGGCAACAACTAACCTGTTTTGTGTTTCTATGGATTTGCCAATCCTGGACATTTCATATAAATAGAATCATGTAATATATGGGCTTTCTGTGGTTGGCTTCTTAGCATAATGTTTTCAAGATTCATCTGTGTTGTCTCCTATATCAGCACTTTCGTTTCCTTTTAGTGCAAAATAATATCCATTGTGTGGATATGCCTCATTTTGTTTATGCATTAATCATTTGATAGACATTTGACTTTCTACTCTTTGGCTATTATAAATGCTACTGTGAGCATTTAAGCTTTTATACATACATATATGTTTTTATCTTGTTTGGGTATATATCTAGGAATGGAATTTCTGGGTCACTTGAAAACTCTATTTTTAGCATTTTGAAGAACTGTCAGATTGTTTTCCAAAGTGGCTGCCCCATTTTACATTTCCACCAATAATGTATATGAAGGCTCCAATTTCTCCATACACTCACTAACACTTCTTACTATCCCATCTTTTTTGTTACAGACTTCCTAATGGGTATGAAATGGTAACTTGTTGTGGTCTTGATTTGTATTTCCTTGATAGCTAATGATGATGAGCATTTCTTCATGTCTTTATTAACCATTTATAATGTATTTTCTTTGGAGATATGTCTGGGCAAATCCTTTGCCCATTTTAAAGTTGTGTTATTTGTCTTTTTGTAGTTGAGTTATAAGAGTTCTTTATTCTGGATACAAGTTCTTTATTAGGTATATGATTTGCAAATATTTTCTTCATTCTGCGGGTTGACTTTTCCTGTTTTCTCTCTCCCTCTTCTCTTCTTTTCTTTTGCAATTTACTTATTTGTTTTTATTACTGGCTTTATTAAATGAGTCATGAATCAGGCAGCATCCCATCTAACAAGTAGAGGGGAGCTCCTGTCTTTTCACTTTCTCGGTGTCCTTTGACGCATACAGGTTTACAATTTGTTGAAGTCCAGTTTATTTTTTCTTTTATTGCTTGTCCTTTAGTAGGTGTCATATATGTGAAACTTTTGTCTAATCCAGTACAATGATTATAGGCCTACAAATATCTGTTCTAAGTCCCCACTTTGATTTCCTTTGGGTATATACCTTTGAATTGCTGGATAATGTGGTAATTCTGTGGTTAGCTTTTCAAAGAATCTCCAAGCTGCTTTCTCTAGTGGCTGCACCACTTTACATTCAGCAGTGTGCAAATGTTTTAGTTTTTCCACATCTTTGTTAACAGCTGTTACTTTTCTTTTTTAAATATTTTAAGACAGAGAGAGAGAGACCATAAGTGGGAATGGGGCAGAGAGAGAGGGAGACACAGAATCCAAAGCAGTCTCCAGGCTCTGAGCTGTCAGCACAGAGCCCGATGTGGCGCTCAAACTCATGAACTGTGAGGTCATGACCTGAGATGAAGTCGGATGCTTAACCGACTGAGCCACCCAAGCACCCCAGAATATCTTATTTTAAATGTAAATTTACTTTCATTTAGTCTTACTGAATAGAGAGCTGCCTCTACAATTTCTAAAATAAAAATAAGAATCCAGATCTTTGAGTTTGCTCAGGCTATAAGATATTCAGTGAACCAGAGTTGGCGTTTTCTTTTCCCTAAGTAAGGCATTGTGTGGTATGCTTGGAAAGTCTGAGGTTGATCTAATAAAAAAGGATATAGATGATGGACAAAGTCCTCTTAACCCTATTTTGGGTAGTGTGGCAGGAAGACGTTCTGTAAGGTTTTTAAAAATTGTGTGTTCTAACTCAGGTTAAATGTTTCATTTAAAAGAAGTTATTAGGCTCTAGCCTATTTTTCATGAAACACGTCGGTCCCACGTGAGGCTTGTTTAGCATGTCATCTGTGTGACTGGCATAAGCTCATGGTCTCTCCACCGTGGAAAGCTGGGACAAGTGGTGCCAGCACCTAATGCTGCCCCTGAGCTAATGCCTGCTGGCTCCATGGTAAACATGGGCCTTTTAACAGGCTGGAGACAAAGTGACATTCGGAAGAAACAACATGTCGACAATTTCCTTAATAAATTTTGTACGAACACATTATTTCCACCTAATGGAAATGTAGCTCTCTTAAATAATTGAGAGGCTATATTCATCAGTGGCGAGTTCAACTGGGATCTCTCTGAGCTAGGACAGTCGACAGCCCCATGGAAGACTGGGTAATTGATGTTTTACACAAGTGGCTCGGCTAGTTTTCAGGTGGGCTCCGTGTGACCCTCCCCTGCAGTCCCCACTCACAGCCTCCTCTGTTGTCCAGGCTGAAAGCAGCTTCACACTGAAAGTTCCAGTTGCAGCCCCTGAACTGCCAAGACTAAGGGTTAGTAATTAATCCATTTTAAAATGGGAGCCAACTCCGTCAGTTTTCCTTCACTGTGGTTTCTTATTTTGTCTGTTGACCAGACATTGCATTAGCACAACCTTTATTTTCATAAAGAATGGTGAAATTGAATGTTCAGCGTGCAGCCTGTTTTTAAGTGCAGAAAGATAGTAACATGTGCTGAAGAAGCAACTGTAGTGTTTGTGGAAGGAAAGATGAGTGAGCAAACGAACAATGAGAAAACAAGTGCTAGGGGGGCCAGCAAGAGTCATGACTAAGGAAGAGACTTTGGTATGGACTTTGAAGGAAAGGCCAGAGTACAGTAAGGGAAGGAAGAATGCCCAGAAAACATGAAGGTAAAAAATACACATGACTCTCCTCACAAAAGAAAAATTGGACTCCTGTTTCTGTGGTGCCTTTGTAAGGTTTGTGGTTGTGTCACAAAGGTCCCTAGGCAGTGCGTGGGCCAGTGGTCCTGCCAGCCGTGTGTCTGGGTGGTTTCTCCCTGTAAACGTGTATAGTCTTCCCACAGATGGGAGGGAGGCCACCCAAGGGGGGAGTTGGGTGGGGGAGGGGCACCTCGTGCCTCAGCAGTGATGCGCGTGGCTTCTTTTGGCCTCCGTGTACTTCTTAAGGAGCTATGACTGTAGCACACTAAAGGCTCAAATTGCTTAATTACTTTTATTTTTTTTAATTTGCAGGTAGTTCCTGAAATGACTGAGCTGCTGAAGAAAAAATGAGTTACCATATTTCAAGAAGGAATATATGTCAAAGTATTCAGTTGAAGTAGAAATTCATGGCTAGTATATTCAAAAGTATGAAGAGCTAAATATCGTAATTTAAGAAAAAATTCTCACAGATGCCAGAATGCTTTTTTATGAGCCTGTTATTATATTTCTTTTTAATTATTTGTGGTTCCAAACAATTATTTTTTGAAATTTTCTAATTCTGTAATACAATATATAATAATAAAACATTTCCACAGCTTTAAAACTACTACCAGAAATATGCCTAGCTTCATAAAGAAAAAAAACTGAAGAAAATGAGTAAAAATTGATTTTTTCTTTGCCTGTCTTGTTCATGGAGGACTCTGGGTTTTATGCAAGATTATAAAAATGAATGCTCCTACCAGACTAATCATCTTAATATGATTATTGAGAGAAGGGAACTAGATTGGCAAATTCAGCTAAAAAAGCATGAATATTCTCTTAAATATATTCCAGTCTTCAGAAAACCATAACTAATATGACAAAAGCAGATCTGATAAACCTGAATCTACTGAATATATTTAGTTGGCTTAAGTTAAATTTAATTTTCCATTTCATTTTAAAGTGTTGTCAGCTTATAGAGGACTTTGTCTATAAAGAAGAGGGGAATGGAGAAGGAGGGGCTGCTTTGCCACAATACGGCCTCTTTTGTTAACAGATAGTTTGATATTATGTTTAAATTCCTGCTCAGAGATTGCTTTGGCTTTTCTCTGGCCCTCCTGATGCTTCCTTTGGGTTCTCTTAGGAAGCAGCCAGGCATGGGAGATGGCCACACTTGCGGTTGCCTCTGGCACTCTCACTCTGCCCCCTAGGGCACAGCTGAGATCAAGAGTTCCACAGGGGCTAGAAGCTAGTATAAGTGCGAGACCAAGAACAGAGGCTAGTGAGGCTTGGTCCATTCTGTGGGAAGGTACAGGCAGTTATCTGGAGTCCTGTAAAAGCCAGGAGCCAGCAGGCAAGTAGAATGAAGACAGCTGTGTCTGAAGCAGATCTGCAGAAGTTGTAGTAGGTAACAGGACGAGGAAACCTCAGGGAGGGCATAGGAAGTGACCAGTGGTACATGAGGGGAGGGGCGGACTAGGTGAACTGATTTGTGTCATAATCCCTTGCTATGAAACACTTTTAGAAGTTAAACGCCTCTGGCATTTCAGCCTTCTTGAACCTCATAGGATGAAAAGATGGCAATAAAATGAAGCACAGCATTGTAGAATGTCAGGGCTGAGAGCGATCATCTGGTTCAGCTCCCTTGTTCAGATGGGACACTGAAGCACAGAGAAGTGGTGAAGAAAACGAAGACTTGTCCAAGACCACAGGTTTGAGGCTCTTCCCAGGGGAGTTCACCTTGCTTAGGGCCCTCTCCCTTTACCCTGTTGGACACTGTACCTTGGGGATAGGAGAGATGCACAGGCGACAAGTGGAGAGGGACCCCTAGTCTAGGGTGTGCTGGCTCAGGGAGGACCAGTCCCAGGTGGCACGTCTGTGTGGTTCCCAGCCTCAGAATGGAACTGATTGGTCTTTCTCTCCTTTGGTTTCTTCCTGTCATGACCACCACACCCCATCTCCATAATAGCATCAAGTACCACGCGCTTACTATATGCTAGGCACCACTGGAACACTTCACACTTATTAAACCTTCAGTCCTCACAGCACCCTGTAGGATAAATGCTATTATTATCCCTATTTTTACAGATGAGGAAGCTGAGGCACAGCAAGGTTCTATAACTTGCCCAAATTCAGGTAGCCTGTACATGAGAGCCAGGATTTGAAACCAGGAAGTCTGGCTTCAGAGCCATGGTTTCACCAGTGTAGGTTTCTGCCTCACCTCGACCCAAGGAACAGGGAGACTTGCTGCACAGTAACCTCAGGTAAAGGGCGCTAAGTGCTCAGTGCCAGGTGGGCTGGGCACACATTCAGGATCCTAGCTGGGGAGGAGAGATGGTGTTCTGGGTTTGTCTCTCCAGCAGGATTTTATTCAACTCAGAAGCCCCTCTAAGTGCCTACTTAGAGTTTACCTTAAAAAGGCAGCTGTGCGGGGTGGTGGCAAATTGTTAAAACTATAATATATGCCAGAAGGTGCAATTTGGTGTGTTCTTTTCATACTGTGTTTTACTGGACACCAAGCTGTCAGCTCCTAATGACTCTGCCCCTATATCAGGCTTGAGGACTCAGAAGAACAGCTGGAAGCAGTGTGGGGAAAGATGTTAGGGGTAGCTTTCTTTAGTGTGTGTGTGGGTGTGTGTGTTTTGTGCTTTTCTCCCTAGTTTTTTTTTTTTTTTAACGTTTATTTATTTTTGAGACAGAGACAGAGCATGAACGGGGGAGGGTCAGAGAGAGAGGGAGACACAGAATCTGAAACAGGCTCCAGGCTCTGAGCTGTCAGCACAGGGCCCGACGCGGGGCTCGAACTCACGGACCGCGAGATCGTGACCTGAGCCGAAGTCGGACGCTTAACCGACTGAGCCACCCAGGCGCCCCTCTCCCTAGTTTTTTGAAGTCTTTGGTTAACCTCATACAGCCCCTGGGAGTTGGGTGGTCTGATTACTTTGGCCAAACAATCCCTGAGAGAGCAGAAATAACCATGTTGAAAGCCAGCCCTGTGAGCAAAGAGCTGAATAGGTCCTTGAGGCCATCTAAATCAAGCAAATGACTACCTCACTCTATGGACTGAGACCCAATGAGAGCCTGATCTCAGCTTTTCAGTAGTTGAGAAAGTGCGAAATCCAGCATTTTCCCTAGTGTAGTTCTCTCAGCAGTACTGTGGGGGGACATTCCCTGCTGGGTTCCCTGGCCCACCTGCTTTGCTGTGTGGGACTACGGAGTAAACACCTAGAAGAGTCTGGCCCAGCCACTGCCCTGAAGTAGCATCCTGCTGGGTTCTAAGAATACAGGCTTCTGGAGGCACAGCCTTTCCCCCCAAGATTTTGCAGCTACCATGAGTGATTAGAAAAGCATACAGTATGAACATATACAGAGAGGGCTTCCTTAGTGGGCCGGCCCCGTCATTCTTTCTGGGGTAGAGGCTGTGATATCAGTATGTGGGGTAGAAGTAGAAACTGAGATCTGAGCTCACATAGATGCTTGAAGTGGTCAGAGATGGAGACTGGGATTGGAGGGGGGAGTCAGGAAGGGGGTTGAGGCTGATAGGTAATTAAGGCCAGATTGTGGAGGCCATTGACTGATATACTGACGAATTTGGACTTTTCCCTCATAGTCAGTGGTTCTCAAACTTTGCCCTCAAGGAATACTGCTATTTCAGGAGCTGGACCAGGAATGGTACCGGGAAGGGTATAGAGGTCTTCTCCTGATTTGCAGGGAAAATCACTAGAATTTTCCCAATCCTGTCTTACATACTTTTTTTCCCCCCTAAAACTTTGGTGGCTGCTATGCCTTCTCTTAGGAATATAAGCAATATGTCTGTATATCGGGGCGCCTGGGTGGCTCCATCAGTTAAGCAGTTAAGTTTCTGACTTTGGCTCAGGTCATGATCTTGTGGTTCGTGAATTTGAGCCCTCCGTCAGGCTCTGTGCTGAGAGCTCAGAGCCTGGAGCCTGCTTCAGATTCTGTGCCTCCCTCTCTCTCTGCCCACCCCTGCCCTGCTCGTGCTCTCTCTCAAAAATGATCTCTCTCAAAAAAATCTCAAAAATTTAAACGTTTAAATTTTTTTAATAAATATGTCTGTATATCAAGAATGTTCCACAAAGTGCTACCTGACTTCCTGAGACCTTGCCACCTGAGCAAGTCTTAAGCACCCTCCTAGCAAAAAATTGACATTTTTTTCAGGAGGGTCCCATAATCTAACCTAGGGAAATAATCTAACCTGGTGGTATATTCAGGATAGATAGATGGAGAAGATGGAAGAGATTGGAAGGCTGTTGCAGGAATCCTCTGGCCTTTTGCCCCAGATGGGTTTGACTGAAAGCTCTTTGGTTACAGAATGGGTCCCTGGAGACTGTGGAAATGGGTCCAGTCCTGTGGGCGAGGCTGGCAGAGAGTGGGGGCTCTTCCTCCTGGGATAGTGTGGGAGCCATGCTGCCGGTGGAGGCTGGGCGTGTCTATACAGGGCTGGAGGGCTTAAAACACCAGCCATAAGTGCTCTCTGCTTTCTGAAAGGGATGATCAGCTTGGTTGCATTTCATGCTCTCACGAGGGATTTTTGTCTTGGTCCACATAAAAGTGGGCTTAAAAGGCTGGGAAACCCAAAAAACACTTGATTACAACAGATGGATTTGGTTAGCTATTGCTGAGCTAAAGGAAGTTTGATAACCTTGTAAAAAGCCCATATAGGGTGATATACTGCCACAATTTCATAGTGCCCTAAGTTTTAAAAAATGTTTTGTGGAGAGCACAAGTGAAGAAGAGTTGCTGATAACTGTTGGTTTATAAAACACTTTCATGTAAGTTACCCCATCAGAGGTGGAAAGGGTGAAGAAATCAGGCTCTCAGAAGGTGATTTCCCCAGGTCACAAAGCAAATGGTGAAACTAGAACACACCAGAATTTGTGGCAAATATTATTTATTAAGAATCTACTAGGTGCATTTTATTATCCTTCCCTAATACAACAATCCCCCAAATGGATATTGTTATCCCTGCTTCGTGGATGAACAAATGGACTGAGAGGTAACCAGAGAGGCGCAGTGAAATGTGGAATTTGAACAGGGCTCCAGGTCTAGAGTCCCTTTCCACCACACCAGGCTGCCTCCCAATGTCTCCCAGCTTCTCCAGGACTCTTCTTCTGCTGACATTGCCCCAAAACAGTGAGCTTGTCATTAGAAGCATGGAACAGAGATGGAATTTGGAATTTATTGGGAAGGAAGCTGGCAATTACTTTCTACGGTACCTGGATTGGTGCGTGGTCAGGTCCTGGTGAGGCTTCACTTGTCTGGGTTTCTGTCTTTGCCTCCCACAACTGGTTGTCAGGTTTGCTACTATTTGTCCGCTCACCTCCAGCTCAGAGGGCTGTTCTCTTTCCCAGTGTGGGGTTGCGTGGGGAACACTGGGGACTGAACAGTTCAGGAGGACTGAACACTGAATGGGCTGGTCACAGGGACACTTGTGTTCTTATCCTAGTTTTGTTACTGCCTCAGAAGCAACCTGGTCATGTTCCTTCTTTTGGGATTCATTTTCATCATCTGTAAAATGGCAAATTGAATTTGGTAATCTTTCAAGCTGTCTTTAAGCTTTAATCTTAAAGCTTAAATGTGTTGGCAGATCTCAAACTTAGGCAGATGGAGACAAAAATCATTTTTGAGAGCTTTTTATGTCCAGGATGCTCTGCTGAACCCTTTACATATATTACCTCATTCTCGCCTCCTAATCCCACAAGGCGTAGTAGCGGTCCCCACTCTCCAGGTAAGAAAACCAACACCTACAGACCTTAAAACACTTGCCCAAGGATTCATGACTAGTAAATGGAGACCTTAGGCCAAATTCTCTCAACTACATATCCTGTCCTCTCTGGGATCATGGTGGACGTATCTAATGAATGCAGCCTGGCTGAGGCAGGCTGACATGGAGAGGAGCAAGATGAGACAGCTGAGCCAAGTTCAGAGGGAGCTGTCAAAATAACCAAAGAACTGCACCCCAGGCAGAAGGCCCAGCAAGGACAAGGAACAGAAACACTAAGAACATGACTGACTCTGGACCCCAGTCCCTGAGTCCCCATCTAGCCCGACATTCCTCAATTCTGAGGCAGTCTTTGCTCAGGGAAGCAGGGGTCTTTGTACTAGAATCTGGATCTGGTCTGCACACTGGCTATCTTTTGCAACATTTAGCAAACCCAGGTCCCAGAACCCCACATCCCTTCTTTATGCAGTGGAGGCAGAGGTGAGCCTACCTAGTTATGAGGCATAATTGATGTTGAGGAGGCTCCTAGAGCGCTTGGTGAAAGGTGCCCCGTAAATCTCAGACACTGAAGGATTCTTCCACATTCATCACAGTGTTTAATGTCCTGATTGATCTCTAGGGTAGTCAATTTCATTTGCTTGTTTCAAGATGAACAGTCTGCTCCCCTATGCTGTAGCCTAGGGCTCTGCATAA
The DNA here is from genome assembly GCF_018350215.1 of Panthera leo. Classification (NCBI taxonomy): domain Eukaryota; kingdom Metazoa; phylum Chordata; class Mammalia; order Carnivora; family Felidae; genus Panthera; species Panthera leo. The sequence continues at coordinate 29,109,734 of NC_056684.1, read as the reverse complement.
GATTATGCTAGCGTGGTCTCTTTGGTAGCGTGCAGTAAATTCAGCAAATGTTCCATCATTTTATTTGGATAATTGAATTAACTATTCACCAGGAGACACTACCAAACTTTTCAGCACTGGAGCGAAAAAAAAAAAAAAAAATCCTTGCTCAGTTTATATTGGAAAAACAGGCTTTCAGCTTGTACTGGAAAAGGGGGAGGAAAGGCAGATAAGGTGCTTCCTGTCTGGGGAACAACAGTGCTCTCTTAGCTAACTCAGGGTGACTCCAAGGCATTACCTACAAAGGAACTGTTGGGGATATGACAGCAGGGATGAGCTCTGTAGGAGCAGACAGTGCCTTGGCTGGCAATGGGGCTGGGGGGCAGGGCTCACACCCTGTCACCACCCATATACCTCCATACACCACACTAGCTGCTGCAGCAAATGAAACAACTGAGCATCTCCTGCACAGCCTTCCCCAGAAGTGCTGAACATGGGCAGGCAGTGCAACACCCCAGACATCCATTATTAATAAAGATGGTTTCTGTTTGTGTCTCCCTTGACACATTCTCAAAGGGCTTTCCCTTCCATTATGTCATTAGCTATCCCAGCAACCCTCATGGGGGCAGGGAGGCTGGGAGTTATTATTCCTGTTGTACAGGGGGAGGAAGTGGGTCCAGGGATTCACTTGGAGCCGTGTAACTGGAAACAGTGCTGGACTGAGAATCCAACTGCCTGGGCTTAGACACACTCTAGATGCAGAACAGTACCTGAGGTGAAGGATGGAGGTGGAGTGATCCTGACTTCTCTCCAGTCTTGAGAAGTCCATTCAAAAGTTGGGGTTAACCATGCCAGCCCCTAGAGTTGTTGGGTGTCATTGTTAAGCAACTCTACACAAGTATCCTGTTGACTGGTTAGTAAGAAACTCTTTTAAGAAGGCTTCCTTGGACCTTATTTGAGGCTCTCTGTAGCTCAGAGAGTAGAGCTTCCACTCTTAGTCTTTCTCTTTAGAGATGAGGAAGTTGCACCAGAGAGGAGCATGGAGGCAACACCAGAACAAGAGGTTCTGTCAAGAGCTGTCTTGGAGTGAGAAAGAAGTTCCTGAACTGAGGGTCATGGATGGAATGAATACCCACCACACTAAAGAGAATTCCAGACCACTAGCCTCTGACCATGCAGGATCTATGAAAATCCCCACACTTGTGGACTTGATCTGAAAAGCCAAGGCTTGGGTTAGATGCATTGCACTGAGCTGGCAGGCAAGGGGCCGGTACGTTCTTCAGTGGAGGAGGGCCTTACAGCTCTCCAGTCCTGGGCAGACTTTGAACCAGGTCTGCAGGGCTCTGGCCCAGCTCTGCTGTGAGCTGCTCAGTAGCCCTGCTAGCTCTGAACCTTGTCCTCTTGTCAGGGTGGCACCCTGGCCGCAGGATTGGCTTATCTCCAGCTACGGTGGAAAGGCTGAGCAGGGAGGCTGGCTCTGCAAAAGGGGCCATGGCACTCTGCAGACACAGTGGGCTGGTACCTCTAGACTGAGAGGGCCATGTGGGCTGATGAATGGCCTGGGGGGCTGAGTCCAGATTTCTATCTCCTGCTTCCCCCCCACCTTTTCCTTCTTTCTTTTTAAAGAAAGTGCAAGAGTGTGTGAGCATGGGAGGGGCAGAGGGAGAAAGAGAGAGAGAGAGAGAGAGAGAGAGAGAGAATCTTAAGCAGGCTCCATGCCCAACACGGAGCCCCTTGCCAGGCTCTATCTCAAGACAGTGAGATCATGACCTGAATGGAAATCTAGAGTCGGAGGCTTAACTGACTGAGCCACCCTGGTGCCCCTAGCTCCTGCTCTCTTATTGACACCCAGTTTAATTCCAGGAAGCTCAATCCAGCATATCCAGCATGACATCTGACTGAGATATACCTGGGTTTGAATCCTGCCACTAGTTTACCACTTAGCTGTGTGCCCTTGGGCAGGTCATTTAATCCATCATTCTGTGCCTGTTTTTTCCTCTGGAAAGCAAGGAAAAGAATGCCACTTTGCAGATTGTGATAAAGAGGGAAGGTTGCAGAGAGCACCTGTGACAACAGAAAGTGAATCAATGGGAGCCATTATTGTTATCACCCCCTCATTGGCTCATAAGAGACAGGGGCTCTTACCTAAGCTCTATTCCCTTCTGGGAGGGCACCAGAGTGGGCTCTGTGAAAGGGTGGATGAGTAAGGGGAAACCATTTCCCAGAGCTGCAAACCTCCCAGGGAGTGCTCAGGCTCCATCTCCACTGACCCCCAGCTGCCCACCAACCATAACTCTGGGCTATGGCACCCAGGGGAGCCGTGAAAGCCAAAGCTTTTACCCTCCTCCTCCTGCATTCCAGGCCTTGGGACTCCACCCCATGCCTGTCCCCAGGCAAGCAAGTGGCTTCCTCCATCTGCGTGCACTCTCTAATGCTATGATTGTGGGCTCTGTCCTCTGAGAGGACCTCCTCTTGGTATCTCTGTCCTCAGTTTTATTTATTTAAAAAAAATTTTTTTTAACGTTTATTTATTTTTGGAACAGAGAGAGACAGAGCATGAACGGGGGAGGGTCAGAAAGAGGGAGACACAGAGTCCAAAGCAGACTCCAGGCTCTGAGCTGTCAGCACAGAGCCTGACGCGGGGCTCGAATTCACGGACCGCGAGATCATGCCTGAGCCATAGTCGGCGCTTAACCGACTGAGCCACCCAGGCGCCCCTGTCCTCAGTTTTAATTGGCCCATGGGGCAATGCTAACACTGGTACGGCCCGTTCAGGCATGAGGCCAACATTGAGTGCTCAGGCAGACTTTCACCTCACAGCAGTTTGCAAATTCCCTAAGAAATCAGTTTTCGAAAGTAGAGCTCTTCTGTAAACCCCATTTCTAGATGGGGAAACTGAAGCAGAGAGCAGGTGCCACTTGCCTAGCATCTTACCCCATTGCTCTCCTCCCTGTCCTGTGGTTTTCTCTGGAGTAGAAGTCCAGAGCAGAGGCGAGTGCTGGCTAGGAGTGGGGTCTCACTTCTGGTGCAGGGCAGGCTCCACCACCTGTTGGGGTACCCTAAGAGCTGGGGCAATGGGAGCTCAGCAAGCTGGGTTTGGCTGAGGACAGTAGCTGTTTCTAGTCCAGCAGGTGCAGACCACTAATTACAGACCCTTATGGCTCCTACCCTAGAGATTATAAATCATGTAATACCCTCCACCCATTATGTGGCAAAAGCTGAGAGTACCGCTTTGCTTCCAAAAGCTCTGAAAGCTGGGAGCCTTAGCACTCAACACACTACCAGGTGGATTTGGGCTCCAGGTTCAGTGCCTCTCTTATTAGTGTCTGACCTCAGGAAAGTCTCTTAAACCTATCTGAACCTCAGTTTCTTCCATCTGTGTAACAGGGCTCGTATACTGGCCTCACAGGATTGTTGGAAGGCTTAAAGGAGCTCCAGTAGAGGCCCTAGTGGAGAGCTCAGTAACAGAAACTGTAATGACATTGCTAGCCACTCAGAATGCCTCAGATTACTCCCCCAAATGGCTCAAGTGGACACTGCTCATCTCCCCAGGAATCAAGCGGATGCTCTTTGCCTGCATGTGGTCATACCTTATAATTTAGCCATCTTTCCCAAGTGGCTCTGCCCAAGCTTGTGGCCTTTTATGCACAGTTCTGGGGTCCTAATGGGACTCAGGCCTGATCCCTGTTTTTGAGGACCAAGGGGAGGCAGGTAGGGAAGCAGATGCTGACCCAGCCATGGGATCACTGCACTATCATGATGAGTCCACAGGAGGACACAGAAGTCCTGAGGACACCCTGAACTATAGTGAGGGACTAGTGAGATACAGTGAGAACAACCTAAAGGTGGAGGGGACAAAGAACAGGTTGGGAGGGTAGCCAGAAGGACAGGTAAGTGGAAGGGGCTATGAACACACTGAGAAGTTCAGCTGGGGCAATGGGAGCCCTTGGAATTAAGTCTTCCCTTTTGTGTACATATAAAACAAAACATAGCAGTTATAAACACAGAATTCCTTGGAGGCTTTTCAGCGAGGGAGACATGCAGCAGGCTCCTCAGCCTGGAAGGACCCACTAGTGGAATGTGGAACCAGCAGCGGCGCCTGGGCCTCAGCAAGGCTGTGATGGGGTTTAGGGCAGGTGCTTTGAAGGGCAGAATGGCCAGGATTTACCACTGCTTGTGAGGGATGAGGAGGGAGCCAATGATGCCCATGCCATGCATGGTAATAGCTGGGTAGATGATGGTGCCCTGGCTGGGAACCTGGGAGGAAGAGCAGGCTTCAGGCAAGATACCACACTCGGTTGTGGACCTTTGGAGTTTGAGGTCCCCAAGGAATGGAGACCTGGGTCAGGGAACTGGGTGTGGGAACTGGTGTTGTCAGCAAGGAAGGCAAAATTCCAAGCTCTGTTTTGGTGGGGAGATGAAGGAGCGGGAAGAGACCAGTGCAGTCACACAGCCAGGCAGTGTGAGAACTTCCTGCCTGGGGTCCAGGGCTCCTTCCACTCTGTAGAGGCCTCAAGAGCTGCTGGGTGCGGCTTGGGCCTACCTGGGTGGCTTTACCCCAGGCCAGGCCAACCCAAACCCACTCATGCTTCTTCACCTGGGCTAGCAGTTGCAAAGGAAAACCTCTGCCAACCAGAAGTCTCAGTGCAGTTGGTTTTTATTATTAAAGCCAAGATTGGAAAACAGCTGTCCCCCCACCCCCCCCAGTGACCCTCCCACCCACCTCCAGATTCATCTCATTATGTCCTATGAAGGTGAAAACTAGACTTGTCTGGAAAAGACTCAGAAATGCTCATGCCGAATGAGAGAATGAGGATGAATGAAATAGGCTCAGATGGTGGTCTTTGTATGATTGTGTCGGCTCCACCCAGGATTCCCAGAAAAGACGGCTTGGGGGTGGGGCTAGATAGCCCCTGCTCACAGTGCTGTTCCCAAGGGTCCGGGGTGGGCGCCAGGAACAAAGGCAACGGAAGAGGCTGGGCTGCCCCTGCGCTCTACCCTGCTGAAGCTGGGCCACAGGCTGGTTTTTATAAAAATGGTTTAAAAAGACCCCAGCCATGAGCACCACCCTCCCCTGAGCAGGGCCAGAGGAGGCGCCAGCTCTGGGCTTTGAGGTCTGAGGCATGTGGCCTCCTGGCCTGGTGACACCTCCCTGGAGGCAGGCAGCACCCTGAGGGAGGCCAGGTGGGCTCCCAGGCCTTGAGTGATGCCCCTGGTTGCCTCTGGGGCTCTAGGAGAGCATCCAGATAGCTCTCCCTCCTCCTCCCACGCAGCCCACCTGGAGGCTCTAGGCTTCAGGGACCCTGTGCAACTTTTGCTCTTTGGATTCCAAAGATCTGAATTTCTCCTCCAGCATGGGTGCAGCAGGCTGGAAGTGGATGACAGGCTTGATCTGAAAGACAGTGAAGCCCTCCTGATTCTTCTGGTTGAAAAGACTTACCCTGTGCTCCAGCTCAGGGCTGGTTTGGGCCGAGCCCGCTGGGCTGGGCCAGGTGACAGGGGCTGGGTCCAAGGCCCTCTGGGATGGGCAGGGGTCCTCTGATAGGGAGGACAGCAGGTCCTGGACCGTGGCCTCTGCCATCTGCTGCTGGGGTGGTAGAGGCAGTGGCTGAGGAGAGGGGCTGGGCTCTGAGGACGGCTCCTCACGGGCGGTACTACAGTCTGTGGAAGAGCCCAGTGTCTGGCTGCTGTTGCTCTGGGCCCGGGTGACGGAGCTGTGAGCAGAGCGGGAGGCGCTCTCGGAGGTGGCACTTGCACGGGTGCCATTGCTGCTGAGCTTCAGGGGCACATCGACTGAGAAGAGGTCAGAGGAGATGTTGGGCTGGTGGACATCGATGGCAGCTGTGGTGACTACACACACAGCTGGCTCTGGAACACCACTGTCTGCAAGAAAGGAGGGGATGCTGGTAACACTTCTCCCTATGCCACACCTCTGCAGGCCCTGATGCGGGTGGCTCTGACCTGAATGGTGGACAGTGAGTGTGCCTGGGCTCTGCTGGGGGGGGTAGTGGGGGTTGGTCTGTGGTCCAATTTCCCAATGTTTGCTGGCCTGCCCTGAGGGAGGATTATGCCCTGCCCTCGTCTTGGTGAACTCGTGTGGACATGGGACATGCACTGGTCAATTATCTGTGAGAACTGATCTGTGGCATCTATATAAACGGTAAACGGCTGTTGCTCTGCCTGGCAGTCAGCAATGTTCTAGAATAGATGGTAGCTGTTCTGCCCACTGGGTGCTGAAGGAAAGATGACAACCTGGGAGCAGAGTACCTGGATGATCTGCCATGGACCTTTGTTGATTTAGTTAAACCACAGTGCTGCTGGGGTTATTAATGCCAACATCCTAACTCAGAAGGCATGAGGTGCCAGGACAAGGAATTTGGGTTTCATGGTCAGGGGGAGTCATTCAAAGTTTTAAATGGGGCCAGTCTGAGAGTGACATGATCAGAGCTGTGTCTTCAGAAGATTGATTCATCCCTGAAGGATGCATTGCAGGGGGAGGACAGAGGACACTTCAGAAGGTCTTTAAGTGAAAAGTATCCAGGGGCCAAGTTACAGTGGGCAGGCACAGTGAGGGCAAGTTGTGGGGTGAGTGCACTGGGTGAGAGGTCTGAGCTAGAGATGATGGTGTTTGAAATCAGCAGATTGGATGAAGCTTTGAAAAAGAGAGGGAGAAAAGAGATCTTGAGGGGGCTAAATTATAAAGAAAAAAATCCAATGCATTATACATGTCACACAATGTAACATTCTAGTCTTACAAAGGAATATATAAGGATTTGAAGGCTGTGAAATACAAACTATAAGGTTTAAGACACTGGCTAAGGAGAAACAAGACACTGAAGGCCTGCGTATTATTTTACACTTGATCTTAGCCAAAAGGCTGAGAAGCAATAGGCCTGCGTATTATTTTAAAATTCAACCTTTCCCGTAAGTGGAAACCACTAGGCTCCCCTGAAACTTCTTTCAAGTGCAAGAATGAAATGTAACTGGAGCAAGGACATGCCCCACACCTGTTGCTCCTCAAACCCAACTACCTCACCCCCATCATGATCATGCTGAAAGGGTCTCAGGTTGAGAGGCACTGAGGTCACTCAGATTTCTAACCTCCAGCCCCCCTTTCATATGAGGGTCCCACATGCAGCCCTCACTGGTAATCACGGAGTACTCCACCCTTGACATCCATAGCTGGGTGCTGGACTTGGCTGGGAGTTAAAGCTCCAGGTCTTTGAACTCTGCCTGCAGTTACGGTTCACAGGCAACAGGAGATGGGCACGCCAGGCCGAGTTGTCCCCACTCTCAACATTAGGGGTTGCGTGGGGCCACAGAGAGGTTCTGGTATGTGCAGACCGGCCCTGGACACAGACTCACCACTGCTGGGCCCATTGTAGTACTGACTGATGTAGCTGTTCATGTCATCTTTCACTGCGGCATCTATGCAGAGGACAGAGAAAGGTGAGTGTGGTGGCTCGCCAGGCTGTGGCCAGTTCATGTCCCTCCCCCAGTACTAAAGCCCCTACCCATCACCATGAGAGGAGGCGTTGTCTCCCAGAGGCTCTCTGCTGCTTTCCAATCCTCAGTGGGGCTCTGTGCCAAGGCTGGGCTGGCCTGGGTATCAGGGACCCAGGTCTTCATGAAGCATCTGGCTTGACGTATGGCACAGGCAGGGCCCTTTCCTTCTCTGTCTTCAGTTTCCCCATCTCTGAGATGAGGGGTGTGGAAACAGTTCCTCAGGGTTTTCCCTGCCTGGATGGCCTAAGTCTCTGAGTCTACCTGAGGTTCTCAGGGTGACCGGAAATGCCATCCTCAGTACAAAAGTCTCAAAGCCCTGCAAGTGGCCACACACAGACAGCTGCAGAGGCTGATCACTGATGACATCCCCTTGGCTCACCCATCTGAGTACCTAGTCTCCCATGCAGTACAGGGATGGAACAGGGGCTGCGCTTCCCCACTACCTAGTACGGGGTGAGTGCTCAGTAAATAGTTACTGCATGAATTAAGCATGACAGGGTATAAAGCTGTTCAGATCAAAGGAGATGACATGGGATCAGGATCTCAAAGAAATGGTGGTTCATCATCCTGATAGGAATGAAGAGGGAATGGGAGAGAGGAAAGGTGAGAAATTCAGAGTGGCCTGAGAATGGGAGGACAAGCAGATGACTGGAGACCCCAAAAGCCATCCCAAGGAGCTTGGCCTTGTTATGAGGGCAGTGAAGAACCACATGAAAGTTTGAATGCGGTCAGGTGTGACTCACTCCCAAGGTTGTGGGGTGAGTGGTTCAGAAGGTGCCAGGATTTAGGCAAGGAGACCAGAGACGATGCCCAGGTGAGGCTGACAGGTCCTGGGGAGGGAAGTGGTGCCTGATGGGACAGAAGGGAGGGATCAGAGTCAAATGATAATCAGGAGGGACCTGGCATGGTTTGGAGAGTAACAAGATGATCTTTGACTCAGTTTGGTAACTTCTCAGCTGAGCTCAAGGTATGCTCCATTAGCAACCGTGGTCTCCCCTGGGTCCTAGGGTCCTACAAGGACCTATCAGAATCAGACCTGATTTCAAACCTCGACCTACCACATTTTAGCTAAATGGTCCTCTCTGAGCCTCTGTTCCCTTATCTGTTAAGGAGATTAAGCAAGCTAACGAATGTCGAATTTCTCCAGTGGGGTCAGGCACACGAAGGCCTTCAACACACAGAAGTCTAGTTCTTCCTCTCCTATGGACGTCTGAGGGAGTCCACACCCCTAGGTGCTTCTCCTAGGAGCCGTGGTCTACAGATGAGTGGACCAGATGCTTTCTACGGCTGCCTTCCTGGACACACCTGAAATCACTGCAAAGGCCAATCTGTCCTGACGCTGGAAGTCTGTGAGCACAGGCAGACCTGGCTCTTAGAAGCTTTTTTGGCCTCTTTTGATCTTTAAATGCCTGTGGTGAGAGGTGTGTTTTGCATTAATGCCTCAGCTGAGGGAGGGGCCCGAGGGAGTCTCTTGCTCTAGGCCCTGTTCCAGGATCAGCCAGCAATGCTCCCTCAGAATCAGACAGCAATACAATTCTCCATGGCTCTTTATAATTTATGTTGTAAATGCTGTCTAGCCCTGCAGGTCACCCTGGGAAGTAGGTGGTGGCTGGTGTGGCTGCTTCCGGCAAGCAGTGACAGGAGGGGGTCCCCCAGGCCTATTGGGCCAGACAGGAGGTTCTGGTCCCTTCCTTTGCGCCATGGCTGCAGGGGCCTTGTGACATGGGCAGAACTATGAACTCGGCTAAAATATCTGCAGACCTGTGAAAATTCATCCTAAGAGAGTTACACACAGAAGGTGGCCTGGGGTGATGAAGAAAAACCCAGACCCTAGAAAATTACATGGACAGCTACGTGCAGAATGAAACTGGACCACTTTCTTACTGAATGAGAGAAGTTATCTGCAAATCATATTCGATAAAGGGCTAAAATCCAAAATATATAAAGAACTCCTACAACTCAGCAGTAAAAAAAAAACAAACTAATTAAAAAATGGGCAGTGGACCTGAACAGACATTTTTTTCAAAGAAGAAATATAGCTGGCCAACAGACACATGAAAAGATGCTCAACATCACTCCCCATCAGGGAAACGCAAATCAAAATTACAATGAGCTGTCACCTCACACCTGTCAGAATGGCTAAAATCAACAACACAAGAAATAAGAGGTGTTGGCAAGGATATGGAGAAAGAGGAACCCTCTCTTGCACTGTTGGTGGGAATGCAAACTGGTACAGCCACTGTGGGAAACAATATGGAGGTTCCTCAAAGAATTAAAAATAGAAAGACCATGGAATTCTACCAGTGGGTATTTACCCAGAGAAAATGAAGACACAAATTTGAAAAGATATATGCATCCCTATGTTTACTACAGCATTATTTGCAAAAGCCAAGATGTGGAAGTACCCTAAGTGTCCACTGATAAAAGAACAAATGAAGAAGATGTGGTGTACACACAGAGAGAAATATTACTGAGTCATAAAAAAGGATGAGATCATGCCATTTAAGGCAACACGGACAGAACTAGAGGGCCTTATGCTAAATAAGTCAGAGAAAGACAAATACCATATAATTTCACTTACATGTGGAATCTAGAAAACACAGAATAAATAAACAGTGGAAACAGACCTGTACATATGGAGACTGACTGATGGCTGCCAGATGGGAGGTGGTGGGGAGATAGGCAAAATGGTTGAAGAGGAGTGGGAGATACAGGCTTCTGGTTATGGAGTAAGTCCCAGGAATGAAAGGTAGAGCATGGGAGATGTTGTCAATGGTATCGTAATAGCACTGTATGGTGACAGATGGTAGCCACACTCGTGGTGAGCACAGCATAATAAACTTGTTAAATCACTGTTGTACGCTTGAAACTAATGTAACATTGTATAAACAAATTGTAACAAACAAACCCAAAACCCAGATCCTGGGTCTTGTCCTGGGGCATGCCACTGCCACAGGAGCCTGAGGTCACATCCCCTCTCTGGTCCTCAGTTTCTTCATCTGTACCACCAGGGGCGGGTGAGGCCCTCGCAGATGTTGCTGGGCTAGATGGCTTCCAAAACCTCTGCCAGCTCTAAAGCACCCAGAGGTGAGAGAGCAGTGTGGGAAGGGACCAGAGGCATCTGGGCTATCACCTCACTACCTCCTGATGGGGGGCTCTCCCCCCCATGGCCTGCACACCTGGGGAAGGGAGGGCCTACCTCTTTGTTGAGGAGCTCTAACAGTCAGCTGTGGACAGCTTCTTGTTCATTTGTGCTCAGTAGGATCACAATGTGCTGGACCCTGTGCTGGGTACTGAGGCCAGGAGTCCTGGCCTCTGAGGAGCACAGGCGGGGCCTTACCAGGATGTCCATTCCTTGGTCAAACAGCCAATCTCCATTTAATCAAGCCTTGCAGACCCTGGTCCTGTCTTTCACAGGTACCAAGGCTAAGCCCACTGCTCCTCACTGTCTATGTGATGGTGACAGACCATCCAACACTTAAACACTTAAAAGGCCCTCCTGAGAAGTCTCCTCTGGGAAACCACTGTCCATTTTCTACCCCTCCCCAGTTTTCCAGCCTTTCCACTCTGAAGGCTTCACTAGGGGTTACAGATGTGACCAAAACAGGTGGAGGAGGGGAAGGGAGGGAGCATTCACTGTGCCTTCATAGCTCCACACCTTGGGGTTTGGCACCACACACACCGAGATCCTTTAATCCTGGCCACTGCCCTGCAAGGCCAGGATTACTTAATAGACTGGTCCTTCCTAAAATCTGGCGGGATTACTCCCCTAACGCAGCCTGACATCTTCCAAGTGGGTGCAGCAACCGCCCTACTCCACTGACTCACGAGACACCCAGGGCTTCTCTGCAGTAACTGGGGCCAGGCCAAGCCCTTACCACACTTGGCTGTGTAACCTCCATGGAGGATTCCTGTTTCTCATCCCAGGCAAATGTCAGTACAGAGGTGCAGCCTGCTGAGGAGGACTCTTTTTTTTTTTTTTTTTTAAGTTTACTTATTTATTTTGAGAGAGAGAGTGGGGGAGGGGCAGAAAGAGAGGGGGGAGAGAGAGAGCGAGAGCGAGCGAGAGCAGGGAAGGGACAGAAAGAAAGGGAGAGAGAGAGAATCCCAAGCAGGCTCCACGCTGTCAGCATGGAGCCTGATGTGGGGCTCGAACCCATGAACTGTGAGATCATGACCTGATCTGAAACCAAGAGTTGGAGTTGACTTAATCAACTAAGCCACGCAGGCACCCCAGAGCACTCTTAATGTTGGTTCAGTCCAAGGTATTAGATCTTTCTCCTATCTCAGTGTTGACTGTTTGAGGTTGCCACATCTTCATCCAAGCCATTGGAAAAAACAATCTAGGCTAGGTGAACTGTAGCCCTGATGTCTCTCTTGAACTTATGACTGATCTGGCAACTGGCCAACTTCGTCTGAATGACCTCTAGCTACTTCTGACTCAACGTGTCCCAAATAGAACTCAGTTTCTCCCTCCACCTCCATCTTGGTGAATGGTTTCTTTGCCCACCCAGGCTGGGAGACTGGCTACTTCTCAGTGCTTTCTCTTTCCTCACCCGATTCCTACCAAGTCTGTGACTATTCGAGGGACCCCTGATGCCCTCTGTTATGGTCCTGTGGTCTAGCCATAGGTCAGATGTCGTGCTTTCCCCTTTGGACTCTTGTCATGTCTTGGGTTTAATGAATGGGATGGCTAGCTGCATGAATATGCCTGACAAAACCTAGGGCCCAGGTGGCCACTGGAGGTTTGTCCAGTCTGCATTTGCTCCCTCTATTCCCACACAGGGGCCTCAGAATGAGCTTTAAGATACAGATCTGAGGGGCGCCTGGGTGGCTCAGTCGGTTAAGCGTCCGACTTCGGCTCAGGTCACGATCTCGCGGTCCATGAGTTCGAGCCCCGCGTCAGGCTCTGGGCTGACAGCTCAGAGCCTGGAGCCTGCTTCAGATTCTGTGTCTCCCTCTCGTTCTGACCCTCCCCCATTCATGCTCTGTCTCTCTCTGTCTCAAAAATAAATAAAAAAACATTAAAAAAAAATTAAAAAAAAAAAAAGATACAGATCTGAAAGCGAGGCCTGCTGGACTCCTCTAGCAATGCTGACACTGTTCATGCCTGCTCTCTGCTTTAAGCAGGCCTTCTTCTCCAGAACTGACCACTTGGGCTGGGGTTCCGTCCTGACCCACACAGGGGCCACATTTTCTTCAGCATCTCTCTAGCACTTAGCATGAGGCTTGCCATATGCCAGCAATAAATAGTGTTGACTGGACAGATGACTGTGTCTGGGGGCCTGCAGGACCTCCCAGGACCTCCCCCTCTGGGATTCTCTCTCACTGTTCAGCACACAGCCTCTCTCCTTGTCCCTGATCCCTGCCTGGAGACTAGAGACTGTTGGGTAACTGGGAACTTGGGGAAAAGGAGAGGAGGTAGACACAGATGCTTGTGGCCAGGAACAGACCACCATTCATCCTCTACACGAGGGGCTGCCCACCTTCCACCTAAGAATAATCTCCTGCCCCAGAGTTTGTTTTGATTTGGCCCCAAGGGGCCCTAGGGCCATGGAGGAACCACCCCATGGGAGGACTGAGCTGGCTGCCCCTGGAGGGGCTGGAAAGAAGGGTGGGCACAAACACAGGCTCCAGGACAAAACAGCCACCTTGTGGTCTCAGGCAAATCCCTAGGCACTCTGAGCCTCAGCTTCCTCACAGGTGAAATGGGGATGAGAAACACCAACCTGCTGGGGAGCTGTAAGATTTACTGAGGTAATGAATGTCAAGTCTAGCCCTGGGATGTCCCTCACCTTTCTGAACCCCTGGCCCATGGCGTTCCCTACCAACCCCAAAGTCTTGAGGCTTCTGAGGCAGCTACAGCAGCTGCTCTTGGCCACCTGGCACCTTTCTTCCTGGGGTGTAAACATTCTGAAAATGCATCCGGGCTAATCCTCCCAAAGCCCTTCGAGTGCTGGCCATGGCAACGCTCATTATGTGTGTTTGCCCCTGGGGTGGAGCCCCAACTTGCCTGGCAAGGCTGAGGTTGAGAGAAAGGCTGAGGTTGAGTCAGCTGGGCCTCCTGGAAGGGGTGAGAGCGGGTGCTGTGGGGCAGGGTCCCAGGACCCCACATCCATACATCCTGTGCAGACACGGGCCCCAAAGTCCATAGGGAAGCCCTGATTCCTGGTTTGGGGCTCCTGGTCCCTGACTAGGCAGCCCTCATAGAAGGAGGCACGGACATTCACTGGGCACCTGCTGTGTACCATGCACTAGAGCTGTGCCTGTGACCAAAAGCCCAATCCTTCGCAGAGAAGATGTGCTTCTGCTACTATCCTCATTCTGGAAAAACTGGGGCTCAGAGACAGGACGAGCAGGATTATGGGGTCCCTTGTTCAAAAAGCCAGATCATATGTGATAAGGGGCTAATAATATCTACCACGTATAAAGAACTCCTACAACTCAACAGTGGAAAGAACCAAACCAGTTAAAAGCTGGGCAGAGGATCTGAATAGACATTTTTCCAAAGAACATATATAGATGGCCAACAGACACATGAGAAGATGCTCCACATCACTCGTCATCAGGGGACTACAAACCACAATGAGATACCACCTCATACTTGTTAGAATGGCTATTAGCAAAAAGACAAGAGGTAATTTTGGCAAGATGTCAAGAAAAGTGAACACTTGCAGAGTTTTGGTGGGAATGTACATTTTATAGCCACTGTGGAAAGTAGTATGGAGGTTTCTCAAAAATCAAAAATACAACTACCATAGAATTCCACTCCTGGGTATTTACCCAAAGTAAACGAAAACACTAACTTGAAAAGATGCACCCTCACATTCATCACAGCATTATTTATAATAGCTAATACATGGAAACAACATAAGTGTCCAATGGTGGATGAATAAAGATGTGGCATGTGTACATACACACACACAGATACACACACACACAGACACACACAGATACACACACACTGGAGTATTTCAGCTATAAAAAAGAAAGAAATTGCGCCATTTGCAACATGGATGTCCCTTGAAGGCATTATGCTAAGTGAAATAAGTCAGGGAGAGAAAGACAAATACTATATGATCTCAATTATGTGTAATCTAAAAACAAAACAAAAATAAGAAAACTCTGAGCTCACAGATACAAAGAACAAATTGGTAGTTGTTAGAGGTGGGGGTTGGTGAAATGGGTGAGTGGGGTCAAAGGGTACAAATTTTATTGTAAAATAAATAAGTTATGGGGATATGCTGTATTGCATGGTGACAATAGTTACTAATAATGTACTGCATATTTGAAAGTTGTTAAGCAAGTAAATCTTAGAAGTTCTCATCACATTAAAAAGAATATTTGTAACTGGGGGGTCTGGGGGGGTTCAGTCGGTTAAACGTCTGATTCTTGGTTTCGGCTCAGGTCACGATCTTATGGTTCCTGAGATCGAGACTCACATCAGGCTCTGTGCTGACTGCATGGAGCCTGCTTGGGATTCTCTCTCTCCCTCTCTCTTTGCTCCTCCCCTGCTTATTCTCTCTCTCAAAATAAATAAACTTAAAAATTTTTTTTAATTTTATAAATATGTATGGTTACAGATGTTAACTAGATTTATTATGATCATTTTGCAATATATACAAATATCTAATTGTTACATAGTATACCCAAAACTAATAAGCTATATGCCAATTACACATCTGTTAAAAAAAAAAAAAGCATTAAGGATTTCAAGTAGACCACAGCAGAGCACTGAACCAAGTTCGAGCCCCTGTATGACCAACCAAGTCACCAGGCCATGGACCCAGTCCTGATCAGAGAGGTAAAGTAATTTGTTCAAGGCTGAGCTGAGATACAAACCCCTAGCCCTAGCCCTCTGCCCTGTCAACTGTCTCACTATTTTGTGTGAGGCCCTACAGCTCTGGGGCTTCCCTGGGTCCTCAGTGACTCCACTAGGAACACATGTGAGGAGGCCAGCAGTGGCAGAAACCCCGACTTGTCTCCATAGCACATAGGTCTCTGCTCTCCTAAGGGTACACCCTGGTGCCAGCTGCTTGGCAGAGGGAAGGCCCTCTGGGGGGGCCGCCTGGCCTGGTGCACCTCTGTGGGGGTTTCTCTGAGTGCTGGGGCAGCATACAGGGACACAGAGGTTTCCTGTGATATACAGTGAAACTGTGGCACTCCCACCAGTAGCTGTAATTCATAAATTATGGGCAAGTTTCAAGACTAATAAATTTGGGAGGGAAGTATTAACGACTACACAGGGGCACCGTGAACTTGGCAGGCCCCAAAGTCTGGAACTTTGCAGCCTGGGTTTTAAAAATGATTTGTGCCAGAGCAAGTCTAAACAGAAGCTGGTCGGCGTTAGTCTGGCTCTGACCTGCTGGCAACTGTTGAGACTGTAGGAACCACTCAGCACTCCCACCCCTCAGGGCCACCCTCCCGCAGTGAGCAAGGCCCCCTCCAGAGGCTCCTGTCACTTCTCGCTCATTTCTGCAGGTTAATCCTTGGAAAGTCTGTGTGCTGTTGTGACACAGTGAGCTTCGGAGCCCTCACTGGCCTGAAGGTCATCGTTAGCAACAAAGGCTGCCCTTTCTACATCTCCAGAGTAGCCCAGGGCATCCCTAGCTTGTCCGGCCATAATTTCTAATGTCATGGAAATCCCTCCCTGGACACAGCTCCTGATCAAAGAGAAATCAGCTGGGGGATGCCCTGTCTCACTGGCCCACTGGAGGCTATGAATCACACATGCCACTTGCTGGCCCCCCAGCTTCTGCCCTCTGCTTCAGCGGTGTTGGCTTTGCTACTGATGGCTCTGGAGGTTGGCAGTGAAGTGGCAGAAGTGGCCTGTGGGGGAGTGGACTGTGCATGGCATAGACTGGGGCAGGTACAGGGCAGGTGTGCGTCTAGAGAGGTTGGAGGTAGGGGTGTCACAGAACAGATAAAGGAGAGCAGGGGTGGGTTCCAGGTATAGATGGGTGGGGCATTTGCAGCTGCTCCCAGGGATACATGTTTGGCATCTCTATGGGAGGCCTGGGTGCCTTGTTCAGACACCTCCTAGTCTCAGGAGGGTCAGCACAGATGCCATGACATCCTGGCTAGTAACACACAGCTGATCAAATTTACCCTGAGTGGGCTTCGAGTGTGACCCAGCTTTCTCCCTTCTTATTCTGCCACCTCCATCCCTCCTGGAAGTTGTTCATTATGGGGACAGCAGAGAGAGGGAGCAGGATGGAGAGGCAAGGACTCCTAGAATGTGTAGGATTATTTCAAAGGCTTGGTTTGTTTGTAGACTCTCCAAACCCAGATCTTGACTCCCTGTGGGCCCAAATGTGGCATCAGGTGTTGAGGGTCTGGAGGTCACTGGCTCAGGGACAATAATGGCCATGCTGTTATCGCGACAGCCAAGGATCCTGATGATAGAGAGGTGCTATAGAATGTGTGGCTGTTTGGAGGCGCTCACCTGAGCTCAGATGTTTATAGGTGAGCACATGTGAAGAGACAACAGAACCAGGCAGGCCTAAGCCCCAGGTGAGCTGCAGCCTCGAGATGGGCTGTGAGCACCACTGTGGGCAGAGCAAGGAGGCTGGCTGCCCAGCTGCTGCTCCTCTGACTCATTCTGCTTTATCAATGAGGAAGACCCTGGGATGAGCTGGAGACTGTGAAGCTCCTGTCCTTGGGAAGCAAGACAAGCAGGCAAAAGCTGCTGACTTCTAGAAGAACTTGCAAAAAGAATATTCTTATATTCTTTTATTCTGGATTCCACAAACACCAGCCTAGGGAGCTGAAAGTCAAGAGGGGTTTCTGGAGTGCACTGCTGCCAGATAGCCCCTGAGCCCAGAGCACTGCAAGGACCCACATTAGCACAAGTGACATCCACAAGCCTTCTTTTGTTCTTTGATCAGTTACAGACTTGCACATTACATTTCACACAACAAGCACTACAGGGAGCCTGCTGAGGGCCAGGCCTGGGTGGGCTCTGGAGATAAACAAGTCTTGGGGGGAACACACATATAAATGGTCACAGCAACACAGCACAGTTGATTGGGTCTCATGGGAGTTCATGGAAGTCTAGAGGGGAGAGAGTGGTGGCTGGGAGCTCACCTGGAGATGGGTTCTAAGGAGGAAGAGAAGTTTGGCAGGCAGGCCTGGCCCGCCAGTGATCAGCATGTGGAAAAGTTCCAAGACCTACCGCTGCATAGAACACAGAGCTAAAAGATGTTTCCCTTGCCCACAGTGAAGGTGAAGACAGTGGGAGGAGTTGAGGCTGGGCAAGCGAGATCATTAAAGGTCTGTATGCCACCTGTTAGAGGGCGAATCGTTGTGTCTCCCCCAAATTCATATGTTGCCCTAACCCCCAGTACCTCAGAATGGGGTCTCATTTGGAAATGAGGCTGAAGCAGAAGTCACTAATTAAGGTGATGTCATACTGGAGTAGGGTGGGTCCCCAACCCAGTATGACTTGGGTCCTTATAAAAAAGGAAATGTGAACACAGACACACACACAGGGAGAATGCCAGGTGAAGAGGAAGCCAAGGAACACCAAGCATTATGAGCAAACCACCAGAAGCTAGGGGACAGACCCTCACAGCCCTCGGGAGGAACCAACCTGCCAAGACCTTGATCTCAGACGTCAGCCTCGAGAGCCGTGAGACAGTAAACTGACAGGTAAGCAGTTTGCCGTGCTTCATCACCATTACTGCAGCCCAAGCAGCCATCAGCCAACGTGTTAAGTCAGGAATCAAAGAAGCTACAGCCCAACACAGATGGATGTAAAGTGCTGCACAGTGGAATGGGAGCAGGGAACGGGGATGGGGGGGCCTCCCAGGGAACACGGGGCAGGGGGCCGGGTCAGCTGTGAGCTCAGGCCAGGCAGCCACATCTAAGGGTTCTCGGTTCAGAACAAAAAAGCAGGGGTGGCCCCTTAGCACTCCACCCTGGTCTTGCAGCTCCCCAAGAACTGTGTTCTGTTCTAGATGTCACTCTAAGAGGAACCAAAACACTGGAATGTTCAAGGAGAGATGATACAGCAAGAACATGGAGAGCTTCTCTCCTGAGGGTTGGCTGTGGGAATGCAGTGACAATCCCCGCAGGAGAAAACACTCAAAGGCCAGTCTTTGAAATGACACCTCAGTATAACACTGTATGTCAAACAGACTTCAATAAAAAAATAAAATGAAAGGTGCCTCAGCCGGGAGGGCATCCACTGCAACCAATGCAGAACAGCTGCAGCCAAGTAGGAAAGACAGGTGCTGGGGGGCAGACCTCAGCCCAGAACAAAGAATTCTTTTCTAATAAACAGAGCCATTGAAAGTTGGGTTGGTGTGGGCTTCCCTGGGAGTTCAGGAGCACCTGTTGTTAAAGAAGGTAAGCTGAGGCCAGGGAGCCTCTTGGCAAGAGTTTTAGATGGGATGAACACATCAGCTGAAGGTCTATCCCTCCCTCAGAGAAGTCCCTCCCAGCCCCCAACTTCTACAGTTCTAAGATCCGAAGTTCTCTCTAAAAGATCATAACAGCAATCACCCCACTCCACAAAACCTGTCCACAGTGACTTACAGCCTCCAGAGCTTTCTCACATCCATCAGCTCCTCATGCTGCCTGTGAGGCAGGCAGAGCTGGAGCTGTGAGGCACTTTATAGAAGGGAACACTGAAGCCTCAAGTCACAGAGCTGGGGAGTAGTGGAGCCCAAGGCTCTGGCCTCCTGCCTCCCAACCCACGCAGCTCTGCTGGGCTGTCCTGGCAAGGGGAACATGGCAAGCCAAGGTGAAGTGGGCCCGAGGTCAAGCTGGGGTTTAGGGCCCCACAGCTTGGGTTCTAAGCTCAGCACCATCATTTCCAGTGTATAATTCTGTGAAATTCTTTTTTTTTTTTTTTCATGTTTGTTTATTTTGAGAGAGACACAGCAGGGGAGGGGCAGAGAGAGAGAGAGAGAGCGAGAGAGAGAGAGAATCCCAAGCAGGCTCTGCACTGTTAGCATGAAGCCCAATTCAGGGCTCGATCCCATGAACCCTGAGATCATGACCTGAGCCAAAATCAAGAGTCAGACACTTAACCGACTGAGCCACATAGGCGTCTCTACCCTGAAATTCTTTCAACTTCTCTGGGTCTGAGTTTTCTCCTCCATATGAGAGAAAGGTGACGTGAGGATGAAATGAGATCACACTGTAAAAACCTCCCTCCGGGGAAGGGGCGAGTTGATGAACTTTTAATTCCCTTACCTTCAGGTAAAAAATGTAAACTTGAAAATGTATCCTGAATTATTAGGGGAGGTCAATATTTAAAAGAATTTTTTGATAAAGTGACGTAACCCCTTACCCATCACTTTAGTGATAACATTTTCAGGTACAAGTTAGGGCAGGGAGGACTCAGACAGGAACACAAAAGGTGCCTGGGGAGGGAAGTCTGTGTTGAGAGCTCCTAGGATCCCCTTGGGGCCCTAACGTGGGCGCTCATCCCCCTACCTGGCTCCCCAGCTCCCTGAGCTGAGGTAGATCCCTGACTTGAGTCCATTTGAACACAGCCTCCCCAAATCCTGCGAAGGTCCAAACTTGACAGGGCTGTGTCACCAGGCAATACCATCTGACATTTGCAGGACTGTTCTGCAGCTCTGGAGGCCACTTGCACCCACTTCCCTGAGCCTCACAACAACACTGTGAGGAAAGCTCAGCACCGTTCCCATTTGCCAGCTAGCACAACCAAGGCTCAGAAGGAGGAAGTTCCCTGTTCAAGATAACACAGCTGGCCATCTATACAGTACTCATGCCCCATTCTCCACTAATCTCTCCTGCCCACAAGTTTGTTACCACCTCCAAGATTTAGGTTCTGGGCTGTACTGGCCCTAAGGATGGACTGACTATCTGGCCCCTGCGGGCGGGGTAATCCAGAAGGAAAGTCTCAAGTCTCTGGTTTGAAGCCTAGCTCCGCCATTTATTAGTGATGCGCCTTTGTACAACTTTTATTTCATCCGTAAAATAGGTAAGTCATACTTCTAATGCAGTGAGGGATGGCGAGATAATAATGCATGCAAAGCACGCCAGCGGCCCACAGGCATAGAATGGGTGCAAGTCACTGAGATGACTTCGTGGTTGGGGCAAGGCAGCCTGACTAAACGCTTGCTCCAGGGCTAGGAAAGGTCGTCCCGGGGGCACCCCCTCCTGAGGTGAGCCCCTCCTCCCACCAGTCCCGCAAGGAGGCTCGCCCGCCCTCAGGATTCTGGGCGCAGAGGCCTGGGTGGGGGCGGGCCGCCGGCGGGCTCACCTTGCGAGGGCTGCAGCTCCTCCACGACGCTCTCGGCGGCCGTCTCCTCCGCCCACGTGCCGGCCTCCACCACCTTGTAGCGGCTGCGCGGCTGGCTGAGCACGTGAGGGGCCTGCAGCGCCGCCTCGCGCTCGGCAGCCAGGTCCAGGTCCTGCTGAGCCAGGTGCGCCCGCAGCTGCCGGATCTCAAACTGCAAGAGGAGAGGGGCTGTGGGCGGTGGGCTGCGCGCGGGAGGGCGGGGCCAGGGGCGCTTTGCTCCTGGGGCGGGAGCCAGGAGCCTGGCGCTGAGAGTCCTGAGGGGTGGGTGGGGCCTTCCTTACAAATCTCCAACGACACCAGTCGCTAGAGCCTTTGACGTTTATGGAGTCTTATCCAAGTAATAAAGTGCGTTCCTGTGTGTCATCTCTGGGATACTGTGTAGTCTGGCCCCATTGTGAAGACAAGATGGCCATTAGGGGAAACACACCTGTGGTCTGTGGGAAGAGCACTGAAGGAGAGGCGAAAAACACGGGTTTGAATCTTGATCTAGTTACTTGCCTAAATGTGCGATCCAGGTGTGCCTTAATTCAGGTGTCTTACACTGATGATGAATGTAACACAGGATACCTGGGAACATCCAGGGCCAGCCTAACCAGCCGTGGGAGCCCATCCTGATGTCAGGGATCATCACCTGCTTGCTGGGCTGTCGACTGTCCATTTGTCTTCCAGCAACACCCACTTGCCTCTTCTAGGAGGTGTTCAGAAAGGGTTGGGCCCTAGTCCAGGCTCTGTAGCTTCCTGACCATGTGGCTGGGTTCCCTTATCTGTATAACAGGGGTTCTCACACCCTAGATCTCTCTGAGGACTTGGGTACTTAAATAAGGGCTTTGAAAAAAGCTGCACATATTTTGATTTTGGTTAATTATTTTTTGTTGTTGTTGGGAAAAGCCAACAAACCCAGATGCTTCTTGGGTTTGTGGCTGAAATGGCTGTTCATCCTTGGGCCTTTCTGGGCCATCTGTGCAAAGACAAAGTTGACGTCTGTCGTTGAAGGGCCTGGCTGTGGGCTCAGCTACAAGGAGAGCCTTCACTGCCACCTAGTGTCCCAAGAACACATTGCATCACTTCTGCACAACCTCCAGACAAACTCAAAGCCTGAAACAAGTGGTGGTGGAGGAGGGCAGTCCCAGGGAAGCCCAGTGCCTGGTCTCCCTACCTAGAAGATTACCTACTTGCCCATGATGCTCGGTGTCCTGCTCTGACCCCTACCTGTAATGTTAGCCTCACACCTCCAACTCCTACCTGACAACAACATGGAACTGGGTCACAGGAATCACCAACTCAACTTGGTCAGAATAGGACTCTTCACTGCATCTGAAAATCACTCCTCAGGTGGTTTCATCTCATCTTAGCTGGAGCCAAAAATGAATCACCTCCTTTGTTTCCTTGCCTTCCCTCCCCCACTATGCAATCTGTCCCCAAGTCCAGCTCCACCTCCAAGTGCTACGCCAAGCCTGCCTGCCCCACCCCCCACCACCTTCACTGCCAGCCCTCACCTGGGCAACTGCAACTTCTACAGCCTTTTCCCATCTATTCTCCAGAAGAAGTCAGAGAGATTCTCCCAAACCTAGATCACATCATATCACCATCTTGTCTACAAATCTCAACTGGGAGGAAACTCAACTCCTTACCCTTGGCTTACAAAGCAGGTGCATGATCTGGCCCTGTCTCTCTGGCCTACTTCGCCTCATCCTTTCTCTCTTTACCTCTCCCTGTGATGCAGGGCTTCTTGTAGTTCCTTAAACACACCAAGCATGTGTTGATCTGAAGGCCACTTCCCCAGCTGTGCTGTTTGCTCACAGATCACATAGTCAGCTCCTCTGCTCAGACCCAACCCCCCCCCCACCTGAGGCAGCCACCCAGGCACTTTGTCATGCCAGCCTGTTTGAATTCTCTGCATTGGACTTATCACCTTCTGATATTTTATAATCTATTTTAATATTTTATTATTTTTCTTTTGGTGTAAATGAAATGCACAATTAGAGCATTCGTTAACATTAGGGTGGTCAAGTAGGAGACTGACGTTGGGACAACCTCCCAATGTCAGTGTCCACAGGTTTTGTCTCTGGGACCACTCAGTTTTTCAGAGAGCTCATCAGCCTCTGGCAGCCTCTGTGCTGGGAGCAGGGCAAGGGAATGGGGCAGAGGGTCCCATCATTATACGGAAGGATTATCACTTAATCCTCGTTTTCAGCCCTGTACCCCTTCTCTGACCCTTGCCTAACCCAGGGACCACCTGCAGAGCCCTCTGGTTCAGTTTCTCCAGAGGAAAAACCTCTATGATTCTTGTAGGATGCGGGTGTGTGGTCTCCTGGCTGTTCAGGATTGGGATGGGGCCTAAGGGGCTCAAATATTGTGTGTACAGGCTTTTAGCCAACCCCTCTCCCTTTGGTCAGCTTCCCAATCACTCCTTTCTTCCCAAACTCTCAAGGGTTCTGAGGGCAGAATTAGCCCATTTCCCTCATTATCCTCTGCAGGCACTTGAATTATAAATTCTCCATTCTGCTAGATCGGTTACCCCTTTCTCATCCACTATTTTTTCTCAAATCCACTTAAGTCTCTATATTCTTTGTCCTTATGGACAGGACTTAAAGAGACACTTTCTTAATTCTTAAGTGTTTATGGTTTTTTAAATAGTGATTTTAGTGGAGTTTGGGAAAGGAGATGATACAAATATGTGTAGTCACTACATCATTTTCTTTAAGGACTATCTTTTGGTTTTCCCCTCTCACTTCAGTGATGGTATGATGGTTAAAAGAAAAAGAAAGAAAGAAAGAAAGAAAAAAGTCCTGATGGGTAGTTTATGCCAATCTCTGTGGTGTAAATACTCCACCATAGCCAATTTCAAACTACCAACACAATGTCATGGAGAATTGGGAAGACATGTACACAAGTGGTTCTCAGGGATAAGGGCTCTAGCACAGCACTGCCACCTTCGCCCCCCTAATAAAATATAATCTATGTAAGAGCAGGGGTCTTGACTGTTTTGTTGCCTGGTGTAGAGAAGGCACTCAATAATTATTGTTGAATTAATGAATGAATGAAACTAATCAGCTCTGCTCAATTCTGTGGTTTCAGACCAAGCTCCAATCTTAGCCCAAAGCTGAGATAGTCTGAGCCCTGATCCTGCTCACACACTAAGCTCTGACCGTGAGCCCCAACCATGGTTACACACTGAACCCTGTACCTGCTCACACACTGTGCCCTATCTCTGCTTTCAGTCTAGGCTCAGACTCTGGACCTCAACAACTCAGTACTTACATGGGGCCATTGGTTGTAGATGGTAAGAAAGCAACCCTGGCTTATTATACGGTGGTCTTCTGTGCAGGGGGAGAGAGTTCAAGCTACCTCTCTGGCATCAAGGTCTCAGAGGTCACAAGGGGCCCATGAGGCAACCTTCCTGAGTTCTGCTGGGGCTGGAAGCCCCTCCTTCCCAGGCTGATCTGAACTTCCCATGGGCATATGTAGACCACTTTCTCCAAGGCTGCTCGTCAGGGCCAGTAGGCCCAACTAATGGCCTTCTAGGCCACTCTGAGCAGATGCATTATTGATAACTTGTAATTGATATAGAGCTGCCCATGAGTGTCCCACTGGAATTCAGGCCAGACAGCCAGAGGCCAGGGCTTGCCCAGCCCCAAGCCCACATGTGCAGACATAGGCACATACATTAAAACAAGTTTTAGGCTACAGATATGAACCCCAAGTATATGGGAGTTCTCCTAGACATTCATTCATTCATTCATTCATTCATTCACTCATTCAGATAAAGCATGGTGAGGGCTATGTTAAAATTCTGTTACGTGTTTTAGAATGAAAATGTGTCTCTCAGCTTGGAAGTGAGTCCTCAGTGGCCCCATGTGAGGGGGACCGTGTCTGCTGCACTGTGGGGAGTAAATCTCCCAGGACAGTCTCAAGGGGTGACACCGGGTGGCACTTGTGGCAGGGGAGGCACGATGTGTCCAAAAGACAGAGGCCTGGTAGGTAAGAGAGCCTGGGGAGATCAACAGAAGCCACACCAGGCAGAGCCCTTTAGCCACAGCAAGATGTTTCTAGGATGTCGGCCTTTAAAGAGTGACAGGAAATCACTGAAATCTTTTGAACGGAAGGACAGGTGAGGAAGGAGGTGTTGTGGTGACTCAGGTGAGCACTTTGGAAGGACAGCATGGCGAAGGATTGGACAGAGATGGGCCAGGGTGGACCTGGGAATACCAGCTGGGATGCTATTTCTGCAACCTAGGCCAAATAACCAGAATTTGGACTAGGTTGGAGACAGTGGAGACAGGAGGTTAAGGCGACTAGTAGGAGGTAGAAGTGTCAGGATGGGCATGGATTGGAATGAGGGTGAAGGAGAGGGACATATTTTTACAAGCTTCAGAGGGTATGAGTGGCTGGATGCTCTCAGCCTGTGCCCTGAGGAGGAATGACTGACTTCCTACAGAGGAAGTGCATATAGCTAAATGGCTCTCAGCTCAGCTCAATTCAGCTCAGCTCTAGGGGGCTGTCAGGGTATTGCAGCTGGGACACTCAGAGCCTGGCTTCTGCTTCTCCTCTACTGAACATGGCCACATGTACTTCCCCAGCTGACTGAAGGGCTGTCAGGGGTCCTAGGATATCAGGACCTCATTAGTCAGTGGGTGAACTGGGGCTCCAGGGTTGGAAGAAGCCTCTGTGCTGGGAGACAGGGCAGGGGAAAAGCTAGGTCAACAGGGTGCATCAGAAACAAAGCTAGGCCCAGAATCCAGGCCTCTGGCTTCTAGCTTCACAGACTTTGTGTCAAGGAACTCGAAGCCTTAGAGACAAGATGGAAGAGACTAGGCTCAAGCAGAATACAGAGGGGTTGGTGGCTATAGGGGCCAGGAAAAAGCAGGAGGCTCCAAGTGGGGAAAAAGCAAGGGCTGGAGGCAGGCACCAGAATTCTCAGCCCTTCACCCCTCCCTCACTCTGACTTTGGGTGAGTCTCTGTTCCTCTTTGGACCTTGGTTTTACTGTGTGTTCAATAAGGCAAATGGACTAGCTGAACTCTGAGTCTATGACAAGCTCTGTGCTGGCTCTGGGAGCCTAGCTGGGAGGGAATAAAGTACAAGTGACAGGTGGCTCCTGGTGCTGTCTTGAGGGCCATCCCCTGTTCCCTGATGAAATGCCCCATTCCCGGAGGGCCGACTCTTTACAGAAAGATAACATAATCCAGAATCTCTAAAACACATTATTAACAGTGTGTAGTACACAAAAAGAGTTACTATTCATGCAAATAAGCAAACACACACACACACACACACCCAATGTTCAATTATCAAGACATAAAACAGTCAAGAGGCTGCTTAGAATTTTCATAAAGGCTGGCTTATCTAATATTTGAGTTAGCAGATAAGGACTTCAAAATAAGTGTGATGATTATATTGAATTAGGAGGAAAGATGAACAGAATGGATGTAGCATTTCAGTGGAGAAACAGAACTTGTAAGAGGAATCAAATGGAACTTCTAGAAGTTCAACATGCAATATCTGAAATTGAGAATTCCATTGGATGGGCTTAACAGCAGACCAGACATTGTA
This sequence comes from Panthera leo, assembly GCF_018350215.1. Taxonomy (NCBI): domain Eukaryota; kingdom Metazoa; phylum Chordata; class Mammalia; order Carnivora; family Felidae; genus Panthera; species Panthera leo. Next base: position 29,083,418 of record NC_056684.1, on the reverse strand, counting down.
GAAGATAAGATTGTTGGACTTGAGGGCAGGTCTACAGGAAAATATTGCAACATATGGCCAAAAAAAAGGAGGCGGGGGGGTGGGGGGGGTGGGGTGGGTAGGGAGAATGAGTGATCAAAATAGGTCTAAGAGAGATGTGAGACATGCTCAAAGGGCCTAACATAGGCAAGCAGAATTTCAAAAGGAGAAGGAAAGGATAAAGCAAAAACAATCAGTAAAGAAATCATGGTCAAGAACTTTCCCAATATAATAAAAAAAATCCACAAATTCAAGAAACTCAGAGAATCTGAAGCAGGATAAATACAAAATATGCACACCTAGACACTCTGTGGTCAAACTGTTGAAACCAGTTAAGAAGAAACATCCAAGCTCTCCAGGGCTCATGTGGGCCTGGGCCTTGGGCCTCGAGGGGCAAAGGCACATGGTGGCTCTGATGACAAAATGAAGCAAATTTTCCATTGGCAAACTGGCCTGGGGGAAAAAAAGACCATCCTGAGACTCAGGGAGAATGAAAGTGCAGTCACAGCCCTTCTTAATGCATATCATTAGCTAAGTATTTCTATCAGATAACCTGACCAGATCAGCCAGCATCCACAGGGAAGCCCTCAGCATGCATTACAGAGTGAGTCAAGGCCTCTTCCATTGGGGCTGGGCTTTTAATGCATGCCCAGGTGGGGCCAGACCCCTGGGGCGGCAGAGCTGGCACACCCAGTACATCTCTGCCTATAATGGTCTGGTTTGTGGAGTACACTTGACACGGCCTTGGCCTGATCAATGCACACTCTGGCCAGAAGCTCGATGCTATCTAATGCAAGAGCAATAATTTTCTTCCATCCTATTAGTGCTGTCTGCACAGACTGCCCTGCCTTCAAACCTATCTGCTATTGGGATGGCATCCAATGTTTATTTCCATTAGTTTCGCCATTGTTGGTAACAATAAAAATCAGGAGACAGTTGCAAACTAATGATTTAGGAGCAGGGGGAAGCTGAATTCGACCTTGGCCCCTTTCCATCCATTGTGAAGATGACTAGTAGTTGGCCATAAATTTAAATTATGGCAAAAGGATAACATAAGTTATTCCTCTGATGGCTAATTTTATCAGCTAAATAGGCTTGTCATTAAAGCTATCGGCTGTTTTACAAATCACTTCCCATGCTTAAACACACACACACACACACACACACACACACACACACACACACACTTCCCTTCCGACAGTGGAGATCTTGAATAATCCAGGTAACAAAGGCGATTGTGCTGAGCTGGGGACTTGTGGCCTCTGCGGGAAAAGTGGGGAAGTGGGGGGCTCTCTGGAATGAGTCAGATCAAGCACCACCCCTAGAACCAGGATAGGACCCTTTTCTGCTCTTTCCAATCTGCTGATGGCCATGGAAGCCCTTCTCTGAGTTGGCGGCCCAGCCTCAAAGGTGAGAATCTGTGCAGCCGTTGGCGTTCTCTCAGAGGTGCTGAGCACCGGGGATCCTGGGTCCCAAGCAAGGTCCGCAGATCACCTCCCACCACCTAACAAGTGGGTTACGACCCCTGCACGATCCCTGCACCTGAAAATGGAGCAGATGGAGAGGGAGGAGCAGGACACGGCCCTTCCCCCCACCGCCTACTTCCACCAGAAATGCCTATTGCTTGGGGTCAAGATTATTATTCTGTTTCTTACAGAAAAAGGTCAAGGTGACTTGCATCATCCAGAGAGGATTAATAGATGTGATTGTGCCCACGGGATGGGGGAAAGGGGTAAAGAACGTCGTGAGCCCATGGGCCTCATTTTATGGATTAGTCCCCGTGCAAGTGATTGTTTTCTTGCTGGGCACATAGACCACTTTAGTCTGCATCTGGTGCCTTAAGTGTGACTGTGAAACTGAGTCCCATCTACGAAATGGGGGCAGAAGCCTGGCTAATAAAAACCTGTACACAGTTCTCTACTCTCCCCTTCTCTACTTCTCCCCTGCTGAAGGAAGAAAACTGCAAGGACTTAGAAGGAGCTACAAAATGGGAGGAGCCTGGAGGCCAGACTGACTGTGTCGAACAGTGGCCCACCACCCCCTGTCCACTGCAACCTGCACTGGGCTGTGATGTGACAGACAAACTCTTCTTGTGGTAGGTCACTGACATTTCGTATTTGTTTGATGTAGCAGCTTGTGTTACTCTGCCTGACAGTGACTTGTACAGACACCCCAGGCCTGGTGTAGGCAAGCAGACCCTGACGCTGCGTTCCATCCCTGGCCCTCTACCACGAACTGTGTGGCCTGGGCAAGCAACGGCCTCTCTCAGACATTGTCTTCCCATCTATAAAGGGGTTAATAATACCTAGCCTACCCACTCTAACCACAAAGCCAAAGGGAGTTAAAATACACTGGAGCGCCTGGGTGGCTCAGTCGGTTAAGCGTCTAACCCTTGGTTTCAGCTCAGCAGTTTGCATGAGCCTGCTTGGGATTCTCTTTGTCTCTCTCTCCCCCTCCCAGGTGCCCTCTCCCTCCCAAATAAACAAAGAAACTTAAAAGAATTTTTTTAAATACATGGAAGCACATTTGTAAGTGGCCACCATTATACAAATGATTTAGTATATTTATTTTCTCTCTCTCCCCTTTTTTTTACATTCCCAGAAAGACTCTGGTAGGCTGGACTTTATATATGTTACTTGACTTAGTCTGATCCTTATAGCATCCTGGTGGCATAAACCTTGTTTCCTCCATTTTTCCAACAAGGAAATCGAGGCCCAGGGATTAAGGGGGAAGCTAGTCATTGGTGGAGTGGAGGTTGGAATCTTGCTTGCTGGCTCCTTGTCTAAGAGGGCTCCCTCCACCCTCCAGGCTGCCCCCACACAGGACTCCTCTTTCAGGGACTGAAGCTTGCCCAGGGCCCAAGACTGTCCTAAGAGGTTCACTGAGCTCCACTGGCCTCCTTGCAGGCTAGGCCTCGAGTCGCCCTAGATACCTGGGTTTTTGCTAATGGTCTCAGGGTGAATGGTACTCAACTTAGAGAACTTCCTTCTGTCCTTCCCAAAGGACCCTGGAGAAAAGAAATAAATTTTGACTGTGAGCCAGGTTGGATCCTATTAACACTGGGCCAAAGGCAAAGCTTACAGGGCAAAGAGCAAGTACAATGGGGACTTCAGAACAGGTTTCAGAATTAGAGCAAGATCCTGCGCACAGCTGTACATAAAGCTTCAGAAGTGGTTTCTTAAGACGAGTTGGAAGAATATACAGTGATTTAGCCGCTGTATCTAAAACAGCTTTAATCTCTGAAGCAGTCAGAACACAGGGACAAAAGCTCATGCTATCTCTCCAAAGGATAGTAACTAGCATCCCACCTCTGGAATCCATCTATGTATCAGCAAAATTAACCCCTAAGGACATCCTGGCCAGGAGTCTCAGACAGAGAGTAAAACACAAGTGAATGAGAAGGAACTTTCATCAGCAGAAGGACTGTTGAATTTGGGGGTCTGAGGCTATCTGCTTCTGTCACAGAAGTGAGCAACCTGGAAGCAGGATGCAGAAGGCCTGCCAGAGCTTAGGCAGGGGAAGACTGACCAACAGAGTATCCTCCTTCCCCGCTGGCCCCAGATTTCCAGAAGGAATCTGTTCAGGGTGAGCTGAGCCCATCAGTCAGAAGAGATGATGGAAATACGGGAAGCAGGGCAATGAGCCACAAGAGTTCTGTTTCCATCCTAATCTTCTAACTGCTGTGTGAAGTTGGGCACACCTCTCCCCCTCTCTGTGCCTCAGATTCCCCCATCCGCCAAATCTAGGATTCTGCCAGATGCCCTCTAAGGATGCTTTCATTTATAACATAAAGTGGTTCTGGGGCACCTGGGGTGTGGCCTGTGGTAAGAAATGAGCTGCCACATGGCACAGAAGATAAAATGTACAAGATATTCATGTAAGAAACCTGCACACTGTGTCACCCAAGAGTCTCTACAGCACTTTACCTCTGTGGTCTTCCTCCCCAAACCCATAACTCCAATCTAGTCATGAGGAAAACATCAGACAAATCCCAACTGAGGAGCATCCTACAAAATACCTGACCAGTACTCCAAATGGTCAATATCATTAAAAACAAGGCAAGTCTGAGGAACTTTTATAGCCAAGAGGAGACTAAAGAGACATGATGACCAAATGTAATGTGGTGTCCTGAATGGGATCCTGGAACAGATAAAAGATGTTAGATAAAAACTAAGGAAACTGGAACAACGAATGGACTCTAATAATAACATACCAATATTGATTTATTAATTGTAAGAAATGCATGATATTAATGTGAGACGGTCTCAGGGAAATTGGGTGTGGGGTATACACGGGAACTCTGTACGATCTTCATGACTTTCCTATAAATCTAAAACCGTTCTAAAAAAATAGTTTATTTTAAAAAGAGCTAAAGATGAGTAAAGTCTTGAGAAATATTTACATAGATTCATCTTGGGGAAAGAGCAGGATGAATGCAAATTTGGTGTTTCATTAAACTGAAATTCTACACACTTCATGGGAAGTTTGGTAAATTTCAACGTTTTAGGTAGTGCATACAAATTCGATTTGGAAATTGCTTTATTAAACTAGGAGAATTCCAGCAGGGAGACAGAACACAGGAGTGTTTGACAAAGATGATTGAAATGACCTGGAGTGGGGTTGGAGGTAGCAGGGAGGTGCGCAGCAGGAAGAGACTCTTAGGAAATGCTGTTGAGACAGCTGAGTAGAGCTGGGTCTGTGCCTGTGGGAGAGCTGCGCTCAGGCTGTGGTTTAAAGATACCCTGGTGCATAATCTGGCCAATGCCTTCAACTGAGCACCAAGAAGCCATATGAATAGAAAAATAATGTAGAAAGACTCTAAGCAAGGTGGGCTGGGAAAGAACAGTATTCCATTAGGACAACTGAGTCTATTCCTGGCTCTAAAAGCCCTCAATCAACTGTGAACTCTTGGGAAAGTCACCACTCCTCAATTTTCTTAACTGTAAAATAAATGGGTGTATGTCAGGGAGGGGCTGGGCTGGCATTAGTTGCCATTCATCATGTGCCGGGTTTTAGGTGACATAATGTCAGAACCATCCTTCAAGGAGTTTTACTATTGCTCTTTTTCAGACTAGGAAAACCAAGGCCCACACAGGTCCCACCAGTGACCAAAGCTACAAGGCCAGGAAGTGGCCAAGCTGGCTTTGCACTCAGGTCTGTTGCTGAAGTCTCTCCTAACCATTCCAGGCGCTATCCTCTCAGAGTGGTTGGCTGCCCTGATAACGCCATGAGCACCCTCATTTTTTAAGGGTATTTGTAGCCCAGTCAAGTCTCAAACCTAGTCCCAAAACACAGGTGGAAATGAGGTAGGTGTCCACTGGCCCCGCCTGTGGAGTGGAGAGCAGCATCCATGGTTCCTCTGCTCTCACCGGGCCCCCTCCCGCCCTCCCTGTGGCCCGCTGGGATTCCAGTCCAGCTGCCTCTTTCTGCTGTCTCAACTAAGATTACAGGCTTCAGGTGTTTTTTAAATTAAAACGGTTTGTTTCTTTCTGTTCATCTCTTTTCCAGATGTCACTACCTAGAGGGAATCTGTCTTTATTTATTGGCTCTTTCCTGTGCAGAATCCAAGGGAGTCTCCCTCTGGCCGAGCCCCCTAGGAAGGAGGGCACATGTGGGGGGTGACCTAAACCAGGACAGCAGGAACACGCGGTCTCTGGGGGCTCAGGACAGGAGTCCTGCTGGAAACTGCTGGGGGTGGGGTTGCCATTAGGGTTTTCTCTCAGCTACGTGGCCCATGTGGTGTTGATGTGAGGCTGCTGTAGGGTCAGCTTGTTCTCTGCCGGGCTGGGAGGCTGTGTGTGAATTTATGAAGGGCAGATATGGCACCCTGTGGGCGTCTATCATGTGGCCACTGAGGCAGAGTGTTCATTTTCCGATTAGACAGTAGACTGAGAGCTGCCTGACTAAGCTCCAGCCAGGTCCTGGATGTCACCCAGATCTGTCCTCTCTCCTCTTCCTCTATATCTCTGTCTGTCCCAAACCTAGGCCTCTCTACCCAGGCATCCTGTCTCCATTCCTGCCCTCACCCATCCTGCCTCCAACAGCAGCCAGAGAGATCCATCAGAAACTCCAAACTGATCAGATCTCCTACCCCTGCTTCTAACACTCCAGGCCTCACCCTTCCCTATAGGCTGGAGCCCAAGCTCCCTGATCAGCCAGGCAGGCCCTTCCCAAGACTGCCTCCAGATCCTCCTACTTTCTCCTGCTGCTCATACTCTGAATGGCCCTAAGCGCCCCTGGTACAACAGCTGCTCTAGTGCCTCACCTGTCCCCTCTGCCAGACATCCGTCTCCAAGAGATCCTGCCCGATGTCAGCTCCCCTGGAAACCCACCACTCTCCTGTCCCCGTGGCATGCAGAGCCCCCAGGCACGTCCCTGCTGAAGCATGCATGCACCAGATTGCCACTGTTTATGGGCCTGCCACACTCCTTGAGTCACCCAGAGCCTCATGAGGGTAGGGGCCAAATCCTCTCCACGACAGTGCTCCTAGAGCCCGGCACAGGTTGGGATGGTGCTGGCTGACCAGATGCATGGGTGAGAAAATGAAGCTGAGTCCAACTACTTAGGGGCTAGGATATTGGTCTTCCTGTCCACAGCTCTGGATAGACCACCCTACACCCAGGATCCCTTGGATAATGTGCTCCTGAGGGCTATGTCCCCTGATGTCCCCTCATCACCCATAAGCATTTTGTGTTCCCAAAGTAGATAAAAAGATTTGGTTCCCTGACAGACATTCCAAGGAGATGATTTTGAAGACTCTGTGTGCCGGTTCCTGTGGGACATTTCTAGGGATCCATTTGTGGTGACATTCCACAGATTTCCCACTCCCCCCACCCCCCCCAGCTCTTCCTCCAGCTATGAGAGGTTGGGGTTGAGGGGCCAAGAGACCCACAATGTGCGGGGCGCTGGGCTGAGGGAAAACATGAGTCAGGCGAGGCCTGCCCTTGTGGAGCAGTCCACTCAGTGGGAGAAGCAGTCCCGGGTGCAAATAATGACAGCCCATGGCAGCAAGTGCCCCGTGCTCTCTGGAGGCCAACAGCAAGGGCTGGTGCGTAAAGGAGCAGTGGCTGTGGTGAAGGGGGAGTGCCATGTTTTGTGGAAAAGCAAAGACTTGCAGGCTGTGCACAAGTTCAATAGGCAGAGCTTGCAAGGGGTAAGGATTCAGGAGAGGGGCACAGCACAACCAAAGCTAAGAGACAGGATGGCATGGGGCTTGTCAGAATGACAGGTGACTCCACCTGACTCCATCAGAGTGTTCACGTACGAGATGAATGAGGCATGAGGTCGACAAGACAGACAGCTGTGTGCGGCCCTCAGACCTCATTGAGAGTGCCTGGGTGCTCGGCTATGGGGCAGGGGGAGGGAACCAAGGGGTGTGCATCCTCACCACACCGCAAGCCAGAAGTGCTCAGCCCCACGTGGGGCAAGTAGCTGGGGCATTCTATGCCTGGATTGGCCCTGGGCACTAAGGGCAGGGGCATAGCTTATGTGGCTCACAGGGCAAGGGGCAGTGGAGTGTCCTCTCCCCAGCAGCCAAGGCGTAGGCCAGAATGACAGTCCATCCTCTCACACACCTTCCACCACCTTGTTAGCTAGTCCCCTCTCTGGCATTCCTACTCTGCGCACTGGGTACTAGAACATTGCTTCACTGGAAGCTGTGTTTCTACAGAGCTCTGGAGCCTTGTTGCAGGACCCAGCTAGACAAGCCCTCTCCCTGGCCCAGCTGTCCAGCCCCCCTGGCTCTGCCGAGCACGGCCTCCCAGGGCCTGTCACCTTTTTCTCTTCCCTGCAGCTCCTAGAAGACAGAGAAGTGCTAACAACTCTTTGGGGTGTCTGTGGTGGGGGGGGGAGGGTCCTGAGTGGTGACTGGCCCGCACTGGTGCCCGCAACCTCTACAGACAGAAGTTGTCCCCTGCTCTAGAGACCACTGAGCTGAGAAGACTCTGATGAACTGAGTTGGTGACTCAGCTGGCTCAGGTTGGAGAGCTGACTGGTCACTGTGGTACCAAAACAAAAGCACCCAGGCCTGGCTGCGCTGAGCAGGAGTGACCTTAGAGACTTGTTTCCCACTCTCGGGGCCTCAGGCTCCCTTTGTGTCTTTGGGGGCCCAGCTGCTCTGGCTTCCTGCAGCTTTAGGCACCAGCAGGGCCCTCAGCCCTGGACAGACTGGAAGTGGTAGGGCGTTACCCCTTGCTCCTGACAGATCTGCGTCAGTCTCTCCAGCTGCTCGTCTTGGATGACCTTGGCCTTCTCGTATTGCTGGATGACCATCTCCATCTCCACCTTCACAGGCAGGACATAAGCTGGAAGAGAGACAGCTCTGTGAAGAACTTGGCAGTAGCAGGGCTCAGGCTGGGAAGGGGCCGGTCCCAGCATTCAGTCAGCAGCAGGTTCAGTCCAGGAGCAGTTCCTAGAGGGGCCAGGGGTGTAGGGCTTGGGGGGAATGTCTAGGTACCCAATAGCATCCAGGCAGTAGAAAAGGGCCAGAATCGTAACCAGTGGTGACTGAGATATGTGTTTTTCTTTTTTTCCCTAGTGATAACACCCTTACTTTTGGCTGTGTGCACAGCTGCCTAGAGCAAGGACTATGTTTTCTAGTCTCCTAGGCAGTTATGGGCAGCCATGAGACCACATTATGGACAATGGGATGAAAGAGGTGTGATGCAGCAGCTTCCAGGAGCTGGTATTGATGAGGAAGTGGAAATATTGGAACCCTCACTCACTGCTGGTGGGAAAGTAAATTGGGGCAGCCACTTTGGAAAAACTCTTTAGGAGTTCCTTAGATGGTTAAACACAGTGACTACATGGCCCAGCGATTCAATTCTTGGAGAAATGAAAACATATGTCCACACAAAAACTTGTACATGAATGTCCACAGCAGCCCAAAGTGGAAACAAACTTAATGCCCATCAGTTGATGGATACAGAAAACGTGCTCCATCCATACAAAGGAGCACTATTCAACAATAAAAAGGAATGAAGTTCTGATACATATGCTACACATGGATGAACCTTGAAGACGTTTTTGCAGGGTGAAAGAAGTCAGACACAGCAGACCACATATCATATGGTTCCATTTCTATGAAATGTTCAGAAGATGCAAATCTATAGAGACAGGAAGTGGATTAGTGACTGCCTAGGGCTGAGAGGCTAATGTGGAGTGACTATTAGTGGGTATGGGCTTTCTTTCTGAAGTGGCAAAAATGCTCTAAGCTTAGATTTTGGTGATATTTGCACGAATCTATGAATATACTAAAAGCCATTGAATTGTGCACTTCAAATGGGTGTTTTACGGTGTGTGACCTATATCTTAATAACAATGTCTAAAAAGAAAAGGCATCTGGAACTTTCCTTTCGCCTCTTTATCTTCGTCTCTTCCTTCTTCCTAGCTGCTGAAATGAGGATGTGATGGCTGGCACCGGAGCAGCCATCTTGGGCCATGGGTGACTTTGTAAAGTAGACTATATGCAGCAGAGCAACAAAATGGGAGGAGCATGGAATCTTGACTACAGAGAGTGCCACATCAGCCCCGGACTTCCTACCTGCAGACTCTCATGTGACAGAAATAAGCTTCTGTTTTGTTTAAGTCCCTGTTATTCTGGGTCTGTTACTCATAGACAATCATATCAATCACTGATGCACACACTGAGACCCAGAGCAGAGAGACTAGACTCTGGATTGGAGGGTCCCAGTGGTAGCCCCATAGGCCCCTCCCTTGGGCAGTTCTCTGGGCTCTGTGGAAGTCAACTCCTGACCCAACCCTTGTGCTCTGGCCTTCACACTCTCATATCTCACAGAACCAAGCTCTTCCTGACTCGACAGAAACCCCAGTCACATGCCTCTATTGCCACTGTATTCTACAATCTCCACATCTCCACTCTTCAAGTCCCTTTTCCACCCACAGTGTCCCACCCTCCAGATGTTCTCTGGCTGCTGCAGGGATCATGCAGAGAAGAGAAAGCATAACTCTTGCTTGCTTCTAAACTTGAGGGCAGCCCACATGTCCTGCAGACCTATCTCCAGGTTCCAGAGGCTGGACCAAGCGGCTTCTGCCTCCTCAGATCTCTGCTGAAGCCAGTTCACACCCAGGGCAAGAGAAACAAATTAATGTCCACACATGCACACAGCACATGCCTATCCTGCAGCTCCCAGTGGCACAGCAATGCCTGATTTGTATCAGGAAAAGGGGAGGGGACAGCTGGGAAGAGTATCACAAGGGCTGTCAAGATCCATCAGTGTGAGGGTGTCCAGCTGTCCACAGCTGGCAGAGAAGAGCCAGAAGGCACTGTTCCTTCCCTGAAGGAATGTTCTCATAAATGGAGCCAAGAGCAGGGCCCTGAGCAGATGGGGGTGAGTGAACGTATGAAGAACACTGGTGGGTGCCAACAATCCTACTTTCCACTTCTGGCTCATCGCCTGCTCTGCTGTGTGACTATTCTCCCTCTTGGTCTCAGTTTCCCCAGTTACCAAATGACAGGAATGGACTAGATGATCTCTCAAAGCCTTCCCACTTGGGCCTTTCAGTTTGATAAAGATTCTGGATTAAGAGATCCCTGACAAGACATCATACCTCACACTGCTAACTGGATAGGATATGGGGTGGGGACAGGGAAAGGGTGCCCTGCCAAGGGATGAGACCTCAGGATGAGGCTGTCCTTTCTGCCTCAGGCTCCCTAGTCCCTGACAAAGGTTGTCGGGGTACTCTCACAGCCACAATTTCTGTCATTTGCAACCAAAATTCAGGGCTGGAATAACTTTAGAGTCTATATACTATACAGTCTATAGTCTTAGCAGTCTATCCCAGTGATTTAAAACTGTTCCAAAGGGCCAGAAGATCCTCAGAGATGCCCCCAGGGAGAAGAGAGGGGGCACGGAGGTGGGCTCTGGCGCCCTGCTCCGAGTCATCCAGAGCAGCCCCACTTTTAATCCATTTTTCACACTGGGTAGCTGCATGAGATTTTGCAGAAGAAAGGAGTTTGCTACTTAAAAAAAAACTTAAAAGCTTAGGACTCCTCATCTGCTCACGCCTTGCCCCTCCATGTGACCACCTGGCCTGAAGCTGCCTGCACTCCAGCAGAAGCCCACCTCCTAGAGGCAGACCAGCCCATCTGTGGGTGGCTCTGTGCCTAGTCTGCCTGAGGAGAGTGGGCCTCCCTGTCATGTCCCCAGAGGTCCAAGGACCATCCTCTGGAACCCAGAGTTGGTCCCACCCTCTTCCCCCTCCCCAGACCACCCATCCCATCCCGGTACCCTGTCCTGTACTTCAGGGACAAGGCTTCTGGTCTCCTCTTCAGCCAAGCATCCCTCCTCTGGGGGGTCACACTCTGGTCTGTCACCACTTTCTGGAAATACATGAACCACCCGGGTCAGGGCATAGCCCTCTAGATGAGGTGGCTCAGGAGGAAGGGTGGCCTTGCCTCTGATGGTAGCAAAGGCAATGATAAAGTGGAATGGATCAGACACTCACTGGGATGGACACCTAGATGGGAGCATGTGCTACTAAAACTGGGTGAAGCACCAGCCAAAACCCAAACCAAGCCAGCAACTCCCATAGAAACCTTCTCTAGTTGTTTGCAGCTCGACAGGCTTGGGAGGGGCACCCCCCTGCTGGACACGCAGGTGAGATGGACCCTGCGGGGAGCAACACCTTGACCAGTAACCTGGACAAAGCCAGTGGCGAGTCTGCAGGCAGCAGGGAGCCAGGGTAGGTGTGTGTTGGAACGCTCAGGATGTACAAAGCCACTGCTCCCAGAATAGCAGGCCCTGCTGTGAGCACTCACATGAAGGGCTGGCCATCCAGACATACAATAAATAGTTATGTGGTAATGAACACTCAAGTGTTTGCACGTGACATCTGGCCAGTACGTGTGGTTCCTGAACACATGACATCAAGTGAGCAGTGACAGGCTTGGTCTCTCCATTGCCAATAGTTTCCATCCTCCAATCCCTGAGGCTGGCGGGGTCATCCCTCCCTCCCACCCCATATCACATGGTCTCTCTCCTAGTTGATAGCTCCATGTTCTATAGCAGCCACCTACCACCCTGCCAGCTCTGCTGACCCATTTGGACCACTCACCATCAATGACCCTCTTCACCCGCCAGATCCGGAGCATGATAATGAGGCTGATGGCGTCCCAGGGGCTCCTGGGCCCATTAGCCACGGTGGACGCCACCATCGGGGCCAAGGACAGGATGATCACAGCCCCGTCAAACACCTGTGAGAGGAATTGGATTTCAGTGCCCTGGGCCACCTTCCTGAATGTCCCAGAAACAGGCAAAGCATCTGGTGCTGGCCAGTTTCTCCAGGAGGTCTGTTTCCACATCAGAAGGTCACCCTTATCCGTGGCTGCCTCTCCTGAAAGTCCTCAGTCTTTAGGGACCTCCCACTCGCAGACATGCCCCTGAGCACTCTTTCCTCTTAGAGACCTCAGCCCATCCCCAGCCTTTGTTCAGATGGCCTTGGGTTGCTTCCAGCATCTTGTCCCTTGGGATGGGGACTGCATTCCATGTCCCAGAGTTCCTGTTCCAGCCTTGCTGAATCCCTCACTGGCAGTGGGGGCTGAACGCAGGATCCTTCCCCTGGGGTAACAGGAGCCCAGAGCCTGTATCTCATTTCTATCTGGCATTGAGTCTCTCACCGTGCAGGGAGGCAGGGCTAGGAGAGGAGGGGGCCCAGCATGGGCGATACAGCCTTGGGCCCTGACCTTCTATCTGCCTGTTCCAGCTTGGCCTTGATCTGTGACTTCCATGGGCCAGGCCTCTATGTTTGCTCCCAGCATTAGGCCCAAAGAGGCTAAAATGTGGATGTTGGGTGGGGTTGGGGGTGAGGAAGCAGTTGGGCAGCAGACACTAACCACTTTGCCTTGTCCTAAGTGCACAAAACCCCCAGCAACAGCCAGCCTTCCTTGGCACCTCATCTCCACCCACTGCACCCAACCCCCTACATGATGCAGAGCAGCTGGATGTTCTACAGAGACACAGGCTGGGAGGAGCCTGTATGGTTTCCTGTCCAGCTCTCCAACCACCAGGCCATTTTAGAGTGGACTTACTTGTTTGAAAACACCTTTCACAGCTTTTCCAAATGATTCAAGAATACCTTTTCAAATTTTGCAGAATTTAGAGAAGTTTTAGACTGTCCCTTTGCCAGGAACCTTCTCAGTCTGCCCGCCTCCCGACCCTCAACAGCACAGCTGCAGGGACTCCTGCATCCAGTGTGGGAGGACAGGGCCTTTTTGATGCTCCCACCCTGAGGTGGGTGGGACAGTGGCATTTTCCAGCTCCCAGGATGGCTAAGCGTAGGTAGGGGGTAGGTGTGGACACTGGCCTTTACCTCTATTTTGTTTTCGATGTAATCCCAGATCCCAAGTACTATAATCCGCAGAACAGTCTGAGGAGAGGAAATGAAAGAAGAGGTTATGTTTACTGCTCTCCAGCCCCTGCCCCTCCCCCTAGCAGAGAAGATTCTGGAGCTCAGAATCAGGGTGGGCCACTGCCTCCTTATTCAGTAATGGGAACCGTCTTCACTATCTGCTGAGTGTTTCTCAGACCACATGCCCTCTCCACCACAGGTCGAGTGCCTCAGCTCCAGTCTGCATCACCATCACCATCACCATCTGTGCAACCCCTCCCCACCACCTGCCCCTGCTCAACACCCTGCAGTGCAGAATATACCTGGATCCTTTGAAACAACACTCAAACCTGTCTCCCTCTCCAGAGTCACCTCCTGCACTCCTGTCATGCCACAAATCTACAAACATGCAAGCTCTTTCCTCTTTCACCTTGTCTTTGCATGTGGCAGACTGACAGTTCACTCCTCTTCCCTTTAATCTCTTCTCTTTTTATTTGAGAGAGAGAGAGAGAGAGAGACAGAGAGAGAGAGAGAGAGCATGCACAAGTGCAGGGAGGGGGAGGATGAGAGGGGGAAAGAGTGAGAATCTCATGCAAGCTCTATGCCCAGTGCAAAGCCTGACGTGGGCTCCATCCCATGACCCTGGGATCATGACCTGAGCCAAAATCAAGAGCTGGACACTCATCTGACTGAGCCACCCAAGTGGCCCTCTTCTCTCTTCAAGAATAATTGGATAATTAGCATGGTTACGAAGCCAAAGACGATACTTCCCAGCCCTGTAGGCACTAGGTTCCTTCTCCTCTTTCCCTCTTCCCAAAGACTAGAATGTGGGTGTGTAGGTATGGTGGTGAACCATCTTCAGGTAGGGAGGGCAGGGCAAGATGAAGCATCCTGGGTCCCCACTAGCCCCACACCACCATGTCTGCTTTCACTGTTTACTCCACCTGTCCTTCTGTGAGAGAGAAATGAACCCTGTGTTGTTGAAGCCCCATTGTATTTTCTGTTTTCTTGTTGGAGCAGCTTGGCCTATGTGCTAACCATCAGGGCCATTTCCCTTCTCTGCCTGGAAAGGGCCTTCCTGTCCTTCTGGCATCTGCTCGAGTGTCACCTCTGTGAAGTTCTTCCACATTCCCCAGGCTCAGTGCCTCTTTCCTTGGCATTCCTGTAGAACTTGAACACCAATAACTCTCCACTACACTTCATCGTAGCTTGTGGTGATTACCTCCGTGATCCCCCAATCAAGGCTCAAGAGACACTGATTTCTCTCCATTACCCCAAATCCCTGACATAGAGTAGACACTGAATGATTATACAGTTTGAGTGAATGAACAAATGCATGCATGAATGACTAATTCCTTAAAACCCTCAGTAATTCACTCCAATGCCGTACCTTCAGGAGAGGCTTCCTCACCAACAGTACATCTTTCTACAAAGAGAATATTTAAAAGCTGGTCTCATATTACTGGTACATTTGTCTGTAGGCCCTTCCTTAAACCAAGATGACTAGTTCACAGTAATTCACACCAGGTGGTGTCCCTTCTCCCACATGCTGCAGTACAAGGCCAGCCATCTGGACTCAACAAAGCTGCAGAAAGCCCATGGATCTTCACCCACATTTATGCCACAAAAAGGCTTAGCTGATAAAATTCCCCTCTTCCTTAGAAAAGACTATTCTGACTTCCACGAGGGCATGAGTAGGTGGGACACAGGTGGCATCTCTGAGAACAGAGAGGGTCATACAGCAGCCTGATGTCCGTTCCCACATGGCTTCCTTATCTACAGGTTGGAGGACCCATGCTTCACTACAAGACAGCTCTAAGTGAGTGGAGAGAAATCTGGGTTGAGGTCCAAGATATCCTGAAGTTACAGCTCAGTAACAGGCTGGTTGTGTAGCCTTGGGCAAGTCAAATCCCCTCTCTGGGCCTGTTTCCTCTCTGCCAGAGAGATGGGTTATAGGATATGAATCTTCCAATTCTTTATGAAACTAACCTTTGCCATGTACTCATACCAATAGGTGCCAGGCCGTGGGCCAGCCCGCCTTACATGTGATTCTCACTTTGCAGAAAGGGAAGCTGAAGCTCAGAGAGGTTAAGGAAGCTGCCCGGGGTCCTTCAGGCATTGCATGGTGAGCTGACATTTGGACTCAGAAGTTGACTCTGCATGTTACACTCAAGTGGCATAAAAACACCACACATGGGCCTGGGTTTTTTGTTGTTGTTGTTGTTGCTGTTCATTCTAACTTGTGCTGACATTGAAATTTGGTGTTTGTCTCCTCTGAAATGTTACACCAGCCACATCTACTCCAAATTCCCAACTGTGAGGTTTCCAAGGCAAAAAGTCCAGGCCAGGACAGGGGGGAACAAGGCCTGGTCCAAACAGGACTTCTCTGGCTGCTGCTTCTCCTCCTTTTTTCTGTTTCAAGATTGTGGTAAAATACACAGAACATGAATTTTACCATTTTAACTATTTCTAAAAGTGTACTGTGGGATTAAGTACATTCACATTGTCACACAACCATCACCACCATCCATCTCCAGAAGTTTTTCATCATTTACATTAAATACTAACTACCCCCTCTCCCTCCCCACCCCCCCCCCCCCCCCCCCCTGTCAACCACCATTCTCCTTTCTGTCTCTGAGCCTCACTGTGTTCTGGGAACCTCATATAAAAGGAATCATCTCACTTCTCTATAAACAAGGCAGCAGCCCAGGGGATATGGGGTTGGGGGAGGAAGAGGGAGCTGGCCAGGCATGAGACTCAGCCAGACACCCCCCCCCCCCCCAATGAGGGGATGAGCAGGCATCACACATGAAGCCCTGTGCTCCAGGAAGGGATGGAAGTTTAATGGGTGGATGACTGAAGTAGTGATGTATAAACAAGCAGAACAGCTGGAGCACTGGCTACCTGCCTCCCTCCAGGCTGGCTCATCCACGTGGGATCTATCCTCTGAGGCCTGGCTCAGCTCACCCTCCTCTGGGGAAGCCTTTCCTTCCTAACCCAGCCCATGGAAACAGAACAGCCAAAGGCAGCCGTGGAAACACCTCCTGGTCCAGCCTCCTGGCATAGATGGGGAAATGGCGGCCTGGAGACAGCTGCTCCAAAATCAGAGTCAAAGCCAGAATGAGAACGCAGCTCTGAAACACCCCACCTGGTGGCTTTCCCCTGCAGCATCTTTTGCCGGGATCCCTCATCCATGGAGACAGGGACCTGGCCACACTGCCCTGCCAAGGGCTGACCAATCCAGCGAAGGCTATGTTTCTCAATGTACAGGCAAGGACACCCTGCTTCAGCAGCATCTGGGGATTTGTCTACAGTGCAGATTCCTGGGGTCTCATGGAGATCCAGATATCAGAATCTCTGGGTGCAGGGCCCAGGAGCATGCGTTTTTAACAAACTTCCCCCAGGGCGTCCACCAGAACCACAGGGATGTATAAAGTGACAATTTCACGAGTGAAAACAGGGAGGCTGCATGCCCTGATGCAAGAAGGAGAAAGAGCATTATATGAGGAGTCAAAAGTCTGATCCTCTTTCTGTTTCTGACCAGCCCTTACTGACCACGTGACATCGGCTGGAACAAAGGGCGACGAGCACCCCATGCCGCCTGCCTCCCCGAAGCTCCACGGGGAAAGACAAGTGCAGGGCAATGAGGTGGGACTATTTTACCACCCACTCCCACCCCTAGGACTCTCGGTCCTGCAATCCTGCCCCCCAAAGTTGCAAAGGGCTTTGAGGAAGGGTCCAAGGGAACCCAAATCCTCAGCTCAACCTGCCTCTTTCCCACCTGGAACTCAGGGTTTTCAGCCTCCTTTGTTCCAACCTTGCCTTCAGGAGACAAGGATGCTCTGACACGTGAGATAGGCCAAAGTCTTAGCAAAACTTCATGGATAGTATCATTTGAGTATTACTATAAGCCCAGCTCTCATGCCATCTTACAGATGCAGAAACAGGCTCAGGGAGAAACAGATAAACAGGGTCTTCAAGTCCCTCTTCCTTCTACCACAAGTACCCTCAGAAAGCCCTGTTTTCTGGAAGGATACTTCTCTTCTCTCCCCAGAGAAGGGATTCAGGCTTCAGGTAACAGGAGGGCAGAGTGAGAACCTTGCATCTGCTCCAGGCCCTGTGTTAGTCAGGTGGCAGCAAGGCCTCCTGCCCTTCCTGCTGAGGCCCAAGCCTCATGTTTTAGGGGACTGAGCTTCTCTCCCTGGGATAGGGTCTGATGAGCTCCTAGGGTTTGGGAACCTTGGGGGACACAGGCAGAAGCACCTGTTGGTCTGTAAGATGCCTCTATGCGAATTTTTCAAAGGTACTAATTTTCCAGGCAGAGGGAGATCCTGGTTCACAGCTTGGTGAGCTGAGCGGGGGCTGGCACCCTTGCTCTCTGCAAAACCATTCTGAAACCAGGCCTACCAGTGGGGGAGAACGGGGCAGTGCATGCCTGGCCCTGAGCCTGTGTCCCTGTAACCCTGCAGCTGGCCAGGGTGGGGAGGTGCAGGCTGGCCTAAGGAATACCCACAGTGCGTACTAGGTGCAGAGGGCTGGCCCCAAGCACTTCTTCAAGGAACAAATCTACTCTTGGGCAAATTTTCCCTGCAAAGAGAGCTGCTGGCTCCCTCCTCCAAGTAACCCCCAGACCCAGAGTTAAACTAGAGCAGCAAGAGGAAAACGTGGAATCCACATTCCAGTTTTGAGGAAAAATTAAGAAATGTGGGAGGGGCTGAAAGCACTCCTGAATTGGTGTGCAGAAGAAAGGTTTTGGGGTAACAAGTGCAGGTTGAGGGGTGATAGTGGGGCAGTACAACAGTGTCTCCTAGGCTTAGGCATCGACAAAACAGGAGCAGAGGGACCAGCTTCACTCCTCTATCCGCACACAGTCAAAACCCATGGAGACAGAGCACGATGAGCCAGACATAGCCCCCTCCCCAGGAGGGTGGCCTCTTGCCTAGGGATCTAAATGTGAGCCCCCTCCACATGCAATAGCCAATACCTCTGGGGGACATGGGTTCACAGGTCCCTGGTGCTAGGTTCATTTTGACAGGAGGTTCCCAGCTACCTTAAAAGAATGGGTACAAGACCTGCAGGGTAGAGAATGGGGTGGTGGACCACATGACCAAATGTTAGTCCCTTGAACACTGACTGTGTGCTCTCTGTGCCCACCCTGGGGTAAGGAGGCAGACTGAAACACACAGATGTGCAAAGTTGAGTTCCAGAACTTCCACTCAGCCTAGAAACCTTTTTAGTTTCCTCCATTCTAAAAAATCCCTCACTGACCCCATGTCTCCCTTAAGCCACTCTCCTCTCTCTTCTCCCAGGTTTTGAAGAGGTGTCTCCACTTAACCCACCGCAATCTGACATGAGCCCACCACAGCAGTGGAACCACTTACACCTTGGTTACTGATGACTATTTGTTGTCAGATCTCATGGATGATGTCCTGCAATTAATCTTAGTCTGGCAGCGTGTGGGGCACTGAGCACATCCCTGCTCTTCAAGGACTCCTCTTTCCTCTCCAGGGAGCCGCATGCTCTGCGTTCTCCTCCCACTGCCCTGCCTATATCTTCTCGGTTACCTTTGCAGATTTCTTTTCCTCCCTCCATACCAAGATTATTTCCCAGGGCTCCAGTTTCTTCTCTTTTTCCTCCCCACATCCCTGGACGATCGTACCGTTGGCTGCAACTCCCACCAATATCCTGAAGCCCCCTAAGTCCATGTGTCCGGCTTAGGCCTCCTCCTGCTGTAGTTCTGACTTGGCAAACCCCATCACTATCCCCTCTCTGTCTTGTCTTCTCCACTGCTACCCTCCCTCCCAACCCCTGGCCACCAGTGATGAACATTCCCAAGTCCCACAAAATACAGCTCTTTAATTCATCTCCAGTTTGTCCCTTCCTCCACCTCTACTTGCACTTTCTGGTTCAAACCTTTAACCCCGCACAGCTGAGCCATGCCTCCTACATGGTCTCCAAATTCCAGTCTTCCTCCTTCCTCCAAACCCAGCTCTCAGGGTGATTTCTCTAAAAAGCCAATTTCATCATTCCCCATCATGTCCCTCTTCTGCCTGGAGGCCTCCCGGGTCTCCCCACCGCCCTTGGATCAAGACCCCAATTCCTGAGCAAGGCACTGAGGGGCCTTTGTGACCTGGCCTTGCCTGGGTTCTCAGGATGTCTTGCCACCTCCACTGCCATAGTCAACAACCAGACACGTGGTGTCAGCTCACGGCTCTTGCCCTTCTGCATTCTGTGACTGCCGTCTGAGGTCCTTCTATCTCACCCACCTGGAAGCTCACACATCTGCAGACAGATTGCTTCCCCTCTAAGGTCTTCCATGACTGCCTTAAGCTTGAACTTAAGCTCCTTTCCTGGCTCTCTCAATACATACATTTGCTTCCTAGCCAACTACAGCCAACTTACAACCCAGCACCACCTACAGTGCATCACAGAGTCACTTAGAAATGTTGGCTAAATGAATAAATAAATAAGAGCTTCCATTTGTCAAGTGCCTCTGTATTAGGAGGGATGATGGTTAATTTTATGTGTCAACTTGACTGGACCATTGAAAAAGTTTCACTGGACATAGACCAAATTAACAGTGGTTGTCTGTGGGTGATAAGAATATGGGTGATTTTTATTTTCTTATTTTGGCTTGTTTATATTTTCTTAATTTTCTACAATAGCCAGAATTATCCTTGTAAACATGAAGATTATTTCATAAAAAAAAAATTATTTTGTGATTGGATAGAGCCTCAGTGCTTACTCTAATGTAGATGAAGCATGAGAAGTCACCAGGGACCCAACCTATGGATTCTCTTGTCTGGTGGCTCCCAGCTCTTTTTGAATGTTACCCTGATGGCCCAGAATGAGGTCCCAGTCTGCTTCTGAGGCCAAGGGCCAGTGAGGACAGGCTTCTTTCCTACTAGGTACCTCCTCCAGGAGTTAGAAGTATTATCCCAGTTCTCCCCACTTGCCCAGATCAGTTGTTCCTAAGAATGTGGTGGTAAGGTGCACCTGGGTGGGTCAGTCAGTTAAGCATAGGACTCTTGATTTTGGCTCAGGTTGTGATCTCGCGGTTCATGGGACTGAGTCCCAAGTTGGGCTCTGTGTTAACAGTGTGCAGCCTGTTTGGGATTTTCTTTCTGCCCCACTCCCTCAGTCTCTCTTTCTCTCAACACAAACAAACAAACAAATAAAGGATGTGAGGTAAGCGGAACATTCTGGACCTGAAATTATTCCTAGAATCTCAGAGCTGGAGGGAGAACCTTAAATGCTATGTCGCATGGCCCAACACCTTTCCGTTGTTTTCATCCCTTATCCAGTAGCTCAATGAGTGGGTCATTTGCCTGAGCCTGCAAACTTCCAATGACAGTGAGCTTGACACTATCTAAAGTAGTACATTCCAACTTGTCTAGAAAATTCATCTCTGTATCCGACTTTCACGCTCCCTAAGATCACTGCCAAGGTCGTGGCAAATGAAAAAATGGAAATGAGATTTTGAAGAATAATTTCTCAAATATTTATTCACTCCTTCAATGATGAGTGTTAGATGCCCAGTCCCATATCAGGTGATCAGGGGAGACAGAAGAATATACTAAGGCTCCTGTCCTACTGCTCACAGCAGAAGGGGAGGCAAAACCTGGGCCCAAGGGAGTGAAATAACAATGGGTTCAGCTCAGAGTAGGGGAGATCTACATGGGCTGGTGAGGACAGGATGCCTGAAAGAGGTGAAGGAGGGGGACCTGGGCTGAGCCTTGAAGGAAGGGAAGGTGTCAGAAAAGCAGTAGCAAGCGGGACAGTCCTTCCAGGCAGAAATCACAGGCATTTCCAAAATAAGTACATGGAATTTGACAGGGCCTCCACTAGCTTATGTGGTACCTCCATGCAAATGGGGAGGTTCCTGACCCTATGGCGCCTCTATCTACTGGAAAACGGTTATAATATACTCACTTTACAAATGAGACATTTGGCTGCCATCTTCCAGGAAAGTGTCACAACACACAAACAGATCTATAATGTGAGTTACCCCCTTTCACGTCCACATAACCCTGCATAGTGGCATTGTTTTTTTTTTTTATCTCTGCACAGTACCAGGTGGGGCCTGGTTGGGGTATGAGGACAAAGGGCTCCTGGCAGTGCTGAAAAAGCAGCAACAAGTCACTGCAGACTTGCTCTAGTGCCAGCCCAACAGAGGCGGGAGGCACAGGCTGGGGATGGCAGGATCGAACCTTCTAAATCAAGTCTGGTCCCTCTAGAAGTCCACTGCTCTGGGCTCTTACCCACTTCTTTCTCTTCAGTCTGTTTAAGGCATGTTCATAAACCTAACAGGCTTTTCCCGTGAGGTGGCGGGGCAGCTGCTATTCACGTTACAGATGGGGCAAGGGAAGTCAGAAGTGGCAGGATGGGCAGGGACTCCCTCGGCTGGGGGTGAGGCAGGTCTGGGACCCTGATTTCCTTCCACCTCTCTGGAAGTTGGAAAGGGAGACAGAAATTAAACTCTCCCCTGAGGGCAAGCAGTGGCTCCACCTCAGGTGGGGTCAGAAAGGCAGCCTCTAGGACAGCTCCAATTCCTTCAGGTCAAAGATGGGGGAAGCCAAGACACAGAGAGAGGCGGTGACTTGCCCAAGGACATATAGCAAGTCAGTGGCCAAACAGGCTCCCTTCTGTTGAGTTCTCATGGGGCTCTGAAGGTACGCAACGGCATCCTCATCTCTCAGCATAAAGCATTCTACCACCCTCTTGCCTTCTGTGTGGTTACTGAGGCTCACTCCTGCTTGGAAGCAGCAGGTAGGAGGGGGACCCCCTCATGAATCCAGAATCTTGGGGTGACTGCTGATTTGCTAAGAGGAGGCCTTGGTTCAGTTCAGTTTGGCACTGGCCTCCTCTTGGCACACGGCACAGGTAACAGGGCAGGCCACACTCCCTCAAGACTGAGAGGCTGCCTTGGGAGAGGAGGTGGCCCTAAGAAGCCTTGATCAACTGATGGGTAGAAACATAAAACGTGGTCTATCCATCCAAAGGAATAGTATTCAGACGTAACAGGAGTGGAACACTAACCCATGTTACAATGTGAGTAAACTTGAAAACATGTTGATATAAAAGGCCATGTATTTTGTGATTCCATTAATATGAAATATCCTGAAGAGTTAAGTTCACAGACACAGAAAGCAGATCAGTGGTCGGCAAGGGTTGGGTAAAGGTGGAATGGGGAGTGACTGCGTAATGGGTTTGGGGCCTCCTTGAGAGTTGAGGAAAATGCTTGGAAACTAGAAAGAGGTCATGTACAACACTGGTTATGCACTGAATGCACTAGAGGGTAGAGTTTAAGGAGTTATGTTATGTGCAAGCACCTGGGTAGCTCAGTCATTTAAGCATCCAACTCCTGATTTCAGCTCAGGTCATGATCTCCCAGTTCGTGGGTTCGAGCCCCATATTATGTAAACTTTACCTCAATAAAATAATAATAATAGGAGGAGAAGGAAGAAGCAGCTGTTGCCACCACTGCTTTGAGGCTCCTATCTAGAGGGCCAGCCATGGGTCAGCTTTTTCTTCTTCCAGGAAAAGAGCTGGGCTTCTCCAGATCCCCCCACACCCAGCATTAGGGGACAGGGCCAACACCTCATGGCCTGCACTGGAGCTCTGCTGCAGGGTGGCCCAGTCTGGTCAGGCCCTAAATCCTTGTACAGTCAGGAAGAGAAGCAGCTGGACCCCCTGGCTGCACGTGGCTGGCCGGTCCTGGTGTCAGCCAAGGGTGGGGCAGCCTGGTTTTTGCAAACACCATTTGTACAATTCTCCATCTGGATCCCAAAGGCTCTGCTCATTCTTGGGTGCTTCAGAGCCATCTGGAATATCAGGGCCCAGGAAAAGTTCGAGGGCACCCGCTTTCGCCTTGGTCACCTTGGGACCCCACACAGACTGCTCGACTGAGGGAGACTCGCTCTTACCACTTTGAGAAGCATCTGTCTCACTGGAAAATAGCACAGCCTGTTTGAACAGATGTCCTCAAACTGAGCCCAAAGCAGCCTCACGCTTCCCTTCTTTGAGTCTAGATCTGTCCTCTGGGGCCTGCACAGAACGGAGTAACCCATCTTCCCTGAAGGAGCCCTCAGAGCACAGAGATGGGCAAAGGACGACATAGAGCACTTACACACCCACCTTCTGGTCCAGCCTGTCACTCCTGCAGGCCCTGGGCAGCTTTCCACACCTTCCCAGGCCTCAGTTTCCCAACTTGTAAAATGTCACACCCACATTCTGGGTTGTCCTAAAGCTCAGTGGAGACAAGGAGTGGAATATTGCTCCGAACAAGTCAAAAGGTACCACGGCATCAGGAGCCCTTTGGGTCAAACCTTTGTAGAATTTGTCTGTGAATTAACACCCAGTCATTAAGTCTAGCCAGTCTTGGAGTCCTGGAGAGACCCCCCACATGTGGCCCAGAGACATATCCCTGGGTATTTCCGGAGGAAGTATTTCCCACTCAGCCTTGAAGGAGTAATATGGACGTCACACTAGAGGAGGATGAGCCAGTAGCACTGGGTCTGGGGTCAGATGCACTGTAGGGTTGGACTTCTTCTTTCTCAGCTCCTGGCCCTGGCAGCCTTTCTCCCAGATTCTCCGTCCCCTCACAACCTGCTGGCACCAGGGCCACAAAAATATGCAGCGGTGACAGACCAGATTAGGAGCCCAGAAGCCTGGGCCCAGTTTGGGCTAGAATTGGCTGTGTGACCCCAGGCTGCTCCCCTTGTCCGTGTGATTTTTTAAAAGGGTACAACTGGCATTTTCAGGGGACAAATACACTGGCGTGGTGCACTACTCAGGGAAATTGGCTGCCCTGGCCTTTCTCACCGGAGGTGCCCCGGTCACACAACTCCAAACCCTCTGAGAAACAGGCTAGGGGGACATCTATGAGGCTATTCTAGCCCCTTCTGATGCTTGGTTCTTCTGGGCACTCCATGACATGTGAGAGCCCAGGCTCATGAGCTGAGCTGCCTCATCACAAGATCACTGTCCCAGCCCCTGTGTTCATGCTGGTCAGGGTGTGCTGGGGAGACAGATCTCTCCTGTTACTCTACTGCTAGCCCTCTGTTGCTCCACCTGTTACTCTTCTCTTACTACCTTGTTACAGCTCCACCCAACCCTCTCTTCGACAAGGTCCAAGGTCAGGGGCACAGTCATTCTCCTCCAGCTGGGCCTGTGGGAAGCCCCAGGCCCATCCCCCTCTGGATGTGTGAATGGGAGTGAGTGGGGGGGTTTGAGACTGAGATTCCTTTGCACAGGGGCTTGTCTGTTTCAGGTGGCTTGTCTCCGGCAGTGACAGGAAGGGAATGCCAAATTCACGATGGGTAATAAATTCTGCAAAGGCAATAAAACCAAAGCGGAGGGATAGATGGAAGAACCGCAACAACTGATTAAACATTTTTGTTGGCAGTCACAGACACATGACACATTTTCTGAGGTTTGCAGCAAGGAGACATCTGGCCTTGGCCCGTGTGTTTGTGGGAGGGAATCATGGTGAGTAGAGGCCAGGGAGCTGGAGAGGGCAAGACCCTAAAAAGGCAGCAGGCTGGGAAGCAGGCACTGTTTAGGGGGTACTGAGGCACCTCCAGGGCAGCGGTCTCAGCGAGCCGCTTGGGACACTCCCAGGAGGGGCAGTGTCAGGATCTGCCCCCACATTCACAGCTTTAGGCCCAGGCTTGCCTGCCAATTCCGTGGACTGCAGGAGTCGAGGCCTGGAAAGAGAACGCTTTGTGTTTGGAACGCCTGCTGCCCAGCCCCACCACACCCCACACCCAGACTCAGGGTTCTGGACTGAAGGCCTGAGGCCCAACCCTCCCCTGATTTTTGCAGGGTATCGAGGGCCATCATATAGGGCCTCCAGCTGGCCCAGAAGAGGACCTTGGGACTTTTAACTCCCTGAGTTTCCTGATCAGGTCTCAAAATATTCTGTACTTCCATACCTTCACTCATGAGGTTCCTTTCCCACTTCATCCTGTCCTTCAAGGTTCTGCTGTGCTCTGAGACCCAGAGGCCCCTTTGCCACCAGGGAAGCAGCACCCACTGATCTGTATGTGTGTGTCTGTGTCTGTGTGTGCATGCATCTTCCCAACAGGCTCTTTGCCTTTTCTCCCCTGCCATTCTCCCCATGCCTGCTGCCCATTGAAATGCCCCACTGGGGCTCTGCGTGAGCTAATGTGGACCTGTGGCAGTGGTGGTAGAGCACATGGGTGGAGAGGGGCAGTGACCAGCCACCTGACTTAGACTAGCCTTCTGCTCTCTTGAGAAGAACCGGATTTCCACATGCAACTCTCCAGTCCCTCAATGACCCGCCACTGCTCACAAGATAAAGCCCAGCCTTGCCAGTCACCCTGGGAGACCCTGCCTGCAGCAAGCCCAAGTTAACAGCACTGAAATGCAGGTCAGGGTATCACTGTGACAGTCTGGAAACTGCTTGAAAGAAGTGTCACGCACCCCTGTGTAAAGGCAGAGCAATGTCCTGGGATCTGGTTTACCACATATTTCAGTCCCACGCTGGGCTACCAGCTGGCATTAAACCCAGTGCCCACAAGGCCCCAGGAGCTTTTCCCCTCTCACATAGAGATACCGACTTAGGTATCTCACATAGAGATACCTCTCACATAGAGATACCTGACACATAGAGATACCGACTTAGGCTTTACTGGCTGACTTGATAAAGGGAGCCTCTCACCCCTGATCCCACCACTTTGTTCATGTGGCCCTCTGTTCATACCAAGGGGGCAGCTCTCGGCCTAGCCAGACCCCATGGTCCTGCAGCACCTGCTCAATCCACTGGCCAGGCATGCGACTCCATCTTCTCTGCCCTCTGCAGGCCTGAGCATCCCCCCTCAAGGGGCAGCTTCCAAACTGCTCTCTCTACCTCCAGGCCCCCGAGGCATCAGCCCAGACTCTTATCTATAGCTCCTTACTGTAAACATGACCATTTGCTCTCCTTCAGCTACGCCCTACTCAGTCTCACCTTCACAAATGTCATCGCCCGCCCCTTACTTGGACAACACCTGCCCATCCTCTCATATTCCATGCAGGGGTCACCTCCTGGGGCCCAGGCCTCCCTGAAGGGGTCGACAGCTGCCCCTCCAGCGCCATTTCCCAGCACAGAGCTCAGTTCTCTGTATTGTTTCTCCCTCTTTGCAGCCTTGAGGGCTAGAAGAGGGCTGGATGCTAGTAAATATTTAGAGAATAAAGCTTGGTCTCCCCAGGGCAGGAGTTGCCCTACAGAAGTCCCAGGGCCCCAGTCTTTACCTACCTCTGAGAAGAACACAGAGAGAATGACCAGACTGATCCAGTGAATTATGCCAGCAAACTGGAATGCACTGGAAACTGCAATGAACACAATAATGGACCAATTTTAGGCACAAGGAGTTAGGTGCGTTGATAGAGGACCTTCACAGCGTGGAGGCAGACCTCTGCGAGCCCGGGGCCCGCTCATGTGAACATTTGGATCCGGACAGAATCAGGCCAGAGAACATCCAGGGCAGCTTTAAGTGGTGTCTGTGATGGAGCTGGTAGGAGGGTGCGGGGCCAGTGGTGCTGCTCCTCCCTCTGTCTGTCCCCCCATAGGCCATGCCTCAGAATTCTAGCTCAGTCCCATCAGCTCTGGTGGGCTGTGAGCTATAGCCATCCTCCCAGAAAGGAGCCCTCCAGAGGGGGGCTTATCAAGACATTCATGGCTGTCAGAGCTCGGTAGGCAGCTTCAGTCAAGTCTACCTGAGCTTTCGGAAACCCTTACCACAATTCACAGCCAAAGCTCTGGGCACTGGGTGGGACTCAAAGCGAGCTTACTTTGAATTTTCACTGTGAAAACCCTGATGTAGAGATGGCTATGCTGGCAGGGGTGTTTGGAGTGAGGCTGGAGAAAGGCATGGAAGAGGGAGCCGGGCCTGGTAGGGAGATGTCACCTCCTGAACATGACAGCTCAAGCAGCTGGGGTCTGCCATGCTTCCAAGTTGCTCCATTTGCCCTCCAGACGCCATAGTGAAGTGGGGAGAGCCATCAGCCCCTGAAAGCTCCCAGCCCACCTTCCACCAGACAATCCTTAGAGTTAAGGCGCTATCTCTGGAAGACCCCTTTAAAATACGGGAGCCATGGCCAACTTCAGAGCCTAATCAAGGTGTAGTTTATCAGGTAGTGACGCCAAAAGCAGGGTTCTGGGCCCAGGACAAGGGTTAGGTGGGCTCTGATGGAGAATGGATGGGAGGGGATGCTTTCTAGAAGGCAGGCCTGAAAGACAGCCGGGCAGAGCGGTGGGCAGGGCCAAAACAAGGTGGAGGAATGCTGCCAAGAACAGGCCTACATTGCTTCTCTGCTGGTCAGGCCTGCTTAGCGTGTAGCTCAGAATTCCCTGGGGGCTAAAAGAAAAGTACCCCAGGACTCAGTGGGGAAGGCTGACCTGAAAGAGAGGAACCCAGAGCCTCCCCCAAAGCTCTGGGATCACAGAATGGGCAGAAGCCAGAACCTGGAGCATGTCTGGGAGAGAGAGGCTGCGGTACCAGGTTCCAGGTGGGAGACCTCAGGGTCCCCTGGTATTGGGCCAATGTGACTGACCCTTAGAAGCTGGGGCCTGGAGGCACCGTGGATTCTTTCCATCCCAGGCCACATGAATACTAGTGGGAACCGAGAGTCTGAGGCCTGTCTGACTCTGAAAAGACCTCCAGATGATTCTGAAAACATAAAATCTCTCCCCATTATTTCTCAAATGAATTCCTGTGCCTTTTTTTACGGTTTGCTTTAGAAGAGCAATAAATCTCTGATTGTGCGTTTTATGGAATTTAAGATGCCTTTTATGAGCTGCTATTGGATCTCCCACCAAAATCAATCTCCTGGATACTTAATTTTAAGCAAAATTCCAGTGTCGGCCAGGTTCTCAGTTCTATTCAATGCCTTGTCACAACCTGAGCAGCCGAGGGCCCCAAGTATAACCTACGACAGGGAAAGAAAGACTCTGTTATGGCCAGACCTCATAAAAAGCAGACATATGGATGAGTGGGAGGGAAAGTATACAACATGGTTTAATTGAAGACAGGTTGAGTGTAAAATCAGTGCTGGTCACTTTATGCTGGAAGATACTTTGATTGGAACCAAGGGGCCACCAGCTGCACAAAACCCAATGAGGCTTATCAGACAAAAGCAATTCTGTACTGCCTGTCATCCTCTCTAGAGAGTAGGGAGGGCTGATAGGGCATGGAAGGAGCTTTGATGGACCCTGAGTACAGAGGCTCCAGTAAAAGAACTGGGGGCATTTGAGAAAACAAGTCTAAGATGACTGACTGGGTTTGAGGATGGATCTATAGTTCTACACTTTGCCAATGGTGGAAACTTGCAGGCCAAAAATTTTATCTTTTTTTTTTATTTGCATTTGTATAATCCGCTTTCTGAATTGGGGAAATATAGGGATCCAGGAGCTCTAACAGAAACTGCTCACTCATCTGAAGCCAAGAGTAAAGACACCTGGCTCTCCCCAGAGAGCCAGATAGGGGTCTGCGAGGGTGGGGGGCAAGAAGTGGGCACCTCCCAACAGCCATGTTGCCATGGGACATCTAGAAGGACAGAAGAGATAGCAGACAAGCCATTGACTGCCATGTGCATCAGGCTCCCATAAACACAAGACTAGAACAAACACCAAGACACTATGGTGGGAAAAAAACTGGCCATGCCATTAAATGGCCTGATGGCTTGAAGACCCTTACCTAGGGAAAGTCTCTAACTTCTCCAAATCTTAATTCCCTTGCCTATAAGGTGAGATAAAATCAGTCATGCCACCTCACAGGGTTGCTGCGAGGGTCAAATGTATGGAAAAATCCTTTCAAAATGATCACATTATGTGTAAATAACACTGCCAAATTATGGCTGGATAAAAACACAAGCAATCATATCATCATTGTGGTTGCTGTTATTATTAGTTAGTAGAAGGTGATATGCCTCCACACATAAGAACTCTCTTTAAGATACAGAAAAGACCAACCTAGAGAATTCCAAATGGGAACAATAAAAAGAAAAGTGCATACAGGGGTCCCCAACACTTTTGAT
This sequence comes from Panthera leo, assembly GCF_018350215.1. Classification (NCBI taxonomy): domain Eukaryota; kingdom Metazoa; phylum Chordata; class Mammalia; order Carnivora; family Felidae; genus Panthera; species Panthera leo. Next base: position 29,054,012 of record NC_056684.1, on the reverse strand, counting down.
CTCATCAGTTTCTGATCACGGAATGCTAGGGAGGGGGATTGGAGAGGCCACATTGGGTAGAAAGGGGCAAACAGGTATTCAGGGGGACAGAGAAAGAAGCTGTCAGATTTCCTCCCTGGGCAGTAATCCCCATGAGCCATGGGGCCAGGGTCGTAACAGTGGCATTGGGCTGGGGCATATTGCACTGCTGGTTGGGGACCCCTGATGGATGCACACTGAATATTGACATCATATGTATTTGCATATGTATCTCTCTTGCTACTCACACTGGAGAAGCTTTATATCTATTAGAAGTTCCAGAGTCAGGAGAATCACCACCAATATTACACAGGCTACCAGGAAACTGTTGAGACTTGCACTGAGCAAAAATACCTGCCACACGGCTGCTCTCTTCCCACAGCACGGCTTCAGCCAGGTAGACCTGTGGGGACACAAGAGGGAGAGGAGGTAAGATCCTGGCCACAGCCCTGGTCCCAAACATACCCTCATCATTCCTCCCAGGCTCTACGTTTCCCAGCAAAATGCAACCTTATTCAAGAGGCCACTGGGTAGAATCACAAAGAGCAAAACCAATCATAAAAAGGTGCAGCTAGGTTTATAGGCTGACCTGGGCAACACACAGCATCCATCTGGGTTTCAGTCTCCTCATCTTTACAGTGGGTGTGAAACCCACATCTCATGGGCTTCTTGCAAACACTGGAGATCACAAAGGTCAGTGAAGAGCCTGGCTAGGTATAAGAACTGCATGAAAACGAGCTGTTATTACTGTATGTCTGTCTAGTCGTGGAACCTAGCACAAACTCTGCATTTAGAAGACCCTCAGTTCGCCTCTAATGAATGATTGATAAATTAACGAATGAATTTTCAGTGGTTTTCAGCTATATAAGAAGAGATCTGAGCTAAATCCCTATTTCTCAGAGGGGGTTGTATGGAATCCTAGTTCCACAGAATGTTAATGGTTGTTACTTGATAATTCTATGGTTGGATAGGTTTTGGAAAATTAGGGTCAAAGTCAAATGGCTATTTTTCTAGGCAGGACATTGCAGTGCCTTTAATATGTTATTTTACATCATCATGCTCAAAAGGGATTATAGTATCAGTGCTTTCCAAACTTGCTGGACAGCACCCTCATGTCACAGGGCATCTAGTGGGACTAGTGCTTCATGGAAGATCTTTTCAGAAACCCTGCCTAGATGATCTTGAACAACCACAGGTAGAGATCAAGTCACCGAGGACGGAGTTTTTCCTGAGTAGGACTGGAAGTGGGAAGGAGGTGAAAAACCTCAGAGCTGGGGCAGGCATTTGATGTACTCCCTTCAGGAACACAAGATCCTAGGAAAAAGAGGTGTCTCTGAGGGGGCAGGTGGTATTGAGGCCAAACCTCATTGCCGTCTTGAGGAAGAATTAGGCATCCTGAAGTAGCAGAGACAGTGCTAGTCAGGGAGTCCCCACTTCTGGCTCCACCTTCAGACACACAGGACTATGTGTGAAGGTTATCTGTGCATTTCAGGCCTCAGCCTCCCATTTGTAAAACTCCTTAACTCCTAGGATTGTTGCAAGTTAAATGAGGGAATGTATCTGATCTATAAAGCACCATGGAGCTGAAATGGATTGTTAATGATGATGACGATGATGTTGGAAAGTTATCTGATGACCCAGACAGCTGGCTGTCCCCATCCTCTGCACACAGGGCAAGCGTCCGCTGAAGTGGGTCAGGGCCCAATGCCCTGAAAATCCTAAAGTGTCACTGGAAGAGGGAATTCTGAGATGCTCTCTTCTCCCCAAAGGAATACTGTGAGTGCTTCAAGGAGGAGTTTCTCCCTCAGAATCCATCTAGGGAAAGCTTGAAGGAGCCCCCAGTTGTTGGAAGGTGGTACAAAGCTCATGGCTCTTCAAAAAACCTGGCAGGAAATTTGGCTTATTCAAGTCTTTCTGGAGAGTTTCCAAAACCTGTGGGAATGACAGGTGCTGTCTTGGTTCTAAGAGAATGCAAAGACTCGGGGGTTCAGTCTCCAGCCTCAGGGAGCTGGTCCCACAAATAGGGGTAGAGGGATTTCAACAGGTGATTGTGGAAAAGGAAGAAGGTATTTTGGACAGGGTTGAGAGGGGACTGATGTGAGCCCCACCTGGCCCAAGAGTATGGGGTGAGGATGAGGAGACCAGCCAGGCCAGAGAGAGTTCTCACTAAGGGACAAGCAGAAGACAGGGAGACAAAGGTGAGTGGAGACCAGATTGTGAAGGCCATTGATGAATGCCTCCATCACTCACTGCAGATGGGTTTCAAAGTCTGATGCAGAAACACTTCTCTCCAACTTCTTGCAGACTCACATGGGCCAACCCATAAGCAAGAGGCTACAGGGCAGATCCCAAACTGACATCATATGGAGCTCAGTAGGGTTGCCAGATAAAACACAGAACATCCAGTTAAATCTCAGATAAACAATGAACAATTTTCTAGTGTGAGTATATCCCAAACATTGCATAGTTATACTAAAGAAAGTATTCATTGTTTATTTGAAATTCAACTTTAACTGGGTGTCCTGTATTCAGGGCAGAGGGGTGTTGAGGGTGCCTGGTAAGGGTGGCTGTGATTTGGTCAGGTGAGAAGCCAGTGCCTGTGAAGGAAAGGCCACGAGAAGGGCTGCCAGACAGAGGACTGGGTGTGTCTGTCCAGGGCGGGCAGGAAAGAAGGACAGGGGTGCTGAAGCCTCCACCTCACAGCTCAGAGGGACGGAGCCCCAGAGAAGCTTAGAGGCTGCTGCCCACAGGTGCTATCAGCTGCGTGTGGATACGAAAGACCCTTTGAACTGTAAGATCTCTTTGGCCATCACTACTCAGCTGACCTCTTCTGATTCATCTGCATGTCTCACCTACTCCCCCTTCTTCCTCTCCCAGTGTGACATTCCTGCCCCCACTTTCCAGTGGCCCTATTTTAATCTTTCACACCTCTCTTGTGGCTCATCACTTCCCCTCCCGCCCTCCTGTCAAGTTCTCCCGGATCACCGGATCACTGATCACTGCAAGCACTGTCATTGCCATGCCCCAAAGCAGACATCGCTCCAGTTCCACATCTTCTCGAAAACCCAGTCCAGTTACTTGTGGCCCCTAAAAATGGTGGCCTTTCACTGTCATCTGAAATGTGACGCAAGCACCTCCTGCAGTTATAACTAAAGAGGGGAGCTGCAAGGCCGTTTGCCTGGGCCGGCGTCAGGGTGAGCAGCGAGCAGGAAGACAGCCTGCACATTAAACGGAAGAAGCCGGGGAATGTTTTGGCCTCTGTGCCTTGTATACCCCAGGAGAATGGGATACGCCCCTCAGAGTCTGCTCCTTCTACCTCAAGCACAAAGTTCCAAAGAGAGAAGGGGATGAAACAAACTATTTATTTCCCCACAAACAGGAGACTCCAATCTGTACCTGCTTCCATGGGAGGAAAAGTCATTTTATGTTGCTCCTTAAAACGCTGAAATGTCGGGGCTCCTGGATGGCTCAGTTAGTTGAGCATCCAACTTTGGTTCAGGTCATAATCTCACGGCTCGTGGGTTTGAGCCCCATGTCAGGCTGTGTGCTTCCAGCTCAGAGCCTGGAGCCTGCTTCAGACTCTATGTCTCCCTCTCTCTCTCTGCCCCACCCCTGCTTGCACACTCTCTCTCAAAAATGAATAAATGTTAAAAACAAAAATTAAAAAAAAAAAACCACTGAAATGTTGATTTTTGTTTTTTTGTTCGGATAGCAAAACTTCCTAACCGGACCAAGGTCTGGTTATTGTAAAGATGTAGGTGTGAAGTGGGGTGGCTGAGACTGGGAACTCACAGCCAGGTAAAGAGCTACTACTGGCAGGTGTCTGCAGCCACCCACAGTCTGCAGTCAGCAATAGCGGGCCTGGCCCCGAGACTGCAGCATGCCTTGGCCTCGGGGTGCAGCCAGGCAGGGCACCAGGCAAGTGGCAGGATTCAGAAACCAGGCAGGGGAAGGTCTGGGAGTCAGATGAATGCCAGTACCCACCACGTTGCTACAGAGGCACTGTCATCAAAACAGGCAACAACCCTTGGACAGCTTACATTTGAGTGGGTGAGAGAGTCAAACAACAAACATAACAAATTATGTTTGTAAATTATGTGGTTTACTACAGGTGGTAGGTACTGTAGAGGAAATATAGAGCATAAAGGGTGACATTTCAGATAAGGCGGTCAGCATAGGCTGCACTGAGAAAGTGACATTTGAGAAAGAGTTGGAGGGAGTGATATCCGGGGACATGGTGGAAATGTACACTAAACAGCGACTCTTCATGGTAAAATTCTACTCAGCCCCAAAGAACGTCTGACAGAATAAACACCAGAACAGGAGCCAGGAGTTGGGCTGAGTGGAGACATCCTCCTTCAGTGCAGAGTGTGGTTTAACAAACCCCACCTAGGGCAGACGCTGCAGGCATTTCTACAGTCCTTGGTGCAATGCACATGGTTCCCAAAGAACCCCAAGGCAGCTGCAGAACGAAGCCTGTGCCCCACTGCTCTAATCCTGTTCTTCTACTCTGTGCCAGCTCCACAGTCCCCTCACACTTGCTTTCAACTACCAGTCCTTCAGCCAGGCCCACCTGGGAGTGACTTCATGAAGCCCCAATTTTGCACAGGTTCAAGAGGTACAATTTGCATCATGGTGTATGTGAACCCCAGGACCCCAGGGTAATACACAGGGAGATGGACTGAACTAAAGATGGAGGGAAGCCAACCTATAAAAGAAAGGGACAGAGTATCTGATGAAGAGCAGATGCCTTGGGGCCGGGAGGCTGGAATCTGCATTGTGGTCAGTGGTTCTCAACACTGGTTGCATCCTAGGACCACCGAGAGAGTTTCAACAATTCCAGTGCCCAGATCACACATCAGACCACTTAAACCACAACCTCTGGGTTGAGACCCAGGCCTCAGAATGTTTTGATCTCCTTAGGGGGTTCCAATGTGCGGCCGAGATTGAGAACCGCTGCCCTAGGTCTCCAGGGACCAGCAGCATCAGCATCATCTGGGAGCTGGTTAGAAATGCAGAATCTTGGGCCTTCTCCGTGCCCTCTGAATAAGGGTCTGCATTTCAGTGAGATCCCAAGTGATCTAAGTGAGAACTGCTTTGAACTTAGCAAGAGGTAACAGGTATTTCAGGAGATGGATGGAGCACAGCAAGGGGAGTCTGGGAGCAAGAGAGATGAGACAATGAAGGCAAGCAGGTGCCAACCCAGGCCCAGGGAGTGGTGAGGCAGGCAGGTCCTCTGGAGGGGGAAGAAGGTGGCAGGGACACTCACTGAGACTGAGTGTGTGCATTTTTTTTTTTTTTTTAATTTTTAAAAAATTTTTTTAACGTTTATTTATTTTTGAGACAGAGAGAGACAGAGCATGAATGGGGGAGGGTCAGAGAGAGGGAGACACAGAATCCAAAACAGGCTCCAGGCTCTGAGCTGTCAGCCCAGAGCTCGACGCGGGGCTCAAACTCATGGACCGTGAGATAATGACTTGAGCCAAAGTCGGCCGCTTAACCGACTGAGCCACCCAGGCGCCCCTGACTGTGTGCATTTGGGGGCGAGGAGTGGGGGGCGGTGGGGAGTGCCAAGGCCTTCCTTAGCCATGGATGCGAGGCTGAAGCCTGAATCCAAGAAGGCTCTGGGCTTCTAGCTCCTTGAAGAGCAAGACCATGGATTCCAAGCCTCCAGGACAGAAGATGGGTTGAAGCAGCAGACTTTCTGGCTGAGGGATTGTTTGGAAATTCCAGCCTGCTAATAAAATTCCTGTGAAATTCAAATGACTCAGACATTCCTAAGAGACTGTGTTTTAGCAGAAAAATAGAATGTGTCCAGTTTCGAAATACTCTTGAGTGGTTAAATAATGACTCAAGGAGCTTAATGGGCCAGAAGGGAAATCAGCATTGACTTGTTAATTAGAGAAGATACTTCCTTCAGCATCCAGCCCAATCAAGGCCCTGGCGCTGGTTCTCAAGATGGTGTTATCCCTGGAATTGTCACCAGAGGGCAGGCGTCTCCCAATTTCATATCTTGGTACAGCAACAGCAAAGGGACAGCTCCAGGAGGCAGGATTGGGCTGCCAAAGTCTGTAAATACCAACAACCAGATGGCATCTCCTGGCAGGTAGGCAGGTGTTCTACCGTGGGTTCCACTAGTTCCTGAGGCCTCAGAGAAATCCTGGGTGGGAGGGGAGGCTGGGTACCTTTGCTGCTTCTGCTTTATATTCTTAGTTACCTTGATAACAAGTTTGAGAGAATAACTTCTAGAAAATTAAAAAGAGCTTTGGCAAATTTCTGATGTACTTTTCATGTGAGGTAAGGCCACGGGGGTGGCCAGAAGCAGGCATCTCCAGGTCACTGCTCCATCAGGCAGCATTCCCAAGCCTGGCACTGGAACAGCCCCTTTCTGCCAGGTGAAGCAGAAACACAAGTGCCAGGATAGCAAGGGCTCTTTGCTCCTGTGGGGAGTGGCCTCTCCTGCCCTAGCAATCCACTAAGCAATTGGGCCACCGTGACTGCCAGGCTGGTGTGGCTGGGAAGATGCACAATAGGAGAAGGGGCAGTGGCTAGAGTCTTGGGAATGTGGAGAACCTTCAAATTGTTCAAAAAAGGTGCTTCACAGGCAGTGGAGAGGCATGGTGTCCCCAGAGGAGGTAGCAGGCTACAGAAAAACCTATTTCCCTGTAGGCAGCCAGACCAGATGGCCTTGTCAGTCCTACATTGTGATTTTCATCCCATCAAGTCTCCAAAGAAAGGAGCTGAGGGAGGGGGTGGAGTGAGTCAGAGGTCTGTCTGGTAGTGGGAGCGGAATGAAGTCTGGAGCACTGGGATTCCCTACCTGCCCCTAAATGCTGACCTTGGGAGGCACTGCTAGATCTGAACCTCAGAACCCTTCTAAGCTGCAGAGCTCTCTAACAATAGATGAAAATTTTGGCCCTATGCCTGGAAAATACATGAAACCACAACACTGTGCATAACATTCTAAGGGGTGCATGGACCCTCTGGATCTCACTGATGATCTCACTGATTAAAGGATACCTGGGTTCCAGGTTCAAACTCTGAGTCCCCTCCTGGCCCCAAGTGCTCCAATTCTGTGATGCTGAACATCTGGGGCTGGATGTCGCAGACTTGGTGGCGGTGCCAAATGTCCACAGAACACCCCATGGCCCCACTTTACTCATCTTTACTGTATTTATTCCAGATGATTAAAACACTGTCAGTGAAAGCCATGAGGCTGACTTTAATCCAATCTCTGGCATTGACCTATGCTTGATTCTTACTGATTTAACAAACACTTATACAGCATTTACTATGAAACAGGAGCTTTTCTGAGCACTTTACAAATGTTAACTCAGCTAGTTGTTTTAAGGCAATTCTTTCCATTTTTTTCCGCTGTTAATGAATGGTGGGGAAAGCTAGACTCTTCCACCAATTGGGTTGGGTCACACCTGGAATTTCCAAATCACGGCCCCACAACTGACTGAACTCTGAGTGTATTCTTTGAGTCTTAGTTTCCTAATCCCCCAAATAGGAGTATTATCTTCCTTTGCAGGCTTGTTGTTCTAAAATATTAAAAATAACATATGTAAAGCCCATAACATAGTGCTCACTACATGCCTATAATACGTATCTACTATGAATGATTTAGGTATGTGGGCATTGGAAAAAGGGTTAATTATCTAAATAAAGGAAGTCTTGACATTCATTCCATTCCATGCATGGTTATTATGTGCCCCCTAAATGTCACTGTATTAGGTGATGAGCACATGAGAGTGGACAAGGCCTTCATCTCACAGAGCCTGAAGCCTTGTAAGTGAATTCTGACTAAGGAGTGAGCTCCTAGTACTAGTCCACTCTGAAAAGCAAAACAAATAAAGGGAGAAAAGAAACAGGAGAGGGAATGAGCTCACACACATAGGACTTCTCCAAAGAGACAAATATCCACTAGTGATGATAACTCCATGCCCACAGGGACACCTTTTTGCTAAATATCTGAAATGGTTTTTGAGGCTTCTTTCTCTCCCAGGGAGAACCAGAACAACAGGAAAAGCACGGTCTGGCATCCTCTTTGTTCCTGCATCCAATTCCAGGAGGCAAACCACAGCGGTGCACACAGACCCAGAAATATGAGCACATAAATCTACTTCATGTAACAGGAACTCTCAGGTTGGAGGTGAGAGATGACCGTCTCAGCCATTTGTGGGAACTAAAGAAATTGGTTTCCATACTGGCAGCTTCAGTTCTGCAATCAGAGCTAAAGGTTAGCCCCATTGCCTTGGGGAAGAGAGGACGGCATGCAGCTGGGGTCAAATGCAATCTGACATTTGCTTGTCCAAGAATCTCAGGTTTCTTGCATCCTCTGAAAGGCCAATTCTGGGAAAGACAGCAGGGTGTGGCAGTAAGAGCTTGAGGCTGGGTGGTAGGAGCCATCACCCACCTTGGTGAGTCACAAAACCCCCCTCTGGGGATACAAAGGCCCATACACACCATGGACTGGCTGCTCCTACCTGGGGGGACCAAGGGTATTGTCCACATACATTTGAAGGGTTGCTACAGAGTTCAACCTGACTTATTAGGCAGTGGGGTGCTGTTGGACCAAGTGGCTATAAAGGCCCCTCCTACCTCAAGAGTCCTCAATTCTCAAAACTGGCCACAAATCTGAGACTCTCCTTTTGCCATGCTTTGCAGTAGGGATGCCTGGGTAAGCTTCCTAACCAGATGGGAACCAGTGGGCTATAGTTTTCCAATTCTCTATCCAGCTCTTTGGTTCTGAGCTGTGGTTTGGCAAGGCAAATCCTGAGCCAACCACACTGCCCCTTCTTCTATTTGGCCAAAGTGTGGGTTCCAGGTGCCTCCACAGATGACTGAGGACCCTCCAACACCATAAATGCAGCTCACTTTCCCTGGGGAACTTGTCCTCGGGCTTAACACTTTGCCAATTCCAGGCAGCTCTCACGCATTGGGTAAAGGTGGTCAGAGGCACTCTGACACCACCTAGTGGTAGCCTGCAGCTGTATACCCTGCACCTGTCAGAGTCCGTGTGGATGGGCGGTTTATTTGGCTGAGAAATAATAAATCTGTGGATTTATTGCCTTCTTAACCAAAGAAAAATCTTTGAGGTTTTTGGACTACAGAAAAGAAGCTAACCTGGAAAATTTCGCCAGGAAATTTTTTTAATCTTAATTAAACCTTTATTGCTTGGCTGGGGCATCAAGAAGAACCTGCCTGGAAGCCTTAGCCTACTAAAAATATAAAGGGTCCCAGGTCACAGGGCTTGGGATCCAGCTGGTATGCCACAGGAAGAAGTGGTGTTTCATTACAGACAAATCTTACCGACATCACAAAAATGGATTAATGAAGCTCCTTTCGAACTTTTTTCTCCTTGGGGGAAAAATGATACAAAAGACTTTGCCAGCCAAGTGAAGATACAGAACTTCTAGACTGCATTTGCAAGGTCATGGCAGGGATGAACCTGCCTTTTAGCCCTGAACTCCAAAAGGCTTTTCCTTCTTCTAAAAGGACACTAAAATTGTACTAGGTGGAGTTGCCATGTTCTGAAGCATATCTGATTTATTTTCTCTAGGATGACTTTATGAAGGGTGTGTGGAATTTCTGAGGTGGGCCAGCCACACATCACAGCCTTGCATTCTGGGGTCTGAGAAACCTAGTGCCTCCCTTGTGGCTTATCCTTGACCCCACAGAGGTCTGGGAGACAGCCCCTAATTCTCTCCAAACAGAACTGGCTTCCACTTCTCTTCATCCCTATCTTAACACAGCCCCATCCATTCACTCACTCATTCATTCAACTCATTCCTTCTTTCCATCAACACTGTCTCTGTTCCAGGCTCAAAGGATCTGATCCTTGCCCTGAGGGAGCACATGATCCAGCACTGGAGGCAGACTGGTGAGCGGACGAGTAGAGTCCAGTGTCAAGAGTGTTGAGATAAAGGGAGATAAAGGGCTAGTGGTACACAGAGATGAGGCCCTACCTTGGGTGGGGTGGGGCACAGAGGAGGAGGAGGAGGTGGTCCTTGAATGAGATAGTGTAAGGAGAAATGAGAGTATTTTGGGCTGTGGTTTAGTAGGTTCCTCCCCTTCCCCTTTGCTTCCAGCTTGGTTTGCTGGCATATCTAAAATTAGTTTAGTTCTTATTTAAAGATGTTGCTATATTGGACCTGTCTCCCCACCACCCCCCCTCCCCACCTCCAGTCTGACATCTGAAAAACCATTCCTGGCACCTATTATGTTTTTTCCCTCTGACTGAAGTTCTGACAGAAATGTGCCAATGGCATCATCTTTAAGTAATAACATCCCTTTCTGTCTACCCATCCTTCCTCCAAGCTTCTGATGTCAGGACTTTAGCCCTGACCTCTCACGTTAGACCTTTTAGAACCCTAAAATATAAATAATTACAAAAGACTGAGTATCTTTCATTACTTTATTTTTATATTTTTGACAAAGACTATCCCATCATGTCTCATGACCCTCTCTGCACCCTCTTTCCACCAAAAAGATGGACAGCACTATCTTTCTTTGTGGCCACAGAGTCTCCTCTGTAAAACGGGGGTGAACAACTCTTGTCTTGTACTGCCTTCCTCAACACATTCTATCACCATCATCTCCCTAGGGTGGAGACTCTGGGCTTCTCTGAATTTTCTCTTTTGTGGCCTCTTGTCCAGCCCAGACTCTTCAATGTAGTGTACCTGATTATAGAAGGTAGAACTTCCAGTCTACAACATGAAGTAGCCTCTTGCAAACCTAGTTTCCCTCCTCCAAAAGTGGACAGTTGGTTCGCTGAAAAGCAATTCCGTGCCTCACTTCTGCATCACTGAATGGGGTTATGTCCAATGCCAAAGAATGAGAACCAGGTAAAGGAGGCTTTGGTTACATGGAAACATAAGCACTATTCACCAGGATGACAAACACAAGTCAAAACTGCATCAAGTGAAAGAATCAAGTTGACTAAGTTATAGAAGAAACAGTCTAAGAAGGCAGACATGTTCCTAGATCTTTCCCAAATGATGGTAAGAAAACCTGAAGAGGGGCACCTGGGTGGCTCAGTCGGTTGGGCGTCCGACTTCGGCTCAGGTCATGATCTCACAGTTAGTGAGTTTGAGTCCCGCATCAGGCTCTGTGCTGACAGCTCAGAGCCTGGAGCCAGCTTCAGATTCTGTGTCTCCCTCTCTCTCTCTCTGCCCCTCCCCCGCTCACACTCTGTCTCTGTATCCCTCAAAAATAAATAAACCTTAAAAAATAAAAAATAAAAAAAAAAAGAAAAGCTGAAGAAAAGATCTAATTCTGGATCAAAGGCTATGAATGGAGACTTGGCTCTCTTAATGGCTGTGGTAACTAGGGTGATTCTCCAATATCCATCCCACTTCCACCCCAGTAGGTAACAGCAATGTGTTTTGGGAAATGATACAGTTCAAGTGGTGGGTATGACTGGCCAACACATTTTCCCATATCCTTTGTGACCCAATTCCAGCCAATGAGACATGAAGAGAGAGCAGGTAAAGGTTTCTGGGAAAGTTCTTTGTTGCTCTTAAAAGAGAATAATGGGCAGTCATTGTCTCTTACCAGACATGAATGAGGAAGACAGGCAGCCCTCTCGCAAACTGAAGGAAACCTTACAGCGTGAGAATGAAGTCAACACTGTTGGCAACAGAATGGAGAGATGGAAGGAATCTGGTCCTTGTTGATGCTGTTCAGACTCTGGAACTGTGCTCCAAGTTACATGGGCTAATGAAAGTCCTCATTATTGAGTATGAGATGGGCTTTCCTTTGTATGCAGTTCACAGCAGCTGGCTGATAGTCCCTGATCCTTTGTGAGAAGGGTGGTATAATGAAAAGATATTAAGGCAGCAGAAATTTATAGGACCTGGAGATGGCAGAACATGAGGGATGAGGGCAAAGGAACTGAGCTGCTCCCCCAGGTTATTGATGTAGTACAGCATTGTGACCAGCTCAGGTGGGGTTCAGACATGCTCAGATACCTTCTCTGTTCCCCTTCTTCCTGTCTCCTGAGTGTTTACATCTGTGGACATACATGAAGACTTTTTTTTTTTAAGTTTATTTATTTATTTTGGGAGAGAGAGAAAGACAGCTAGCGAGCTGGAGAGGGGCAGAGACAGAGGGAGAGAGAGAATCCCAAGCAGGTTCTGCACTGTCAGCGCAGAGCCTGACAAGGGACTCAAACTCACGAACGGTGAGATCATGACCTGAGCCGAAACCAAGAGCTGGACGCTTGACTGGCTGAACCACCCAGGTGTCCCAAGGTTTGTGTTTTATCACTACTGAAGGATGAGGCACTGGTCAGGGCAGGAAGAGGCAGGGAGGGAAAGATTGATGACACAGTGGCAGGATGTGCCAGTGCGGCCCTTTGGACTGGATTGGATACTTGGTGGTAAAGAAGCAAAGGTCAGAAGCACATGGAACCAGAGCTGTGGCCACAAGCAGAGCCACTCTGGGTTCACTGATAGTAGAGTACAGTCTGGGGGTGGGTGGGAGGGTGGCTTTTCTTCCTCACCTGGCATGGAGCGCACACTGCATGGGTACCCTGTGGCCTTGTGGTTTCTGAAGTCCCTGAACTGGGCACAAGCATTTCCACAATGGATACTGTTGATGGCAGTGGGTTCGTAGGCAGTGGACATGGATGAGAGGAAGCCAGGGGAGGAGGAAGGACACAAATTCCAGTGGTGACCACACACCTGACTAGCTGCATGGAGCTTTGGTGTCTTGGAAACCACTGGCTCCAGGTGAGGCAGCAAGGAGGCTCACAGTCTCTCTAAATAAGCAAAAATGCACATGTAGCTCATTCCGGTGGTAATGGGTTGCGGAGGCCAGGCAGCTAGGTATAAGTACATGGATTGGAGCCATAGAAAATACATTTTGGGAAAAGACAGTTCAGTTTCAGGCTGAACTGGTTGTGGTTCCTCAGGCTGGACATGAGTGCTCTTAATGAAAGGGCTATTTTTAGCAATGACTTGTATGGGGACAAGTTTGTGACCAACTCAGAAGAATAGATTATTCCACAGATACTTGTTAGGATTCTGAGGTGTGTTTAGGATCCCTGTGAAGACATCCAGGAAGCAGTTGGATATAAGCCAGTAGTTTGAGAGAGAGAGATCTACACTAGAGACATGGCTTTGAAAGTATAAGTTGAGGGGTGCCTGGGTGGCTCAGTCGGCTGAGCGTCCGACTTCAGCTCAGGTCATGATCTCATGGTTTGTGAGTTGGAGTCCTGCATCAGGTTCTGTGCTGACAGCTCAAAGCCTGGAGCCTGCTTTGGATTCTGTGTCTCCCTCTCTCTCTGCTCCTCCCCCACTCACTCTCTGTCTCTCTCTCTTTCAAAAATAAATAAACATTAAAAAAAAAAAAAAAAGAAAGTACAAGTTGAAAAATATTAAGTTATGGGACTGTATGGAAGTATCCAGTGTGTAGACTTAGTAGAGAGAGAATGACCAAAGACAGAAAATGAAGAGCTCCAACACTGAGGGGCCAAGTAGAGAAAAAACAATTTTTAAAAGGCTTAGAAGGAAGAGCCAGAGGGACAGGAAGAAAATCAGGAGCTGGCATAGCAGCTGACACAGGGAGGCTGTGATTCAAGAGGGAGGGGTGGCTGACAACTTCAAATGCTGGAAAGAAGATAGCATAAGGATCCCAGCAAAACATAGGCCGTCGATGACCCTGAGAAGAATAGTTGTCACAGCACAGATGAGGCTGAAGCTGGATTGAAGTAGTCTCAGGAATGATTGGGAGGGGAAAGGGGACATGGCAAGTGCAGATGAGGCTTTCAAGAAGTCTGGCCACAAAGAGGAAGAGAGAGAGGGTGGCAGCTAACAGGAGACCAGCAGTCAAGGGAGAATGTGAGAGACCCATGTGCATGCCGAGTCAGAGTGAGGAGGCAACTGATGGAACCACGTTCAGGACAAGGTGGGAGGGGAAGGGAATCAGCTCAGAGATGAGACAGGCCCCAGAAGGAGCGGGGAGGACTGAGGGGGTGGGGTGCAGCCCCACTGGAACTGTTTCTACTTTCATAGCAGGAGCAGAGGAGGTCATCTGCTGGGGGCAACAGGGAATTTGAGGAAAATGGAAACAATCTGAAATAACCACTGGGGACCAGGAGTGGCAGCTAGCCAGGACCACAGAGGAACACTGTAGGGCAGAACCAAGAAAGAGAGACTAGAGACATTGAGTCTGAGGAGGTGCTATTATGGATCGAATGTCTGTGTCCCCCCCAAATTTTATGTTGAAGTCCTAACCCCTCAATGTATGGTATTTGAAGGTGGGGCCTCTGGGAGGTGCTTAGGCAAGGTCAGGGTGGGAATAATGCCCTTATAAGAAGAGGAAGAGACCAGAGCTCACACTCTCCCTTTACTCACATATAATGAGGAAAGGCCATATGAGGACAGAGAAAGAAGATGGCCATCTACAACCCAAAGAGTCCTCGCCGGCCCTGTTGGCACCTTGGTCACGGACTTCTATCTCCCAGAACTGTGAGAAAATAACATTTCTAACGTTTAAGCCACCCAGTCTATGGTCTTTTGTTATGGTAGCCTGAGCTGACTAAGGTGCCGATCTGGACAGATGTCTGATTTTCCTCCCTGAACCGTCAGCAGCCTGGGTATAGAAATGAAGAGAGTAGACACTGGGTAGCTCTGTAGTCTGGGCTCTGCTAGGCAGATACGTAAGGACAAAGAAAGGGCTCTTAGGAAAGTCAGGGAGCTTGATGGAGATGGGGCTTTTCCCCACTGACTGTCTCCTGTACAGTCCCTGCTCCTTCTTCACAGGGCTTTCCTGGGCAAAAGGGAAAGTGGACTTAAAAGCACCCCAACAAGTTAAAGGTATCTGAGAGTGTAGCCTCGCAAGGCACGTTAACCACAGTCACAACTGTGATGTTATAAAGGGATAGGTGACAAACAGAAGCCCAATATTGCGAGCCTGAGTCAGGAGCCAAGAGATGAAGCTCTATTTCAGACTCTGTTGCTGTGTGACTGTGGGCAACACACGGGCGTCCCAGGGCGTCCAGGGCGTACTGGACTCTGGACTCTGGAATATTAGAATATTTAGAATAGATGCTTTCTAAGGTCTTTTTCAACTCTAACATTTTCAGATTCTGGGTAATATAATAGCATTGAAATATTGCTAAGTTCAAAAGAAGTGAATGGTGGGGCAGCTGGGTTACTAGGCACTTTCCTGCTGGGGTCCCTGAGATCTCTTCATTTCCTACAGACAAGATTCACATCTCTATATAGCACTTCCTGTAGCAGTGTTAAGAAAGAGACAACAAGTACAAAATGGAGTCACCTTTGTTAAGCCCCACATCAGCAAACTGAAACTTAATACTTAGCCTAATTGTAGCTTCAGCCTCTCCCAGGAATGTAACCTTTAACCAGTCAACCTGGAATTACCTGGACCGGTAATCTTCCTGACAGACACCCCCCTCGCACCACCCCCCCATCCCCTGAAGGAAGGTGGCCTTGCCCGAAACAATCCACTCTTTCCTAGAATAACTTCCTTGCCCTGACTCCTGCCTATACAAGTCTTTCATTTTACACAGCTCCTCAGACCTCCTTTCTATCTGCTAGATGGGATGGCACTTGATTTGTGAATTGTTGAATAAAGCCACTTAGATCTTCAAATTTACTCAGCTGAATTTTGTTTTTTTAACCGTAGAAAGAGGTGTTTTTGATGAGACTTACGTCAAACCTTTTTGAAGGCTGACCTGAACTGTAGGTAGTGTTATTTTGCAGCGTTTCAGAAAGGGCCAGGTTGGAAATTTTGGGGAAACCCCAGGAAATGCAGCAAGAGCCAAGAAGCCTTGTGAAGAGAGGCCTGTCCCCTCTGCAGTATGCTTTTGTTTCTCTTCCTCTTCCTCTGGCTTCTGCTCTGTGCCTGCTCTTCCTTCCTCTGGGAAGCCCTCTGGCTGCCAATGGAGCGCCTCACTGAGAGCTCCAGCAGCTAGGCAAATCCCTCCCAAGCCGCTTCCTATTTACCCAACAGGAGCGGCTTTCCAGGGCACACCTGGAGGCTCAAATCAAATCAAGAGCCTCCCTGCCTTGCGGGCACTTCATTTGTATTCTCCCTAATCAGAAGAAACCCTGCAGAGGCCTAATTCAGGAGCCAGTGGAATGAGAAAGCAGAACTCCTGCCCTCTCTGGTGCATGGGAGGGAGTGGCACACGCCGTATACAGTGTGCCCATAGGCTGCCTGTGTGGAAATTGCCCCGAACCAGAATCCTTGGAGGCTTTCCCGGTTCTTTCCCCACCTTCTGACTGTAAACTTGAAAAAAAGGGACTAACACTGGCTCCGGCTGGGTGAGAAAGGAGTACCTGATGATAAGGGAGCAGAAGGCAAACAAGCAAGGCCCACCCCCGCCCCCAGATGGGATATGTGTGACATTCCTCAGGTACTCCTGGCTGCCCAAGAACAAAGGAAAGGAAAGAAAACAAATGGTTAGCTGATAAGAGATCACAGTCATACAGTACCTGGGTCTCCATCGGTTTACAAATGTCTTAGTAAATTACAAGAAAAAGGCAATCTTATCTATAGCCTAATCTCCAGAAACCTACAGACTCAGTTTCCTGAAGCCCCTAATATCACCCTCCCCTCCACAGTGATGTGGGGAACAAAGTCAAGAAGGAAATGGCAGGTGAAATTAAATTTCCTTATAACCTGCAGCTCATTGACAAATACTTGAGGCAAATACAGAGTATAACATTTCTCTAGGAACCCCCTTCCCTCCTAATG
This sequence comes from Panthera leo, assembly GCF_018350215.1. Taxonomy (NCBI): domain Eukaryota; kingdom Metazoa; phylum Chordata; class Mammalia; order Carnivora; family Felidae; genus Panthera; species Panthera leo. Next base: position 29,037,263 of record NC_056684.1, on the reverse strand, counting down.
TTAATGCCTTACTAGGGGGAAAACAACCTTAGCTTGACAATAGCAAAGCCCCTGGCATCTTATGAGTCTTCTTTAGCATATCAAAGTACTTCTGGAGGCCTCCCTTTTGTCTTTACCTCCCCCAGCTCCATAGTATATAACCAGTCTCTCCTGAGGGTCCAGAGCAGCTCTTTCTGCCTCCTGGTCCTGTCCCACTGCTTTAATAAAATCACCTTTTTGCACCAAAGACGTCTTCAAGAATTCTTTCTTGGCTGTCAGCTCCAAACCCCCACCAGCATTCCAAAACCTCATCATTGGGAAAGACCGGGACCTGTTATCAGGCTGCACTCCTACTTTTGGCCACCAGACTGTAGTGATATGCATGATGACCAGGGAAGGACCTAGTTTACAGGCCCCAGTGAAAATGCATGGCTCTTTGTTCAATAACTATTAATTTCAAGGCTGCAGCAGTAAAACATTAAACTAAAGATAGGGCCTTTGCAACTGCACAGGTCACATGAGAATGAGGCTGGTCCTGGCTGGGGCTTGCAGACCTGGAGATCCAGGAGAAGCCAGCCCTGCCATCAGATGGGTGCTGATAGTGCTCGGGATTAGTCTGTCACCACTGATAGGCATCCCTTGGCCATCTCCCACCTGCTTGCCTGTCTTTTTCCCCCAGTGTCCTGCTGACTGTATGCACAATACTTAGAGAAAATTATATTTTCAGAGAAAGCCACTAGGGTACAGTTTTTGCAAAAGGTGCATGGTTTCACAATTGTTAGGAAATCTCTCTCGGGAAGTGGGAGAGCCTCTCTGGGAAACAAGCACAGAAAATCCAAGGTCTGCAAATTTAACTTTAGCTAAGCCCTCTCACTTACTTCTAAAATAACCCAGCAACCTTTCATTTTTATATTCAAAGCAGCCAGCATGTTCCAAAATATGTACAGACACCTGAGAAAGAAGAGTGGCCCAGAAGTGGCTCCCAAGGTCCTGGTCGATGTTTAAAATCCTGTATCTGAGAACAACAGGGTGGGGCTGGGAAAAGTCTGACCTGCCCTGAGACCCCAGGACCTGTTGTTCCTACCCTTCAGGTTCCCCCAGGTAAAAGGAAAAGTTAATTGGGGAACAAAGGCATTCAATCTGCTTTGAATCTAACCACTCCTTTGAATCAAGGACTAGCATATCCTGCAAGTCCTCCCAGAAAAGGGAGCAGGAAAGTCCACAAAGCTCCTAGCTAAATGGTGCTACATTCCCTTACACACTCACATGTTACTGCACGCAGAATGCTTTCTTCCCAGCCTCTTCCCTGGTGAGAGTTGGCTGACAGAGGAGAGCAAGTCCAAGTCCACCCACTATGGGCTCTGTGACCTTGGGCCAGTCCCTAATCCTTATGGGTCTCCTGATTCCCAAGTGTACAGAGAGGAGGTTGGATGGGCCACTAAGGAGCAATTCAGTCCTGAAACAATTTTATGAATGTCTGAGTCCCAAGTAAATGTCATATTAGAGGTTGTCTAGCAGCGACAGGTATTTTCTGTACCTAAAACATTTTTCTGTGGAAGCAATGCCTGAGGAGAAAAAGAGCTCAGGTGGCAGATGTGAACCTGGGGTCTCTAATCTCTGTGCTGCTTCATTGGAGGTACCCATGGATTATGGGGGTTATGCAAAACAGGCTTCTTAGCTACTCAACAGCCCCAGCACCTACCCTTCTCTTTGGTAATCTTCGTCCAGATTTGACAGGAGCTGAGAGCCCGCCGTGGAGAGGTCGACTGCAGCCAGGGGCAGATCACGATAGGCAAAGTTCACCAGCTGCACGGGAGCAATGCTCTTGGTTTCTTCGTCTACTTGTTGGGAGATGATCTCAACTTCAGAAATTCCTCCTTCTATGGCAGGCCTGAGTTGGGGAGAAGGGCGACAGTCAACCCTTAAGAACAAAATAATTTTTCTACTCTCCAAGGAAAGGAGGAGGAGATGCATCAGAATGTATGCTGTGCTGGTGGAGAGTGGGGAAGCTTGAGGTCACCATTCTTACACACTGGCCACCTAAGGGACTGGACTGAAGCCCCATTCTCCTCTACCAGTTGGGGAACAGTGGAAGAATGGAAAGAGGAATTGCTCAGATCTAAAAATATGAGCTATGGAGGCAGGAGCCTTATCTATCAATGGGGCTAAAGACCCAGATGGAAATTCTGCCAACCAGAAAAACCAGGGCTTAGACCTTTAGGATTTTTGGTCCCTAGAGTTTATATCGGAGTAATATATTCTTGTAAACTGTCTCCTGGGTTTCTGTGTACAAGTCCTTTGAAATGTTTCTACCATCTATACCACAATAGAGAAGAGAGGTTTCTGTTCATGACTGGATGTACTGCTGGTGGTCGTGGAGCCCAGCTGGAGAGACAGAGTGAGCCTTGGACAGTGAGGACAGCAGGAACCAGCTGTCACTGGGTGTCACTCCCTTCTTACTTGAACTGGTCCTACTACTCTCTCCTTTTAAGGTTGAGAGTAGGAAATGGAGGCCACTTGATCAAACATCTGTGGAGTTATCAGTCTCCTATGTCATTGTCAGGCTAGGGCACTGCAAATAACTGAACTCTGGCATTACAGGGCTTCTCATCCAGGGGCAGTATCCCCTCCCAACCTACCAGGAGATTTCTGGCAATTTGTGGAAATTTTGGCTGCCACACTGACCACAGGAGGTCACTACTGACATAAGTAGGAGTGGACATTACACATCCTCTGCCCAAACACCAAGAGACACCCTGTGGAGAGATGCTGGGCTGGATCATTTTGCTTTAACTTCCTGGGGTGCCATCTTTGCTCCCCCAACACACTCCTGACCCCATCTTATCCTGTAGAATCTGAGGGGCTGGGTCTTATGCCTCGGGCCAAATAATGAAGGTCAGAAAGAAAAATGGTGTGGATGGAGAGGAATAAAAATTAAATATTTGGGGAAACACTGAGAGGTCAGTTTGAATACTGAAGTGGCAGCCAGTCTTGGCAGCTGTGCCTGGGCTCTGGTGCCCCATCTCTAATGCTGACTTCCATTGGGCTTCTCTACAGCCTCAGTTTCTCCAACTGAAACACACAGGTGAAACAGAGGCTCCTTAAGGGCCATTCTTTCTTATGCTACAGTCTGATATGGATATGAAATATGGGGCACCAAGTAGGGGGAGGAGCTCTGCAGGGACAAGTTCCTACATTTGGGTGGGGGACTCTAAATTCTAGACTTTTCTTTTCCAACCATCACTGAAATCTAGCCAGTAATACACAGTGGCAGTTATCCAGGAAGTTTAGAGCTGAATTTGCCTATTGCTCATTTGATTGAATCATCCAGATAATTGAGGAAATAGTGGGATTTTTATTTGAATGCCCCAGGTTGGCAGCCTAAACTACCTGGATTCACCAAGTAATTTCCAATGCCCCAATTCTCTTTGGTAGGCATTATTTAAACCTTTGCTTTTTGCTACCTGTCAAGCACAGATAATAGTACTCATCACTGTATGACATTTACAAAATGACTCAAGATCTTTAGACAGAACAGTCATAGGATAGGAGGCTTCTGTGTTTCTCAACAACTGAAATACAAGTGGTGGGTGTTCAGTGGGGGAATCCTGGCTCCTCCAGGTATTTCCAAAAAAGTAGATGCTGAGTTGGGGTGCCTGGGTGGCTCAGTCAGTTAAGCGTCTGACTTTGGCTCAGGTCATGATCTCACAGCTTGTGAGTTTGAGCCCCACATTGGGCTCTGTGCTGACAGCTTGGAGCCTGGAGCCTGCTTCAGATTCTGTCTCCCTATCTCTCTCTGCCCCTCCCCCGCTCACACTCTCAAAAAATAAACATTAAAAAATTTTTTTTGAAAAGTAGATGCTGGGTTGAATTTGTTGTTTTCTCTTGGACTACTCAAGGAAACTACGGGTGGCTTAATTGAACAGACAGAACTTTTTGATTAATGGGATGTTCATTGAGGGCTGGGGTGAGTTTCTGAGACTAACAGGATGTGGCTCTGAGAAGCAGGGAACAGGGTACTACTGCCTTTCTTGTTCTCTGTTACCCTCCTGCCAGTGGCCATAGCAGCCAGCACCATCTCTGGTCATGTGGTCATCTCAACAGGAGGAAACAAGGCCTCCCTTGGTAGGACTGAGGGTCCCACAGTTCATAGCCTGGGTATTGATACAAACCTCTGGTCCTGAATATGAAGAACAGCATGATGGACAACATGTATTAATGGCCCCATTCTTCACTCCTCCCTTTGCCATGTGACTCCATAGAACTACTCCCATCAGAAAGAAGAGTGTGTTTTTCCACCCTTGATTCTGTTTTGTTTTTTTTTTAATTTTTAAAAATACTTATTTATTTTTGAGAGGGAGCTGGAGTAGAGAGAGAGAGAGGGAGACAGAGAATTCAAAGCAGGCTCTACAATGTCATCGTAGAGCCTGACGCAGGGCTTGAACCCATGAACTGTGAGATTATGACCTGAGCCAAAATCAACAGACACTCAACTGACTGAGCCACCCAGGTGCCCCATGGGTTCAGTTTTATGATTTGTTTTGGTCAAAGGGATGTCATGTTAGCAGACATGACACAAGCAGAGGCATGAAAAGACACTTGAATTTCTGCTTGTGATTATGTGTATCTGATATTGCCATTAGAAGGTGACCAGTCTAGCCTAGGGGAGGCTGAGAGGCACCTTGAGCAGAATCCAGTTTCACCTAGATCAGCTGATAGAAGTCAAGCCCCATATCTAAGAGTGATCCCAGATTGGTGGAACTATCTAGCTGGCTACCCCAAACATAACGGGATAAATACTTATTGCTGTATTCTATTCAGGTACCATGGTTGGTTGGTACACAGCATTACTGTGGCAATACATAATGGGTTCCTGCTCCAGATGACAGCAGCCAGTCCCATAAACAGGCAGGCTGGGGCAGTGTGGTGTAACAGAAAGATTGCTGTTCTCATCTTGGTATTTTTGCCAACGTGTTGCAGGACACAAATGAGTGACCACTTTGCTGGTATTTGGTAAGACTAGGTGGTGGTCAATGTGGCGTCTTAGATTTTGGGAACTGAAAGCACTTCTCCCTTACAAGTTCTGCCCTTGGTTTCATAAAGCCTGCTTTTAGAAACCCTCTCACGATTTCTAAATTTCCTTGCCAATTCTCATTTTGTTAATTCACCTTAAGTACTTCCTAATCTTGTCTTGAGGTTTGCTTTTGAAGTTTTCCTCATTTTCTGAGGCCTCCTACTAGAGGAAGTGTGTTTAGTGGTTGTCTGAATCAGAAGATCCTGTCTTATGGAAAATTCATAGCAACACTTTTGGACTGCAGAATTCCTATGCTTTTTTTTTTTTTTTTTTTTTTTTTTAAGAGAAAGAGGGGCAGGAGTAGAGGGAGAAAGAGAGAATCTTAAGCAGGCTTCCCGCTCAGTGTAGAGCCTGATGCAGGGATCGATCTTATGACCACAAGCCCAAACCAAGAGTCATACTCTTAACCGACCAAGCCACCCAGGTGCCCCATCCTTCGCTTTTTCAAACCAAAAACTGAGATGACATTAGTGGGGCAACTCAGAGAAAAAGCTTAAATGTGAGGTTCAAGGACAAAGTCACCTGGAACACCTCCATCTACATAGGGCTGAGGAAGAAACTGTTGGTTGCACCCATGATTCTGAATTACCAACTCAGCATCCACAGAGAGGAGATCCCGGTGTTACTTACTGTGGATTGGTCATGTTGAAAGATGCAACCAGAGCCATGGGTTTTCTTGGTGTCTACTGTGGCTCAGCTGTCTTGAAGCTTGCTGTCAGCATTTCTAAGCGTGAGTTCTTACAAGACATACAAAATGGTACCTTGAAAACAAATAATTGAATGGTAGGAATTGATCACACTCAGATGTCAAACCAAAGTTCTCCTAAGCTCATCTAAAAATGGAATTCCTTAGAACTTTGTTCCATACAGCACTTTTCTTCAAAGTTATGTTTGAACACAGTACATGTTGAAAAGATTCTTACAATTACCCTATGGTAGAATAGGCAGAATTTTTTTTCAGAGATGAATAAATAAGTCAAGAATGACAAAATGACTTTTCTGTGTCACACACAGATGATGGAAGAGCTAGATTGGACCCAGTTTTTCTGACTTTTCATCTATAGCTCTTTCCACCAAATAGCCATGCCTAAGCAAACCAGGGTAATGTTCTACTCCAGCTTTGGGAATCTCAAAAATCTGAAGTGTCTTCCTACAAGGAGAGAGGCAGCATACCCTGGAGCCAGACTGCCTGGGGTCAGAGCCCGGCTCCCATTTATAAGCCTTGTCACCCTGGGTAAATTCCTTAATCCCTTTGTTCCCAGTTTCTCCACCTATAAAATAACAATGAAAACAGGACTAACTAAACGAGTTAATGCTTGTGAAACACTTAGAATAGTGCCTGGCATGTAGTGTTGGCTTGTATTATCACAAGTATTATTTTATAAATTTAGATTACACAGTCTGTTGAATCTGAGCACATTCCAAAACATTTGGATGGCTGGGTGTAAGATTTCCTCTTAAAATTTGGATTAGGTAAACAGAATATACTTTTCTATAAACCAGTGCTATGGCACCACCTGGAAGTCTTCTAAGAGACAGTAATGATCCGGCAAAAAGTACACAAAGAGACAGATCCGGGTTCTGGGTGATTGTGTACAAGTTACAACAGAGGGTATTCCAATCCTTGTGGAGACTGTCTTCTATTGCAAAATGCTTTTCCTGCAAGGCAGCAACATGAGAGCAACCCCCTCTCTGAATCCCAAAGCTCAGCAACTAGAGGCACTTGAACGGGAGAGACAAAGTCTCCTTACATCATGTAAAAGGAAAAGACGCTCCCAGGGTGAAAAGTATCAGGAGATGGTTGGTAAATCTGCAAAGTGGGGAAGTTCCTTCAAGTTCAGTATAATTAAGAAGTGACAGTTGAAGTTAAAAGTACTTGAGGAAATTTTGGGAAAGTCTTAGAGTAGTTACTCTAAGAGAGATGGGGAACTCTAAGAGAGTAGTTACTCTAAGAGAGATGGGGAACTTTCTAAAATTAGAAGGGCTTCAATATATGAAGCCACCGTTTCCATATCAGATGGATGTGGGGCAAAAAAAGAAAGGGACAACCACAGGGAGCATGTAGACAGATGTTTTAGAACCACACCATTGGGGCGCCTGGGTGGCTCAGTCGGTTAAGCGTCCGACTTCGGCTCAGGTCATGATCTCACACTCCGTGAGTTCGAGCCCCGCGTCGGGCTCTGTGCTGACAGCTCAGAGCCTGGAGCCTGTTTCGGATTCTGTGTCTCCCTCTCTCTCTGCCCCTCCCCTATTCATGCTCTGTCTCTCTCTGTCTCAAAAATAAAAAAAAATAATAAAATAAAAAATAAATAAAAACAAAAAAGAACCACACCATGTTAAGGGGTTCACTTCACTTTATTATACCTTAGTAAGACGGTTCTGAACATTAGAATCAGAACTCTTCTTTACAGTATTGGGAATTGTGAATTAATTGTATACTAAGCTTTATACACATACATATACATATTATTCCATAATAGAGACATAGTTGGTCTCAATCTTTTTTGTTCTCTTTATAAAGCCTGAAGCTAAGAAACACCCCGGTAGGAAGACTGGTCATGTGGAGTGCTTCAACTCAACTGACAATGAAGCCAGGATCAAGGTACCCACACATGGGAGACCAGCTGAGCAATGCCCCCTTCCAGAATGGGGTTTTCACAAGTTGTATCTCCAAGTGAACACTTTACATGTTTCATAAGGTATTAACCCTATGAAGGACATAACAGGAAGATCTTTGCTCTTATGGACCTTCCAGTCTGGTTGGCTGACAAGTTTGAAACACACAAAACTTGAAATTTTGTGTGTGCCCTTGGTAGTGAATGAGTAAAAATGGATAGATCTACATTTATAAATAAAAAAACACCAACTACTGCAGGAATATAGTATGGCCAATGATGAGGGAAACAAAGGCAGAAGGAAATGGCAGGTAAAATTAAATTTCCTTATAACTTGCAGCCCATTGGCAATACTTGAGGCAGGCAGAGTAAAAAGTTTCCCCAGGAACTTCACTGTCTTAATGCTAATGCTTTGCTAGAGGGAAAAACAACCTTAGCGTGACAATAGCTAGGCCTCAGGGATCCCGTGAGTCTTCCTTAGCATATGAAAATCTCCTGGACTTCCCCCAACTCCTAGTTATGTAAGCAGTCTCTCCTCAAGGTCCTGGGCAGTTCTTCCTGCCCAGGGGTCCTGTCCACGTGCTTCAATAAAATCACCTTTTTGCACCAAAGATGTCTTCAAGAATTCTTTCTTGGCTGTCGGGTCCGTACCCCACGAACCCGACTATCACCCTTAAAACCTCATCAGCCAATAGAAAAGAAAATGATTTTTAAAAATTCTTTGACTTTTTAGGAAGGAAAATTCCAAATATACATTATTACAGGGAATTACAAAAAGGACTTCCAGTTATCTATCACCTAACTTCAACAGTCATCAACTCATGGATAGTCTTGTTTTCTCTATATTCCTGCCCATTCCTCACCTCTCATGATGATGTCATTTCATTCATCTATAAGCGTTTCAGTATGTAGCTTAAAGGATAAGGAATCCATTTAAAAGATATACCATAAAATCGTCAATGCTCCTAAGCCAGCAATATTTTCTTAATATTGTTAAATATCCAGGCATTGTTCACATTTCCCCATTTGTCCTGTAGTCAGAAGCCAAATGAGGACCACATGTTATGACTGGTTAATATATCTCTTAAGTCTCATTGAATCTGTAGGTTTCCCCCTCTATCTCATTTTTTTCCATGCAATTTATTGGAAAAACTGGGTCATCTGTTCCAGAAAGTTTCCCAGTCTGGATTATGGTAACTGTAACTCTTTCATGTCATGTTCCTGTCCTCTACCTTTCCTGCAGTTTTTAGTTAATCTATAGACTTCAATCAGATTCAGGTTCAATTTTTTTTTTTTTTTTTTTTTTTGCAAGACTGCATAGGCATGAAAGTGTCATGACTTTCATCAGGAGATACATGTCTTCTTCTTTTTTTTTTTTTTTTTAAGATTTTATTTTTAAAATACACCTAATGTGGGGCTCGAACTCACAACCCTGAGATCAAGACTCACATGATCCACCAACTGAGCTAGCCAGATGCCCTAGGAGATACTGAAAGGGCGGGCCTATGCCGGCCGACTCCATCTTGTTCTGTGTCCTTCACCTTGACCACACCTCCTCCCCTTGAGTAACCCCCCCCCTCACCTGTCTAACAGGACTCGGACCCTTCCCCAGCCAATCGGCTGAGGCCACAGCCGTTACCTCACCAACTGCCCCTGGGCCCCAATAAAACCTTTGTCCTTTTGAAACTCGCTCTCTCTCCCTGGTATCTCACCGCTGCGTCGGTGCAGGTAGGGGATTGAGCTCGAGCTAGCTCGAATAAAGGTTCTTTTGCTTTTGCATCGGACTCGGCTCCCTAGTGGTCTTTGGGGATCACGAATTCTGGGCATAACATTTGGGGGCTCGGCCCGGGATCCCCAAGACCCCTGAGGGACCCCCGACCCGGAGAGCCTGACTGGCCACGGTTAGTGTCTGTTTGTTTGTTCTGTCTTTTCTGTGTGAGCTCACTTCTGGAGTTCTGGTAGTGCCCGACGCGGTCTAAGTGGACGCACTGGAGGACCACGGGCCGGGAGTTTCGGAAGACGTTCCGATTCTCCCTTCTGGAGGGACGTGGAATCCCCTCAAAGGTCTGAGACGAGGCGGGTCGCTCCCGCTGGTCGGCGTGAGGCCGTCGTCTTTGGAGGGACGTGGAATCCCCTCATCGGTTTTGGAGGGACGTGGAATCCCCTCATCGGTTTTGGAGGGACGTGGAATCCCCTCAAATGTCTAAGCTAGCTTTCAGTTTTGCTTCCATGGAGTTGGAAGATTTTCTAGGGGCCCTCTGTTTGTCTGTTTTTGTGTTTCTCTGTTTTGTTCTGTGGACTTACTGGACGGATGTTATGGGACAGACTCAGACTACTCCTCTAAGTATTATGATTGATCACTTTAAGGATGTGAGGGGAAGAGCTAACAACCTCAGTGTGGAAGTCCGAAAGGGTCGGTGGCAGTTTTTTTGTTCTAGCGAGTGGCCAACTTTCAATGTCGGATGGCCACCAGAGGGGACCTTCGACCTCCCTACCATCCACCGAGTCAGGAGTATCATCTCTCAGCCTAAGACGGGCCATCTTGATCAGCTCCCTTACATTATCACTTGGCGGGACCTTGTGGAAGACCCACCCTCTTGGCTTAAACCCTTCCTAGCCCCGCTCCCTCCGGAGCCAAAACCCATTCTTGCTTTGCAGGGGACAAAGAAGAAGAAAAGTCTTATCCAGCCTTCAGCACCCCTCTACCCTGTCTTACAGGGGGGTACTGAAGAAGGATTAATTTTTCCTCCCTCGTATAACCCCTCTAGGATGCTGGAAGAACACCATCCTCCCCCTCCGGGGGAGGCAGACGCTGTTCCGAGAGCGGGAGGCGGAAACGCTCCAGTGGGAAGCCCGCCCTTCACCAGACAAAGGGCTCAGAGGGAGCAATCCGCCTCCGCCGCCGACTCCACTATTCTGCCCCTGCGAGCCACCGGACCCCCAGACGCGGAGGGGAACCAGCCCCATCACTATTGGCCTTTCGCCACTAGTGACCTCTACAATTGGAAAGCTCAGAATCCTAAGTTTTCCGAGAAACCGGCAGGGCTTATTGATTTATTAGACTCTGTTCTTTTTACCCATCAGCCCACGTGGGACGATTGCCAGCAGCTTTTGCAGGTCCTGTTCACGACTGAAGAAAGAGAAAGAATCGTCAACGAGGCCCGAAAACTAGTTCCGGGCACAGACGGGAATCCCACCACCAACCAGGCTCAGATAGATGCCTCCTTCCCCTTAACTCGGCCCCAGTGGGATTTCAACACGGCAGAAGGTAAGGAGAGGCTCCGGGTCTACCGCCAGACTCTAATGGGGGGTCTCCGAATGGCTGCTAGAAAGCCAACCAATTTGGCCAAGGTAGGAAATGTACAACAGGGAAAAGATGAATCTCCGGCTGCCTTTTTAGAACGGATCATGGAGGCATTCCGTACCTATACCCCCATGGATCCAGAGGCTCCGGAAAGCAAGGCAGCTGTTATCATGGCCTTTGTAAACCAATCGGCCATAGACATTAGGAGAAAATTACAGAAAATAGATAGACTAGGAGAAAAAAGTCTGCAGGACTTACTGGTGGTAGCCGAAAAGGTATATAATAACCGGGAGCTTCCTGAGGACAAGCAGGCCCGCGCCATGGCGACTGCCAGCAGTAAGCAGACTCGAGACCTGGCCAGAATACTACTAGCTACCACTGCTGACTCCCCTGAGGAACGAGACCGCCATCTCCGGCAGCTGGCAGACGACACAAGAAAAGGTAAAAGAACCACCAAAGGGGGGAAGCAGAGGCTGCAGAAGGATCAGTGCGCATACTGCAAGGAGATAGGGCATTGGGCCCGAGATTGTCTGAAAAGGGCCGGTGGGAAAGGAAGCAAGACTGATCGAGTAAAAGTCCTAGAGCTAGATGAACTAAGTGATTAGGGGAGTCGGGGTTCGGACCCTCTCCCCGAACCCAGGGTAACTCTTAAAGTGGAGGGGACCCCTGTTGACTTCCTTGTCGACACCGGAGCACAACATTCGGTCCTCCGCACCCCACAAGGAAAACTAGCCAGCAAGAAGTCCTGGGTACAAGGGGCAACTGGTATGAGCCAGTATTCATGGACTACCCGAAGAACAGTAGATTTGGGAACGGGCCGGGTATCCCACTCCTTTATGGTAATACCAGAATGCCCCTACCCGCTGTTAGGACGGGACTTACTGACCAAGATTGGAGCTCAGATAACTTTCAGACAAGGGGGGCCTCAGGTCACCGATGGCAAGGGCCACCCCATCCAGGTCCTGACCATGAAACTGGAGGATGAATACCTCCTCCACCAGGAGGCGCTCCCGAGAGAGGATAATATAGACAGATGGCTACAAGAATTCCCCTCGGTTTGGGCAGAGACTGGGGGGGGGATGGGACTAGCCGCTCATAGGACCCCAGTCCTGGTAGAGCTCAAGCCAGGAGAGAGTCCGGTAAGGATCAAACAATACCCCATGTCACAGGAGGCCCGGAAGGGGATCCAGCCACACATCCGGAGACTACGAAGCCTAGGGGTACTAGTTCCCTGCCAGTCTGCCTGGAACACCCCCTTACTGCCGGTCAAAAAGCCTCACACAAATGACTACCGACCGGTACAAGACCTCCGGGAAGTAAATAAGAGGGTCGCGGACATACACCCAACTGTTCCCAACCCATATACTCTCTTGAGCTCCTTGGCGCCCCCCAGGGTCTGGTATACTGTACTAGATTTAAAGGACGCCTTCTTCAGTCTGCCGCTGGCACCCCAGAGCCAACCCCTGTTCGCCTTCGAGTGGCATGATCCGGAGGAGGGCTACAGTGGGCAACTCACCTGGACACGGCTACCTCAGGGATTCAAAAATTCACCCACCGTCTTCGACGAGGCACTACACGAGGACCTGGGTGAGTACAGAAGGGAGCACCCTGGCCTCACCCTCCTACAGTACGTAGATGACATCCTGATTGCTGCTGACACGGCCAAAGACTGTGAGCGAGGGACCCAGGACCTGCTGGCTACCCTGGGAGCTTTAGGGTACCGGGCATCCGCAAAGAAGGCTCAGATATGCAGGGAGAGGGTAAGTTACCTGGGATATATCCTGGAGGGCGGACAGCGGCGGTTATCAGATGCCAGAAAAGAAACTGTCCTAAAGATCCCTACTCCCACCTCCCGAAGAGAAGTGAGGGAATTCCTAGGATCAGCCGGCTACTGCCGCCTCTGGGTTCCAGGTTTTGCTGAGATCGCCAGGCCCCTATATGAAGCTACCAAAGAAGGGAAAACATTTAAATGGACTGAAAAAGAAAAAATTGCCTTTAATCAGTTAAAAAAGGCCCTCCTAAGTGCCCCAGCCCTGGGCCTACCAGACATTATGAAACCCTTCCACCTCTTTGTAGACGAACATAAGGGAATAGCAAAAGGGGTTCTAACTCAAGCCTTAGGCCCCTGGAACCGCCCAGTGGCTTACCTGTCTAAGAAACTAGACCCAGTGGCTGCCGGCTGGCCGCCATGCCTAAGAATTATTGCGGCGACAGCACTCCTAGTCAAGGATGCAGACAAACTGACCCTAGGACAGGAGATCTGGATCACAACCCCACACGCCATTGAAGGGGTCCTGAAACAGCCTCCTGATAGATGGATGAACAATACACGTGTGACTCATTACCAGAGCCTCCTACTCAACCCTCCACGAGTGCGGTTCCACCCCAGTGCAGCCCTCAATCCTGCAACCCTGCTGCCCGACCCTGACCTAGGTGCTCCACTACATGACTGTGCGGGAATCCTGGAACAAGTACATGGATTCCGGATGGACCTGACCGACCAGCCCCTCCCCGATGCCGAGGCTACTTGGTTCACTGATGGCAGCAGCTTTGTGCGAGATGGACACAGGTATGCGGGTGCAGCGGTGGTCACCGAAATGGACACCGTATGGGCGGAGGCTCTACCCTCCGGAACGTCAGCCCAGCGAGCGGAGCTCATAGCCCTCACCAAGGCGCTGATGCTGGGAGCTGGAAAACGGCTTAACATCTACACAGACAGCCGTTATGCATTTGCCACAGCTCATATTCATGGGGCAATTTATCAGGAGAGGGGGTTACTGACGGCAGAAGGACGGACTATAAAAAATAAGCAGGAGATACTTAACCTGCTTACGGCCTTATGGCTTCCTGCCAAGCTAGCCATTATCCACTGCCAAGGGCACCAAAAAGCTGATAACCCAGTAGCTAGAGGTAATCGAAAGGCTGACCAGGCAGCCAAGGCAGTAGCCCTTACTCCAGTCCCCACCATGACCATACAACTACCAGACCCGGGAGACCCAGTTTTACCAGACCAGCCCAAATACTCCCAGGAGGAGTTACAGCGGATCAAGAAACTCCCCATGGCCCAGGAGATAAAGGGATGGTGGTATACACCTAACAAGGAGCTCGTGCTGCCAGACCGGCTCGGAGTCTCAATATTAGAGCACATGCATCGGTCTACTCACATGGGGGCCCGAAAATTAAAAGACTTAATCCGACATGCCGGAATCAAGATTCACCAACAGGACACCAAAATAGAGCAAGTTGTATCTGCCTGCAAGACCTGCCAACTCACCAACGCGAAAGCCACATCAAATAAAAAAGGAACCAGGCTCAGAGGCACCAGACCGGGAGCCCAATGGAAAGTCGACTTCACTGAAGTCAAACCAGAAAAGTATGGTTATAAATATCTTTTAGTATTTACAGACACCTTCTCTGGCTGGGTGGAGGCATACCCAACCAAGCATGAAACGGCTCAGACGGTGGCTAAGAAGCTACTAGAAGACATCTTACCCAGGTATGGTTTTCCTGCCATGGTAGGATCAGACAATGGACCAGCTTTTATCTCTCAGGTAACACAGGCAGTAGCCAAGGCGGTGGGGGCAAACTGGAAATTACATTGTGCTTATAGGCCCCAGAGCTCAGGACAGGTAGAAAAAATAAATAGAACCCTAAAAGAGACCCTTACCAAATTAACCATGGAGACTGGCGGGGACTGGGTGACTCTCCTACCGTACGCCCTTTACCGGGTTAGAAACACTCCTTACACTCTGGGTTTTACTCCCTACGAGATCATGTTTGGCAGGCCACCCCCTGTTATTCCCAGCCTTCGAGCTGAACTTCTTGCAGAGTTTAAAGATCAAGAACTTTTTCTTTCCTTGAGAGGGCTCCAGAGGGCGCACGAGGATATTTGGCCGCGCCTCCGTGCCATCTACGAGGCTGGCCCGACCCCGACACCTCATCAGTACAAGCCGGGAGACTGGGTCTATGTCAAGAGGCACCACCGAGAGACTCTCGAGCCGCGCTGGAAGGGACCCTACATTGTAGTGCTGACAACCCCCACCGCTCTCAAAGTAGACGGCATCGCGACCTGGGTCCATCACACCCACGTTCAGCCAGCGGACCCCTCCTCGATCCAGAAGGACTTCGTCACGCGATGGGCCATCAGTCGGGACCAACACAACCCGCTCAAGCTCAAGCTCAAGTTACAGCACATTCGACCCACCTAATATTGGTAACTCTGTTAACTCTGCTTGTCATTGCTCATGCTACTGGGAGTCCCCACACCCCCCAAAACATCACCTGGCAGATCATAGATACCAGCTCAGGGACAATACTTAATTAGACCTCCCAGAGCCACCCCAGGGACACATGCTTCCCAGAACTTAGCGTAAACTTCCAAACTCTGTTCCCCTTGTCACCATAAATGCAGCCGGTCCCATGATTGGGTCCGTAAGTTACATGACAAGGGGGGAATGAAAGGGCGGGCCTATGCCGGCCGACTCCATCTTGTTCTGTGTCCTTCACCTTGACCACACCTCCTCCCCTTGAGTAACCCCCCCCCTCACCTGTCTAACAGGACTCGGACCCTTCCCCAGCCAATCGGCTGAGGCCACAGCCGTTACCTCACCAACTGCCCCTGGGCCCCAATAAAACCTTTGTCCTTTTGAAACTCGCTCTCTCTCCCTGGTATCTCACCGCTGCGTCGGTGCAGGTAGGGGATTGAGCTCGAGCTAGCTCGAATAAAGGTTCTTTTGCTTTTGCATCGGACTCGGCTCCCTAGTGGTCTTTGGGGATCACGAATTCTGGGCATAACAATACTATACATAATATCTTCTTGTTCCTCTTTTTTTGTGATATTAACAGACATTGATGATCACTTCCCAGATCCATAAATTCATTAGGATTTGCAAAAGGGGCATATTATGATTTGTATCATTCCTTCTTCATTTATCAGCTTCTATGAAAACAAATTCCTCCTCACCAACTATTTGATTCCCCTAAACATTTCACATAGAAAAGAAAGGATAAATGCTTAACTTCTTCTGTTTATTGATTTTCAAAATAATTAATTGGTATCGTTTATCCTCCAAACTTATCAATGAGATATTTTTTTGTTTTCCACAGCATCATGGATTTAACCATTCACTCAGCAGGGGTGGAGTGAAAGAGCAGACTCCCTGGTAAGCAGGACAGTAGTTTCCTGAGGAGATGTGGGAGTGGGTGAGAAATGACTGGCATCTCCAGTACAAGATAAAGATGAGGCAGGAGAGAGGGTAAATCATATTTGGATGGACAGTGAGTAGGTGTGGGACCCAAGGAATTTAACAAAAATCCCCTACCCCTGGACAAGCAGAGCAAGACTAACTCCATTTTGTGCTACACCCATTATCTCATGTATAACCCCCACATGACCTACTTATTGCTTAAGACACTCCCCCACCCTAGTCAAGCCGCTAAGCACACCTTTACTGGAAACTGGCTCATATAGGAATGCGGAACCCCTAACCGCCAAAGAATGTAAACCCCGCTTTTTGCCCGCCAAACTTGCGCGCCAATTCTGACCAGAGTGATAGGCTAGTTCGAACAGTTACTATAGGGTAAATTGTAATTCAATTGGCCACCTGCGTGTGGACTGACAGGACTATGCAACTTTCTGTGTGTGTTACAATCTCATTGGCCACTGGCCCCTATAAAACTGCTACGCCTCTTAACCTAGGGGTCCAAGTCCCTGCTCCACTGTGTGGGGTATACTTGGGCCCAAGCTCGAGCTTGCAATAAACCCTCGTGCGTTTGCATCGGTTTTGGCTCCTTGGTGGTCTCTTGGATTCGAAATCGGGGGCACTACAGTAGGCTGCTTCAGTCAGTGGTTTTGATCCTTAACAAGCAGCACATTTTAGAAAGCAAGTTCCTTGAAGGTGATGTTATTTAAAAATAATATTCTCCAAATAAAATAACCCCCAAAGCACAAGCCTAGCATGAAGCAGGTGTAGTCTAGCACTCTATAAATGAACATCTGAAGTGCAAACCTGCTGTCTCATAAACCTAGTAAAAGCAGAAGAGAAAACCTGTTTTGGATTTACAGGGTCTGGCTATGGTGGGTGATGAGGCTGCTATTTTGACTTTAGCAAAATCCCAGTTTCTTCCACTTGTTGCTCATTCGTCTTTGTAATTACCAATATCATTTGCTTGTTCCAGCCAGATCTGCAAAATTCAAGCTGGCATCCTAGGAATTTTAAACCTGAAAAAGGCTTCTAAAATCAAGTTGTCAGTTCCCTCACTTAACAGGTGAAAAAGTCCATAATACAGCTCACCTGACCCCAGAGGCACCCAGGTCAATTCCTCATCCCTTACTTGTGTAACAGCCCGATGGCATATGTGACCTGCTTTAATATGCATCCCATTCAGGTTTCCAAGCCTGGTTTACTCAGAATCACCTGGGGGCCTTTGGAGATGTATAGATTCTTAGGCTACCCTGCAGAAATGCTGAATCATAATTCTGCAGGTAGAGTTTGAGAATCTTTTCGTAAGTTCCTCAGGTGTTTCTGACATGCAACCACTCCATTTGACTCTGTATCAACGTTCTCAAACTTTCCATTTCACCAGAATCACCTGGAAAAGATTATTGGCCCCACCCACAAGCTTTCTAATTTAGTATGTCTGGGGTGGGAGCCTGAGAATTCATATTTTCAACAAATTCCCAGGGGATACTGGTTTGCTGATGCACAGACCACGTTCTGATCTTCTGAATCATAAACTGTACTTGAGGTAAAGATGGCATTTTTATCCCTATTTAGCAGATGGAATTTACTGGCTGCAAAGCTACTGTGGTGGAACTGTCAGTAGAACCTACCTGGTCCAGGCTGAAAGAGACTGAGTATATCAGTTGGGAATACTTTCATTTGCAAGTAACAAATATCTGACTAACAGTGACTTAGGCAGTGAAGACAGAGGGGGGGGGGAGAGGGGAGGGAAGAGGGGAGGAGGGGGAGGGGGGAGAGGGGGAGGGAGAGGGAAAGGGAGAGGAGAGAAGGAGGAGAGGGAGGGAGAGGGGGTGGGAGAGGGAGAGGGGGAGAGAGAGGGAGAGGGGGAGAGAGGGGGAGAGGGGGAGGGAGAGGGAGGGGGGGAGAGAGGGGGAGAGAGAGGGAGGGAGAGGGGGAGAGGGAGAGGGGGAGAGAGGGGGAGAGAGAGGGAGGGAGAGGGAGGGGGAGAGGGAGAGGGAGGGAGGGAGAGGGAGGGGGGAGGGAGAGGGAGGGGGGAGGGAGGGAGGGGGGAGGGGGAGAGGGGGAGAGAGAGAGAGAGAGAGAGAGAGAGAGAGAGAGAGAGAGAGAGAGAGAGAGAATCTTAAGTAGGCTCCATGCTTATTAGGACAGAGCCTGGCATGGGGCTCGATTTGATGATCCTGGGATCACAACCTGATCTAAAATCAAGAATCAGACGTTCAACTGACTGAGCCACCCAGGTGTCCCAAGACTTTTAATTATCTTAAGTAGCAAGAAGTCTGGAGGCCGTGGCTCTCTGATATCACTAAGGACTCAAACTCTTTTCATCTTTCCCCAATCCTCTGTGTGATGCATTACTCATACTTTATGCCCTGTGGTTGTAGAATGGCTACTGTAGCTCCAGCTTGCACACCAGCTTCACACAAGAAGAAAGAACCAAAGGCTTTCTCCTATTTTATTCTGCAGGAATGATCTTTCCAAGCCCTGTAGCCAACATCTCCTGATGTCTCTTTGGGCAGAGGTGGGTCACATGGTCGCATGGCTGCAAAGGAGTCTGGGACAATGGGCAGCTGGCCAAAGGAGTAAGGGGTGATATGATAGCCTAGTTCAGTCATAATTCATCCTTTGGGGCTGGGTATATCGTTTCCATAAACAAATCTCCATTTCTCAGCAAGTAAGCAGTGGGAAGGAGCAGTTGCATGCATAACTAATTGTCTGCCAGGCCAGGTTTGGACACTTCTGATATGGTTCTGAGGCTCAGCTGGATAAGTTTCCTGGGTCTCCAAACAGACTGACCAAATATTGGTAAATGGCTGGCAGGAAGTATGAAGGATGTGCTCTCACAAAATCTCAGGGTTCTTTTATTTAGAAAGCATTGCATGTGTGTAAGGTTCAGTTTTGACATCATCAAGCTTGCTGTAGAATCTGTCCCTAGGGAGAAGCCACTGAGTGCTGGCACCTTTCATGGACATGATGTTCCACACCCCCAGGAGGAGAATGTTGTGTTTCTTGTGCTGAATGAGAAAGGTTTCTGTATAACAACACAAGGTCATCCTTGTTGTTGCCTTGACCTATTAATACCTTGCTCCATTAACAAGGAACTAAAATGAAGACAATCAATCATGTATCCAAGCATTCTCCCACTCTAATCTCCAGTCTTTTGTAAAATTCTTAGCTACCAAATGAGTGGGCAGGGAGCCCACAGTGGCTGTCTTTTCTAGGAGGAGCACAGTGTCTTATGGACACCTCTAACTTTCTATTGTTTGCTCCTCTTCACTTAGACAGTGATGCAGCCTATCAATTATTATGAGTCTCATCAAGTATGGGAAACATAAAACAAGATCATGCAAAACTAGACCAAATCATCCCAAATTACTTGAGTATTCTGAGAAAAGAATCAAGAAGACCATTATCATAATCTTTCCATTTTTCTCAATATTTTTTCCTAACAAACACTCCCCTAAATTGAACATACCGTGTCCCTGCTGGGACAAAAGATCCACTGCCTTCTCATCCTTAGCTAGACTGGACAGAAAAGGATGCCACCTAGCAGGCACTCCTCAACCCCAGCCTGATGTCATTTTCCCTCTGGAATTCTGCAAAACTTCTGGAAAACTCCATTATCTATGATTTGGGGAAGTACCAACAATGAGGTGGAGCTGTAATGGCTGCCCTGTTATCCCTTCCCCACCTTGCTGGGTCAAGCAAATCTTTATTTATTTATTTATTTATTCATTAATTTATTTATTATTTTTTTACACATTTATTCATTTTTGAGAGACAGAGAGAGACAGAACATGAGCAGGGAAGGGGCAGGGAGAGAGGGAGATACAGAATCCGAAGCAGGCTCCAGGCTCTGAGCTGTCAGCACAGAGCCCAATGCGGGGCTCGAACCCATGAACCATGAGATCATGACCTGAGCCAAAGTGGGACACCTAAACGACTGAGCCACCCAGGTGCCCCCTGGGTCAAGCAAATCTTAAGTGTATATGCCCCACTTTGCAAATCTCCAAAGCAATATTTTGCTTTATATGATATTAATTAAAATATATTAAGAAGCCAGATATAATTAATTTTGCCACTAAATTCTACATGACACCAGGCAAGTGACCATTCTTAGATAAACAGAGGGGAGAAAGTCCTCTTCCTTCAATACCTTTTCTACTGCAAATGGTGTGATATGAAAGTCATCCTCATTCTTTACCCTCCCTGTATCAATATCTCCTTTGTTACAGACTGAATGTTTTTGTCCCACCTCAAGAGTCCTATGTTGAAATCTTAATCCTAATGATGGTATTAAGATATAGGTATTTGGGGGTGCCTGGGTGGCTCAGTTGGTTGAGCATCCAACTTTGGTTCAGGTCATGATCTCATGGCTCGTGGGTTTAAGCCCCATGTTGGCTTGACAGCTCAGAGCCCCATGTGTGCTGACAGCTCAGAGCCTGGAGCTTGCTTTGGATTCTGTGTCTCCTTCTATCTCTGCCCCTCCCCTGCTCATGCTCTGTCTCCCTCTTCCTCTCTCTCAAAAATAAATAAACATTAAAAAAAAAAAAGATATAGATCTTTGGAAGGTAATTACGTCTTGGGGGTAGTGCCCTCACAAATGGGATTAGTACAGTTGTAGGAAAAGACACTTGGCCATGTGAGGATATGAGAATACAGCTGTCTGCAAACCACGAAGAGAGCTCTCACAAAATACCAGATCTGCCATCACCTTGATTTTGGACTTCCCAGCCTCCAGAACTGTGAGAAATAAACATTTGTTGAAGTCATCCAGTCTATGGTATTCTGTTACAGCAGCCTGAACGGACCAAGATAGTTCCATAAATTTTCATTGCCCTTTTACCCTGTCTCTGGGTTTGGCCATGTGACTTGCTTTGTCCAAGTATATTGGAAGCTGTGATGGTTAATTTTATGTGTCCCCTTAATATTGATATTAATAATATCAATTTTATCATAAAAGGATAAACATGATTTCTAGGTATGTCTGTGGAGGTGTTTTTGGATGAGATTGACATTTGAATTGGTAAACTGAGTAAAGTAGGTTGCCCTCCTCAATATAGGTGGGCCTCATCCAATCTGCTGGAAGGCCTGAATGGAATACAAGGTTGAGTAAGAAAGAATTCTTTCTCTCTGCCTCACTGTCTTTGCGTTGGGACATCAGTCTTCTGCTCTGACTCAGACTCAAACTTATACTAGTGGCTCTCCTGGCTAGACTTCTCAGCTTCCATAACCATGTGAGTCAATTCCTTGTAATAACTCTCTTTATTGATACACACACACACACACACACACACACACACACACAGTATTGGTTCTGTTTCTCTGTAGTACCCTAATATATGGATAAACATGAAAAGCACTCACATGATTGGGCTGGCCCTCTCACTTGTCCATCACCATGACAACATACACACCCAGGGCTGACCTGCTGGAGGATGCCTAACTGCCTCATTCAAGGCCAGCCACAGACAGTTGCCCCCCAGATATGTGAGTGAGCTCAGTTAAGACCAAAAGACCCACCTAGCTATCCCCAGCCTAGCTAGCCACCTAGCTATTTAATCCAGACCCATGAGTTAAATAAAGTTTTTAAAAAAATTATTTACTAACATCTTTAGCATCAGCAGTTCTTTATTAGCATCTCCCATGTTCTAGGAACAATACTAAAATAAACATTGACATTATTATGATAAATGAGACATGGTCACGGCACTCAAACTTGTGGGCTAGTGATGGAGACAGATGCATAGATAGAAATTAAAATTCAAAAAGGTGAGAAATAATGAAACATTACAAGAGTGTTTTGAAAGCTGTAAATTTCTTTATAAATATTAAGTAACTTATGATTCCTCACACTGGCAGGCATAATTCCCTTCTTCCTTCAGCCATCTGCCAAGGGAAGGCTTGGTTTTTTTAAGCCCACCAAGTTCGGGTATAGTTTATTATGTGATATTACTGTGGCAATAGATCACTGGTACATTATAGACAAATGTCCACTGCAACACATAAAATACAAAGATGTATATTTTTATTTTATTTTTAAAATCTTTATTTTTGAGAGAGAGAGAGAGAGGATGAGCAGGGGAGGGGCAGAGAGAGAGGGGGAGAGAGGATCTGAAGTGGGCTCTGTGTTCACAGCAGCAAGCCCAATGTGGGGCTCGAACTCATGAACTGTGAGATTATGACCTGAGCCGAAGTTGGATGCTCAACCGACTAGGCTACCCAGGCACCCCAGTGTATGTTTTTAAAACACAAAACTTCCCTCCATCCTCCTTATTAACCTTTCATATCTCAGTTGAGGTCCCTATGTTAGCACCCAGGTATGGAAATCCTTGCTTAGAATAATGTAAGCATGTATTCACATATACAGGCTAATTTTTGTGGGTTTGTGCTTAACAAAAAAACCCACCAACTTTGCAATTTGCTTTTAGCACATATCAACATATAAGGACATCCTTTCTGGTCAATAGATAAAGATTTACATTTTTTCTAACTTCTTAATTCACATATATACACACATGCACATATATAACTTTACATAAATTGCTTGTCATAAAATTCAAGTTTTTAGTGATGCTTGCATCCCCTATATTACCTGCCTTACTATTGTCCTCCCCCAACAGACCTATGTGCACACACACATAACCATGTTAAACCTATGTGTATCTTTCCTTACTATTCTGTGTGCTTATATAATTACACAAATGGTTGTTTTATTTAAAAATATATATTATTCAGGGGCACATAGGTGGCTCCATCCATTAAGTCTGACTTCAGCTCAGATCATGATCTCACAATTCTAGGAGTTCGAGTCCCACATTGAGTTCTGCACTGACAGCATGAAGCCTGCTTTGGGTTCTCGGTTTTCCTCTTTACCCACCCCTGCGTGTGCACATGTGTGCATGTTCTCTCTCTCTCTCTCTCTCTCTCAAAAATAAACATTAGAAGATTTATATATATATATTATTCATACTTACCTACTTCCCCCCCCCCCCCCCACTCAATATCTGGTAGAAACCCCCTCTCCCAAGTCAAGCAGAAAACTCTCATTATTTAATTAATGGTTGTATAGTATTTCAAGGTGTAGATGTGCCACAATTTAGTTAACAATTTAGCCATTGATGGGCAGTTTTTGTTTTTTTGGTTTTTTTGGCCATTGTGGAAAATGCTACAATAAACATCCTTGTATACATTTCAATTTGTATTTATTTTTAATTTATTTTTAATGTTTATTATTAAGAGACTGAGAGAGACAGAGCATGAGCATGGGAGAGGCAGAAAGAGGGGGAGACACAGAATCCGAGCAGGCTCCAGGCTCTGAGCTATCAGCACAGAGCCAGACACAGGGCTCGAACTCACAAACCATGAGATCATGGCCTGAGCCAAAGTCTGACACTTAACCGACTGAGCCACCCAGGTGCCCCTATGTGTATTTATTTTTAATTGGATGGGATGGATTCTTAGGGGTGGCATTAATGGGATGAAGAGTATATATTTAAAATTTTCGTACTTAAAACAAGATTGCTTTCCAAAGGACTGTAATACTTCATACTACACAGCAATTCTTTGAGGGAAGAGTCTAAATCATTCACAAGCTGTTGAGGGTGGCTGTGAACCAGATAAGTCCACATACTTGCTTAATTATACCCTCTTCTCCATGGATCACTGGAGTAAAAACAGAAAACAAGGGTGAAAGCAAAACTAGTAATACATATCTTTATACCACAACATACTCAGGTGACTTAGGGACCTTCCTGTCATAGCATTCCTATGAGTTGTTTTAGCAACACTCAATCCCCTGGGAATCCTACTTTCTTCCTTGTGCCACAAACCCTAACCATCCAAAGCAAACCAATCAAATAACCAGTTTCTGGGTTCCCTCTAGTGCCCTAGTGCCCACCCCCTGCTTACTGCCAGGGCTTATAAGCTGGCAAAGAGAAGGAGTAAAATTATGGTGAGCTTAAACTACATATAGCTCCTAACCAACTAGATATATTCTCAAAGGAGAAGAAACTTAGGAAGAGTCACTCTCTTTTTTAATAACTTGAGTAGATCAATATATAGGATAGTGCCCAAAACATTACCAGAAACTGTCAGAAGGTGGCACCAGAATTTCCTGAAGTTGTCCCCTTCAGTGTTGTGCTCTCCTGTCCTCACTTGCAGAGAAATCAGGTCTCCTTTCACAGATCATAGGTCTTTGCATGATCACAATGGTCAAAATGTTGGCCAATGGCTCATCTGAACACCAGCGGCACAGTGTCCATTGGCACTAAGCTGGGGTTCTGTTTTAGGTCAGGATTTGGGGAGAGGTACCATCACCAATACCTGTCTTTGGAGAACCCAAGTCTTTTTGGAAGGCTCCCAATTTGGAGCTATCCCTTTATATGATGTAGTAGTGTCATATAGATACAATGGTGCATACATCTCTTGGGATGCTGGAAAGATAGCACTTCCTTCTAAACAGCACTGTATATTTTAAAAGGGTAGAGACTGGAGCAAATGCAAGTCAAGGTGTCTACTACATGACTTTATATTGGTCAGGACCCCTCAGAGAACAGGCATTTATAGAGATCCCAGGAAGGGCAAAGCTTGGTGCTGGGTACTGGGATGCAACATGGTCTAAGGCCATCCCTGCTCTCAAGCTTTCAATCTCACCAGATGAAAGTTTCCAAAGCAGCAATATGTGGATAATGATTGAAGAGGACATGTACAGAGTGAAGGTGTGGCAAGAATAAGGAAGAGGAAGGCAGCATGGGCTGCACAATTGAAAAGGCACTGGTTCTTCACATGGATGTGGTGACCTGGCCTTGCCCTGGACCATTTATCCAGTCAGTGGCAGAAGAAAAAAGAGAACACCAGCTTTCTGGCCTCAAGGCCAAGGGTGTCCACTAGAGGCTCTAGCTGCATCTGACCTGAGACCCACCTACAGAGCTTGTCTAAAATGCAGATTCCTGGGTCACTCTAGTTATCCTGATCCAGGTAGCCAGGAACTGAAGTTTCCTGGGAGTCCTGCCTAACTAACTGCGCCCCCCCCCACCATTGGCTTTACTTTTATGTCCCTCCTTCAAGAACCACAGTCAGAGTTAATTACACAAACACCTCCAGGCTTCAGTTCATTCCAGCGCACTCTGCTGTCAACCCTCTGTAAACCTACTGCCATTCCCAGCTTGTGTGCACTTAGTAAATCCTCCATCATCTCTAGAAGTTCCTGGCCCTGAGCTCATTTTGCTGGCTTCAATAGTCCTTTCTTATCTGCCTTCAACTCAGAACAAACTACAGATATTCTCACCAAAGTTTACATTCAGGCTCAGAAAACACAATAAAACAACTCCAAGACCCCAACTGGTCAAAACACCCACCTGGGCTCTTCACGCAGTTCAGACTGCGTGGGACAGAGGTTTTGAAACTAGGGAAAATCCCTTAGTCAGAGCCCAGTTTTGCCACTGGGATGACATGTAACTGACCCACCTCAGGCACTGTCACAGTATGTCGTTTGGTCCTGGTATGTGACAAAGTAGGACTGCACGTGAGAAAATTTTTTACTGTTACTACCACATATCATTGTCTCTAAGAAGCCATCAATGTAAGGTACAGAGTCAATTTAATAACAGCCTGTCAATGAAAAAAAACTTACATACTGTCACATTAAATCTGTGCATCAACTGTAAGACCCTGGTGGTTTCAATATAGGGGAAATATTAATTCAGTGATAGCACTGAAGGTTGTGAATATGGTGCTACTGTTAATATTGAACATTTAAAACATAAGACGGTAAAAAATAAATATAAACTGAGTATCAGGATATCTGAGGAAGAAGGAAGTCTAGAGCCACCTTACAAACCCAGCCTTCTGGTAATTGGCTAAAACGGCCAAAAAGCAAAGGGAAGGGAGAGAGGGAACTCATATGTAAAGGTACAGAAGGGGACAACGAGACCATAACAGCCAAGAGAGAATCAATCTGAGGAGCCATCTCACTGAGACTCCTAATCTGGAAGGGTAGGGAAGGTCTCTTGGGAGAGCCAAGGCTGCCACACCGGAGGCAACTTTAATATCCACTATCAGCACAGCCCCCAGGCTGCAGAAGTGGGCTGCAAAAGAAACACTTAACATGGCCTTAGCTGCTCTGCAATCTGTTCCTCTGACCCAGTTTCTAAGTGGTGTAGACTTGCTCACATGTACCCACAGGGGTAGGTCCAATCACGGAAGAGCTTAGGGCCAATGCTACCCTTGAGGGCCTTTCTCCAAAGTGGCTGTTCAAGTGGGAAGTAGGGAACTGTCAGGAACCAGAGTGACCTCTGTCCAACTTCCAACAGAACAGGATGTCTTTCCAGCTCAGAGGACAGAGATACAGGGAAGAGCCCAGTCACAGCCTCACTCTGAGGGGTGCAGACAAGGGAGACTGGCTCCTGGGACTATCACAGTCCACAAACCAAATAAAAGTCACAGACACTAAGATGGTCCACCTTATCAGTAAATAAAGACACATAAATTAAAGCCACCTTTCTCCTAATGGACTGGGAAAGATTTATAAAAACTAGTGCTGATGATGGTATGGGAATAATAGCCATTCACACACATTGTTGATAGGACTGTAATTTGTTGAAAATTTGCTCAGGGTAATTTGACAATATTTATCAAAATTATTTTAATGTGGGGGTGCCTGGGTGGCTCAGTCGGTTAAGCATCTGGCTCAGGTCATGATCTCACTGTTCAGGCTCACTGCTGTCAGCGGGGAGCCTGCTTTGGATCCTCTGTCTCCCTCTCTCTCTGCCCCTCCACAGCCTGCACGCGTGCACTCTCTCTCTCAAAAATAAACAAACATTAAAAAAAATAACTTTAACATGCACACTTTTTGACCCAGCAATTCCACTTTTAGGGGATACATTTTAAGGAATTAAGCTATTAAATACACACACACACACACACACACACACACACACACACACACACGTGAACCATTGTTATAACAGCACCATGCCTAACACATAGCAGGTGCTCCAAAAATATTTGTTGATACAGGAATAAATAAAGTAATAAATTGAAAGCAATATAAATGTCTATCAATAGGAGACTGGTTAAATAAATAAGGAACATGTATGTTATGGGATTGTTACCCAGTTATTGAAAAGGATGAATGTCGCCTAAGAGCTGAGGGTTGGGAGACACTGCAAAGAGATATGAGGGAAGTCGCTGGAATAATGGAAATATTTTAAATCTTGATTTTGATGAGATGATGGTTGCAGTGTGCATTTAAAATGAGTGCTTTTTATTGTTTGTTAATTATACATTCAGCAATATGGCTAATTTAAAAAAATGGATGAAAGTATACTATTCTCATTAACATGGAAACTTGTCTGCAATGTAACATTAAAAAGTAGGTTACAAAATAACATATATAATGATCCCACTTATGAAAAATACATATTGGGGCACCTGGGTGGCTCAGTTGGTTGAGCTGCTGACTTTGGCTCAGGTCATGATCTCGTGGTTCGTGGGTTCGAGCCCTGCATTGGGTTCTGTGCTGACAGCTCAGAGCCTGGAGCCTGCTTAGATTCTGTCACCCTTTCTCTCTGCCCCTCCGCTGCCTGCACTCTGTCTCTCTCTCTAAAATAAACATTAAATTTTTTTTAAAAAAGTAGGCTACAAAATAACACATATGATGATCCCACTTATGAAAAATACATAGAAAATGTGTATGTGACAGGGTGTGGAATGGGACTATCCTGTTGTCCTAGAGTTGCGTAGATGCCTTTTAAAAGAGATGCCAGACCATCTATTTGGAATATACTAACAGATGGTCAAGCTGGTCCAGTAACTGCTACTCCCAACAGCATGTAGGAGGGAAGGCTATAGAAACCCATGCCAGACTCCCAGGCTGGCTGGGGCAGTGGGAGATGGCCAGGTGAGGACAGAGGGCAGTGATGGGAGCAGCCTGTCCTTAACCACCAGCTAAGCAAGGATGTGACACCAGTCAAGGTTCTTAGTGAAAATTCAACTAAATAGTTTAAGCAGAGCATGGATTTTTAAAGGATACTGAATCCTGGGTGGGTCAGAGAGCCAAGCATAAAAAACTACATAGTCAGGAACACCAACCAGACCTAATGCTACTCCAGTAAAAGCATCACTGATGCTACTGCACCAAACATCCTCTCCTTTCCCTTCCAAGTCCTAGACCCCACAACTCCATCTCATTGGCAGAGACAGGTCAAACGGCTGCATCAGGGCTACAAGGGAGGCTACTACCTTGCATGGGGGTGGGGCGGTGGACTCAATTTGGGAATTTCCCCGAATCTGGAAAGGCCATTCAAAGGATGTAGGATGGTCCCAGATAAGGAACCACCCTCTATAGTTATAGATTTCCTATGGGCATGTTGACAGGACTCCACCTAAGAAGGGTGCCTCCTAGGCCAGAGGGACCCAGGGACAT
Organism: Panthera leo; assembly: GCF_018350215.1. Taxonomy (NCBI): domain Eukaryota; kingdom Metazoa; phylum Chordata; class Mammalia; order Carnivora; family Felidae; genus Panthera; species Panthera leo. The sequence continues at coordinate 29,008,663 of NC_056684.1, read as the reverse complement.
AGTGCCAAAGCAGGAACTAAGAGTAGCCCTAAAAAGTTAGTGTGTTCAGTGGAATGGTGCATGCAACACTCTCTTCCCTGGCAGAGTGAGCAGAGGGGCTGGGGTGTGTCAGGGCAGCAGAAGAGCTGGTCTGCAGGTCAGGCTGTGTTGACTGGATGAGAGACTGAAGTTTTGATTTAGATGGGATATTTTAACACCTGAAAAATGAGTCTGTCCTAAATCCCGAGAGTGACTAGAAAAGTTAAGGCACCTTCAAACATTCATATCAGGTGATGGAAAACGGGAGACAACAGAATATTGGATAAAGTCATAAGCTGAATGTTTCCGCATCAACTTCCATTCACCTAAAAGGTCTGGATGACTATATTCCCAATTACTAACCGCAGTTATACATAGGGAGGCAGGGAAGTGGTATTCTTGAGGAGGGTTCTCAAATCTCAGTGCTTTTTGTTTGTGAGCATCTTTTAAGAAAAAAAAAAAGGATATTTCCATTAAAAAAATCTAGATATAATGAAATTTGAAAACACTGTACTAAGTGAAAGCCAGTCATCAAAGGCCACATATTGTATAATTCCATTTACATAAAATATCCAGAACAGATAAATCTCCAGAGGCAGAAAGCAGATCAGTTGTTGCCAGGGGTGGGAGGCCAGAAGAATGGGGAGTGACTACTTGATGGGTACAGAGTTTCCTTTTGGGTTATGAAATGTTCTAGAACCAAACAGTAATGGTTGTACAACAATGTGAATGTACTAAATGTCAGTAATGGTAAATTTCATGTTCTATGTATTTTACCACAATTTTAAAAACTGGGACAGTTAAAACAAAACCCAATGACAACAAAAATCTAGATATATTGATTGACAAGGAAATTATGTCCACCATAAATTAGAAAAAGTAGGTTTTAAAACAATGCCCAATATAAGAAACCCAATGTATGAATATATAAAGCATCTGAAAGGGCAGATCACATAATGTTAACAGTAGTTATTTCTGGGCAGTAAAAATACTGTTAACTGCCTATATTTCCATATTGTCTAATTTTCCTTTACAATGAATGAAATCTGTTTAAAAAATGTACATAGTGTAAAAATTAGTAAGTGCATAAGAGAGGTACAGAAAAGCGACCGTGGAAATTCAGAGGTAGAAGAGATGGCTTCCAACTGTATGTGTTCTTGTTACTTCCTTAAAGCAGTCTCCTGACAGGTGTCATTACCTCCAGGCTTCTCTTTTCATATACATCTTATATGCTTCTGCCAGATGACTCTTCTGAAGCACAGCTGTGATTTGCTCATTCCTCGACTCAAATATCCTCAGTGGTTCCCCACTGCTTACTGAACATATAGTCTCAATTCCTTGCCTGTGATTCAGATCCTTCCACCATCTTGTCTCAACCTTTTAAGCCCTTCCTTATCCTTCTCCATGCACTTCACTCCAGCCATCTTACCCAGACACTATATTACTAGTGTGCATGCACGCGCGCGCGCACACACACACACACACACACACACACACACACACACACACACACACACAATTATCTACCTTTCTGCCTATAGAATTTTCTCTGCTTGGAACATGGATTCCCCTATTCTATCGTGCCTGGCTCTCTCACCCAACCTTCTCTAAACCAGTGTCATTGCCTCCACTTGAGGACAGTGGAGAGGAGACATCTTTTTCTTCTCTCCCACCTACTTCAATTGTACCTCTCTCAGGGCATGAATTACTTTTTATTTCCTGTTATAGTGGTTTATGCTCATGTAATTTCTACTCTAGACTATCGGCTCCTTAAAGGTCAGGGTTCCTAATCAGCAAATTAAAAAAAAAAATCTCTGGCACGTTTCTATGTACCAGATTTAGTTGGTGGCTTTTCTAAAGACAGAAAAATAATGAAAGGCTCTTGGATGGCCCCATGAGTGTGCTTCCCACATTCAAAAGGTATTCCTCAATAATCCATCAAACTCAAGGACTGTTCTCCATGTGTCAACGCTGTGCTGAGGCAGCTTGCGAAGTGCCATCTAGTAGTGAATGTGCAAGGTCATTTTTGTGCCTAAGGAGAAACTGAGCTGAGCTGTTATCCAGCAACTGATTTCCTTTCAGAATTCAGCAACACATGAAAAAAATTAATAGGCTTTATTTAGGGGGGGGGACACAGTTTTAGGCTTATAGAAAAATTGAGCAGGAAGTACAGAGCACTCCCATGTACCCACCTCCCAATAGTTTCCACCATTTTTAACATGTTATGTTAGTGCGGTACATTGTTACAACTGATGAACCAATATATATATGTATATGTATATATATACAGATATGTATATATATCTTTTGATTTTTTTTTTTTGAGAGGTCACAAGTGAGAGAGAGAGAGAAAATCCACAAAGGGCAGAGAGAGAGAGACACACAGACAGACAGATGGGGCTCACCTGGGGCTCGTGTTCACCCAAAGTGGGGCTCAACACCAGTGTAGGACTCAAACTCACGAACTGTGAGATCATGATCTGAGCCGAAGTCAGATGCTTAATGACTGAGCCACCCAGGTCTCCTTGATAACCAATACTGATACTTAATAAACTCTTCAGTTTACATTGGGGGTCACTGTGTTTTATATCTTGTGAGTTTTGACAGATTTATGTCATGTGTCCACCATAACAGTATCATATGGAATAGTTTTACTGCCCCTAAATGCCCTCTCTCCATTCGTCCCTCCATCCCCCTGAATATCTGACAACACTCATCTTTTTAATGTGTCTAGTTGTGCCTTTTCTAGGATGTCATATAGGTGGAGTCAGACAGCTTGTCACCTTTTCAAATTGGCCTCTTTCACTTACTAATATGCATTTAAAGGTTCTCCAGGCCTTTTCCATGGCTAGATAGCTCATGTCTTTTAATTGCTGATTAAACTCCATTGTCCAGATGTACAACAGTTTGTTAATCCATTCATCTATTGAAGGACATCTTGGTTTCTTCCAGTTTTGGGTAATTATGTTCTTTCTTTTTAATATTTATTTGTTTTTGGGGAGAATGTAAGTTGGGGAGGGACAGAGAGAAGGGGACAGAGGATCCACAGTGGGCTCCGTGCTGACAGGCTGACAGCAGTGAGCCCAATGTGGGGCTCAAACTCACGCACCAAACTGTGAGATCATGACCTGAGCTGAAGTCAGACGCTTAACCAACTGAGCCACCCAGATGACCCTTTGGTAATTATGAATAAAACTGCTATAAAGATTCATGTGCTGGTTTTTGTGTGGACAACTCCTTTGGGTCAATACTGAGGAGTGCAACTGCTGGACTGAATGGTAAGAATATGTTTAGTGTGAACCTGCCACACTGTTCTCCAAAGTAGCTGTACCATACCACGCTGCAGTCCCACTAGAAATGAGTGAGAGTTCCTGTTGTTCCACATCCTCACCAGGGTTTGGTGCGTTCGGTGTTCTGGGATTTTTGCATTCTAATCGATATGTATCGATCACTGTGGTATCTCTTAATGACACAGGATGTGGAGCATCTTTTCATATGCTTGTATGACATCTGTAGATCTTCTTTGGTTAGGTAACTGTGCAGATATTTTGCCCACTTTTTAGTTGGGTTTTATTGGGTTGTTTTCTTATTATTGAGTTTTAAGAGTTCTTTGCATAATTTAAGCACATGTCCTTTGTCAGGTATCTGTTTTGCAAATATTTTTCTTCCAGAAGAGAATATATTTCTTCCAGATATTTTCTTTTGTGGCTTGTCTTTTCATTACATATTGTTTTTTACCCTTGGGAAGATAAGCACCACAGTGGACAGACAGACTGGGCCATCTTTGACCTCCGGCATTTACTGAGCAACTCTGTTTGGCATCCAGGTCTATGGACTTATGCTTGGCTCTGTATGTGTGCTCAACTCACTGGCTTCAAAAGAATAACTGATTTTTAAGTCAAATAGAAAAACTTGCCATTGCCACTTTTGAAGTGTGCCAGGAAGTGTGTAATCATTGCTAAGCATATGGAGTCTTTTAATACATATTAAAATGACCTTGACCTTCCTTTGTATATTTGTTCAACAAATGGTAGAGCCCTTGAAGGAACTGGGTGCTGGTCCTGGCTCCTTGCTTGCAAAGCAGCCTCACCCCCTCTGCCACATGCCCTGGACACCACATGAGATGAGTCCGCAGCCTTCTCTCTCAATCCATGGACTGAGTTCAGAACAATTCAACATGACTCCCTGGACTCTCTGCCATCTCCCACACTACACCTTTCCCACTTCTATCCTCACCTTGCCCTTGAGGTTTGGTACCTGCTGAGTTCTTCTAGTTCCAGCTTGGGGTCTGCTCCACTGTGCCTCTGATCCCAGAAGCACCTGGTGCAAAAACCCTCCCAGTTGGCCTACCCTCAGGTAAATGTGCTTTCCACAGCTCATGTGGCCTCTCACATGGGACTCAAAGGGAGATACACAGAAGAGTAAGATATCACCTTGCTTCAAACAGTCTAGCTGGAACAGGATATTAACATAAAGTGGTCTGTGATAAGTGTCAAAGAATTCTGCAGATAGCAAATACAGTTGGTTAGTATAGTTAATATTGAGGAGACTTCTACTGTGATTTTAATTGTAATCCCTCCTCCTGAGTTTCCTCACCTATAACAAAGGCTGACAGAGGTGAATTAGATTCATTCTTTTCAGAGTGTGGTCCTTGGACTAGTGGCATCATTCGCATTCCCTGAGACCTTGTTAGAAATGCAGATTCTCATCTTATCCCAGACCTAATGAATCAGAGAGCTGTATCATAAGATTCCCAGGAGATTTATAGGACATCACAGTTTGAAAAGTGTTGGGAGGCATGATCTTTAAATTCCTTTTCAGTCCTAAGCTTCTGCAATCTGTGCCATTTCTTTTGACCCTGTCAGAAGGAAGGCTGCTAGGAGTTCCTGGGAAGACGCTGATTGGCTGGGCTTGAGGAGAGCCTGAGGGTGCCTCAGCAACCAGGCTCTTGTGCCAGGCGCCCAGGCACGGTAGGTAGGCACCAGCTGCTGGTTGGCACAACCCTCCTGGAGATTCGTGCTGCCTTCCTGCCAGGGAAACAGCTCAAGCTGTCACGATGGAGCATGACCCAACGTGGAAGCTAGGGGTAGAACTCATATGAGGTGAGCTCTGTCTGTTTATGCAGCTTCCCTTAGAGACCTGGCCTCCCCGTCACTGAGCAGGCTTGGCTGCTCAGCACACCTTTCAGTCTGCTGAGTAGGGAGAGTGAAGGGAGAGAAGGGAATTTGCAACATTTATGGCAAGTTCGGAGGCTGTAGATTTGGTAGTGGGGGAGAGACAGTGTCTACTACACCTCTACCTGCAAATACAAAGAAAGTTTCAGATGTCAAATTCCCTTGGTTGCTTTGGGCTGATTACTTGCACCACAACAGAAGGACATGGAATAAGAGTTATGCAGTGGGAACCAGCAATGCACGTTCTAGCCCAGACTTCCCTCTTTTGAGGGATTTGGTCAAGTTTCCTTCCTTTTCTGGACCTCAGTGTTCGCATCTGTAAAATGAGACCAGATTTGCTCATCCAAATATTTCAGCTCCTGGGATGAGCCTGACACTACGCTAGATGCTGGGAACACAAGTGATATTTAAAGAGTTGACAGTTTGAAAAAAATTTTATTTTTAAAATTTATTACGAGAGAGAAAGAGAGTGTGTGAGTGGGGGAGGGACAGAGAGAGAGAGGGAGAGAGAGAGAATACCAAGCCAGCTCCTTGCTGTCAGCATGCAGTCTGATGTGAGGCTTGAATACACGAATCATGAGAGCTTGGGCTGAAACCAAGAATTGGACACTTACGACTGAGTCACCCAGGTGCCCTATGGAAAAAAATTTATTTATTTATTTATTTTTTATTTTTTAAAAAATGTTTTATTTATTTTTGAGAGAGAAAGAGAGAACATGCGCACACATATGCAAGCTGGGGAGGGGCGGAGAGAGAGGGAGACAGAGGTCCGATGTAGGCTCAAACTCATGAACCAGGAGAACATGACCTGAGCCAAAGTCAGATGCTTTACTGACTGAACCACCCAGGCGCCCCTCCCATGTGCCATCCTTCCGTACCCTCAGTGTGACCGTAGTATGACCAGTCACTGACAAATATGCCAGGACCTGTATGTTCAAGGGAACATTGTCTGTAATACATGTTCCTTGGCAGGCCTAAACACTTATTCTAGTACATCCATTCATCTCTCATCCTCTGAAACATTTTCTGAACCCCTACCTGGTACCCAGATCCCCCAATGGTATGGGGGCTATAGAGTTAACTGAGACACCATCCCCACCATCTCCTTGAGCAAGGGTTGGCAAACTAAGGCCTGCAGGCCAAATTCAGCTGACTGCCTGTTTTTGAAAATAGAATTGTATTGGAACACAGCCATGCCCATTCTTGTATGTATTGTCTGGCTGCTTTTGTGATACAATGGCCAACTGAATAGTGTGACAGATTGTATGGCCCATAACAGCTAAAATATTTACTACCTGGTCCTTTACAGAAAATGTTTGTGACCCCTCCCTTACAGCAACAAACACATAAGCAAATAATGACAATGTGACATGATCAGAATTCTAAGACAGGGATGGGAAGGGAGGGAGGGAGGTGCCAGAGGTGATTCCCAAGCTATGCCTTGCAGGACCATTGGCTTGTTGGGAAGATAAGCTGGTAGGAAAGTGGAAAGGACCCTCCAATAAGAAAAAACTGCATATGTGAACACATAGAGGCAAAACAGGCTGGATCTGGCAAGAACACACATGTCAAGTAGACACTTGGGGCAGCCCAGCAATCTCTCTTCCATCCCCTAATCCCATCACCTTCCCTCTTTCCCAGATGGCTGCTTGATGCCTTCTCTCTCCTCACACCTCCAATGCCTCTGTTCACACTCAGCTGATGACCTCCTTCCTACAGCCCAGGAAAACTAAGACAATCGCTAGAGAAGTTCCACGTGCTGCCCTTCCCACAGTTTCCTCTTATCTGCACCTTGCCATGGCCTCTGCCTTCCCTCTTCCCTTCAGAGGAACTGTCCAAATCCTAGCCAAGGACTACCCTACCACTTGGGACTGGATCCCATCTGCTTTCCTTGCAAACAGAGATAACTCTCAACCGTCTATCTTCACTCCTGCATCACCGATTTCTCCCTCTCACAAAGTGCGACATGCTACAGAGCTCCTCCCATCCTGAAAACCTCCCTTACCATAACCAGCCTGTCCAGCGGCACCCTTTTTTCCTGTTCTTTTCCAGCACATTCATTTGAAAAGGTGTGTACATGTGCTGCCTCCAATGCCTTTCTTCTCCTTCTCTCTTGAATCCACTACTTCACTCAAGCTTTTGCCTCCACTTCCTCAAAACTGCTCTCATTGAGTTCACCAATGCCCTACTTCTTTTTTTTTCAAGTTTTATTTAGAGGGAGAGAAAAAGAGCACAAGCAGAGGAGGTGAAGAGAGAGTGGGAGACAGAGAATCCCAAGCAGGCTCCATTCTCACAGCCCAACGTGGGGCTCGGACTCACGAACCACGTGATCACGACCTGAGGCAAAACTGAGTCAGACGCTTAACCTACTGAGCTACCTGGGTGCCCTGACCAATGCCCTACTTATAATCTACTGGTCAAATCTCAATCTTCAATCTCCCTGGCCTAATTGCAGCATTTGACCTGGTGAATCACTCACTCCCTCTTCTTCAATACACTTTCATTACTGGCATGTAGGAATCTACTCCCTTCTGGATTTGCATCTTCATCTCCCCATCTAATAAATGCTCACTTTTTTTGTATCTGTTCTGGGAATCTCACCAATCTCAAGACATATAAGCACTGTCCAACAGAACTTCCTGCAACAATGGAAAGCTACTGTGCCCATGTTGTCCACTATGGTAGCCCCTTGCCACATCTGGCTGTTGAGCACTTGAAGTGTGGCTAGTGTGACTCCTGGCTGGTGGCTTCTATGTTGGACAGAGCAGGTCTATTTGCTGATAATTCACAAAATACATCTTTACCCTCAACTACTCCCCTTAATTCTAGACTTGTGGACCCAACCGCGTACCAGACATCTCCATCTAAATAAATGTCTCACCTGCCTCACTATAGCCTCTCCCATCTCTGCTAATGACAACTCCATCCTTCCATCAGTCCAAAAAGCCTGGGAGTCATCTTAGACTCCTCCCTTTCATGCCCCACACCCAGTGTCAGCAGATCTGTCAGTGCTATTTCAAAATATATCCCCAATCTTCTCACCATGTCCCCCACCCTGTCCAAGCCCCTGTCATCTCTCAGCTGGTTTACTGCAACAGGCAACTAATTGCTCTCCCTACTTCCACCTTTACCTGCCCTCCACACAGCAGACACGTCCCTTCTCTGCTCACCACCTCCCAGTGGTTTCCCATCCTGGCCAGTGTGTGATGGCTTCTAAGTTCTACACTCTGCCTCCTGCTGCCTCTCCAACTTCTGCCCTGCTAGCCACACCAACTTCATTCTTCAAAGACATCAAGCACAATCCCACCTCTGGGCCTTTTCTCTGCCCAGGAGTGCTCTTTCCTCAGGTGTCCCATGGCCTGTCCCATCACCTCCAGGTCTTTGCTCAGCTATCACCTCATTGCCAAGGTCTTCCCTGACCACCCAATTCAAATAGCACGCTCTGCCCACATGTCCTATCTCTTCTACTTGCTTTATCTTTCTTAACAGTATGTCTCACCATCTGCATACTATATATAATGGTTATTTATTTATTATCTCCTCCACTAGAATGTAAGCTCATTGAGAGCAGAGTTTTTGTCTCATTTACTATGGTAGTCTCAGCACCCAGAAGAGAAGGTGCTCAGGAAACATTCATTGAATGAATGAAGTGTAAGTGGAGGAGTAGGGAAGAAGGAGAGGCTAGAGAAGCAGATGGTTCATGAAGAGACTAAGGGCACAATGCTGGGGGTCTGGACATGGGTGGAGAGTCACCACAAGTGACTTGGCCCTCTGTCCAGGTAGTTTCTTGGCCAACCTTCTTGGCCCTCTGTCCAGGTAGTTTCTTTATCCTCCCAGTACTGCTGACCTCCCACAAGCCTCCCTCTTTAGGCAGTAGGAGGAGGACACACCCCTGCTTCCAGTTGAGGAAACTGGATCCTCCTTTACTGTGCAAGTAGCTGGACTGGTTCCAGGTCCCTCCTCCAATGGAAGGCAGTCTCTGAAGCGTAGTGATCTGCTCCTGACCCCTACTCCTTCTTCCAGTTCGAGTGGGCAGCTGACCAGGGATGGGGAAGTTACCTGCCTAAGGGTGCCCTCCCTCTGCTCTGGCTGTCTGTAGGGGAGTAGAGTCTGTGCGTGACAAAGGGGTAAGAAGAGGGGTATTTCCCATGTGAGTCTGAGGCTGGAGTCCCCAAGGCAGCAGGCTCTGCCTTTTCAGGATACTAATGAGACATTTTGAAGCTGTGGTGTTGGGGCATTTTCACGCTGGAAGAACCACCGGACATCATCTGGGGACGGGTCTAACTATCCCACTTCTTTTTCTTTTTATTAAATTATTTATTTTTAAAATAAATTTATTTGGGGGGGGGGGATGGGCAGAGAGAGGGAGACACAGAATCTGAAGCAGGCTCCAGGCTCTGAGCTGTCAGCATAGAGCCTGATGCGGGGCTTGAACCCACCAACTGTGAGATCATGATCTGAGCCAAAGTCAGACAATTAACCAACTGAGCCATCCAGGTGCCCCATAACCATTTCACTTCTAAGGTAAAGAAAAAAAATGCTCAGAGAGGGTTGGTGACCCGCCCAAAGTCACTCAAGGAGTTAGTGCCTGAGCCAGGACCGGAATCTAGGTCTCTCTCCTGTATCTCTTCACAACATGATGCTGCCTGGATTAACAGTATACTCTGGGTCGATTTCTCTTGGCTCCTCTCTGAGATCATGCCCAGTGGTTTCAACAAAATGCTGATTCCTGAGTCTAGGAAAGGCTTCACTGTCATAGCCTGGGTAAGGAGCTTCCTCTTTTGGGCCTTAACCTCTGTGGCTGTATGTAAGGTTCTGACCCTGATCCTTTCACAGATGACGGAAATGAGAGGACAGATTGCAGTTGTTACAGCAATAATGAAGGGCATTTGCACCAGGTACTTCAGCTGCTTGGCATCCCTTAGCAAGATGGTTTGCTAAATCTCAGCAATGACCCATGTTATCTTGGGAAAGTCACTAATTCATATAGCTATCCACCCACTCATTATTCACTGACATCCAAAAAGAATTTGTGCCAGCTTGCAATATTACAAAATGTGGCCACCAAAGGAAAAGTAAAAGCTTAAAACAATGTTCAGATAAAAATATGGAGATTATAGGGGGAAAAACTCAAGCCAAGAATTGAACATGTATTGTTTTGGTAATTAGAAAAAAAAAAAAACCTTAAGAATCTAAGCTGATATAGGGGTGCCTGGGTGGCTCAGTTGATTAAGCGTCCAACTTCAGCTCAGGTCATGATCTTGTGGTTCATGGGTTCGAGCCCCACGTCAGGCTCTGTGCTGACAGCTTAGAGCCTGGAGCCCACTTCAGATTCTGTGTCTCCCTCTCTCTCTCTCTCCTCTCCTGCTTTTGTTCTGTCTATCAAGAATAAATAAACATTAAAAATTAAAAAAAAAGAACCAAACTGATACAGTTATTATCTTTTAGCTGTGGGCTTTCAAGCCTTTTTGTTCCCTAGCCTCAATTTCCTCATGTATAAAATGATGGGGTTGAACTTAATGATCTAAAATCTATGTCAGTATTGCTATTCTGTGATTCTGTCTTTATAGAGGGATGGAGCAGAGTATCCACTCTGCATTTCTCTCTCTTCCCATCTCCTTTTCCCCAGTTTCAAACAATGACTGACACATGGACATACTTAAGCTACATTGTCCAAGTTCTCTGCTTTGAAGGGAACAGACAGTCTGGCATTAGCAGAAGCCACTCAACGAGTTTATTCAACATTTACTGAGCACATACCATAGGCAGGGCATAGTGCCAAGGCTATGGAGATAAGCCAGATAAATCTGACAAAGATGCTGTCCTCAAGACATTTTCAAAGGCAACTGTAGTAAAGTCAGCAGGAGCGGGTTCTAAAGAGGGCAGAGACAAAGCCCTATGGGAGCTCAGAGGATGGAGAGGCCATTTTTTACTGAAGGAATCTGGGATGCTTTTGGAGGAACCTCTTTAATATGGCCTTGAAGTAGGAGTAGGATTTTTAAATGACGAAAGCAATCCACGCACATAGTAAAAACAATTCAAATGATTCAAAAGTATATAAAATGACAGAAACGAAAGATTTTCCCCTCAGCCTCCCACCCCTAGTCCTAACGTACAGAGACAACCACTCCAGGTTACTTTAAAAAACATTCTTAAACATCTGGTCTGCTGCATCAACTTGGGTTAATATACCCTATCAGGATGTGTGATAAGGTCAGTGGCACCTGGGTACTTCTCTCTGCCTCTCCTGAGGAAGCAGAACAGTGGACTGTAGATGTAGGCTCTGGAGCCAGACAATGGGGGTACCAATCTCAATGCTTCAATTTTCTAGCTGCATGACCTTTGGCAGGTTACTTCACTTCTCTGTACTTGAGTGTACTTATCTGGAAAATGGGTATGAAAATAGCACCTAACTCAAAGCATTGTTATGAATTCAATAACCCACAAAAGGCTTAGAATAGTGACTGGGACATAATAGGGATTCAATAAACGTTAACTATCATATTGTTAAATATCCTTCCCAACTTTTATCCTGCCAACTTTGATTGGCTGTACCAATGCTTTTTTTACATGGCAAGATTTAAATAATTTAGATTCTGTTTTCAAGCTATATGAAGGTTTTTCATGCTTTGCAAATTGCTTATAAATTGAATCTAAAACTTCAATACCACTAAGTAGTACTTATATTTAGGATTAAATTCACTGCAGAATCAGGTAGTGTGAATAAATCATGAGAGAAAGGGATATAATACTATTTCATTAAACCCATGTTGCTAGATGGAATTGTTCAAGTATATAGGTTTCTTTATCTTTACATTCCATTAAATTGCTCGAAATCATGGTATATTTCAGCTAGCTTCATATTTAGTCCAGACTTCTTGCACAAGTTTTTCTTTAATGAGGTTTCTCATTGCCTTTTTGGTTATAGAAAATAGAAATATATGTTTTCTTTATCTAATGGTAAGACCGCCAGGATCCCTAATTTTCCCGTTAAGTGGCCAGTTTGGGACACATTACTCAATGGACTTGCTGCATGACTGTCATCCTGGCTTGGCTATATTTTTTTCTCTCAGATTTCATGACTTCTTTGTTGGATCCATTTAATCTTTGCTGGAGCACGTCCTCAAGTAAATTTTCCTCAGTAAAATTGTGTGGAAAGGAAATTTTCTGAGTCTTTATATGTCTGACATTATTTTACATTACACTTGCTCTAAATTTTCTCCTCTTACTTCAACACTATGGCTTCCATCTCTGGTCTCCAATAAAGTGGTTTTTCTCTGTTAGCCAGTGACGTCCTAATTACCCAAAACAGTGGACACTTTTAATCCTATACTTTTCTGTAGAATTTGACATTGTTGATGACCCTCTGATTCTTAAAACCCTCTGTTCTCTTGCTTTGTGGGACACTATGTATCTTTGTGTTTTTTCCTCTCCTTTTCTTTTTATTTCCTTTGAGGTTTTTCTTCCTCTTCCTAACCCTTCAAAAACTGGTATTCTTTGATGTCCCATCTCTGCCCACTGATGGTCTTTCTCTGCATGGGCTTTCTGAAATAGCTCATCTAACACTAGGGCTTCAGCCACCATCTGTGTGTTGAAACAGAGCTCTAACTAAATGTTGCATAAGAATTTCAAAATTAGTATGTCCAAATCTTAATTATCTTACCTCCATCCAAAGGCTGTTTCCGCTCTTGTGGTTTTAATTTTGGTTCATGGAGTCACCATCCACCCAAATCTCCTTATTTAAGAACTGTGGAGTCATCATCAACCTTTCCCTCTTTCACATTTCCCAACCAGGTGCCAAGTCTTCTCAAGTCTATATCAGAACTATCTCTGGAATTTCATCATCTTCTCTATTCTCACTGCTACCTTAATTCAGTTCCTCACTATTTCTCACCTGGCTTACTAAAAGAGCCTCCTAACTGGCCTCTCTGCCCCTACTCTCTCCCCAGCCTCTCTACCCTTCATTCAGCTAGTTATCTTCCAAAAAAAAATTTTTTTTTATCATGCCTTTCCCTGTTTAAGACCCCATCTGTCTCTCTGCTACATATAGAACAAAGCTTAAAATCCTTAGGGTGACACACAACACTTTGCAATTTACCTGTCTACATTTATTTACATTTTGAACCCCCTCTCACCCTTCAACCCCACATTTTCTATACTTCAGCCACAGAAATTTCTGAGGATCCCATTCTTCTCATGCACTTCCCTTCACAGCTTTCTTATTTACTGTTTTGTTCCTAAGTTCTTCAAGCCCAGTTGTTTCCTCTATATTCCCGGAGTACCCTGCTAATAACTTCTGAATTTACAATGTTATTGATGTGTGTTTCCATCTTCCTTTGTAGCTATGCTGTACAGTTCTGGGACATCAGTTTCACTTACTGGAATCATCAGCACCCAGCACAGGTCTGACCACTAGAAGATGCTTTAGTTCTATGTTGAGGGAAGAAAATAAGACAGAACCTTGGAGAAGGAGTATGCTCAGGAGCAGGAAGAGGAGCCATGAGGGTCATGTGAAGGTAATGACCCTGCAGAGTAGTAAAGGACTAGGCGAGAGAATTTCAAGGAGGAGGAGGAGATGGTCAGCAATGTCAAATGCTACAGGGAGGCTGAAGACGAGGCTGGGAAACAGGTCACCGGATCTGGAGACTTGGTGGCCTCTCGCCACACTCAGGAAGAGCATTTTAGTAGCATGAGAAAGGAGCTGAGATTTGAAGGGCTTGGGAGAGAGGGAGTAGTGAGGAAGCAGTTCTTTTCTGATCTGACTACTACAACATTTGACATCCACCTTTCCATTATTGAATCACTTTCCCCTTTTTTGACTTCTTTGATACAACATTTTAACATCACCTCAGATTCCTTCAAGGGCTCCTTGTTCTCTATCACCCTTTAAATGTCAAGGATACAAGGGTTCTGTTTTTAGTTCTTGTCTCTGTTACTCAATAAACTCTACTATTCATGACGACTTCAATGATGCCTATCTCTTGGCAACCCCACATCCTTATTGGCAGCCTGGGACTCTCCCCAGTCTTCAGACACATATTTAGTTCTGCCCATTGTACGTGTAGATGCCCCAGAGGTACAACCTCACATTTCTGGAACTCATCTCCTGCAACCAAAACTCTCCCCCAAACACCTGCTTCCCAATTTCCACCAACTATACCTACACTACCAAAGGGTATAACCCCACTGCTACTGCTTAAATCCTGGCCCTAAAATTTCTCAGCTACTTTATTACAATCTCCCCAAGTCAAGTCTCAATCCTTTCTTGCAGCATTCTCCACACTGTTTCCAAAGACGCCTTTTTCCTCTAACGTGTAAAAAATTTGATGCATAATTTACACACAATAAAACACATATATTAAAAGCACATGGCTTGGAGTGTTTGAACAGAACTACCATTCCAATTGAGATACAGAAGATTTCCATTGCCCCAGAAAGTTCCCTGGTGACTCTTCACAGTTGAACCCCTGACACCCAGAGGCAAGTGCTGCCCGAATTTCTAGTACCAGAGATTGGCTTTGCCTGTTCTTAAACTGTATGTAAATGGAATCACATGACATAGATTATTTTGTGTCTGGATTCTTTAGTTCAACATAATGTCTGTGAGATTCATCTAGGTTCTTGCATCTATCAGTAGTTTGCTCTTTTATACTGCTTAGTAGTGTCCAATTGCATGGATATACCACAATTTACTTTTCCATTTATCTGCTGATGAAAAATTGAGTTGTTTCCAGTTTTGGTTCTTTTGAAAAAGTTGCATGAGCATTCTTGTAGAAGTCTTATTTGAATATATATTTTTAACTTTAGGTAAGTATCTAGGAGTAGAGTTGCCAGTTTGTAGGATAGGTGTATGTTGAACTTGATAAGAAGCTGCCAAACAGCTTTCCAAAGTGGTTGTACCATTTTATAATTCCACCAGCCATGTATGAGAGTTCCAGTTGCCAAAAGAAGTTTTTTTAAAAATGCAAATCTGTCATACCATTTTCCTACTTTAAACTCATCTCTGGTTTTTTCCATACACGTTCAAATTCCACAGGATGTACGCAAGGCCCTCCATTTTCTGTGTCCCAACTGTCCAGCCTCATCTCTTGCTATTTCTCCACATGCTCCCTTTTCTCCAATCATACCAACCTTACTCAGTTCCCTCAATTTTTGAAGTTCTTTCATAGTTTCGCAGAAGTCCTTCCCTCTGCCACAATGCCATTTTCTGAGTAGCTTTTCAGAGGTGTTTGCTGATTACTTCACACCTGCACCCACACCCCTGTGAGCTAATTGCTGCTATTCCATACTGCCTTGACATACAGGGTATAACTCCATTACAATACTCTGCTTGAAGCATCGGAATATGTTATTTCCTTCTCTCTACCTGACCAGCTCCTGAAAGACACTCTCCCTCGCTTCCTTCTACGATTGAATGATGGCCTACCACCAGACAGAACCTATGCTAGGAGCTATGCCTAGAATGAGTAGTAAAGACAGTCATGGTCCAGGCTCCCACAGAGCTTAGGGTAGAGTGGAAAACAGTCAAGTAATTACGCCCATAAATGCAAAATTAGAAACTGAGTTAAGTTTTCCAAACAAAAGGAATGATGAGTCTATAAGAATGTAAAAGATGAATCTGTCCTAAGTGGGGTGGCAGACGAGAGCATGGAAGGAAGGGTTCCCTGAAGAAATAATGCTCAAACTGGGATCAAAAGGAGGTACAGGAATTAAGTAGGTGAAGTGTGTCCCCTTTTTGTGGTGGAAGAGAACTTGGGACTGTTCAAAAAACTGAATGAAACTAACGTGCTAAGGACAGAACAGAGGCTGATGGCCCCACCCGAGGGAAGAGAGCTGAGCAAGGCCAGAGCAGAAGTTGCTGAGGTCACTATCTTGCTTGAGACCAAGGAGCAGTGGAACTGGTAGTATTATCCTTTGCCAACAGCCCTGATGGTAGCCCACTGTCTGTCATTGTACCCAACACATTGTCATGCATAATAGACGTTTGTGAATTAATAAATTTTAGATGTGTTCAAGAAATTGACAGCTAAAGGAAACACATCTCATGTATCCTGAGTGGGCTATAGCCTTGAAGGAAGAGTGTTTTTAAGAAAAGCATAACTTAGAATTTGTTGAGGGAATACAGCTAACAGAGATCAAGTGATTAAGTATGTATATACAGTTCTGACATAGGTGGGAAGGTATGCAACCATGAATACAAAGATTATTAGGAACAATTCTTCCTTTGAGGTAAGACAAAAGGGCAGGAAAATAGGGAAAGCTGTAGAGGAAAAACACTGTTGGGAGAGGCATTATTATAGTCATGTGGCTCTGGGGACATTTTCCTGAATCCATGTGGTGTTGTTAGCCACTTTTTCTCAGCTGTGCCATGGATTCTGGCCAGGATCACAGTAAGCAGATCTATGGAAGGGTGACTGTACAACTGGTGAGGTGCTAGAAGTTTTCATGTACATTCCCCATCTCACTGAATTTTCACAACTCTGCAAAGTATAGAGTTTTAGTCCCAATTCACAGATATTTACAGAACTCATGTTCAAAGAAGTTAAGAAGCTTGCCTAGGTCTACCTGTCAGTAAGTAGCTGACCTGGAATTAGAACCCAAGTCCATCTAACTCCACCACAAGGAGCCACAGCAACTTGGGAGTCTGGTCACTCCATTCCCTTCTCACTGGTTTCAGATGTTTTGTTCCAATATGGCTGGAACATCAAGTTCAGTGAGCCCAGGCACAGAGCAGTGGTGGAAGCAGTTTTTGCCTGCAAAATGGGCTTAATCTGCATAATGTGACTCCCAGGGTCTCGAATGAATGAATGAGAAATAAAAAGGAAGTTTGGGAACCTAGAATGTAATAGTCTGACATAAAACACATTATCTTCTTATTGGGATGGGAAGAATCAGAAAGAAACCAATACTGGAGTGCCTCATAGGTCAACTGAACTAAAGGTAAGGACAATGACTTGTCCATAGTCAATGGCAGGGCAGAAGAAAACTGGAGATATGTCTTCCTGTGACCTTTTGAGCTCTGTACACAAATGCCATGATAAGAATAACTTAGGTGGTAATTACAGTGATTATGGGTGGAGTAGCTCTTAAAAGAGAAACCTATCCCATGGAAAGCTACAAAGCGGTGAAGGCTCTGGGCCAGGAGACAGGTGGCCACACCAGCAGAGAACAGCAGGTGATGTGGCAACTAGCCCCATCTGTAGAGAACAGTACTGCTGGAGTGGTCTCAATTAGATGAAGACAGGAGAGCCCAATGGGCAGGTAGTTGTTCCCAGTTTGGAATGGTGCCCTGGGAGATCTTAACAGGGGACATCACTGTGTATCACTGCTGCCACCAGATAGGGTGGACTCTTGATCATTATCAAGTTTCTTTATGATAGAGTTCTTACAGTTACAAATTGGGGCCTACTTAATCTGTTGCTATAGTTGACTTATATTTGTTTAGCATAACCTAAGACTCATTCAAGCCTTGGCATCTTTTCCAACTTTAGGAGCTGCCTGTAGCAGGTTGAATAGTGTCCCTTCACCCCCAGCCCCCAACAAATTCATGTCTACTCAGAACCTCAGGACATGACTTTATTTAGAAATAGTTTATAATTAGTTAAAATGAGGTCATATTAGATTAGGGTGAGTCTTAAGTCCAATGATAAGTATCATAAGATACAGAAGAGGAGACGGCTATGTGAAGATAAAGGTAGAGACTGGGGGTGCCTGAGTGGCTCAGTTGGTTAAGTGTCAGACTTCAGCTCAGGTCATGATCTCACAGTTCGGGAGTTTGAGTCCCATGTCGAACTCTGTGCTAACAGCTCACAGCCTAGAGCCTGCTTTGGATACTGTGTCTCCCTCTCTCTCAGCCCCTTCCCTGCTCACACTCTCTCTCTCTCTCTCAAAAATAAACATTAAAAAAATTAAAAAAAAAAAAAAAAAAAAGGTAGAGACTGGAGTGATGTGGCCATAAGCCAAGGAAGGCCTGGGGCTACCAGAAGAGGCAAGGAAGGATTCTCCCTTAGAGCCTTTGGTGGGGGGAGTGTGGCCCTGCCAACACCTGGATCTTGGACTTCTGGCCTCCAGAACCCTGAGGAAATGAATTTCTGTTCTTTTAAGCCACCTATTTTGTGGTGCTGTTACACCAGCCTTAGGAAACTAACACAGGAGCCAAGGTCATTCTTCCTAAAGGGACATGTTGAGGGGCTCTCCAGCCCCTAGCAGCCCCTTAGAGTAATCTAAGATTGTAATCTAGATTGCTTAGAGCAATGTAGAAAAATGTCTTCCAGATTTCAAATTGAGGGAGAAGTGTGATGTCTACTGAGGTAGCACAGAGGGCTCAATAACAGTATGATAGTCTCCGGAAGACCCAAAGGCTGTACATCAAAAGGTCTTGTTGTATGGTTTTAGCTGGCAAACGTACTGTGTCAGGATGTGGCCTCTAGTTTTGTCAATCTCAAGGTTGAGTCAACCTTTAGCATGATTAGCTAAATCTTGCTGATCAGATTTGCAAGAAATAAAAATTAGGTTGCAAATGTATTCATCTGTACATGTGTGAGAAAAAGAGAAAGCTTCTCTTGCACTATCCGAAATGCTCATGTGCATGACCAGGAGCCCAGAGTCAGCATACCTGGAAGCTGATCAGTGACTGTAAGCTGCATGAAATCAAAGCACGGAGGCAGAGTACCACCCAGCAAGCAAAGACAAGGGGACTCTATCCAGGCCGTGAAGAAGCCAGTGGCCCTCTATGTACCACAACAATGTATTTGTCTCCAGCACACAAAATTTAGGCCTGATAGTCTATGGCATTCACTACAAGTTTCTAGGTCTCTGGCTTCTTTTTATGTTCTGGGGCCAACTGCCCCACTTCTACCCACATAGCTTTTCTCTAAATAAGGTGTTAAATAATTAATTTTAAACTTGCCAAATTGTACTTATGTTCTGAACTTGCCTCCCTAAGACCACAAACCATGTCATCTTAACTAATGTACCAAGCTCTTCCAAATTCACATTTACAATTTGTTCATTCCTCTAATAACTAATACCACCTGTATGAATTTCCTATGGCTACTACAACAAATTACCACAAAGTTGGTGGCTTAAAAGAACAGAAATTTATTCTCATGGTTCTGGAGGCGAAAGGTCCAAAATCAGTGCCAGCAGAGCTGTGCTTCTCTCTGGGGGAGAATCTGTTCCTTCCTTCTTCCAGCTTTGGTCACTCCAGGTGTTCCTTGGCTTGAGGCCACATCACTCTAATCTGTCTCCGTGGTCCCACTGCCATGTCCTCCTCTTCTCTGTGTCTCATCTCTCTCTGCCTCTCTCTTATGAGGACACTTGTGATAGTATTTTTCAACCAACAATAATCCAGAATTATCTCCTCATTTCAAAGCCCTTCACTTAGCCACATCTTCAAAGACCCTTTTTCCAAGTAAGGTAACATTCATAGATTCCAGGGATTTGATGTGGATACCTTTTAGCATTTTAGGGCCTACTACACTACCATTTGTGGATTTTGAAGACTGGGACCTATCTGTCTTGATTTACCTTCAGTGTCTCATACACAAATGGATTGAATAAAGTAAAGCAATTTTATCTCCAAATTCTTTTTTTTTTAAGTTTATTTACTCGGAGGCGGGGAGGGGGGGAAGAGAAGGGAGAGGGAGAGGGAGGGAAAGGGAGGGAAAGGGAGGGAGGGAGGGAGGGAGGGGGAGAGAGGGAGAGAGAGAGAGAGAGAGAGAGAGAGAGAGAGAGAGAGAGAGAGAATCCCAACCAGGTTCCACACTGCCAATGAGAGCCAGATGTGGGGCTCCAACCCACAAACTGTGAGATCATGACCTGAGCCAAAATCAAGAGTTGGAGCTCAACTGATTGAGCTACCCAGGTGCCCTTATCCAAATTCTAAGGCAACTCACTACCACTAAATCCTATCAACATCCCTCTAAAAGGTAATCTAGAACCTTTATACTCAAAGGTTTCTCAAGACAAGTCAACATGATTGGGTTTCATGTGTACGTGACTCAATGTGAATTATTTCTGACAATGAATCCATCTCTTTAGGTCAATCTGTCAGTACAAATGTAATCACAATCAGCATCAACTTTGACTATGATATCAGATATCTTACATTATTATCTTTTTCCCTACCTGTTCAAATCCTTTCTACCTTTCAAGGCCCAGCTAATGCCCCACCTTCCTAGGAACCTTCTATGACATTTTCTTACCCTCCACACCTCAAGATCCTATCTTCCTTTGAGTTTTTTCTGCCCTGCCTTGAGGAATCATTTCTGCCTGGGTCTTGGTAAACTCTTCCTGAGTGGAATTTTCTTTCTCAAATAAGACTCAATGCATATAATATATTGTTGGACTTTTGTTAAATAATTGTTGGTTAGTGAATGTAAAGGGAACTATTGATTGTTAGAGTACAGATTAGAGACCACAACAAATGGACTAACTGCTCTCTATTTAGAGCCAGAAAAAAACAAAAAAAAACAAAAAAACAAACACCTATTTGCTTGGAGGGTCCAAGAGAAGACAGAATATTTGTTTTGGGTCAATTAACTTAGAAACTTAGGTGACTGTCTCTTGGAGGATGTATTTAACATTCAGCTAGAAGGGAAAGTTCTCTTACATAACTGGTAACTGGTAAGATAGTCAGGAAATGAGAAAAGTGATTTTCTAGCAAGAAGACTTTGGTGGGAACCACCATCTTCCAGTAATTTGCCAAAATGACCAACACAAAGAAAGGAGAGGAGAGGCACCTGCTATATGTTCTGTAGGCCTTTTAGAACACAAGGATGTCCCTTGTGGACACCAAGGGAACGGGCTGTGTTCAAAGAGGCACACACCACAAATGTTACTGTGGCAAAACTGGAAGAGTCTACAGTGTTAACCAGCATGCTGTTGGCATTATTGTAAACAAACAAGTTAAGGCCAAGATTCTTGCCAAGAGAAATAATGTACGACTTCAGCATATTAAGCACTCTAAGAGCCAAGATAGATTCTTGAGGCATGTGGAAGAATGATCAGAAAAAGAAAGAAACCAAACAAAGTTATTTGGGTTCAACTGAAGTGCCAGCATGCTCCAACCAGAGAAACACACTTTGTGAGAACCAGTGGAAAGGAGGCTGAGCAGCTGGAACCCATTCTCTGTGAATTCATGGCAGAAGTGTAAAAAAAAAAAAAAAAAAAAAAAAAAAAAAAAGACTTCAGACCTTAAAAAAAGAAAAAAAGAAGACCCTGGTGACTGGACTCACATCTTAACTACCAGCCATGATCTTCATGTTGCTAAATACAACCCTCAACCTCTCAGCCACCTTAGACACAAATAGACACAACTGATCACTCATTCCTCCTTCTTGAAATACTTTGTTCTCTGGTCTTTCAGGAGACCATACCATCTGGTTTGTCTCTCTCCTCACTGGATGTTTTTTTTCTCAGTTTTCATTCTGGGTCCTCATCATCGTCATCCTCCTCCTCTAAATGTTGACATACTCCAGGGTTCTTTACTCAGATCTTTTACCTTATCCATCTATCCTCTCTGCCAGGGCCTAGGTGAGCTCACTCAATCTCATGGCTTAAAATGTCATCCGCATGTGCTGTCTTCAAAATTTTTATCTCCAGCCCCATCGTTTCCCCTGAAATCCAGATTTGCATATCCAGGTGCCCGCTTGACACCTTCAGTTAGACATCTATTAAATGTAAAACTTAACACTGAAACACAACTCTTCATTTCCCCCACCTAAAATCTACTCCTTCTCCGTCTGTAACCTCAAAAAATGGCAACTTCATCCTTTCAGCTGCTCAGGCCCTAAACTCTGAAGTCCACCTTGAACCCTCTCTTTCTCTCCTACCCCACACCCAATCCATCAGCAAATCCTACCAGTTCTAGCTTCAAAATACATCCACAATCCAACCACTTGTCCCTGTTCCACTGAGAGCACACTGGAGAGCCACCATCATCTCTCACCTGGGATATCCAAATAGCCTCCTCATTGCTCTCCCTTTTCTTCTCCTACCCCTGCAGTCTACACCCATACAGCAGCCAAGTGTACCTTCTAAGACAAATTAAATCATGTCAGTCCTCTGCCCTCAACTATCCAAAGTTGTTCCATCAAATTTTAAATAGAATCCAAATTCTCACCATGGAATACAAGGCCCTACAAACTCCCTTTCCAGTTTTATTTCCTACTCCATTATCACAGCACTCTCCTTACACAGGCTTCAGCAGGTTATTAAACTGCACACATAATACCTTAAAATATAAAATATAGTATAAACAGGAAATTTGTGACATCAATAACATAAATTGTGTGTGTGGAGCTGTAACGGAGTAGAGTTTTTTTGTTTAATGGGTATTAAGTTTCAGTTTTGTGAGATGACAAGAGTTCTGGACATGGGCAGTATTGATGACAGCATAACAATGTGAACGTATTTAAGATCATTTAACTGTGCACTTCAAGACAGTTAAAATGGTAAATTTTGTTATGTGTGTTTTAAAAATGAAAAAATTTAAAAATCATGCATATTATGTCTCAAAGGAGAGGCACAAAAGGTGAATAATAACTATAGTAGGATGATAAATGATTTTTTTCTTATTGCTAAAAATGTTTCCAGTTTATGTATTGCTTATGTGTAACTTTTATGTATTAGTTCTATAATAAAAATACATAAAAAGCTGCATATAAAACTTACATCTAAAACTTACGCAACTTACACAAACACAGAAATAGACTCATATAGAGAGCAAACTGGTGGTTGCCAGAGGGGTGTGATGGTGGGAGAATAGGCAAAATAGATGAAGGAGGAAAAAAAATCCCATTATATTTAGTATAGTATTTAATTACATAAAAATCTGGAAATAAACCATATGTGTCACTAGCTACAGACCCCAAACCCCCCACTGAGTAACATCAATTTTAACGGACACATTTCCACAGGAACTGGACAGGAGGTCTTTAATCTAAATATAGGAGTGCTCAGATTTTCAAATGCAGACTGTGGATGCTATCTGACATAGGCCAATCATGCTATAGATGAAGGAGCTGTTGCAAAAACTCTGAACATCCCCATACTTTGTCATTTGATAATGTGGTGTCTTTTGACACAGACCAAGCTACAGAGCTGCCTACAGTGTATAATTAAGGGTTTCGGATGTACTCCTGCCAAATGCCATTCATCTATGCTTGACTCTTCCAACAACTATAACCGAAGTATAATTTGTAAAGCAAGATCACCGTGTGAATTATTTTGTCCTGCTGTTTTAAGGTACTGCACAGATCAGAGTAATTATTCTGGAATCCCTAAACCACAAAGCCTAATTCCATCATTTTATGGGAAAGGATGTCCAGACTCAGAAGAGGGAAGTGACTTGTCCAGAGTTACATTTTTAGTGTATGGAATGAATGGTGTATGAGCTGGACTCCAGAAATTCTGATGCCATAATCTGATGCTTCTCTTCAAAATGTAGAATGTTACCTTTGGAAAAGGAGAGTAACAAATAACAGTCTCAATGTGGTTACAGCTAGAAAAGGCTTTATTTCTAACTTTTGCCTGTAGGCTCCATAGCTTTCTGGTTATATTTTAAGAACTACCTAATTTCAGCAAGTAAGACTAATTTTCAGGTGTTAAAAAAAATTTTTTTTCTGAGGCAGATAGATTCTTGATAACCTGGTAAAATCTGAGTTGATCATGATACATTTGTAAAATATTTTGTTTAGAACCTTAAACTGTCTTTTTCGTAACATCTAACCACGTCTAACCAATCCTACAACAATCCTGAGATAAACAGGGCAAGTATAAGAACCCTGATGCTTACAGAAGAGATGAACCACAGGTTCTAGGGATAATGAGTAAAAGCCAATATGACTTGAGGTGGTATGAAAAGGGAAATGTACAATGGACTAGAAGTCAGGAAACCTAGGTTCTATGTTCTAGTTCTGCCACTAACCAGTAACTTGAGCTTTGGCAAGTCATTTGCCTTTCTGGGTCCAATTTCCTCATCTGTACAATGAGGATGCAGAATGTGTTAGCCAGGCCTGTAATAAACAAATACGTACACTGAATGGCTTAAACAACAGATACTTATTTTCTTACAGTTCTGGAAGGTAGAAATCCAAGATTGGGGTCCCAGCATGGTCAGGTTCTGGTGAGAACCCTCCTCCTGGTTTGCAGATGGCCACCTTATCACTGAGTTCTCAGATGGTGAAGAGAGTGAAAGAGAAATCTTTCTCTTTCCTTTAAGTTTATTTATTTTTCTTAGTCATTTCTATACCCAATGTGGGGCTCGAACTCAAGACCCTGAGATCAAGAGTCACATGCTCTTCCAACTGAGCCAGCCAGGAACCCCTCTCTTCCTCTTCTTAGAAAGCCATAGTACTATTGGATTAGGGACCCCTCCTTATGACCTCATGTAACCTTAAGTACCTCCTAAAGACCCTATCTCCAGTCATGTTGGGGGTTAGGGCTTCAACATACGCATTTCGGGGTGGGGGACACAATTCAGTCCATAATTATCTTTGGAGTTCCTTAAGCACAAGTCTAGAACACAGAAGATGTTCACAGTTGTCTGTGGAATGAGAAATTCTACCTTGCCTCCTTGATTTGAGAAATTGCATGAGGTGTATTTCTAGACTATTGGTTAGTGATCATCTTGAAGGTCTTCTATGTATGTCTTCCCTTAAAAATTTTTTTTAAGTTTCTTTATATATTGAGAGAGAGAGAGAGAGAGGAAAAGAGAGAGAGAGAGAGAGAGAGAGAGAGAGAGAGAGGATCCCCAGCCTAATTCAGGGTTCGATCTCACAAACTGAGATCAGAACCTGAGCCAAAATCAAGAGTCAGATGTTTAACTGACAAAGCTACCCAGGTGCCCCTATGTTTTCTCTTTTTAAAGGTAATTACAAGCCAAAGGTGATCTTGGGCCAAAGCAGGTCTCTCCCAAGGTTGAAGCCTTAATGCTCTTCAGAAAGTAGTAAGTACATCTAACTGTTTAGCCCTTGGGTGTAACATGCAACTTGTGCTGCTGCATTTAGAAAAAACCATAATGGTGTCAACTGGAGGTGGGTTATATGGGCCTTCTTTTTTTTTTTTTTTTAATGTTTATTTATTTGAGAAAGAGAGAGAGAGAGACAGAGTGCAAGCAGGGGAGGGGCAGAGGGAGAGGGAGACACAGAATCTGAAGCTGGCTCCAGGCTCTGAGCTGTCAGCACAGAGCCTGATGCGGGGCTCCAACTCACAAACTGTGAGATCATGACCTGAGCCGAAGTCGGCGAAGTCAGACGCTTAACTGACTGAGTCAAGCAGGCACCCCAAGTGGAGGTGGGTTCTAAATCAGAAGTCTACAGCTAAATTTTCTAACAACCATGAAGATTACTGAACAATTGTGGTCCTTCACCAAAGCACAAAGTACTTTGTTATTCCTAAGTCACCCCTGAAGCACCTGAACATGTTTAGAGCAGCTTTGGGATCAAAAACAGCCTCTTGGGGGCTCCTAGTGGGTTAAGCATCCTTACTCTTGACTTCCACTCAGGTCACGGTCTCAGGGTTGTGAGAGCCTGCTGGGCATGAAGACTGCTTAAGATTCTCTCCCTCCCCCTCTCCTTCTGTCCCTTTCCTGCTTGCACGTGCAAGCTCACTCTCTCAGAAAGAAAGAAAGAAAGAAAGAAAGAAAGAAAGAAAGAAAGAAAGAATCAGCTTCTGGTAGGGAGAACCAGCTTACCTCAGGTCAAATATGATTCCCTCCAATGGTGATCAACTCAAGAGTTCTCCAGTCATTATTTTTTGTTTAATATACTTATTGTCAAAAGTATAAAAGTATTTGGGGCACTTAAATACATTTTCAACAAAAATACCCCAAGGATGATTAGGATATTGCATTCGAGTTGTTGTATTCAGACCCAAGATCTTTTAGGAGTGTGACAGTCTGAATTTCTGTAATTACTTTATTGGTTTACTTCTTATTTATGATATAAGCCATAACTGCTTATACAGACAGTCCCCCAATTGTAATGGTTCAACCTATGATTTTTTGATTTCATGATGGTACAAAAGCAGTATACATTTAGTAGAAATTGTACTTCAAATTTTGAATTTGGATCTTTTCCCATGCTAGTGATATGCAGTACAGTATTTCCCCTGATGCTGGACAGCAGTAGCAAGAGGCAGCTACCTCCCAGTCAGCCACAGGCTGTCAGGGTAAACAACCGATACATTTACAACCATTCTGTTTTTCACTTTCAGTAGAGTATTCAATAAATTCAGCAGAGTATTCAGTATTCAATATTCAACACTTTATTATAGAATATGTTTTGCATTAGATGATCTTATGCTAATGTAAGTGTTCTAAGCATGTTTAAGGTAGGTTAGGCTAAGCTATGATGTCAGGTGTACTGGGTGTATTAAATGCATTTTCCATTTAACAATATTTTCAACTTATGATGGGGTTATGAACCAAAGATCTGTAGACACTAAATTTTCTCTATGTTAGTGATTTCAAACCCAAATTTACCTTTCAAGCCTATTACAATCTTCATCTTCACTTGATCCAAACTGTCCGAGTTCTGATATTTTGTGAATTGGGAAGACACTGAGTTTTCTGGATTGATCCTATAGAGCAGTGGATCTCAAATGGGGATGATTTTTACCCTAGGGGACATTTGGCAATGTTCGGAGACATTTTTGATTATCATAACCGAGGAGGGGGCTGGTAGTACAACTGGCAGTAATGCTTATTTTGCTTGGGAGGGATGGCATGGGGAAAGAAAAAAGTCCCAAACACTTTATAAAAAAAAAAGAAAAAAGCTTCAAAGGTTGGTAGAATTTCAAATTCCTTTTAAAAATAAGCTACTCCCGGGGCACCTGGGTGGCTCAGTCGGTTAAGCGTCTGATTTCCACTCAGGTCATGATCTCACTACTCATGAGTTCGAGCCCCACATCGGGCTCTGTGCTAATAGCTTGGAGCCTGGAGCCTGCTTCAGATTCTGTGTCTCCTTCTCTCTCTGCCCCTTCCCCACTCACGCTCTGTCTCTCTCTGTCTCTCAAAAATAAATAAATGTAAAAAAAAAATAAAAAATAAGTTACTCCCTGTGCTCCCATTATTTTAGTGATTTCTATATATCCCTCATCATTCCAAAAAGGTTCTGAAGTGGTTAATTCTTCCTATGGTATTGACTCAGTTTTCCCATATAAAGCTTACATGGGCTGTAGGACTGATCAATACAAATTTCAGTTTAGAAAGAAAAATGGTTTTGGAAGGACCAAGAAAAACCATCATGTTTTGGCAGTTAGAAGATAGGAGTTAATTCCTACTATGCACATAGTGCTAAATGCTGAGAAGGGTATTTTTAAAAAGTATAAATCACAGCTGGTGTCCTTAAGTGATTTATAATTTGCCTGAAAGAGATAGGCTCAGTGCCCAAGGGAGGACATCTTCCATTACACACGGCCTGTGCTAAGGGCCTCCAGGTGGGCACAGCCCTTCTGGCTCTCCTTCCTCTGGCCAGGGAAGCAGGGGCAGAGCAGAAAGGGGTGAAGGTGGTCCTCAAGTGAGGACAGCATGGATAAAGTCTTAGAAGTGGGCACATATTGGGAAAGGCCGGGGGCAGTAACTAAACTTAATTACCTGCAGATACAAGGGAGTTTCTGAAGGTATCCAAATAAGAAGTTACAATGATCAAAGTTGGCAGTTACCAAGTGCTTTACTCTTTACCAGGCACATTCATTTAATCCTCTTCCTGACAGCCCTAATGACCTAGCTACTCTTCTTCCCATTTTATGGATAAAGAAACTGAGGATGCGGGGGGCAGCACAGCTTAAATAACTCACTAAAGTCACACAGTTAGCAAGTGCTAGAGCCAGGGTCCAAACGCTGGCCAGAGCCTATACTCGTAACCACTTCTCCAGACTGCCTCTTGCTAGACAGGAATGATGAGAGCAAAGACCAGATGCCTTAGGAGGGTGCTGCCAACAGAACACTTCAAGGAGTAGAAGAAGTCAACAGGGTCAGATGTTGCTGAGCCATCAGGAACGAAATCTGAGAATCGGCCATCGGATTTGTGATTAGGCAATCACGGGTGACCTTTAAGAGTTCCGTTTCAGTAGAGGGGTAGGAACAGGGGTTCCTTGTAGGACATCAAGGGAGGAGTGATAGCAGATAGAGCCCCCAGGGAAGAAACTGACAGTGAAAGGACATGGAGAGACAGGAGAGAAATGTCCAAGCTTTTCTTTTGAGATGATGTCCCCAAACAATAGAACACTTTATTTCAGGGACTATAGTATATTTCACCCTGTTCTTTTGTCTTGGAAGGGCAAAACTAACAAAGTTGAGTAGTCATGGTTAAAGGAGAATTAGCAAGTGTCACAGAAATTGTTCATTAAAAACACTGCATCAAACTGAGGTACAATACAACGATTTAACTGTTTGAAGGGACACCATTATGGGTGAAAGGTTACTTGACTTTATATACTGCATTGGCTGGACACAATGGCAGTTTCGTAACTAAGGTAGGAGACCGTGAGGGAATCACAGATGAAAGAACTCTTTTCAGATCTGTTTTGAGCCAAAAGAGAGCAGCGAAAATGAATGTGTATGTTCTGGCTTTAGACTGAAATCCAAAGAACAGCTGCCTGATCCCAGTCTGGACTTCCAAAACCCTGGCCTGCAAAGAGCAGAATACTTATTAAAATTCTTTGTTTTAATGAGCTGTGGGAACATGCATTATCAGCCCCTGTCCTAGCTACGGAGTAGTTTTTATGATAAACCAAAAGCAGTTTTAAGGAGGCAGCATTTTTTTTGAAGGGGAATTCTCTACTGGCAGGTAATTCAGGCTGCCTAGGGCAGCAATTAAAGTCACAGAGGAGGAGGAAAACAGGAGGAGAGGAGGAGGAAAACAGGAGGAGAGGAGGAGGAGGAGCCAGAGTGTGAGGCCACCCTGTGGCTGAGGAGCAGTTTCACTGACATAAAGTCAGTGAAGTTCATAACCATGAACTTCCTCCAGCACCCCAGTGTACTAAATTCTAAAGGGTTCTAAGGCTGACTTATTCCCCCAAATGCCCATCATTGTGCTGGGGCCC
The DNA here is from genome assembly GCF_018350215.1 of Panthera leo. Lineage (NCBI taxonomy): Eukaryota > Metazoa > Chordata > Mammalia > Carnivora > Felidae > Panthera > Panthera leo. The sequence continues at coordinate 28,979,420 of NC_056684.1, read as the reverse complement.
AAGAACTACTGCAAACCACAGATGTATGAAAGGTAACCAGAAGTCTGGGACTGCTTGGGCCAAAAGAATCTCAGGCTGTGATGCTGTTGGTACATGCTTCCTGCCAAAACTCAGACACATGAGCTAAGTGCTTTGGCAATGAACTCTCACACTCTGGCTTAAATAGGAAAGACACCAACAGGTATTTAATCTTTAAAAAATGCAACAGGCTGATGCTGGTAATGCAGTGATTAATCTGCCTGTGTGAGTGTGTAGATTCTTCTTCCTTTGTAGTTAACTCAGGCCACTAGGAAAGTTGATGGAATCTGGTGTCTCCTTCTTTGGAAGTCTTCAAAAAACATTATGTATGCCAAATAGAGGGGAAACTACACAGGTCTCCTCTTCCTCTCTGGCCATCTCCCCCTGTACTTCCTGCTACCTTGTCACACATCCAACCCTCAGGCAACTTTCTTTCCATTTTCCTGAGTCTATCTGGGAGGTTCCTCTCTCCCAGACACCCACTTAAGAGTAAGATGAGATCTCTCCTGATTCTTCTCTACTTCCCTTGCTGTTCCCCACTGCTCACTACATGGAAGTGTAAGGGCTAACAGTAACAAGAAGAGTGGAAGGCTGGAAAGATTCAAGGATGCCACAGTGACTTGTCAGTTCTTTTCCTTAACATCAGGGTTCGGGAAGTAAACAAAATAGATAAAATCCCTGTGTTCTAGAGCCTTCATGCCCGGGGTGGGGGTGGGGGTGGGGGAGATGGGCAATAAATAAAATAACCAATTTATATGGTAAATTAGGAGGGGCTATGAATGAAAACAAAGCAGGGAGGAGAGCTAAGAATGCTCATTGGAGAGTGCTTCATTTTATTTTTTTTTATGATTTTATTTTATTTTTGAGAGAGAGACAGAGTGTGAGCTGGGGAGTGGCAGAGAGACAGGGAGACAGAATCTGAAGCAGGCTCCAGGCTCTGAGCTGTTGTCAGTGCAGAGCCTGTTGCAGGGCTTGAACTCACAGACTGTGAGATCATGACCTGAGCTGAAGTTGGAAGCCCAACCGACTGAGCCACCCAGGTGCCCCGAGTGCTTCATTTTAAAGGAGTAGTCAGATTTCAAGCAAAGCCAAACGGAGGTGAGGGAGTAAACCAATCAGATATCTGTGGGAAGGACATTCCAGGACAGGGAACCACTAATGCTAAGGCTCTGAGGTAGGGGGAACAGCAAGGTCAGTGTGGATGGGCACAGGCAGAGTGCTATTCATTCTGTATTCTGAAAAAGCCCTGAGTTTGAGCCACAGTGATCTGGGCTTGAACTTAGCTTGGCTCCTTAAATCTCCTGTACCTTGGACTCCCCTGTCTCCACACCTATACACAGTTAACCACAAAGGATAACTGTAAAGGGTTAAAGGAGATACAGAATGTAAATCTATCATAGGACACAGATCATGCCCAGTTCCTACCTACCACACATTAGTCCCTTGCCTCTTCTCCTGGTTACAGGTTCCTTTCATCTAGCTCTCATTGTGGTTGAGCAAACATGTCTAGAACTATGCCATTCAAGGGTCTCTAGGAGTACAAAAAAGAAAAAAAAAAAAACAAAACCCTGCAAACCAGTATGCATCTATGTATATAGTACGGTTGGCAAACAGTAATATTTTAGTATCCACATTCAAAAATCTAGAATTCACACCTAACTATTAATGCTGACTATTGCTGAGGAGTAAGATTACTAAAGATTCTAATCATTTATCTTCTATCTTCTATATTTATGTAATGCTTGACATTTTACAATGAATATATACTACATTTGCAAGCAGAAATCACAATATAGGCTAGTGTTGATGCAGAAGAAGTGATTTCCTGGCCCTCTCCTATTGAGTAGCCACCATTCCATCTTGCTTACCCAAGCAAGGATGCCTGGTGTGACCTAACTTTAGGAACTCTTACACCTTCTATGTGGGGAAACTGGGTACAAATAAGGCCAAAGGGAGCTAGAGGGTTCACAGATCAGACCTGAACTACAGGTCTTATGGTGGGTGAAGGTCTTATGGTGGGTCTTATGGTGGGTGTGCCTGGCCAGCAACTGTGAACTCTGGTCCAGTTTGGAAATGGAATGGATTAACTTATGGATTGTGAACCATTTTCTTAATAAAATTAAAACTCTTAAAATGGCTGCCACCAAGGGGAGAAAAAGAAACTGATGAAAATAAAGTATCTTAAAAATAAGCTGTGAACTTCTTTTATGACTCAAGATTGTTGACCCTGAAAAAAATATCATTTTAAAGAATACTAAATTAAGAATACTATAACAAAAAACACATTTCACAACTAAGTAGTTTACAAGGTCAAAGAAAGACAAATAAGCCAGTTTCCAGTGTCTTACTCAATGATACATTAAAATGTGCATTACAATCAGTCATTGCAATGCATGCTAGCCATAGCTTGGCAAAATTTTAGTTGTTCTCCTCACCTCCAAAAAACCCCAAAAAGACACTTGGTGAGAGGAAAAAATAATGCTTAAGCATCCATAGTTGACCATACGGTTTTTCCTAGTTTAACTTTTTTTTAATGTTATTTATTTTTGGGAGAGACAGAGAGACTGACCATGAGTGGGGGAGGGGCAGAGAGAGAGGGAGACATAGAATCTGAAGTGGGCTCCAGGCTGTGAGCTGTCAGCACAAAGCCCGACCCAAGGCTCAAACTCACCAACTGGGAGATCATGATCTGAGCTGAAGTCGGGTGCTCAACTGACTGAGCTACCTAGGTGCCCCTTGGATGCTTTTTAATTATGAGATTTCTTACTGAAGAAGATAGTGATGCTCTACATAGGAAAATCCATTTCCTCTCCAGAAATCAAACAACACCTCTCTTTACTTTCTGCTGCTTCCCCAGTAACACCAGGACTCATCTTGAGTTTATCTGAAGCATAGACTGGAAATCCCCAGGGAGGGAAGACTCCATCTCAGCATTTCCATAAGCACTAGGGAATGTGCTCCTCCACAACCGAATGTTTTCCATGAGGCAAAATGGCTACACAAACTGCTTTACTGTCAACACAACACAGTATAATGAAAAAAGTAAGAATACGGTGTTCTAAAACCAGTCATATTGTCCAAGGAAGAAAATTTACAAGATAGTCTTATATTTCCTACCTAGTATCAGTCACCAATTTGTGATTACAAACTTGTAACTTCCATGGGATATCATTTTCAAATAATCCCTTATATTTACCTATACCTTTTTCACGACCATCTTAAATATGTGACCTGAATATAAAAGTTTGTAGCCCCATAGAGTGCTTTTTCCATTAATGCAACTATAGCAATTTCTAAGTCTATGGAGAACTACTAGGAATGTGTAGCAAAATCCAATATTTGCATTATAATAATGCGCTTGCAAAAAAATGATTAAGTAGACATCCATAGCTGAATGCACAGATACTAAGATTTTCAAATGAATAACTGCTCTGCTCTCGCAGAGACTGGATTATGGTCCGTGACTGGTATGGATTCCTTCACCCCATTAAGACATTCACATACAAGTGTGATAGGTAATGTTGTTCTTATGACTAGCAGTGAGACCAGAAGCCAGTGTGCAGGGTGGCAAGACTGGAGTGGGATGCAATAATGAAAAACATGAGTGACTCATTCTATCTGATGCATATACATTTTACAGATTTAAATCTGAAGGGAAACAACTTTTTGAACTTAACTGCTTGTTTGAGAGAGTTAAATGGAAGCATGTTTAAGACACCATTTTTTATAGGCTCAGTGCCACCTCAAAAAATTCCACAGACCCATTCTGAAACAACAGTTTCTCTTACTGGAAAGCTGCAAAGACTGACGTGGAATCTATGAAATGGAAAATCGGATCCAAGTATGTATGCTCATGCATAAGCTTGATCTAAATGCAAATGCAGATACAGCAGCAGCACCAGGGTTAAAGGTTCCTTCCAATACCCCTCCACCCCCAGCAATTACATGCTTTTGAGTGTGCACCTTTATCGTGGCTCTGTGTGACCTTGGGCAAGTTAGCTAACCTTTCTTAGTCTTAGCTTCTTCATCTTCAACATGCAGATAATAGGTTTGTTTTAAGGACCAAATGGGATCGTGCACAAACAGCCTTTAGCTCAGTACCTGGCACATATGAGCATTTAAGAATGTGTCCTCATGATCAGATATGGCACACAGACTATATTTTACAAGCTATTAGTTCTACTGCCATATCCCAATGTCTTGTGATAACCATTTATATTCTACGCTTCTAGTTTTTACTATTCTTTTTACCACAGTGAAAACATATATCCCACTTTTCCGACTGATGCTTGAAGCAAGGTGACAAACTAAGAAATAGGTAACATACACACTAAAGAAATTTAGTCTTTAGGATATGATGTTATTAAGTATATGGAATATAAACAAATCATGTAATTTATAACATATGGAGCATCATATCAGAGGTTTTATTTTAAAAGAAACAAAAGCCAAGCAGTATTAAAGAAGATAGGAAGAACCAATATGGGCTTATCGCTAGGTATTAGTGACTGAAGCAAGGATTGGTGGGCTAAATTATGGAAGATTTCATGGGGTCTGACTTCCAACAGGTGGCAAGCTTTAGTCATCTTCAGATGCAAAACCTTAATGAGTTTGAGTATGCAAGTCTGGAGGGTTCTGTTCAAGGCCTCCTCTTGGCAACCAAGGGAAACAATTTTCGGGGTTTAAGCCTCCTTGGCAAGTTAGCAAGCAGGGAACTGTATGCCCTAGGTTGCACCTATCCCCTGAAGGGGATTCTGGCCTGACGGTGAAAACCCACCATCCTTTCCTGACAGCCCATCCTGCCGCTGTAGCGCCTCCAGACAAATGGGGGAAGCCCAGTAGGAAGTGGTCACGACCAACCAAGCCACAAATGCCCAGGGTGTGGGATTTCCACTTCAATACCACGCCTGAAAACCGAAAATAGGCGCCACTCATCCCATACTGCAATGGGATTCCCCCAGCAGCAATCCCCCCCCACCAACACACACCCCAGCTTGCATGTTTTATTAATAAATGCAAGATGGCACACGGAGGCAAAGAATGGGAGGTAAAACATCTGCAGCTGGACCCGAACCAGAGCAGTTTGCAAAAATAAATAAGGAGCATGTGACGAGAAGCAGATTCCCAGGCTGGCACTGAAGTCCTGGGTTGCCCCACGCACCCTCCTCTTGCTCCCCTGGCGAGCGGGGATGAAGGTCAGCGGTGAGATCCCAGCCCTCCCGGACACGCATCCTGCAAACCTCGACTGGCCCCTACCTCGGGCCCGGCCACAGGACCCGGACACCGAGGCGGGGAAGCCCCAGCCACGGCCAGCTTCGAGGACACATACCTGCTGCCTGGGCTCGGGATTCGCTTGGCTCTGCAGCGGTGCCGGCCGCAGCTCGCGCTCCCGGGGCTCCCCTGTCCGCCCCCCCGCCCCCTCGCGGCTCTGCCGCTCCCTGGGCTCCTCCGCCCACCGCGCTCGGGGGCGCGCGCGCGGTCTCGCTCCGGCGGCTTACCCGGGCCCGCGCCTGCGCCCTCGCCTCCCGCCGTCCGCGCGCGCGCCCCCGGCGGCTGCGGAGCGGCGGCGCGGCTGTCTAGGAAACAGCAGTCTCGGCGGGTCCGGCTGGCGGCTGCAGCCGGGCAGGGGGCGGGGGCTAGGCAGCCACCAGGGCCCGAACGCAGCGCGCCGGCGTCGTGGCGTGGGTGAGGGGGTCGCGCGGCCGAGTCGGGGGGCGGGGTGGGGGCGCGTGTGCATGTGTGGAGGAGAGGAGGGGGTAGCGAAAGGAAGATCTGAGCTGGAGGCGGGCGGGGCGCCTCGGGGAAGCAACAAGTGCGCTGGCCGGCAGGGCCCCGCCTGGGGGATTTCGTACGATCAAGCTAAGAAACCTCCTTTGGCTTTGGTGCAGCGCTTTGCAGTTTCCCGAGCTCTTTGCCGGTTTTTCGTTACATCCGCACATGGCACTCGGTGAGGGAGCGAATGGCAGGCATTACCCTCTACGTTTTGAGGCCACCCAGGGGAAAACCACCTCTTTCTGGCCAAGGTCGTAACAGAATCAGAAACCCCTGACCCTCCATGTGCTGTCTTGGAATAAAAATACCTAGCAGAAGCCTCATTTGATAGTCTCAGCCCAGGACCCTTGTAGGGCAGTGTTTCTCAACCTTTTTTTCCCTATCCATTATCGTCCTCTTAAGACATTTAGACATTTTGCTCACGAATCGCCGCACCCCCACATGAAATTCAAATATGATTGATAAACTGTATAGTTATTTACAGTTAAGTGTAGCTGAATCTTATACATATAGTAAGATTTCACCCCTTGGAGATGATACTGACCTCATTGAGTTCTAGGACCATAGTTCCTTGGTTAGCAGGTGGGTAAGTGGAGTAGGTGAGGATTCTGGATGCAACCACAGTTTTTCTCTGTAGGTTAAAAGAGTCCTCGCATATATATGCACGAGTCTAATGTCTGCAGGTGCCGTGAGCAGTGGAACATGGTCTCTATGGCAGCTTCTGGGATTCATAGCTTTTATTTGTAGTCTGTATCAACTCATGCTAAAAATACAGCCATTTTCCTATGGGGTCCTGACATTTTTGTTAAGATACTTGAAAAGTTTGGAAATCTTCCTTTCTAGGACACTTCAGTGTAGCCTTTGGCTCTGCAGACAACCTTATTTTCTGGATCTCCTACCTCTTCTGAAGCAGATTTTGGTTTTGTTTAGTCCCATTTGGCCTCCCAGGAGTGTTTTTGTCATTCTTGCTTCCTCCTCCTCTTCTGCTTTCCTAGCTAAAAGATGAAAATTGTGGAGTTGAAAGAGTAAAAACCTAGGTCAAGCAATTGCCCCCGGGGGCTGCATCATGCTCTTCTCAGACTCAGGAATGTCTGGGTAGGGTGTGAGTATCTAATTTGGCAAGCTGGGAATAGGTAAAATTTCTTCTTCAGGCCACCCCTCATCTGTGTTTCTTACCCTAATGGTGCAATTTCAGAGGGAAAAAAAGCCTTGGAGGTGATATTTGTAGAAGCTACCTGGGTTGCCAGAGAATTTTTCTTCTACATTTCCAGAAGAAAGAAATGTGGACTGGAAGGGAGAAAGTGGGGATGTGTCAAGAAATCTTGGGAGGATGGATGAAATGGGGGTGAGGGGAGTATAGTTTTCTGACGGGGTGGAAGCATTTTAATTACACTCAAAAAAAGGTGTAAAAAAAAAAAAAGCCTTAGCATAGTTGGCCAACATTGTTATCCACTCTAGTTTTCCCCCACTTAGTAGAACTTTAAAGATTTGATTAATACCGTTGAAAAGCACCCAGTTACAATGCTAGTTAAAAGAGTAGGACAAGTATTTTGAAATTTACAGACAAATTGGAACATCACTTTAGTTACCTGGAGTCTTTGTAGTCTAATACAATTTTTGGTTCCAGGTACAATGCTACTTCAAGGGAACTTTCTGTCTACAATGGCTGTTCATAAAGACAGAGAATGAGAAAACTATGTAGAAATTGCGTACTAACATCTTTTACCTGTGTCTTCTAAGTGTGATGCCCCAACTGCCCCCCCCCCCCCCCCCCCCGTTTTTTGGTAATCTGAGTTTATGGAAAATGTAGGTGCAACCATTTTAGGTGGTAGTGTGAAGTCAAAAATCCCTGAACACCTATAATTTATCAGCTCTATGCTGACCCCTGGTGGTATCCTACTTCACAGCACATACTGCAAATTAAAATCTTCGCCCCTTTAGGTAAATTATACAGGGTGTTGAAAACAGAGATAGGTAGACAAGATGGCGTTCTGCTTTCTCCAAACTTGTCCTGTTCTTGTTTTCAAATACCCCTAACACCCAGAGGAGGACTAGCCCTTGAGGCTGATCCGTTTAGAGGAACTGAACAGCTCTGGCAGGCCTCTTTAGCTTGTTCTTAAACTTGCCTACAAGAATCACTTGGGGACTCTTGTTTAAAATCAGATTCTGGAGCCTTACCTCAAATCCATTAAAATCTAATCTGCAGAAAGTGGCATGTGATTTTTATTTTTAACTGCCCTAACTGTTTAAACAGAACAGGTATGCTTCAGAAGACTAGGTAACTAAACCAGAGGGAATTTTGTGGGTGAGGGAGCTCCCCAGCCATAGGAAAATGGGGTTATCAAGCAGGAGTGGAAGAAATTAACTGGGTTTAAGCCTTGTATGTCACTTTCTTGCCAGATATACCCGGTTTTAATGTGGTTGTAATTGGCATAATAACCCATACCAAAATGTCTTTTGAGGTAAGTCCGATTTTCTTTAAGTTTTAACTTAAGAGTCTTTTTAAAGACTCTTTCAAGAGTACTAGAATCACATAATCAGAAAGTTTGTGCATGTATGCTGCTGTAAGATTATGAGAGGGCAGATTGGAGATTATGTTGATCTTGTGACTATCTGAAAAAAGATTGATATCAGGGTTAAAATTTGTTCTCTTGAGGTAGTTGCTTGTAAAAATGGAACATATAAATCTGATGCCACATGATTTGTGAAATTTAATACCAAGAGATCTTAAATTGTTAATGTTTATGTATCTGTTTTAAAACCTTTTTTAAATGTTGGTTTATGATGCTTCTTCATTTATTTGGAACACACAGGGAGAAGGCAATCTGAGTTAGTGAGAATCCTGAAAAATGCAATATATGTGACTTTGTGTGATACTTTTTTAAACATTTAAGTATAGACAAATAAGTGCTAACAAAAGAGCTCTTAAAAAATCCTGCTGAGATAGCTTTAATGAATAAATATGATTGAATTAAAATCAGCAAAATTCATGTGCATACAGTCTTGTGTGGATAAAACACAAAGCATACTACCATACACGCAGTAGGTCTTCAATTAACATTCATATTAGGGGCGCCTGGGTGGCTCAGTTGGTTAAGTGTCCGACTTCGGCTCAGGTCATGATCTCACCGTTGGTGGGTTCGAGCCCCACATTGGGCTCTGTGCGACATATCAGAGCCTGGAGACTGCTTCAGATTCTATGTTTCCCTCTCTCTCTGCCCCTCCCCATCCTGTGCTCTGTCTTTCTCTCTCTGTGTCTCAAAACCAAATAAACATTAAAAAAATTAAAAATTCATATTAAAAAGGTTTTCTTACAAGTAGGTTAAATATAATTCAGCAAACCCATCTTTAAGGATAGTACCTTGATGGTAGATTTCACCTTGAACAGTGGGCGTTCAAAGAGTGGGGCAAAAAGGGCATCACCTTGGGTGTAGGCAGTAGTAATTCTCATTGTCCTTAGAAAATCTAAACTATCACAAACCTACTAAAAGTTTGTCTACTTCTTATTACTGGTAATTTTTATGTATCAGAAATTCTAAACAATGTCGGTGATAAAAATCTATCAGTCTAAGTTCTAAACAATTTCTCTAGTTAGTTTTAATAATGTATATATAAGCTGTAAGTTAGCACATTTTAATTACCATTTAATAACTATATTCTACATGGAAGTTAATTCACAGAACTCCCAGTTATATAGTTGGCCTTCAGTAAACATAGACTCATCTATATGGGTATTTCCCCAAGTAGATTCATAACAATTCAGGGTAATTCAGAGCTTTGGGCACAGTTCATGTCTACAACTCCTTTGGTCTATATCTCTCATTTAAATAATTATTAATAAACAGTGGTAGCACAGTGATTATAAGGATGAAGAAACAGAAACTGATTGCTTCAGTGTTGTTACTCTGTGTGACCAGTTAGAGTTTTCATTTGTATGGTAAACTCAAGAGTAAAACAAAGTGCAAACTTGATGGTGTAATATTTTGGGTTGGTAAGTACACATTTTAGTTCATATGTGAAATCATTCTTTTAAATAATTGAATCAGAGAATATTTTTAACTTTGAAATTTATTCTTTTTGTTAATGTTTGCTTTAAAACTAAAGAACAAATCAAGAGACTAGGAGGTGTAATGTTTTTATTTAGTATGTCAACAAACCAATATGTAGGTTTAAGTTTTTCCTTTTTTCAAAAACATTAATTCCATTACTTTTTTGGGGGTACTATAATACTTATATTGGCATAGACGTGGAGTTGAATAAAAGAATTTCATGATCTGTTTCTTTCCTGGATATTATTATTTGTTTCATTTCATGATCATTATTTGAAATAATTTTGTCACATAGGAGAGGAGGTCTTAAAGGCAAACCCCCTCTGTATGTCATGTTCTGAATATACCATTGGGCTAAAATGATCACAAAGTGGATGGTATTCAAATGAATTGAGCTTTACTATAAGCTTAATATTTGGAACTTTACTTGTTCTTCATGAGGAAACTGTTCTTTTGGTTACATAATTCATGTGCCAAAATGGAATATCAGTGTATATATATATTATATGTGTGTGTGTGTATAATTAATATATATGTATATAATGAATATGTATGTGTATATAATGAATATGTATATAAGGAAAATGATCCTATATTCCAACTATAGTAAGATTGGTCTATTTTAAAACTTAGCAAGCACATGACTGTGTTTATTGATGGAATCCTATTTTTCTTAAAACAGCCCCTATTAAGAAGGTATAGTTATAGATGAGAAAACTGAGGTACAAAGGGATTAAGTAACTTGCTCAAGATCACATAGCTAGTAGGTTCAGGAACCAAGATCCTGATTCAGAGACCCCAAGTTCAACCCCAGTGCCTCAAGTGACTCACATGTATACATCAAATTGTGCCTCAATGAGTTTTTGATGTTTTGAAGTTACAAAATTACACTATTAATAAAACTTTTGTGTTCATTATTTGTAGGACTACAGAAGGAGCATAAACTTCTTTGGGATTGTGCATTCCCAAAATTGGCTTGTTATAAAAACTTATGTTATTCATATATGCTACTTTTATATAATTAAGGTCTTGTGAGCCACTGCCTTTATCTTCTCAGTGCCATATAAAGTAAAGCCTTTTGGGGCATGGGAGTTTGAAAGAGGAAGACAGATGATACTGTATGCCACTTTCCTCCTTTTTCATGAAGGTTACTACCTTTTTGAAATGACAATTCTTATGAACTCTCTATGCATAATATTTTTTCTTGGTAGAGACATAATACAAAAAATAACTTTTATAATAAAAGAAATATAATTCCTTGCCATCCCCCAGAACTCCCTGCTTGAAAGGGCATTCCCCCATTCAACACCCTTTTAATAAAATTCTATTTCCCTCTTAACCCAACTTTTAGCCTTGTATTTAATAATGAATAGTTTTCCTGTGGCTTAAAAAAAAAGGTTGGTGAAGGAGGAGAAATTAAATATATTAACAAAGTAAAATTTCTGCTAGGGTATCACTAGGTAAAAGAAAGGCTCATATGAAATTGGTAAACAGATTCTACTTTCCTTCTCTTCATATGTTACTAAAATTGTTACGTAAAATATTTCCCATTTTTATGTTTCTTTATGGCTGCCATAATTTCTATCAAAGCAGAAGAAATAGAGGTGAACTATAAAGTGAGAGCCAGTTGCCTCTCTACTCTGCAATCTAGGAGGAAAAAAGTTTCACCCAAGGACAAATCAGGTAAGTATTTGTTAATTCTTTCTAATGTTTTGGAACCATACATACAGCCATGATTTGTCAACTGTAACCATAGATTATGGGTTTAAATTAAGAGACAATAAGGTAGACTCCACAGTATGGAAGTTCTGTAACTTTTAATTTATAGAAGCTGGAGTCTCATTTCAGAAGCCTGTACGTGTAGAATCCTGTTCAATTATGTATTAACTATAAAAGCATCACAGACAACAAAGTTCTGTAAACTGGCTAAATCTAAGTCTGGTCTTTGTGATTTAAAAATAATACGAGTAGAACTAAAGAAGGTTAAGAAAGTTTTGGAGAATAGGAGTCTGGAAAATAGTCCAAGTTGTTGAGCTTAGAAAACAAAGCCTAAGAGGTAATCATACTTTTCCAGCAGGTAAGATATTGTCATACTGAGAATGGTACCTCCTTTTCCCATCTCCTTAGGGGAAACACAGCAGGATAAATTTACATTAGAAAAATCAAAGATTTTGAAATTAAGATGTTTAAGATTAGAAGGATTTATGTTAGGAAATTGTAGAATCTGCTTTATAAAAGGTCTAAGTAGCCTGATCATCTGCCAAGAATAGCTTATACATCCATCTAATCCCCTTATACATCCATCTAATTTTATGATGCTATGGTTGATTTTGAAAAACACAGTGATTTATGTCTAAGGCAGTAGATAACATGGTATATTTCTAATGATAGAATATGTAAATTTATAGAACTTGACTTCAGGAGTATCATGGAAAGTTATAAAGTTATTTTATGAGCCCAGAAATAGTCATATATTTTATTCAGTTCCATTGTTGGCCATGTGACCATTATTAACATGTTTAATTTTTCTGTTTCATATATGAATATATATTAACACTGACAGAAATGGAATTATGGACTCTTAATGAATCATTTTTATCAAGACTCAAGAGAAGGATGGGAGGATAAATTTAAAGATGAGTGTGTTCAGGATTGTTGAGGACTGCTCTCTGAAATGTGCGATAAGGTGGCAATGTCAAACAATAAGTGGACCATGGTGGGATAATCTGAAAATGGCATTTGGGAACAAAGACAAGACTGTTCTCACTTCTTTCCATTGATTCCGAGAAAGAGGGGAAAGTAAGGACTAAATAGTTATATTGGAAAATGCACCTTGTGAGTTAAAGGAAAACCAGATTTTTATTAAAAATGAACTGCAGAGAAGTAAAAACTAAACTTAGGATAAAAAGAGTTTATCCTTAGAGAAATGGACTCTAGGGGCACCTGGGTGGCTCAGTTGGTTAAGTGTCTGACTTTGGCTCAGTTCATGATCGCACAGCTTGTGGGTTCAGGCCCCACATCAGGCTCTGTGCTTACATATCAGAGGCTAGAGCCTGCTTCAGATTCTGTGTCTCCTGCTCTCTCTGCCCTTCCCTGCTCATGCTCTCTTCTCTCTGTCTCAATAAATAAACATTAAAAAATTAAAAAAAAAAGAAATGGACTCTAGTCGATGGGGAATGGGGTAGAGAGTTAAGAATGGCTTGAGAAGTCAAAGAATTGGAGTGAGTGTGATTTAGGGGGGTTGAGTGTGAAGATGTGATGGTCAGAGGCAAAAGGAAAAACAACATGCTGATGGAGGTGACTAAAACAGAAATGAAGGTAGTATTTGAGTTAAAGAGAAAAGTAGGCACATGTTAGAGGAAAATCAGGGCCATTAAGAGAATATTTCTTTATGAGCAAGAAAATATTAAAGATGACCAGTTATGTATACTGAGGAAAATGGGAGAAGATAGTAATTATTCCAGGCCTGAGAAGGGCACATACATGTGAAAAATCACTAGGCTGACTGACCATTTATTTCAAGAAGAGTTTTCCTGGGACAGTGTTCAGAGACTTAACTCTGTTTGGATGTTGATTGTAGAGTGTCTAGTCTTCAAAGCCATAGGAAACCTTTAGAAAGGCTAGGGTACTAGGGATAACACTAAGGGGTTGTGTTGGAAAGCTATGATTTTTATCTTCTTTATATCTCTGTGTAGAGCTGTAGCATTTTGTAGGAGACCTGGATAATTCAAGACTATTCTTAGCAGCAAAGAATGGAAAGTTTGCTATGGCCACGTGGCAGTAGCTTAAAAGAGTTATTTTATTTTACTTTTTTAGAGTGCACAAGTGAGGGAGAGGGGCAGAGGGAGGGAGATCTCACAACCCTGGGATCATGACCTGGCACAATATCAAGAGTGGGATGCTCAACCAAGTCACTCAGGCGCCCCTTGAAAGTTTTTTAAATCACTCACCAGTCAGCTTTGAAACTGTAATTCTTGATGAATTATTAATTTGGAAGAATCTGTGTTATTTCGAATTTTATATATAAAATGAATCTTTATTATCAAATCATTTCCTATTTGCATAAAATGCAGCCATGCACTATTTAGGTTTTCCCATTAAGAGTAATGATAGCTGGGATACCTGGGTGGCTCAGTTGGTTGAGTGTCCGACTCTTGATTTTGGCTCAGGTCATAATCTCATGGTTTGTGGAATTGAGGCTCACGTGGGGCTCTGTGCTGACAGCATGGAGACTGTTTGGGATTCTCCCTCTCCCTCTCTGTGCCTTTCCCCTCAAATAAATAAATAAACTGAAAAAAAAAGAGTAATGGTAGCTAACATTTGTTGACTGTTTCTTATGTGCCAGGCACTTTGCATGTATAGATTCATTTTATATTCAGAAAACTCTTTGAAGTAAGCACTATTATTCTGCCTCAAGCTGCCTCGTATAGGTGAGGAAATTGGGTGCAAAGATTTTACCCAGTGTCACACACTTATTCTGTGGTGGAATGCTTCAGTGTGGAACTGGGATTCGCATTCTATGTCTCTGGTTCCAGAATCCATGCCCTTAACCCTTATACTATATACCTTTGTATATATACTTACACTTATACATATATTATGTATAATACATAATGTATAATACATATGTATAATATGTATAATATGTATAATACATATATTATGTATAAGTGTATGTGTATATATGTATATATATGAAACATATGTATATGTGAAATATATGTATAATATATATATAAATTGTGAGTTGAAGGTTGCTTGAAACTGTTCTTTGAAACATTGGTGACTTGAGTATATTGATAAGTGGCACAATTTACATAAAAAATGGCTTTTGTGAGCTGTTGTGTAGAATGAAAATTGACTTAGTGCTTCTTTTAAAAAATTTTTTTTAATGTTTATTTATTTTTGAGAGAGAGAGAGAGCATGAAAAGGGGAGGGCAGAGAGAGAAGGAGACACAGAATCTGAAGCAGGCTCCAGGCTCCAGCTGTCAGCACAGAGCCTGATGCAGGACTTGAACCCATGAACCGTGAGATCATGACCTGAGCTGAAGTCAGATGCTTAACGGACTGAGCCACCCAAGTGCCCCCCCCCTTTTTAAAATTTTTTTCCCCTTCTATAAATGTGTTAAAGAAGTCATGCCAGTACACTTAGTGATGTGAAGGGCTATTGCTTTGGTTAGGCCAGTTGCTGTTATTCAGAAGACCACATTGGTAATATAACCTTACTTAGTGAATTTACCAGGATCTGACTCTCAGTTTTGTGGTCTTAGAAACCTGATCTGGTCATTAAATGTCTCATAGAGCATTACATTAGTCTAACAACCTCATTAGCTGAATATGTAAAGCCAGAATGTAAATTTATTACTTTGCAGTGAGATAAAACTGTTACATAAACCAGTCATACCAGGATGCTCAGTGTATTTTTCTTTCAGGTGTTGGACCTAGATGGGAAACCAAATTATAATCAAGAAGTTTCTTGGTGAACAACAAGCACCATGAATATGTCTTGTTTTTTTGTTTTTTGTTTTGGTTTGTTTGTTTTCACAAAATTTATCTCTTTCAGAAATTCCTCAAGGATATCATCAATAATAGCTGCTATTGGCATGTACTGTCAGTCCTTAACTTATAAATAGCCTCCACCCCTGTGCCCTACCACCAGGGGCTCTGCTGCCATAGAAACGGTTGTTAATAAACATGGGTATTTTAGAGAATCTGTGGGTTCAGAATTGAAGGAAGGGAAAGTCTGTGAAAAACTGAGTTGCTAAAGGGTGCTAATTTCAGGGATGGACTCCTAAGTAGGATGAGTAGAGATCTCTTTACTTAAAATATATTTCTGTAGCACTGCCTGAGGTCCTTACCCCCACCCCTGCCACTTCTGTTATATTGCCTGAAATTTCACCAAATAGAGATTGGTTTTTATTTGTTAAATGTTCTCTTAAAACTATAAATACCTATGCATGGCAGATATTCTTAGTGACCTTTCTAATACCCATTCCCTGTTGCTCACCTTCATTTTCTTAGGGGCAACAATGTGCCCATCTTCAAGCAAAAAACCCTAGTTAAAGTCATTTATAACCATCCCATTCTCTTTTGCCAGTGATCCTGAAGACAAGTCTGCTGACTTTAGGGAAGGCTTTTGTTTTCCTAATACAGAGACTGTTAGGTGGCTGGTACTTTTTCCACTTTCTTTGTGCCTTAACTGCAGACATGCAGCTGGGAGATGTAGCAGCCATCTTGCAACCATGAGATGGCAAGCATGATACTGAAAATGTGATTCCAAACAAACTGAGGACTGTGGAGGAGAAGGATCAAAAGAGTCAAGAACATTGTTGGACAGTGTCCAACCTTAGACTGCCTACCTCCAGGCTTATTATGGGGGGAAAAGGGGGAGAAAAGTTGTAACCTTTGTTGTATAATAGCAAAGCATTTGATTAACCTGTGCCTACTGTTTCTTGGAAGGCTGACTGTGCAAATTGAAGCTGCAGTGTTAGGAGAAATGGTAGGAGAAATTTGGAATGTTGTCATGTGTTGGTTACTTTTTGTGGCTTTTCAGAAGGATCCTAGAGAAGGGGGTGAACTCAAATTACTGCCCCTCAGCACGAGAGCAGTGGGGGCAACAAAATATAGCTTTGCTATGGAGGTATTCTGCCTTTAGCTCACACTCTAAATGGACAAGGAGTCTCATAATTTGGAATTTTGTAGGATTATATGCAGTACCTCCTCACCTAAGACTATTTTTAGAATTGCTTCAAATCTTTCATGAGAGTTCAGAAGTCAGTATGCTAAGCTCTCAGCTAAGAGATGAAAATCTCCAGGCCTAAAACTTATTTCCAGAAATGATTTTTGGCTATGGTTACTCATACAAGGAATTGATCTGGAGAAAATAGCCCAGAAGCTTGATGCATCTTTGAGGGAACTATAATATAGAGGTGGCAGCTGGTTGTGATTGTTTTTACCTTCTAAGCAATCCACATTCCTTCTTTCCTAAGTCAAACCAACATGAAGTAGACTACAAAAGCTGTGGAGCCCCTGAGAAGGGCATCTGCTTCAAAACCTACCTTAGATATGGCCATAGAGGACAATGTCAAAGCAGATATTCCAGAGATTTAAACTAAGAGCTGCCAGATTGGCTAACCAGGGAGTTTACCTTATTGCCTGCTAAGGAATCTCTGATTTCTGACCAATGAGATTATGATGTGGGTTGTGAACTGTTGACCACTGTGTGCTTCCTGTTGTCCCCTTTTCGCAATAGAATTTTTATTGAGGGGCACCTGGGTGGTTCAGTCGGTTAAGTGTCCGACTTAGGCCTAGGTCATGATCTCACCATTCCCGAGTTCAAGCCCTGGGTCAGGCTCTGTACTGACAGCTCAGAGCCTGGAGCCTGTTTCAGATACTGTATCTTCCTCTCCCTCTCTCTGTCCCTCCCCCATTGGTGCTCTGTCTCTCTCTCAAAAATAAATAAACATTAAAAAAACAATAGAATTTTTATTGAGGCCACAGTGTTGTTTCTTTTTCATTATTTTATAAATATATATAGAAAGGGAATCGTTTAGAGACAGGTTATCTTTTAGCCATATAGATGGTCAGATAAGAGTTGCCATATTTGTACTACATAGAACAGATAGAAAATCACCCAGACATCTGATTTCATGCAGTAATTGGGTGAAATAGTGGGGTTGTCTTCCTTGAAGAAATGATAAGTCTGTTCTTTTTAACATATGTGTAAGAAATTGTGTGTGTGTGTGTGTGTGCGCACATGTGTATATTGAGTTGAGGCCTGACAGACATTGTTGGTTGGCTATCCCATATCCATTCCTTACTGCTACCATAAAAATTAGGAAGTTAAATATTTAATTGCAACCTTTCTTACTGCTGCAGTAATATAATTCTAATCCATGAATCTGGGGGGGGGGGGGAGAACTTCATGGAAGGCTTTCCCTGTTTCTAAATAAAGGGTCAGACAGGGCTGGGGTTAACCCCATTTTCTTGCTTTGACCTTAGATATGATGTTTGGAGCTGCAGTGATCATCTTGCAATCATTAGACAACAAATATGAATACAAAAGGTCAATATGTTCAGTGTAGTGGAGCAAAAATATTGAAGATATTGATGAATTCATTCACTACTAAACCAACCTTAGCAATCACTGAGTTCAAGATTTTTTGTTTTTTGAAAATAATGAGTCCGTATTTGTATATGCTATTGTGAACTAAGTTCTCTGTTCCCTATAACCCAGTGTCCTTAACTGTTATAGTATAAACGTCTATTTCTATACAATGTCAAGGATAGTTTTTGTTCATTGTTAGCCATGATGTCTTATTAGTAAATAATGGATATATGAAGAGAGGAAAAGATTTTTTTAACTTTTTACAATAGACTGATTCACATGTGAAATTGCATTATTGAAGTGTTAACTATGGCATCTTCTCAATATGTGGCCCGGATTATATTTTTTTACTTTTTGGAATCGAATATTGCCATAGCTCAGCATTGCACTTTTAATATAATTAAGAAATACCTTTTAAAAATTAGTTTCTCATTCTCAGTTATATAATAAGAAATGCTAAAGATTGTTAGAACCCTGTAAAAGTCTTCAGGAAGAAATTGCTGACTCCAGTGGAACGGGTCGATATAAAAGTCTTGGCTTTTGTGTGGAACAGTCTTTTAGTTCTGCGTCATTGACTACTAGTAAATGTTTATTCCAAAGTGATGTTTTACTTTAACTGCCTTATATCAGAGCATGTACTTTTTCTTCCAATGTCCATTTAGTGTTTTTGTTCACTTCAGACATTTGTTTTATTCCAGTTGTTAACTCAACCTTATGAGGTTTAAGATTATGCTTTTCTATTTTTGCCCTTTTTAAAATTAATTAGAAGTAATAGCCAAGTGTGCCAGTTTTTGTAGCATAAGGAAATGCTTGAACACCAAACAAAGGTAAATATGGAGCTAAGCAGAATAGACATGTTTCTTTGGGTGTATTTCATAGAAAAATTATATTTGGCTTCAGGAAAAACTCGCTTTCTAATTTTTATTCACATTGACAAGATGTGATCCAAGTACTTTCTTAGGAAGAGAAAGATTATTTTGACCTGATGTTGGGGTTTTTTTTTGTACATTCTAAAAACAAAAGCTTTTAAAATTATTTAAGAAATAAGCTGAAAGGCCTAACACTAATTATTACCGTATTACCATACCATCTATTATTACCATACCTAAATACATAGTAAGTAATTTTGAGGTGTTGAGATGTACTGGTCTCCACTGTGGTTTTGTTGCTGGCCTCATACATAACATTTTGTTTTTCTTTCCTAATGTGCCCTGAGTCAGGCCTGACAAAAAACTAATATTGTAAGACTGAAACTAATATTGTAAGATTGTTAGCAAGCTAACATCTAAGTGGGAGGCTCTTAAATGTATTATAAGGGTGGTTTTAACCCACTGGCTAGAAAAACCTGATCTATTTCTAGGGAGATTTATACATTCTACAGGAAGAATTTGAAACAAAATTTAAAACTTGGGTTTTTTGTTATTTAAATTACTCTTATTTTTAAGAATGTGTTATTAGAGTGGTGGCTTTTATGACTATCCTATAAAGTTTTTCTGCTGGGTGATTCTCCTATCTACTTTTCCTGGCTACCTTGTTTACTGGCTGTTCTTAAATTGTATTGATATACATGTGCCCATATTCTTTCACTATGGGAGGCAACATTGCTATGTGGATACTTTCCCCTTGTCCTCATCTCTTGCCACTATCTGCTCAAACTGCACAGCTCTTCTAGTTAGCCCACTATTTATTATTTAAGCCCCCATAGTCATGAGATTGCAAAGGGAAGCCAAAATTATATTCAGATGAACAAATCACTTATAAAACTAGTTGTCCTTCATATATGCATGCCTGTTTAGTCTATGGGCATTGTTAGCCAGTCTTTTCCGGGTTGTTGAATACTCCTGTAAAACACTTAATGCAATACAAAGTGATTTTAGGGTTCAATTGCAAACTTTGAAAAGATGTAGATAGATGATGAAAATGATGTTGTTGAACTCAAATTACAAATGAAACTGAAGACAAATGAAGGTTTGGCAGAGTTAGGCCACCGCAATTAAAAAACAGAGAAAATAGAAAGATGATGCTGACCCTCTCATCTCTTAAAAAAAATTGAATATCAAGATTAAAAGAAGGTCTTGGAAAAATTGTCAACAATCTCAGATTTTTTACAATAAAACCTTCTTTACAATTATGATATAGAAGCTAGACGTTAGGTGAAGTTAGTTTGTATGTAACAATTTTGTTGGAAAATTATGCCCAAATCTTTACTTCATTTGTTCATGATTAAGAATTAGTACATAATTGCAATTATAACTGAAATTTGTTAAATATAAGATAAACTGATCAAAATTCTTACCACTATATGTGAAATTTTCATCCCTTTTTTTAAAGTTTATTTATTTATTTTGAGAGTGTGAGTGCAAGCGATGGGGGAGAGACAGAGAGAGAAGGAGAGAGAGAGAATTCCAAGCAGGCTCCATGCTATCAGTGCAGAGCCTGATGTGGGGCTTGATCTCACGAAGTGTGAGCCAAAAGCAAGAGTCAGCCATTTAAGAGTCGGCCTCTTAACTGACTGAGCTGCCCAGGTGCCCCAAATTTTCACCTGTCTTATGTGGACTGACTTTAAATGGCTTTTTTCTAATACCAATTATATTTAGAGGAAGATGATCTCATATACACTCTGTAACTGGGATTTAAAAGAATTTTGTATATTTTATATCTGGGATTTAGAGAATATAATTACATATTACATTCATACATAAATTCATAAGAATAAATATGCATGGTGTACTTACCATGGCAAATTCTTTATAATTCCACATATAAGAGGCTGCTTAGTTAATGTCCGCCCATTCTTCAGATCTTGACTTCTTCAGGAAAACCTCCCCTGACAACTGCGATTTTATATATATGTGTATGATTCCTTCATATGACTCTTTCATAGCCTTCGAGGTTCCTGAGGCAGGGACCTTTTTGGATTTGTTCATCATTTTATATTTTCTCTGCCTACTAGGGTACCTTGTCTGTATTAGGCATTCAAAAATACATTTTGAGTTTTTTTAACATTTATTTATTATTGAGAGAGGAAGACAGACCATGAGCATGGGAGGGGCAGAAAGAGGGGGAGACACAGAATCTGAAGCAGGCTCCAGGCTATGAGCTGTCACCACAGAGCCTGACACGGGTTTCAAACTCACAAACCGCGAGATCATGACCTGAGCTGAAGTCAGATGCTTGACCAACCTAGCCACCCAGGCGCCCCTCAAAAATATATTTTGAATCAATGAGGAATGATATGAGTGTGCCATCTGAAATGTGGCGGACCTAAGTTTAAATTGTGGTTCTGCCACTGACAAGCTGTCCCAAGTTTTGGGACAATCCATTTAACCTCTCTTAGATTCCATTTCCTTCTCTCTAAAATGACAATAATCTACATTGCGAGATTATTGGTAAGGCTTGTATAATATATATGAAATTTTTATTTCTATTTATTTACTTATTTTTTTGCTTGGAATTTTTTAAATTTTATTTTTCTTCCAATGTAGTTAACATACAGTGTTATACTAGTTTCAAGTGTACAATATAGTGATTCAACAGTTCTGTATATTACTCAGTACTTACTATAAGTGCACTCTTTAATCCCCCACCTAATTACCTATCTCCTCACTCACCTCCCCTCTGGTAACTATCAGTTCTCTACAATTAAGAGTCTGTTTCTTGATTTGTCTCTCTTTCTCCTTTTTTTCCCTTTGCTTTTTTGTTTTGTTTCTTAGATTTGACATATGAGTGAAATCATATAGTATTTGTCTTTCTCTGACTTCTTTTGTTTAGCATTATGCTCTCTAGATCCATCCATGTTGTTGCAAATGGCAAGATTTCATTCTTTTTAATGGCTGAATAATATTCCATCACGTATATATACTACATCTTTATTCATTCATCAGTCTGTGGACAGTTGGGCTGCCCCCATATCTTGCCTATTGTAAATAATGCTGCTATAAACATAGGGGTGCATGTATCCCTTTGAATTGGTGTTCTTGTATTTTTTGGGTAAATACCCAGTAATGCGATTGCTGGATCATTAGGTGGTTCTATTTTTAACTTTTTGAGGAGCCTGCATCCTATCTCCCACAGTGGCTGCACTAGTCTGCATTCCCACCAGCAGTGCACGAGGGTTCCTTTTTCTTCATCCTCGTCAACACCTGTGGTTTCTTGTATTATTGATTTTAGCCATTCTGACAGGTGTGAAGTTATATCTCATTCTAGTTTTGATTTGCATTCTCTGATGATGAACTTCTTTTCATGTGTCTGTTGGCCATCTGTATGTCTTTATACCACATCCTATTTATCCATGCATCTATTGATGGATCTATCGATAGATATCTGTCTAGATATCGATATCTATCAATAGATAGAACTTGGGCTGCTTCCATAGTTTAGCTTTTGTAAATAATGGTGCAATAAACATAGGGGTGTGTACATCCTGTTGAGCAAGTTAGTGTTTTCTATTCTTTGAGTATATAGCCAGTTGTGCAATTACTAGATAATAGGATATAATTCTATAGTTAATGTTTTGAGGAACCTCCATACTGTTTTCTACAGCAGCTGCACCAATTTGCATTCCCACCAATCATTCATGAGAGTTCCTTTTTCTCCATATGCTTGTCAATACTTGTTTCTCATGTTGTTGATTTTAGCCATTCTGACAGATATTAGGTAATATCTTAATTGTGATTTTGATTTGCATTTCCCTGATGATGAGTGATATGGAACATCTTTTTTTTTTTAATTTTTTTAATTTTTTTTTTTTTTTTAATGTTTGAGAGGGAGAGACAGAGTGTGAGTGGGGAGGGGCAGAGAGAGAGGAAGACAGAATCTGAAGCAGGCTCCAGGCTCTGAGCTGTCAGCACAGAGCCCAATGTGGGGCTTTAACTTGCAGACTGTGAGATCATAACCTGAGTTAAAGTCTGGTGCTTAACCTACTAACCCACCCAGGTGCCCCATTGAACATGTTTTCATGTGTCTATTGGCCATCTGTATGTCTTCTTTGGAGAAGTGTCTGCTCATGTCTAATGTCCTTTTTTAGTTGGATTATTTTTTGGTGTTGAGTTGTATAGTTCTTAATATATATTTTAGATATTAACCCTTTGTCAAAATTTCATTTGCGAATATCCTTTCTTATTCAATATGTTGTTTTTTAGTTTTGTTGCTTGTTTCCTTTGTTGTGCAAAAGCTTTTTATTTTGATGTAATCACAATAATTTATTTTTGCTTTTGTTTCCCTTGCCTTAGGAAACATCTCTAGAGAGATGTTGCTACTGGTGATGTCTAAGAAATTACTGCTCCCTTCTTGAACTTTTGTGGTTTCAGGTCTCACATTTAGGTCTTTAATCCATTTTGAGTTTCTGTGTATGGTATAAGAAAGTGGTCCAGTTCCATTCTTTTGCATGTAACTGTCTAGTTTTCCCAGCACCATTGTTGAAGACACTGTCATTTTCCCATTGCATATTCTTGCCTCATTTGTTGAAGCTTAATTGACCATATAATTCTGGGTTTATTTCTAGGCTTTCAGATCTGTTCCATTGTTCTGTGTGTCTCTTTTTGTGCCAGTACCATTCTGTTTTGATTATTATAGCTTTGTAGTATAATTTGAAATCCGGGATTGTGGTACCTTCAGTTTTGTTCTTCTTTTTCAAGATTGCTTTGACTATTCAGGGTCTTTTGTGATTTCATACAAATTTTAGGATTTTTGTTCTAGTTCTGTAAAAATTAATATTGGTATTTTGATAGGGATTATATTAAATCTGTAGATTGCTTTAGGTAGTTTGGACATTTTAACAATACTTCTCCCAGTCCATGAGCATGGAGTATCTTCCCATTTATTTGCATTGTCTTCAGTTTCCTTCATTAATATCTTATAGTTTTCAAAGTATAGGTCTTTTACATCCTTGGTTAAGTTTATTCCTAGATACTTTATTATTTTGGATGCAGTTGTAAATAGGACTATTGCTTATTTTCTTTTTTTGCTACTTCATTATTAGTGTCTAGAAAGGCAATGGATTTCTGTATATTGATTTTATATTTTGTAACCTTACTGATTTATCAGTTCTAGCAGTTTTGGCGGAATCTTTAGTGTTTTCTTTTTTTAAAAAATATTTTTTTTTATTTTTGAGAGAGAGAGCATGAGCAGAGGAGGGGCAGAGACGGGGGATACACAGTGGGTTCTGTGCTGACAGCAGCAAGCCCAATGTGGGGCTCAAATTAATGAACTGTGAGATCATGACCTGATTCGAAGTCAGACACTCCACCAACTGAGCCACCCAGGCTCCCTGAGTCTTTAGGGTTTTCTATATATAGTATCATGTCATCTGCAAATATTGAAGGTTTTACTTCTTCCTCACCAATTTGGATGTCTTTGATTTCTTTTTCTTGTCTCAGTGCTGTGACTAGGACTTCCAGTACTATGTTGAATAAAAGCGTGAGAGTGGACCTCCTTGTCTTGTTCGGGCTCTTAGGGGGAAACTCTCAGGTTTCTGCTATTGTATATGATGTTAGCTGTGGATTTTTCATAGATGACCTTTATTGTGTTGAGGTATATTCCCTCTAAACCTACATTTTTGTATGTTTCTACCATGAATGGTTGTTGTACTTTGTCAAATGCTTTTCTGCATCCGTTGAAATGATCATATGGTTTTTATCCTTTCTTGTTGATGTGATGTATCACGTTGATAGATTTGTGAATGTTGAACCATGCTTGCATCTGGGAATAAATACCACTTGATCCTGGTGAGTGATTTTTGTAATGTATCATTGCATTTGGTTTGCTAATACTTGTTGAGGATTTTTGCATCTATGTTCATCAGAGACATTGGCTTGTAGTTCTCTTTTTTCTGTAGTGTCTTTATCTGATTTTGGTAGCAGGGTAATAATGCTGGCCTCATAAAATGAATTTGGAATCTTCCATTTTGGGGGAATATCTTGAGAACAATAGCTATTAATTCTTTAAGTGTTTGCTAGAATTCACTTGTGAAGCCATCTGGTCCTGGATTTTTTTTGTCAGGATTCCATTTCCTTGCTGGTAATCAGTCTGGTCAAACGTTCTGTTTCTTTCTGCTTAACTTTGGTAGGTTATATGTTTCTAGGTATTTATCCATTTCTTCTAGGTTGTCCAATGGGCTGGCATATAGTTTTTCATAATAATCTCTCATAATCCTTTGTATTTCTGTAGTGTCAATTATTGTTTCTACTCTTTCGTTTCTTATTTGGGTCTTCTCTTTCTCTCTTTTTCATGAGTCTGGTTAAAGATTTGTCAATTTTGTTGATCTCTATAAGAACCAACTTCTGGTTTCACTGATCTGTTGTATTGTTTGTTTGTTTGTTTTACTTTCTATATCCTTTCTTTTTTTTCTTATCTAATAATTTACTTTTTATAATTTACACCCAAGTTAGTTAGCACATGGTGCAATAATGATTTCAGGAGTAGATACCTTAAGCCCCTTACCCATTTAGCCCATCCCCCTCCCACAACCCTTCCAGCAACCTTGTTTGTTCTTATATTTAAGAGTCTTTTATGTTTTGTCCCCGTCCCTGTTTTTATGTTATTTTTGCATCCCTTCCTTTATGTTCATATGTTTTGTATCTTAAAGTCCTCATATGAGTGAAGCCATATGATATTTGTCTTTCTCTAACTGACTAATTTTGCTTAGCATAATACCCTCTAGTTCCATCCACGTAGTTGCAAGTGGCAAGATTTTATTCTTTTTGATTGCCGAGTAATACTCCATAGTGTGTGTATGCACACACACACACACACACACACACTCCACGTCTTCTTTATCCATTCATTCATCGATGGACATTTGGGCTCTTTGGCTACTGTTGATAGTGTTGCTATAAACATTGGGGTGCATGTGTCCCTTCGAAACAGCATACCTGTATCCTTTGGATAAATGCATAGTAGTGCAATTGCTGGGTCGTAGGGTAGTTCTATTTTTAATTTTTCGAGGAACCTCTATACTGTTTTCTAGAATGGCTACACCAGTTTGCATTCCCACCAGTGGTGCAAAAGAGATCCTCTTTCTCCACATCCTCGCCAACATATGTTGTTGCCTGAGTTGTTAATGTTGGCCATTCTGACAGGTGTGAGGTGATATCTCGTTGTTGTTTTGATATGTATTTCCCTGATGATGAGTAATGTTGAGCATTTTTTCATGTGTTGACTGGCCTTCTGAATGTCTTCTTTGGAGAAGTGTCTATTCATGTCTTTTACCCATTTCTTCACTGGATTATTTGTTTTTTGGATACTAACCTTTTATCTGATATGTCATTTGCAAATATCTTCTCCCATTCCGTCGGTTGCCTTTTAGTTTTGCTGATTGTTTCCTTTGCTGTGCAGAAGATTTTTATTTTGATGAGGTCCAAATAGTTCATTGTTGCTTTGGTTTCTCTTGCCTCCAGAGAGGTGTTGAGTAAGAAGTTGCTGCGGCCAAGGTCAGAGAGGTTTCTGCCTGCTTTCTCTTCGAGGATTTTGATGGCTTCCTGTCTTACATTTAGTCTTTTATCCATTTTGGGTTTTGTGTGTGTGTGTGTGTAATGTGTAAGAAAGTGGTCCAGGTCCATTTTTCTGCATGTCGCTGTCCAGTTTTCCCAGCACCATTTGCTGAAGAGACTTTTTATTCCATTGGATATGCTTTCCTGCTTTGTCAAAGATTAGTTGGCCATATGTTTGTGGGTCCATTTCTAGGTTCTCTATTCTGTTCCATTGATGAGTGTCTGTTTTTGTGCCAGTACCATACTGTCTTAATGATTACAGCTTTGTAATACAGCTTGAAGTCCGGGATTGTGATGCCTCCAGCTTTGGTTTTCTTTTTCAAGATTGCTTTGGCTATTTGGGGTCTTTTCTGGTTCCATCCAAATTTTAGGATTGTCTGTTCTAGCTCTGTGAAGAATGCTCATGTTATTTTGATAGGTATTGCATTGACTATGTAGATTGCTTTGGGTAGTATTGACATTTTAACAATATTTGTTTTTCCTATCCAGGAGCATGGAATAATTTCCCATTTTTATGTGTCATCTTCAATTTCTTTCATAAGCTTTCTATAATTTTCAGTGTATAGATTTTTCACCTCTTTGGTTAGATTTATTCCTAGGTATTTTATGGGTTTTGGTGCAATTGTAAATGAGATCAATTCCTTGATTTCTCTTTCTGTTGCTTCATTATTGGTGTATAGGAATGCAACCGATTTCTGTACATTGATTTTATATCCTGTGACTTTGCCGAATTCATGGATCAGTTCTAGCAGTTTTTTGGTGGAATCTTTTGGGTTTTCCATATACAGAATCATGTCATCTGTGAAGAGTGAAAGTTTGACCTCCTCCTGACCGATTGGATGCCTTTTATTTCTTTGTGTTGTCTGATTGCTGTGTCTAAGACTTCCAATACTATGTTGAAAACAGTGGTGAGAGTAGACATCCCTGTCTTGTTTCTGACTTTAGGGGGAAAGCTCTCACTTTTTCCCCACTGAGGATGATATTAGTGGTGGGTCTTTCATATATGGCTTTTATGATCTTGAGGTATGATCCTTCTATCTGTACTTCCTTGAGAATTTTTATCAAGAAAGAATGCTGCATTTTGTAAAATGCTTTCTCTGTATCTATTGAGAGGATCATGTGGTTCTTGTCCTTTCTTTTATTGATGTGATGTATCACATTGTTTTGCAGATATTGAACCAGCCCTGCATCCCAGGTATAAATCCCACTTGGTTGTGGTGAATAATTTTTTTAATGTATTGTTAGATCCAGTTGGCTAGTATCTTGTTGAGGATTTTGCATCCATCTTCATCAGGGAAATTGGCCTATAGTCCTCCTTTTGAGTAGGATCTTTGTCTGATTTTGGAATCAGGATAATGCTGGCTTCATGGAAAGAGTTTGAAGTTTTCCTTCCATTTCTATTTTTTGGAACAGCTTCAAGAGAATGGGTGTTAACTCTTCCTTAAATGTTTGGTAGAATTCCCCTGGAAAGCCATCTGGCCCTGGACTCTTGTTTTTTGGGAGATTTTTGATTATTGATTCGATTTTCTTACTGGCTATAGATGTGTTCAAATTTTCTATTTCTTCCTGTTTCAGTTTTGGTAGTGTATATGTTTCTAGGAATTTGTCCATTTCTTCCAGATTGCCCATTTTATTGGAGTATGATTACTTGTAATATTCTCTTATTATTGTTTTTATTTCAGCTGTGTTGGTTGTGATCTCTCCTCTTTCATTCTTGGTTTTATTTATTTGGGTCCTCTCCTTTTTCTTTTTGATCAAACTGGCCAGGGGTTTATCAATCTTGTTAATTCTTTCAAAGAACCAGCTTCTGGTTTCATTAATCTGTTCTAGTGGTTTTTTTGGTTTTGATAGCATTGATTCCTGCTCTAATCTTTATTTCCTGTCTTCTGCTGGTTTTGAGTTTTATTTGCTGTTCTTTTGCCAGCTCTTTAAGGTGTAAGTTTAGGTTGTATATCTGTGACCTTTCTTCCTTCTTTAGGGAGGCGCAAATTGCTATGTACTTGCCTCTTCTGACTGCCTTTGCTGTGTCCCAGAGGTTTTGTGCTGTTGTGTTGTCATTTTCATTGGCTTCCATGTACTTTTTAAATTCCTCTTTAACTTCTTGGTTACCCCATTCATTCTTTAGTATGGTGGTCTTTAGTATCCAAGTATTTGTTACCTTTCCATATTGTTTCTTGTGGTTGATTTCGAGTTTCATAGCATTGTGGTCTGAAAATATGCATGATATGATCTCGATGTTTTTGTACTTGTTGAGGGCTGATTTGTGTCCCAGTATGTGGTCTATTCTGGAGAATGTTCCATGTGCACTGGAGAAGAATGTGTATTCTGTTGCTTTAGGATGAAATGTTCTGAATATATCTGTTAAGTCAATACGGTCCAGTGTCATTCAAAGCCATCGTTTCCTTGTTGATTTTCTGTTTAGATGATCTGTCCAATGCTGTAAGTGGGGTGTTGAAGTCCCCTCCTATTATGGTATGATTATCAATGAGTTTCTTTATGTTTGTGATTGATTAATTAATTTATATATATGGGTGCCCTCACATTTGGTGCATAAATGTTTACAATTGTTAGGTCTTCTTGGTGGATAGACCCCTTGATTATGATATAATGCCCTTCTTCATTTCTTGATACAGTCTTTATTTTAAAGTCTAGATTGTCTGATATAAGTATGGCTACTCTGGCTTTCTTTGGCAAACATTAACCTGATAGATGGTTATCCATCCCCTTACTTTCAATCTGAAGGTGTCTTTAGGTCTAAAGTGGGTCTCTTGTAAACAGCATATAGATGGGTCTTGTTTTGTTATCCATTCTGTTACCCTATGTCTTTTGATCAGAGCATTTAGTCCATTGATGTTTAGAGTGAGTACTGAAAGATATGAATTTATTGCCATTATGTTGCCTGCAGAGTTGGAGTTTCTAGTGGTTTTCTCTGGTCCTTTCTAGTCTTTGTTGCTTTTGGTCTTTTTTTTTTTTTTTTCATCTTTTCTCCCCTCCGAGAATCCACCTTAAAATGACTTGCAGAGCTGGTTTAGTGGTCATGAAATCCTTTAATTTTTATTTGTCTGGGAAACTTTTAATCTCTCCTATTTTGAATGACAACCTTGCTGGATAAAGAATTATTGGCTGCATATTTTTCTGATTTAGCACATTGAACATATCCTGCCACTCCCTTCTGGCCTGCCACGTTTCTGTGGTAGGTCTGCTGTTAACCTGATCTGTCTTCCCTTGTAGGTTAAGGATTTTTCTTGCTGCTTTCATGATTCTTTCCTTGCCTGAGCATTTTGTGAATTTGACTATGACAGGCCTTGTTTGATGATTGGTTTTTGTTGAATCAAATGGGAGTCCTCTGTGCTTCCTGGATTTTGATGTCTGTGTCTTTCCCCAGGTTAGGAAAATTTTCCACTATGATTTGCTCACATAACCCTTCTATCCCTATTTCTCTCTCTTCATCTTCTGGTACCCCTATGATTCTGATGTTGTTCCTTTTTAATGAGTCACTGATTTCTCTAATTCTTAAATAGTGCTCTTTTGCTTTAGTCTCCCTCTTTTTTTCTGCTTCATTGTTCTCCATTAGTTTGTCCTCTATATCACTGATTTGGTGTTCTGTGTCATCCATCCTTCTGCTATGGCATCCATTGAGATTGCAGCTCAGTTATAGCATTTTTTATTTCATCCTAACTTTTATTGCTGCAGAAAGGGATTCTAATGTATTTTCAACCCAGCCAGTATTCTTGTTATTGTGATTCTAAATTCTGGTTGAGACATCTTGCTTGTATCTGTGTTGATTAAGTCCCTGGCTGTCATTTCTTTCTGTTCTCTTTTGGGGTGAATTTCTTCGTGTTGTCATTTTGAAGGAAGAGAAGGAATTAAAACTGCAAAAAAAAAAAAAAAGAAATTAAAATTTAAAAACTAAAAACAACACAAAAACATCAAGTAAAGGATGCTATTTCTTAGGTGTGCTCTGCTCTGGTTGTTGAAAGGAGCTTGACAGATTAGAAAAAAGGGAATGATAAGAAAAGGAAAAAAAAGAAAATGTTTGATAATTTGAAAAAATGAGTACAATGAAATAAAATAAAATTAAATGATGGAAGTAAAAAAATATAATTTGAAAAATTTACAAAAAGTTAAAAAATATAGTAGAAAAAATAAAGAGAAATATTTTTAATAAAAATTAAAAATAAATATAAATTTTTTCTCTTTCTGTATTCATGAATTAAGAGAAGAAAATAATTAAATAGATGGACCAGCAAAAAGACTGAAGTATGATTGAAATTATACTGGTTTCCCTTAGAAGTCAAACTATGAAGTGCTTTATAGTCCATAAACGAAGCAGGCAGAGACTCGTGGTGTTGCTGAAGAGCGAGGTTGGCCCAGTTTGGTGGGGCTTAGTGTAACAGCTCAGTTCTCCACTGGATGGCGCTGCTTAGCTTACTGGGGTGGATTGTTGTAGTGCATGTAGGTGTGTATGTGCATGAGTGGGAGGGGTGAAAATGGCATCACCCACCTACCCAGTCTTTAGTATCAGAACCCTGTGCTCTCCCCAACCAGCAATTGTGCACCCCTCCTTTGTCTCCAGCTTCCTACCACTCCTCACTTTTACACTGTCCGTGACCAAGCTGTCAGATTGCCAGGCGGCACCTCCCTCCTGAGTTTTATCTCAGATGGGCTGTGTTTCCCAACCCCTCACTTCTGAGGGATTGTGGCTTTGACCCATTCTGACCCTCTTGGGGAGGGTCTTACTGAGCAATGGCCGGGTGCCGGCCCACCCCCAGGAATGTTCACGAGACCGTGCTGCTGCTGATGCCCAGAGACTGTGGCTGGGTGCCAGCCCACCCCAGAAAAAGTTCACACAATCATGTAGCAGCAGTGTTTCAGGGATTATGGTTAATCACAACACATATCTGGCACCAGGCTTCCCCCTTAACATCTTTGTTCCAGTATCAGCAAATGTGGTTCTGGAACACAGGACCTGCTGAAACAAAGGGTCCTCTGGGCCCTTCACCTTTGGAGTGGCCGCACAGCCTTTACCAAATGTCCTCCCAGCAGGGGAACTGCCTCTCCCTTTCTGGCCCAAGGGCCCTTTGGACCTTGCTCTCTGCTCCTGGGTATTGGCCCTTCCCACCAGAGCACCTCCAGGTATTGAGCTGTGGAGTTTCAGACTCTGCTGTCCCCCTGTTTATAGAGTCTTAATGGAATTTAAACCCTCTCTTTTCTCCTTTATCCCTTTTTTGTTCAGTCCCTTGCATACACTTTTCTCTCCAGCTGCTTTCAGGCAGTGGGGGTGGGGGGATGCTTTTGTTACTCTCCCCACCCCCCAATCTCTCTCCTGTCTCCACAAGCAAAAACAGCTCCCTGCCCTCTGTGACTTTCTCCCCCAGTTCATCTTTCCATGCCGCATACCTGCTGAGTTCTGTGGTTCAGGTTGTGCAGATTGTTGTGTTAATCCTCAAATGAGTTTTCTAGGTGTGCAGGTTGGTTTAGTGTTGATCTGGCTGTATTTCAGGGACGAGAGATGCAAAAAAAACCTTCCATGCTATTCTGCCATCTTGGCCCCTTGAGAATATATCCTTTATTTCTGCTCCAATCTTTAGTATTTCCTTCTTTCTTCTGGCTTTGGGGTTTGTTTATTGTTCTTTTTCTATATACTTTATGTGTAATGTTAGGTTGTTTATTGGAGATTTTTCTTCTTGAGGTAGGCATGTATTGTTGTAACCTTTTGTCCTTAGGACTGCTTTTGCTGCATCCCAAAGATTTTAGACCATTTTGTTTTCAATTTCATTTGTCTCTAATTGTTTTTTACTTCTTCTTTGATTTCTTGGTTGATGCATTCATTGTTAGCCACATGTGTAGCATGTGGTTAATCCCTATTTATTTGCATTTTTCCAGATTTTTGTTGTTGTTGTTGATTTCTAGTTTCATAGCATAGTCAGAAAAGGTGCATGGTATGACTTCAGTCTTTCTGAATTTGTTGGGACTTGTTTTGTGGCCTAACATGTCTGGAGAATATTTTAAGTGCATTTGAAAAGAATGTGTTTTCTGCTTTTTAGGATGGAATATTCTGAATATATGTTAGATCTGTCTGGTCCAATGTGTTATTCAAAGCCACTTTGCCTTGTTTTTGTGTCTGGATGATCTATCCATTGATGTAGGTGGGGTGTTAAAGTCCCTCCTTTATGTTTATTTGTGGCTTTATGTATATGGATGCTTTCATGTTGGGTATATAAATATTTGCAATTATTTTATCTTCCTGTGGTCATATAGTGTCTCTTTTTGTTTCTTGTTACAGTCTTTGTTTTTTAAGTCTATGTTGTCTGATATAAATATTGCTTCTGTGGCTTTCCTTTCACTTCCACTTGCATGATAAATACTTTCCATCTTTTTTCACTTTTAGTCTGCATGTGTCTTTAGATGTGAAATGAGTCTCTGGTCTTGCTTTTTCATCCATTCCATCACCCTGTGTGTTTTGATTGGAGTGTTTAGTCCATTTACATTCAGAGTAATTATTGATAGATATGTACTGACTGCCATTTTTTTTTTTACTAGCTTTATGGTTGTTTTTGTAGTTCTCTTCTCTAATGGTTTGCTGCCTTTTTTTAGTTCTACTAGATTCCTTTCTATTTATTTTTTGCCTATCTGTTATTGGGTTTTGACTAATGGCTTTGACCATTAGGTTTATATATAACATCTTATGCATATAGCAGTCTATAATACATTTGAGCCCATTCTAAAAGCACTCAGTTTTTACTCTTCTCCGCACCCCCACCCCATTTTAGATACATGGTATCATACTTCACATTTTTCTTTTATTTTTTGAATCCCTTGACTGATTATTATACATATACTTACTTTTACTGCTTTTGTGCTTCCTACTTTTCTTACTCCTGTTTATGGTCTTTCCTTTCCACTCAAAGAGTCGACTTTAACATTTCTTATCAGGCTGGTTTAGTAGTGATGAATTCCTTTAGCTGTTGTTTTTCTGGGAAACTTTTTATTTCACTTTCTATTCTGAATGATAGCCTTGCTAGATAGAGTATTCTTGGTTGCTGGTTTTTTCTTTCAGCACCTTGAATATATCATGCCACTCCCCTCTGGCCCTGCATAGTTTCTGCTGAAAAAAATCAGCTGACAGCCTTATTTTGTTTTCCTTGTATGTGACTGATTTCTCTTGCTGCTTTTAAAATTCTCTCTTTATCACTACTTATGGACATTTTAATTTTTGTGTCTTGGTATGGTCCTACTTGGGTTGATTTTATTGGCGGCTCTCTGTGCCTCCTGGATCTGGATGTCTTTTTCTTCCCCATATTTAGGAAGTTTTCAGCTATTACTTCTTCAAATAAATTTTCTGCCTCCTTTTCTCTCCTTCCGGGGTCTGTATAACGTGAATGTTATTATGCTTGATGGGATGTCTCTGAGTTCCCTTACTCTATTTTCATTTTTAAAAAATTTTTATTTAAAATCCAGTGAGTAAACATACAGTGTAATATTAGTTTCAGGTGTACAATATAGTGATTAAACAGTTCCATACAACACCAGGTGCTCATCACAAGTATACTCCTTAGTCCCCAATCACCTATTTAACCCATCCACCCACCCACCTCCCTTCTGGTAACCATCAGTTTGTTCTCTGTACTTAAGAGTATGTTTCTTGGTTTGTCTCTCTTTTTTCCCTATGCTTGTTTGTTTTGTTCCTTAAATTCCACATATAAGTGAAATTATGTGGTATTTCTTATTCTCTGACTGACTTATTTTGCTTAGCATAATACTCTCTAGCTCCATCCACATAATTGCAAATGGCAAGATTTCATTCATTTTTATGGCTGAGTAATATTCTCTTGCATATATATACACCACATCTTTATCCATTTATCAGTCAGTACACATTTGGGCTCTTTGCTATTGTAGATAATGCTAGTTATAAACATCGAGGTATGTATATCCCTTTGATTTAGTGTTTTATATTCTTTGGGTAAAACCTAGTAGTGTAATTGCTGGATTGGAGGGTAGCTCCATTTTTAACTTTTGAGGAACTTTCATACTGTTTTCCAGAGTGGCTGCACCAGTTTGCATTCCCACTGACAGTGTAAGCGGTGTTCCCCTTTCTCCACATCCTTGCCAATATCTGTTGTTTCCTGTGTTGTCTATTTTCATTTTTTATTTGTTTTTCTATCTCCTTTTCAGCTTGATTGCTTTCTGTTACTCTGTCCTCCATGTCACTGATCCATTCTTCTGCTGCCTCTAGTATTTTATTCCATCTAGCATACTTTTAATTTCCGTTATTGAATTTTTCATCTCTGATTGGTATTTTTTTAATGTTTTCTATATCTTTGTTGTAGATCTCACTGTGGTCCTCCACTATTTTCTCAAGTACAGTGAGTATCCTTATGACCAATACTTTAAATTCTCTATCAGGTATTTTACTTATCACCATTTTGTTTAGCTCCCTTGCTATGATTTTGTCCTGTTCTTTCATTTGCAACATATTCCTCTGTCTTCTCATTTTGTCTAATTCACTGAGTCTGTTTCTATGGTTTAGGAAAGTCAGCAACATCTTTTGCTCTTAAAAGTAGTAGCTTTTTGGGGCGCCTGGGTGGCTTGGTCGGTTAAGCGTCTGACTTCAGCTCAGGTCTTGATCTCACGGTCCGTGAGTTCGAGCCCCACGTCGGGCTCTGTGCTGACAGCTCAGAGTCTGGAGCCTGTTTCAGCTTCTGTGTCTCCCTCTCTCTCTGCCCCTCCCCTGTTCATGCTCTGTCTCTCTCTCTCTCTCAAAAATAAATAAACCTTAAAAAAAATTAAAAAGTAGTAGCTTTTTAAAGAAGTCCTACAGTGTCCTGCACCGCAGTGTCCTCTGTTCACCAGTGTCTTCTATGTGTGTTTTATGCCCTTCTTTTGTGGCCGAGCCACCTTTGTCTTCAGTCCAGTCAACTGTAGTGGTTCTCTTAGCCTGTTGTGGGCAGGGTTTGATCCCTGTGTTGTTAGTGGGCCGCCTTGGGCTTGAATTGAGTTGGACCAGGTGTCTGCCAGAGCTGTGATAACTGAACTCCCTATATCACTCCCTGAGAAGCTTTCACTGATGGGCAGGGACCTGTAGTCAGACCTGACATCTGCCCCTGGCCCACTGCTGTGGCTGCAGTTGGATTGGTGTGTGTGGTTACTCTTTTCCCAGTACAGGAGTCATTTTGGAGTGATGGTGGATCCTCTGAGGGCTGCCATACTCTGCCAGGCTTGTGGCACTGCCTTGGATGGCCTCTTGTCAAGGTCATATTAGAAAGTTGTTATCTGCAGGAGAATGTGGTGTGTAGTGTGTGCTGCCAGCCAGCATTGTGCGGGTCTGCTGTGGCAGGGGACCTGCAGCTACCTGGGAAAACTCCTGCAGGGTCCAGGCTGGGATGCAGGGGGCAGGTCTGCAGAAGAGCAAGATGGGTGCATGCTGTTAGCAAGCTAGGGGAGTGGTAATGCTGCACTGGTTCCTGCATGTGTCTGTGTATCTAGACAGGGGCAGGGAGAGAAATGCTGCTCACCAGCTCTTTTGTTCTTGGAGAAGTCTCCTAAGGATCCCTGCCCTGCACAAGCTGAGATTAGTAAATAAGTCTTCCTGTGTACCCCAAGCATTTTTCAAACTGCTGCTTATATGCTGTATCTCAGTGAGGCTGTTTGTTGTGCTGTGTTTTTAAGGGTTGGGACTCAGTTTCCTCTTGCCCTCCCAGCTCTTCTAGAGCTGAATGCTGCTTTAAATTTTTTTTTTAATGTTTATTTATTTTTGAGAGAGAGGGACAGAATGTGAGCATTACAGGGGCAGATAGAGGGGGAGACACAGAATATGAAGCAGGCTCCAGGCTCTGAGCTGTCAGCACAGAGCCCAATGCGGGGTTCGAACTCACGAACCATGAGATCATGACCCAAGCTGAAGTCAGACACTTAACCAACTGAGCCACCCAGGGGCCCCATGAATGCTGATTTTTTAAGTTCCAGGGGCACCTGGCTGGCCCAGTCGGAAGAGCGTGCAACTCTTGATCTTGGGGTTGAGTTTGAGCCCCACACTGGGTACAGAGATTACTTAAAAATAAAACCTTAAAGTGATTGTAAGAACCTGTGAACTTAGGCCCCTCTGTTTTTCACAGCCAAATGTTATGGGAATTAGTCTTCCCGGCTTGGGACCTAAGTGCCTGATGTGGGATCTACTCCTCTCCCCTCTCCACACCTTTGGCATCCCCCTACCTCCCCTGGAGTTTCATGGGTTAATTTGGCTCCTGACCACATTTCTGCGCTTCATACCCTCTTCAGTGTGGCATTTTCTCTACAATTAACTGTGAAGAGTTTGTTCTTCTAGACTTCTGGTTATTTTCTGCTTTATTTACTCTGATGTGGGTGTTCTCTAGGTGTAACTTTGGGACAAGGTGAGCCTAGAATCCTACTCTGTTTTCTCTGGACATCCCTGAAACTTTTTTTCCCATAATGTTTATTCATTTTTGAGAGAGAGAGAGAGAGAGAGAGAGAGAGAGAGAGAGAGAGAGAGAGAATGAATGAATATGGAGGAGGAGTAGAGAGAGAGAGACACAGAACCTGAAGCAGGCTCCAGGCTCTGAGCTGTCAGCACAAAGCTGGACGTAGGACTTGAACTCATGAACTGCGAGATCATGGCCTGAGCTGAAATTGGATGCTTAACCAATGAGCCACCCAGGTGCCCCAGAAATGTCTTCTGTATTTTTATACCACAAAAGCTAAAATAAGAGTCTTGGTATAAGGAAACTATTCTTATGTAGTTGAGTACAGAAAGGTCCATGGAGTATGATAAAAGGCATTTGAAAGAAAGATCTCATTTCCAGTTTCCCTTTTGATGAAGTGAGGCCAGCGTTGCCTCACTGTTTCCTTTCACCAGGTCCCTTGGAATTAACAGAAATCAAAGAGAGTAGTTAGGGCTCAGACTTTCTAGCCAGCTAGTACTATAGTGAGTGACCATAACTAGCTGTTCTTTAACAATGTGTTGGGTTTTAAATTTATCAATTGGGAACTTCTTGATGAATTTGTTTTTTATACTAATAGAATTTTACTGAGGTGTAATTTATATGCAATAAAGAGTACAGATCTCAAGAATTGAGCTTAATTAATTTTGAAGAATGTGTAGCCACCACTTCAGTCAAGATACAGAACATTTCCGTTACCCTAGAAAATTCCTGCCAGTCAAATCCCTGCTCCCAGAGGCAGCCACTGTTTTTATCACCCACTCTTAACTTTGCCTGTTCTTGAACATCATTTAAATATAATCATTTGGTTTATACTATTTTGTATATGGCTTTTTAAGCTTAGTATTATTATGTTTTAGAGATTCATTTATGTTATTATTTGTGTCAGTTCTTTAAATTGCTGAACATTATTCAGTAGTATGACTGTACCAGAGTTTGTACATCCATACTCCTGGTAATGGGCCATGGATTGTTTTTTGGTTTCTGACTATTAAAAATAAAGCTGGTGTGGATATTCTTGGACAAGTCTTTTTGTGGACATAGGCCTTCATTTCTCTTGGATATACTTAGGATTCCTGGGTCATAGGTTAATTGAATGTTTAACATTAAAAACAGCAATAATGGTTATACCATTCAACACCCTCACCAGTAATATATGAGAGCTCCCAATTGCTCTGCTTCCTTACACTTGCTATTATCGGTTCTTTTTAAATTTTCTTATTAATTTTTTTAATGTTTAATTTTGAGAGAGAGAGAGAGAGTGTGTGAGCGGAGAAGGGGCAGAGAGAGAGGGAGGCACAGAAACAGAAGCAGGCTCCAGGCTCTGAGCTGTCAGCACAGAGCCTATCGCAGGGCTCGAACCCACGAATTGTGAGATTATGACCTGAGCCAAAGTTGGATGCTCAACCAACTGAGCCACCCAGTTGCCCCGATATTATCAGTTCTTTTGATTTTGGCCTTTCTGAGGTTGTGTGATGTCCCATTTCAATTTTCATTTGCATATCTGTGATAGGTAATGACATTAACACTTTTTCATATGCTTATTGGCTGTTTGAAAAAACGTTTTTATCAAGTTTCCAAATCTTTTGCCCTGTTTAAAAATTGTTCTAAGAAATCTTCACAAAGCTGTGAAGATACTCTCCAATTTTTCTTTCAGAATTTTTATAGTTTTAGCTTTCACAATTAGGCCTATGATCCATCTCAAATTAATTATTGAATACGATGTGAGGTAGGGGCTAAAGTTAAAGACTTATCCAGAACTAGTACAGACTCACTTCTATTGTATTTATTGGTCAGAGAAGTCATCAGGCAGTCCAGATTCAAGATGGGGAGAAACACTCCACCTATTTATGAAAGAATAACATGTGCATACAGAGAAAGAGGAATTAATGTGGGCCATTTTTGGAGATAAGCTACTATGTTAATCTGAAGTAAGATTGACTTTAGTATATCAACCTTGTATCCTGTGATCTTGCTCAATTTACTTATTATAGTAGCTTGTGGATTATTTTGGGTTTTCATATACATAGTCTTGTCACAGGTGAATAATGACAGCTGTACTTCCTCCTTTCCAGTTTTTATGCCTTATTTCTTTTTATTGCCTAATGCACTGGTAGAGACCTGTATAATGTTGAATAGAAGTAGTAAGATTGGATGTCCTGACCTTACTTGTAATTTTAGGGGAAAAATTTTCAATATTTGAATATTAAGTATGATGTTAATATTAGGTTTTTATTAGATACTGTTTATTGGATTGAGGAAATTTTTCTAGTTTGTGGATAGTTTTCTACAGGTGTTGAGTTTTATCAAATGCCTTTTCTGTATGTTATTGAGGTGATGGTATGCTTTTTCTACTTTATTTTGTTACTGTGGTGAATTATATTAACTCATGTGGGGAATAAGCTTAGGAATTCCCTGAGCCTGCACCTATGGGTTAACAAGGCATAAAGAATTACAAAGCCATAGGATGCTCACACCCAAGTTTGGGTAAACAAGATTAGGCAAATAAGGATGGAGAAGGGGGGCTAAGGCCCCCAGAATAGAGTAGGGGGTGCAAAGGCCCCCAGAATAGAGCGGGGGCAAAGGCCCCCAATACAAAGGTATATGAGGTAAGCAAGATTAGGTATCCAGGGCAAAAGCGCCCCCCAATTTAGTACTACAGCAGAAAGCTGCTTTCACAGGAAGGAAGGGCCAAATTAGGGAAACCGGTAAATAGGGCTATAGACTGCTGTGCTGCAGGTGAAGCTGCCCAGACTGGAGCTGATTTACAAAGAAAGGTGCCTTGTTAACCCTGAGGTTGCATGCTCTATCTTATCCCCTAGGCTAGCTAAGATAAACAGACACGGTGCCTCCTGTCTGCTGTTAACAACCATCTGCCCATCTGCCCAGTGCCAGGATTTTGTTTTGTATTAACCCAAACCTCTAAACCCTAATATCTTCAAGACCCTCTTTCCCTTACATCCATGAGTTAATGTTCACACATTTATTGTCTCTTTGTGCACGTCCATCACCATGTTTGTAAGCCTTGCTGATCCTAATAAAAATGGAGTGAGGACCCTTAATCAGGACTCTTGTCTTTTCCCAGACATTAGCCATCTCTCTCATTTGAATTCTGCATCTGCTTTCTTGCTGGCCAAGAAAGAACTTTAGACTTAGAGTCTATGACAGATTCATATTTGTTAAACTAACCATGCATGCTTGTGATAAATTCCACTGGTCATGATAAATTATCCTTTTACCATATCACTGAATTCACCTTGCTAATATTTTGTTTAGGATTTTTAATTTTTTAGTTCATGTTCATGAGGATTAATGGTAATTTTATTTTAATATTCTTGTCAAATTTTGGTGTCAGAGTTATATTGGCTTCAGTAAAATGAGTTGTGAGATGTGTATTTTTTCTCTATTCTCTGCAAGTTTGTATAAAATTGTTATCAGTTTTTCCTTAAATATTTGGTGAGATTTACCAGTAAAGTCATCAAGGCATGGTGTTTTCTTTGTGGGAAGATTTAAAATTTTTATTTTTTTATTTATTTTTGAGAGAGAGAGAGTGACAGAGTGCAAGAAGGGGAGGGACAGAGAGAAGGGGACACAGAATCTGAAGCAGGCTCCCGCCTCTTAGCTGTCAGCACAGAGCCCAATGCAGGGCTTGAACTCACAGACTATGAGATCATGACCTGAGCTCAAGTTGGATGCTTAACCAACTGAGCCACCCAGGTGCCCCTAAATTTTTTTTTAATGTTTATTTATTTTTGAAAGAGAGAGAGAGCGAGCAAGCAGAAGCAGGGGAGGGGCAGAGAAAGAGAGAGGGAGACACAGAATATGGAACAGGCTCCAGGCTCTGAGCTGTCAGCACAGAGTCCAACCCAGGGCTTGATCCCACAAACTGTGAGATCAAGTCCAGAGCCAAAGTAGGATGCTTACTGACTGAGCCACCCAGGCACC
The DNA here is from genome assembly GCF_018350215.1 of Panthera leo. Lineage (NCBI taxonomy): Eukaryota > Metazoa > Chordata > Mammalia > Carnivora > Felidae > Panthera > Panthera leo. Next base: position 28,938,580 of record NC_056684.1, on the reverse strand, counting down.
CCTAGATTTCTATTTCTTATGCCACTTTCAGAGATTTTTACTTTTTTTTAAAAGTTTTTTTTTTTTGTCTTTTGTTTCTAACATTTTTATTTATTTCTTTTGAGAGAGAGAGAGAGAGAGAAAGAGAGAGAGAGCACACATGCAAGCAAGGGGAGGGGCAGAGAGAAAGGGAGAGGGAGAATCCCAAGCAGGCTCTGGGCTCTCAGAGCAGAGTCCAACGTGGGCTCAATCTCATGAACTGTGAGGTCATGACCTATGCCAAAATTAAGAGTTGGAGGCTCAACCAACTGAGCTTCCCAGGCACTCCCGGAAAGTTTTATTTCACAAGAATTTTGTTTCATCTAAGTCATCAAATGTAATGGCATGAAATAATTCATAGCAGGCTTTTATTAAAATGTATGAATCATTGTAATGATGTTGCCTTTTTTATTGCTGATATTGGTAGTTTGTTTGTATGTTCTCTTTTTCCTCTTTATCTAGTCTGACCACCTATGTCTTTTATTTGAGGTATTTAGTCCATTTGTCCTTAATACTTAATGATAGAATGATAGGAGAGGGCATAAGTCTCCCATCTTGTTCTTTAATATCTGTTTCTCCCACCTGTGTTTTGTTTTATGATTCGTACTTTCTGACTTTCTGCCTTCTTTGGTTAAGCAAGTTTTTTTGTTGTTGTTTTAAATTTAAAAAATTTATTTATTTTGAGAGGGAGTACAAGTAGAGGAGGGGCAGAAAGAGAGAGAGAGAGAGAGAGAGAGAGAGAGAGAGAGAGAGAGAGAATCCCAAGCAGGCTCTGCACTGCCAGCACAGAATCTGACATGGGACTCGATCCCACAAACCATGAGACAGTGACCTCAGCCAAAACCAAGAGCTGGACGCTTAACCAAATGAGCCACCCAGCTGCCCCTGTTTAAGTAAGTCTTTTAAAAAATATTCGATTTTATCTCCTTTATTGGTGTTTTAGCTATACCTGTGTATAATTTTTTTTAGTTGTTCCAGTGACAACAATAAGCATTCTTACATTGTCACAATTTACCTTGAACTATTAATCATTTCAGATGTGTAACAATATTATGTTATATTTCCATTTCTTCTCTGCTGTTCTTTATGTTATTGCTGACATAAATTTCTACTTGTATTATAAATCTTACCATCCATTTTTATTATTTTTGCTAAAAATAAGTTTGTATTTGCCTATATATTTGCCACATAGTGTTCTTCATTCCTTCTTTTTTTTAATATATGAAATTTATTGTCAAATTGCGTTCCATACAATACCCAGTGCTCATCTCAAAATATGCCATCTTCAATACCCATCACCTACCCTCCCCTCCCTCCCACCGCCCATCAACCCTCAGTTTGTTCTCAGTTTTTAAGAGTCTCTTATGCTTTGGCTCTCTCCCACTCTAACCTTTTTTTTTCCCTTCCCCTCCCCCATGGGTTTCTGTTAAGTTTCTCAGGATCCACATAAGAGTGAAAACATATGGTTATCTGTCTTTCTCTGTATGGCTTATTTCACTTAGCATCACACTCTCCAGTTCCATCCTCGTTGCTACAAAGGGCCATATTTCATTCTTTCTCATTGCTACGTAGTACTCCATTGTGTATATAAACCACAATTTCTTTATGCATTCATCAGTTGATGGACATTTAGGCTCTTTCCACAACTTGGCTATTGTTGAGAGTGCTGCTATAAACATTGGGGTACAAGTGCCCCTATGCATCAGTACTCCTGTATCCCTTGGGTAAATTCCTAGTAGTGCTACTGCTGGGTCATAGGGTAGGTCTATTTTTAATTTTTTGAGAAAGCTCCACACTGTTTTCTAGAGCAGCTGCACCAGTTTGCATTCCCACCAACAATGCAAGAGAGTTCCCATCTCTCCACATCCTCGCCAGCATCTATAGTCTCCTGATTTGTTCATTTTGGCCACTCTGACTGGTATGAGGTGATATCTGAGTGTGGTTTTGATTTGTATTTCCCTGATGAAGAGCGGCATTGAGCATCTTTTCATGTGCCTGTTGGCCATCCGGATGTCTTCTTTAGAGAAGTGTCTATTCATGTTTTCTGCCCGTTTCTTCACTGGGTTATTTGTTTTTTGGGTGTGGAGTTTGGTGAGCTCTTTATAGATTTTGGATACTAGCCCTTTGTCTGATGTGTCATTTGCAAATATCTTTTCCCATTCCGTTGGTTGCCTTTTAGTTTTGTTGATTGTTTCCTTTGCTGTGCAGAAGCTTTTTATCTTCTTGAGGTCCCAATAGTTCATTTTTGCTTTTAATTCCCTTGCCTTTGGGGATGTGTCAAGTAAGAAATTTCTGTGGCTGAGGTCAGAGAGGTCTTTTCCTGCTTTCTCCTCTAGGGTTTTGATGGTTTCCTGTCTCACATTCAGGTCCTTTATCCATTTTGAGTTTGTTTTTGTGAATGGTGTAAGAAAGTGGTCTAGTTTCATCCTTCTGCATGTTGCTGTCCAGTTCTCCCATCACCATTTGTTAAAGAGACTGTCTTTTTTCCATAGGATATTCTTTCCTGCTTTGTCAAAGATGAGTTGGCCATACTTTTGTGGGTCTAGTTCTGGGGTGTCTATTCTATTCCATTGGTCTATGTCTGATTTTGTGCCAATACCATGCTGTCTTGATGATTACAGGTTTGTAGTAGAGGCTAAAGTCTGGGATTGTGATGCCACCTGCTTTGGTCTTCTTCTTCAAAATTACTTTGGTTATTCGGGGCCTTTCGTGGTTCCATATGAATTTTAGGATTGCTTGTTCTAGCTTTGAGAAGAATGCTGGTGTAATTTTGATTGGGATTGCATTGAATGTGTAGATAGCTTTGGGTAGTATTGACATTTTAACAATATTTATTCTTCCAACTCGTGAGCATGGAATGTTTTTCCATTTCTTTATATCTTCTTCAATTTCCTTCATAAACTTTCTATAGTTTTCAGCATACAGATCTTTTACATCTTTGGTTAGGTTTATCCCTAGGTATTTTATGCTTCTTGGTGCAATTGTGAATGGGATCAGTTTCTTTAGTTGTCTTTCTGTTGCTTCATTATTAGTGTATAAGAATGCAGGTGATTTCTATACATTGATTTTTTGTCCTGCAACTTTGCTGAATTCATGTATCAGTTCTAGCAGACTTTTGGTGGAGTCTATCGGATTTTCCTTGTATAATAGCATGTCATCTGCAAAAAGTGAAAGCTTGACTTCATCTTTGCCAGTTTGGATGCCTTTGATTTCCTTTTGTTGTCTGATTGCTGATGCTAGCACTTCCAACACTATGTTAAACAACAACGGTGAGAGTGGACATCCCTGTCGTGTTTCTGATCTCAGGGAAAAAGCTCTCAGTTTTTCCTCATTGAGGATGATATTAGCTGTGGACTTTTCATAAATAGCTCTTATGATGTTTAAGTATGTTTCTTCTATCCCAACTTTCTCGAGGGTTTTTATTAAGAAACGATGCTGAATTTTGTCAAATGCTTTTTCTGCATCGATTGACAGGATCATATGGTTCTTATCTTTTCTTTTATTAATGTGATGTATCACGTTGGTTGATTTGCGAATGTTGAACCAGCCCTGCATCCCAGGAATGAATCCCACTTGATCATGGTGAATAATTCTTTTTATAAGCTGTTGAATTCGATTTGCTAGTATCTTATTGAGAATTTATGCATCCATATTCATCAGGGATATTGGCCTGTAGTTCTCTTTTTCTACTGGGTCTCTGTCTGGTTTAGGAATCAAAGTAATGCTGGCTTCATAGAATGAGTCTGGAAGTTTTCCTCCCCTTTCTATTTTTTGGAATAGCTTGAGAAGGATAGGTATTACCTCTGCTTTAAAATCTGGTAGAATTCCCCAGGGAAGCCATCTGGTCCTGGACTCTTATTTGTTGGGACATTTTTGATAACTGATTCAATCTCTTCGCTGGTTATGGGTCTGTTCAAGCTTTCTATTTCCTCCTGTTTGAGTTTTGGGAGTGTGTGGGTGTTTAGGAATTTGTCCATTTCTTCCAGGTTGTCCAGTTTGTTGGCGGCATATAATTTTTCATAGTATTCCCTGATAATTGCTTGTATCTCTGAGGGATTGGTTGTAATAATTCCATTTGCATTCATGATTTTATCTATTTGGGTCATCTCCCTTTTCTTTTTGAGGAGCCTGGCTAGAGGTTTATCAATTTTGTTTATTTTTTCAAAAAACCAACTCTTGGTTTCATTGGTCTGCTCTACAGTTTTTTTAGATTCTATATTGTTTATTTCTGCTCTGATCTTTATTATTTCTCTTCTTCTGCTGGGTTTGGGGTGTCTTTGCTGTTCTGCTTCTATTTCCTTTAGGTGTACTGTTAGATTATATATTTGGGATTTTTCTTGTTTCTTGAGATAGGCCTGAATTGCAATGTATTTTCCTCTCAGGACTGCCTTCGCTGCATCCCAGTGTTTGGATTGTTGTATTTTCATTTTCGTTTGTTTCCATATGTTTTTTAATTTCTTCTCTAATTGCCTGGTTGACCCATTCATTCTTTAGTAGGGTGTTCTTTAACCTCCATACTTTTGGAGGTTTTCCAGACTTTTTCCTGTGGTTGATTTCAAGCTTCATAGCATTGTGGTCTGAAAGTATGCATGGTATGATCTCAATTCTTGTATACTTATGAAGGGCTGTTTTGTGACCCAGTATATGATCTATCTTGGAGAATGTTCCATGTGCACTCGAGAAGAAAGTAGATTCTGTTGCTTTGGGATTCAGAGTTCTAAATATATCTGTCAAGTCCATCTGATCCAATATATCATTCAGGGCCCTTGTTTCTTTATTTACCATGTATCTAGATGATCTATCCATTGTTTTAAGTGGGGTATTAAAGTCCCCTGCAATTACCACATTCTCGTCAATAAGGTTGCTTATGTTTGTGATTAATTGTTTTATATATTTGGGGGCTCCCGTATTCGGTGCATAGACATTTATAATTGTTAGTTCTTCTTGATGGATAGACCCTGTAATTGTATAATGCTCTTCTTCATCTCTTGTTACAGCCTTTAATTTAAAGTCTAGTTTGTCTGATATAAGTATGGCTACTCCAGCTTTCTTCTGACTTCCAGTAGCATGATAAATAGTTCTCCATCCCCTCACTTTCAATCTGAAAGTGTCCTCAGGTCTAAAATGAGTCTCTTGTAGAGAGCAAATAGATGGGTCTTGTTTTTTTATCCATTCTGATACCCTATGTCTTTCGGTTGGTGCATTTAGTCCATTTATATTCAGTGTTATAGAAAGATATGGGTTTAGAGTCATTGTGATGTCTGTAGGTTTCGTGCTTGTATTGATGTCTCTGGTACTATGTCTCACAGGATCCCCCTTAGGACTTCTTGTAGGGCTGGTTTAGTGGTGATGAATTCCTTCAGTTTTTGTTTTTTTGGGAAGAACTTTATCTCTCCTTCTATTCTAAATGACAGACTTGCTGGATAAAGGATTCTCGGCTGCATATTTTTTCTGTTTAGCACACTGAAGATATCGTTCCAAGCCTTTCTGACCTGCCAAGTTTCAAAAGAGAGATCAGTCACGAGTCTTATAGGTCTCCCTTTATATGTGAGGGCACGTTTATCCCTTGCTGCTTTCAGAATTTTCTCTTTATCCTTGTATTTTGCCAGTTTCACTATGATATGTCATGCAGAAGATCAATTCAAGTTACGTCTGAAGGGAGTTCTCTGTGCCTCTTGGATTTCAATTCCTTTTTCCTTCCCCACTTCAGTGAAGTTCTCAGCTATTATTTCTTCAAGTACACCTTCAGCACCTTTCCCTCTCTCCTTCTCCTCTGGAATACCAATTATACGTAGGTTATTTCTCTTTAGTGTATCACTTAGTTCTCCAATTTTCCCCTCATACTCCTGGATTTTTTTATCTCTCTTTTTCTCAGCTTCTTGTTTTTCCATAATTTTATCTTCTAGTTCACCTATTCTCTCCTCTGCCTCTTCAATCCGAGCCGTAGTTGTCTCCATTTTATCTTGCAACTCGTTGATAGCATTTGTTAGCTCCTCCTGGCTGTTCCTTAGTCCCTTGATCTCTGTAGCAATAGATTCTCTGCTGTCCTTTATACTGTTTTCAAGCCCAGCGATTAATTTTATGACTATTATTCTAAACTCACTTTCTGTTATATTTAAATAATTTTTGATCAGTTCGTTAGCTGTTGTTATTTCCTGGAGGCTTTTTTGAGGGGAATTCTTCCGTTTTGTCATTTTGATAGTCCCTAGAGTGGTGCAGAACTGCAGGGCACTTCCCCTGTGCTGTCTTCAATAAGTTGCGTTGGTGGGCGGGGCTGCAGTCTGACCTGATGTCTGCCCCCAGCCCACTGCTGGGGCCACAGTCAGACTGGTGTGTATCTTCTCTTCCCTTCTCCTAGGGGCGGGATTCACTGTGGGGTGGTGTGGCCCATCTGGGCTACTTGCACATTGCCAGGCTTGTGGTGCTGGGGATCTGGCATATTAGGTGGGGTGGATCGGCAAGGTGCACAGGGGTGGGAGGGGAAGGCTCAGCTCGCTTTTCCTTTGGTGATCTGCTTTGGGAGGGGCCCTGTGGCACCGGTCGTGAGTCAGACCCGCCACTGGAGGGATGGATCCACAGAAGCACAGCCTTGGGTGTTTGCTCGGTGCAAGCAAGTTCCCTGGCAGGAACTGGTTCCCTTTGGGATTTTGGCTGGGGGATGGGTGAGGGTGATGGCACTGGCAAGCACCTTTGTTCCCCACCACGCTGCGCTCTGTCGTCCGGGGCTCAACAACTCTTCCTCCCGTTGTCCTCCAGCCCTCCCGCTCTCCGAGCAGAGCTATTAACTTATAACTTTCCAGATGTTAAGTCCCGCTTGCTGTCAGAACACACTCCGTCCAGCCCCTCCACTTTTGCAAGCCAGACTCGGGGGCTCTGCTTTGCCGGCAGGCTGCCCCTCCGCCCCGGCTCCCTCCTGCCAGTCCGTGTAGCGCGCACCGCCTCTCCGCCCTTCCTACCCTCTTCCGTGGGCCTCTCATCTATGCTTGGCTCTGGAGAGTCCATTCTGCTAGTCTCTTGGTGGTTTTCTGGGTTATTAAGGCAGTTGTGGGTGGAATCTAAGTCATCCACAGGACACGGTGAGCCCAGCGTCCTCCTACGCCGCCATCTTCCACTCCTTAAAATCTCTTCATTCCTTTTTGTGGAATCAGGCTCCAGTCTGGGATCATTTAACTTTAGACTGAAGAAATTTCTTTGGGACTTTTTGTAGTGTTGGTCCATTAGTCACAGATTCTCTATAAACCTTTTTTTTTTTTAGTTTATTTATTTTGAGAGAGGGAGAGACAGAGAGAGAGTGTGCATGTGCACAGGTGGGGGAGAGACAGAAAGAGAGGGAGAGGCAGAGAATCCAAGTAGGCTCCATGCTGTCAGTGCAGAGCCTGATTCAGGGCTCAATCTCACTAACCACAAGATCATGACCTGATCCAAAATCAAGATTCAGATGTTTAACTGACTGAGCCAACCAGGCATCCCTCAACTTTTGTTTTAAAATATCTATTTTGTATCATTTCTTTGTGTCATTGTCAAGAATATTTTTGTTAGGAAATGAATTCTAGGAATTTCTGTCTTTCTTTCAACACTTGAAACATCATTTTGTTATCTTCTGACTTTTGCGATGAAAAATTAACCATTTTTTCATGTGTCTGTTGACCATCCATAAGTCTTCTTTGGAAAAATGTCTGTTCAGATCTTCTGCATATCTTTTAATTTGATTGGTGGTTTTTTTTTTTTTTTTGGTGTTGAATTGTATGAGTTCTTTATATATTATGGATATTAACCCCTAATCAGGTATATCATTTGCAAAAATCTCCCATTGAAGTTGCCTTTTCATTTAGTTGATGGTTTCCATTACTCTGCAAAAAAAATTTTAATTTTATGTAGTTTACTGTTGCTATTGTTTTCCTTCCTGAGGAGGGTGATCTAGAAAAATATTGCTAAGGCTGACATCCAAGAGATTACTGGCAATGTTTTCTTTTAGAAGTTTTATGGTTTCAGGTCTAACATTTAGATCTTTAATTCATTTGAGTTTCTTTTTGTATATGATATAAGAAAATGGTTTGGTTTCATTCTTTTGCATGTAGTTGTCCAGTTTTCTCAACACCATTTATTGAAGAGACCATCTTTTCCCCATTGTATATTCTTGCCTCCTTTGTTGTAGATTAATTGACCATATAAACACGGGTTTATTTCTGGGCTCTCTATTTTGTTCCGTTGATCTATGTGTCTTTTTGTGCTGGTACAATACTGTTTTGATTACTATACCTTTGTAATATAGTTTGAAATCTGGGATCGTGATATTTCAGGGTTTTTTTTCTCTCTCAAGATTGCTTTGGCTATTCAGGGACTTCTGTGGTTCTATACAAATGATAGGATTATTTTTCCTAGTTCTGTGAAAAATATTATTGGTATTTTGCTAGGGATTACATTGAATCTGTAGATTGCTTTAGGTAACATGGACGTTTTAACTTCCAATCTTTCCTTTTATTTGTGTCATCTTTAATTTCTTTTATTAATGTCTTACTATTTTGTGAGTACAGGCCTTTCACCTCATTGGTTAAATTTATTCTTTCTCCTAACTCATTATTAGTGTATAGAAATGCAATACACTTCTGTATATTAATTTTGCGTCCTACTGCTTTATTGAATTTTCAGTTCTAACAGTTTTTTGGTGAAGTATGTAGGGTTTTCTACACATAGTATCATAGAGTATCATGTCATCAGCAAACAGTGACAGTTTTCCTTTTTTTACAATAATTTGAATGCCTTTTATTTTTTTCTTATCTGATAGCTTTGGCTGGGAATTCTAATACTGTGTTGAAAAAAAGTAGTGAGAGTGTACATCCTTGTCCTGTTTTTAATCTTAGAAGAGATTTTCGTTTTTTATCTTTGATTGTGTTTACTGTGAGTTTGTAATATGTAGCTCATATATGGCCATTGAAGTTTCTTCCCTCTAAACCCACTTTGTTGAGAGTTTTTATCATGAAAGGATCTTAAATTTTGTCAGATGCTCTTTCTGCATCTATTCAGATGATTGCAGGATTATAATCTTTCATTTTGATAATGTATATTATATTGATTGATTTGTAGATATTAAACCATCCTTGCATCCTCAAAATAAATGCCACTGGATTGTGGTGAATGATCTTTTTAGTGTATTGCTGACTTTGTTTTGGAGATATTGCATTGAGAATTTTTCATCTACCTTTATCAGGGATATTGGTCTGTAATTTATTATTGGAGGTGTCTTTGTCTGGTTTTGGTATCAGGGTATTGCTGCCCTTGTAGAATGAATTTGGAAGCGTTCTTTACTCTTCTGTTTTTTGGAGTAGTTTGGAAGGGTAGGTGATGATAACTCTTCTTGGGGCACCTGGGTGTCTCAGTTGGTTAAGTGTCCAACTTCAGCTCAGGTCATGATCTCACGGTTTGTGAGTTCGAGCCCTCCATCAGGCTCTATGCTGACAGCTCAGAGCCTGGAGCCTGCTTTGGATTCTGTGTCTCCCTCTCTCTCTGTCCCTCCTCAACTTGTGCTCTATCTCTCTCCCTCTCTCAAAAATAAATAAAATGTAGGGGCGCCTGGGTGGCTCAGTCAGTGAAGTGTCCAACTTTGGCTCAGGTAATGATCTCACGGTTCATGAGTTCAAACCCCACATTGGGCTCTGTGCTGACAGCTCAGAGTCTGGAGGCTGCTTCACATTCTGTGTCTCCCTGTCTCTCTACCCCTTCCCTGCTCATACTCTGTCTCTCTCTCTCTCAAAAATAAACATTAAAAAAGTTAAAAAAAAAAAAAAAGAAAAAAGTAATTAAAAAAGGGGGGAGAGCCTGGTTGCTCAGTTGGTTGGGCGTCAGACTTCAGCTCAGGTCATGATCTCACTGTTAATAAATTCAAGCTCCGCGTCGGGGTCTGTGCTGACAGCTCAGAGCCTGGAGCCTGCTTTGGATTCTGTGTCTCCCCCTCTGTCTGCCCTTCCCCAACTCATGCTTTGTCTGTCACTCTCTCAAAAATAAATACACATTAAATTTTTTTAAAAATAAAAAACAAAATAAAATGTAAAAAAATAAAAATAAACTCTTCTTTATTGTTTTATTTAAATTAAATGAAATTTAACTTAAATTTTATTTTTTTATTAAAAAAATTTTTTTTAACATTCATTTTTGAAAGGCAGAGAGACAGAGCACAAATGGGGGAGGGGCAGAGAGAGAGAGGGAGACACAGAAACAGAAGCAGGCTCCAGTCTCTGAGCTATCAGCACAGAGCCTGATGCGGGGCTCGAACTCATGGACCGTGAGATCATGAGCCAAAGTCGGCCATTTAACTGACTGAGCCACCCAGGCGCCCCACTTAAATTTTATTTTAACTTAAGTTTTATTTTAATCCAAGTTGGTTAACATATAGTGTAATAATGATTTTAGGAATATAATTTAGTGATCCATCACTTACATATAACACGCAATGCTCATCCCAACATCTGCCCTAATTCCCATCACCCATTTAACCCATCCCCCCACCCAACACCCCACAGCCACCCTTAGTTTGTTCTCTGTATTTAAGAGTCTCTTATGGTTTGCCTCCCTCTCTGTTTTTATCTTATTTTTGCTGCCCTTCCCCTATTCTCATCTGTTTTGTTTCTTAAGTTCCACATATGAGTGAAAACATATATTTGTCTTTCTCTGACTGAATTATTTAGCTTAACATAATACCCTCTTGTTCCATCCATGTTGTTGCAAATGGTAAGATTTCATTTTTTTGATCTCTAAGTAATATTCCATTGTACATATATATACCACATCTTCTTTATCCATATGCAGTTGATGGACATTTGGGCTCTTTCCATACTGTGGCTCTTGTTGATAGTGCTGCTATAAACATTGGGGTGCATGTGCCCCTTCAAATCAGCATTTTTGTATCCTTTGGATAAATACCTAGTACTGCAATTACTGGGTTGTAGGGTAGTTCTGTTTTTAATTTTTTGAGGAACCTCTATACTGTTTTCCAGAGTGGCCACACCAGTTTGCATTCTCACCAGCAGTGCAGAAGGGTTCCTGTTTCCCCACATCCTCACCAACATCTGTTTCATGAGTTGTTAATTTTAGCCATTCAGACAGGTGTGAGGTGGTATCTCATTGTGGTTTTGATTTGTATTTCTCTCATGATAAGTGATGTTTCAGGTATCTATTAGCCATCTGGATGTCTTCTTTGGAAAAGTGTCTGTTCATGTCTTTTGCCCATTTCTTCACTAGATTTTTTTTTTCAATGTCAAGTTCGATAAGTTCTTTATAGGTTTGGATACTAACCGTTTATCTGATATATTATTTGCAAATATGTTCTCCCATTCCATCGGTTGCCTTTTAGTTTTACTGATTCTTTCCTTTGCTGTGCAAGAAGCTTTTTCTCTCCCTTTTTTTTAATTTAATTTTTTTTAATCTACATGCAAATTAGCATATAGTGCAACAATGATTTCAGGAGTAGATTCCTTAGAACTCTTTACCCATATAGCCCATCCCCTCTCCCACACCCCCTCCAGTAACCCTCTGGTTGTTCTCCATATTTATGAGTCTTTTATTTTTTTTCCCCTCCCTATTTTTATATTATTTTTGTTTCATCTGTTTTGTCTGTTAAAGTCCTCATATGAGTGAAGTCATATGATATTTGTCTTTCTCTGACTGACTAATTTCACTTAACATAATACCCTCTAGTTCCATTCACATAGTTGGAAAAGAAGCTTTTTATCTTGATGAGGTCCCAATAGTACATTTTTGCTTCTTTTTCTCTTGCCTCTGGAGATATATCAAATAAGAAGTTGCTGTGGCCGAGGTCAAAGAGGTCATTGCCTCTAGCATTTTGATGGCTTACTATCTTATGTTTAGGTCTTCATCCATTTTAAATTTATTTTTTTGTATGGTGTAAGAAAGTGGTCCAAGTTCATTCTGCTTCATGTCGCTGTCCAGTTTTCCCAACACCATTTGCTGAAGAAACTCTTTTTCCCTTGGGTCCTCTTTTCTGCTTTGTTAAAGATTAGTTGGCCATGCATTTGTGGGTCCATTTCTAGGTTCTCTATTCTGTTGATCTATTGATCATTGATCGATTTGTCTGTTTTTGTGCCAGTACCATACTGTCTTGATGATTCCAGCTTTGAAATGCAGCTTGAAGTTGAGAATTGTGATGCCTCCAGCTTTGGTTTTCTTTTTCCGCGTTACTTTGGCTATTTGGGGGTCTTTTCTGATTCCATACAGGTTTTAGAATTATTTGTTCTATTCTGTGAAGAATGCTGGTGTTATTTTAACAGGGATTGCATTGAATATATATAGATTGCTTTGCATAGTACTGACATTTTAACAATATTTGTTCTTCTAATCCATGAGTATGGAATGTTTTTCAATTTTTTTGTCTTCAATTTATTTCTAAGCTTTCTGTAGTTTTCAGTGTATAGATTTTTCACCTCTTTGGTTAGATTTATTCCTAGGTATCTTATGGTTTTTGGTGCAATTGTAAATGACATTGATTCCTTGATTTCTCTTTCTGCTGCTTCATTATTGGTGTATAGAAATGCAACCAATTTCTGTACATTGATTTTATATCCTATGACTTTGCTGAATTCATGTATCAGTTCTAGCAGTTTTTTGATAGAGTCTTTTGGGTTTTCCACATAGAGTATTATGTCATCTGCAAAGAGTGAAAGTTTGACTTCCTCCTTCCTGATTTGGATGCCTTTATTTCTTTGTGTTGTCTAATTACTGAGGCTAGGACTTCCAACACTATGTTGAACCACAGTGGTGAGAGTGGACATCCTTGTCATGTTCTTGACCTCAGGAGGAAAGCTCTCAGTTTTTCCCCATTGAGGATGATATTAGCTGTGGGTCTTTCATATATAGCCTTTATGATCTTGACATATGTTCCTTATATCTCTACTTTCTTGAGGGTTTTTATCAAGAAAGTTTGCTGTATTTTGTGAAATGCTTCTTCTGCATCTGTTGAGAGGATCATGTGGTTCTCATCCTTTCTTTTATTAATGTGATGTATCACATTGTTTGATTTATGGATATTGAACCAGGCTTGCAGCTCAGGAATAAGTCCCACTTGATCATGGTGAATAATTCTTTTAACATACTGTTGGATCCTGTTGGCTAGTGTCTTGTTAAGAATTTTTACATCCATGTTCATCCATGTTCAAAAGGGAAATCATCTCCTTTTTAGTGGTGTCTTTGTCTGGTTTTGGAATCAAGGTAATGCTGGCCTCATAGAATGAGTTTAGAAGTTTTCCTTCCATTTTTATTGTTTGAAACAGCTTCAAAAGAATAGGTGTTAACTCTTCTTTAAATGTTTCATAGAATTCCCTCCTAAAGTCCCTGGACTCTTGATGGTTGGGAGATTTTTGATTACTGATTCAATTTCTTTCAGGCTATGGGTCTGTTCAAACTTTCTATTTCTTCCTGTTTCAGTTTTGGCAGCTTATAGATCTCTAGGAATTTGTCCATTTCTTCCAGATTGCCCAGTTTGTTGGCATATAATTGCTCATACTATTCTGTTATTATTGCTTGTATTTCTGTTTTGTTATGTTCTCTCCTCTTTCATTTGTGAGTTTATTTATTTGTATCCTTTCCTTTTTCTTTTTGACTAATCTGGCTGGGGGGTGGGGGGTATCAGTTTTGTTAATTCTTTCAAAGAACCAGCTCCTGGTTTCATTGATCTGTTCTGTTTTTTTTTCTTTTGATTTCAATATCATTGCTTTCTGCTCTAATCTTTATTATGTCCCTTCTTCTGCTGGTTTTGGGCTTTATCTGCTGGGTTTTTCCCCCCCAGCTCTTTTAGGTGTAAGGTTAGGGTTAGGTTGTGTATTTGACACCTTCCCTCTTTAGGGAGGCCTGAATTGCTATGTACTTCCCTCTTTTGACCTCCTTTGCTGCATCCCAAATGTTTTGGACTGTGGTGTTTTCATTTTCATTGGCTTTTATGTACTTTTTAATTTCCTCCTTAATTTCTTGGTTAACCCATTCATTCTTTAGTAGGATGTTTTAGTTCCAAGTATTCATATCTTCCCAAATTTTTTCTTGTGGTTGATTTAGATTTTCATAACTTGGTGGTCTGAAAGTATGCATGGTATGATCTTGATCTTTTTGCACTTGTTGAGGGCTGATTTGTGACCCAATATTCAACCTATTCTGGAGAATGTTCCATGTGCACTGGAGAAGAATGTGTATTCTGCTGCCTTAGGAAGAAATGTTCTGAATATACCTATTAGGTCCATCTAGTCCAGTGTGTCATTCAAAGCCATTGTTTCCTTGTTGGTTTTTTTGCTTAGATGATCTGTCCATTGTTGTAAGTGGGGTGATGAAGTCCCCTACTATTATGACATTACTATCAATGAGTTTGTTTATGTTTGTGATTAATTGATTTATGTATTTGGGTGCTCTCACATTTGGAGTATAAATGTTTACAATTATTAGATCTTCTTGGTGGCTAGACCCCTTAATTATGATAGAATGCTGTTTTTCATCTCTTGTTACAGTTTTTATTTTAAAATCTAGTTTGTCTGACATATGTATGGCTACTCTAGCTTTCTTTTGATGACCATTTACATGATAGATGGTTCTCCATCCTCTAACTTACAACCTGCAGGTGTCTTTAGGTCTAAAATGAGTTACTTGTAAGCAGCATATAGATGGGTCTTGTTCTGTTATCCGTTCTGATATCCTATATCTTTTGATTGGAGCATTTAGTCCATTTACATTAGAGTGAGTACTGAAAGGTATGTATTTAGTGCCATTGTGTTGCCTATAGAGTTGGTGTTTCTGGTGATGTTCTGTGGTCCTTCCTAGTCTTTGTTGTTTTTGTTCTTTTTTGTTTTGCTTTGTCTTTTCTTCACTCAAAGAGTCCCTTTTAAAATTCTTGCAGGGCTGGTTCACTGGTCACAAACTCCTTTAGTTATTGTTTGGGAAACTCTTTCCTTCTTTTTTGAATGAGCGCCTTGCTGGATAAAGAATTCTTGGCTGAAATTATGGAAAGAGCCTAAATGTCCATCAACTGATGAATGGGTAAAGAAATTGTGGTTTATATACACAATGGAGTACTACGTGGCAATGAGAAAGAATGAAATATGGCCCTTTTTAGCAACATGGATGGAACTAGAGAGTGTGATGCTAAGTGAAATAAGCCATACAGAGAAAGACAGATACCATATGGTTTCACTCTTATGTGGATCCTGAGAAACTTAACAGAAACCCATGGGGGAGGGGAAGGAAAAAAAAAGAGGTTAGAGTGGAAGAGAGCCAAAGCATAAGAGACTCTTAAAAACTGAGAACAAACTGAGGGTTGATGGGGGGTGGGAGGGAGGGGAGGGTGGGTGATGGGTACCTTTTGGGATGAGCACTGGGTGTTGTATGGAAACCAATTTGACAATAAACTTCATATATTGAAAAAAAAAAGAATTCTTGGCTGCGTATTTTTCTGATTCAGCATGTTGAATATATCTTGCCAGTCCTTTCTGGCCTGCCTAGTTTCTATGGATAGGTCTGCTGATATGTGTTCCCTTATAGTTTAAGGACTTTTTTCTCTTACTGCTTTCACAATTCATTCATTGTCTATGTATTTTGTGAATTTGACTGTGATACGCCTTGGTGATGGTCGGTTTTTGTTGAATCTAATGGGAGTTCTCTGTGCCTCTTGGGTTTTGATGTCCATGTCCTTTCCCAGATTAGGAAACTTTTTTGCTATCATTTGCTGACATTGACCTTCTGCCGTTTTCTCTCTCTTCATCTTCTGGGACTCTTATGGTTTGGATGTTATTCCTTTTAAATAAGTCACTGAGTTCTCTGAGTCTTGTTCATGATCTTTTGCATTTGTTTCCCTCTTTCCTCCTTTATTATTCTCTATAACTTTATTGTCTGTATTGCTGATTTGCTGCTCTACTTGGTCCATCCTTGCCCTTGTGGCATCTATTTGAGATTGCATCTCAGTTTTAATATTTTCAATTTTGGCCCAACTAGATTTTGTATCTTTTATCTGAGCAGAAAGAGACTCTCTGGTGTCATTTATTCCTTTTTCAACCCCAGGTAGTATTATTTTCATGGTTCTAACTTCTAGTTCAGACATCTTCTGTGTTAAGTCCTTGACTGTCATTTTTTCCTCTTTCATCTGGGGTGAATTTTTCATTTTGTCATTTTGGAGGAAGAAACAATAAAATTAAAAATTAAAATAAAAAAATTAAAAACAAAATAAAAAATCAAATAGGCACCTTGATCCTAGGTGTGTTTCAGTGTTCTTGTTGAAAGAAGCTTGATAGACCAGAGAAAAAAGGGAAAGGAAGAAAAAGGTAAGAAAATTAAAAAAATTTAAAAATTATATAATAAAATAGAATAAAGGAAAGGAAAGGAAATAGAATAAAAAAAATTTTTTAAAGGAAAAAAGGGGCGCCTGGGTGGCTCAGTCAGTTGAGCAACCGACTTCAGCTCAGGCCATGATCTCACATTTTGTGAGTTCAAGCCCCGCATCTGGCTCTATGCTGACAGCTCAGAGACTGGAGCCTGCTTCGGATTCTGTGTCTCCCTCTCTTTCTGCCCCTCCCCCACTCATGCTCTGTCTCTCTCTGTCTCAGAAATAAATAAATACTAAAAATTTTTTTTAAAAAGGAAAAAAAAATTTTTTTCTCTCTTTATCCTAAGAAAGAGAAAGAATGAAAAAAATTTTTAAGCAAAAAATAGAAACAAAGAAAAACAACAAATCAGTGAATCAGCAAACAGAATGAAACCCGAATGAAGTTATATCCAGATTCCCTAGAACTGAAACTACAGTATGACTCTATAGTCCATACACTAAGTAGGTGGAATGACTTGGGCTTGTCTTCTGGGGGATGTGCTTGGAGGGTGCAGTTGGGTGGAGCTTTGTGTAACAGCTCCATTCTCCACTAGGTGGTGTTGCTTAGCTTTTGGGGGTGGGAGTGTGTGTGCCCAGATGTGTGTGTGTGGGAGAGGTGGAAGTGGCTTTGCTCATCTCCCTTGTCCCTGGCACAGGAGCTTTGGACTCTCACCAACCCAGGATCAAGCACCCCTCCTCTGTCTCAGGTCTTTGTCTACTCCCTGCCTCTACCTGTCCATGTCCAAGCTGTCCATCTGCCAGATGGCAATTCCCTCCAGAGTTTTATCTGAGATGTGATTACCCCACACTTCAGAGAACCCTATGGCTTGGACCCACGCCATCTGTCTGGGGATGTTTCACTGAGCAATGGCTGGGTGCTGGCTTGCCCCAGAAAACGTTCATGTGAGTGTGCAGTGGCAGGGGATCAGACATTATGGCAAGTCACAACACACAGCTGACACCAGGTTTTACCACACTATGGCATCTTTGTTCCAATACCAGCAAATATGGCTACTCTCTGGGGTCCGCTGGGACCTTTGCCTGTGGGGAAGCCATATGGTGTCTACCAAATGCACTCCATTCAGGGGAATTGCTTCTCCCCATGTGGCACAGGGACCCCTCAGATTGTGCTGCCTGCTCTTGGGGATCCACCCAGCTTCCTCACCATAGCACCGCCAGGCACTGAGCCCCGAAACTTCAGACTCTCCACTCCACTGTTTATAGAATCCTGTTGATATTGAAACCCTCTCCTTTCTCCCCATCAATGGTTTTGGGGAACAGATTTCTTGTTCAGTCCCCTGAGAGTGTTTTCACTCTTTGTCTCTGGCTACTTTTGGGGGGGACTGCTTCTCTTGCATGATCCCAGTGCACCACATTCTCCCCCTTTTTCTTTCACTCTTGGTCCTCTCTCCAAGAAAGCAGCTCCCTAACCTCTGCGGCTTTTCTCTTCCCCAGTTCATCTCTCTGCACCATGTACCTGCCAAGTTCTTTGGTTGACATTATGCTTATTGTTGTGTTTAACCTCAGATCAGTTTCCTAGGTGTTCAAAATGGTTTGGTGCTGATCTAGCTGTGTTTCAGGGACAAGACAAGCTCAGGGTCTCTATGGTGCTCTGCCATCTTAACTCTGAGACTTTAACTCTTCTTTAAATGTTTGATAGGGGCACCTGGGTGGCTCAGTCGGTTAAGTGTCCGACTTCAGGTCAGGTCATGATCTCGTGGCTCATGAGTTTGAGCCCTACATCGGGGTCTATGCTGACAGCTCAGAGCCTGGAGCCTGCTTTGGATTCTGTGTCTCCCTCTCACTCTGCCCCTCCCCTACCCATGCTCTGTCTCTCTCTGTCTCTTAAAAATAAATAAATATTAAATATTTGATAGAATTCACCTGTGAAGTAGTGTGGTCCTGGACTTTTTTTTTGTTGTGAGTATTTTGATTACCAATTCATTTTCATTACTAGTAATTTGTTCAGGTTTTCCATTTCTTCCTGAGTAAGTCTTGGAAGATCATATGTTTCAAGGAATTTATCCACCTCTTTTAGGTTGTCCAATTTGTTACCTTATAATTTTTCATAGTAGTCTTTTATCCTTTTCATTTCTGTGACATTAGTTGTAATTTCTTTCTTTTCTGATTTTATTGTTACTCAGTTTTTGTATCTTAAATTTAAAAATTTTGATTCCACCATGGTAAACATAATCATACAGTATTATATTAGTTTCAGGTATACAGTATACTGATCATCAAGATAAGTATAGTCTTGGGTTGCCTGAGTGTCTCAGTCAGTTAAGTGTCCAACTTTTGATTTCAGCTCAGGTCATTCGTGGGATTGAGACCTGCATCGGGCTCTGTGCTGACAATGTAGAGCCTGCTTAGGATTCTCTCTCCCTCTCTCTCTGCTCTTCCCTTGTTTAAAAACAATTTTTTTAATGTTTTATTTATTTTTGAGAGAGACAGAGTCAAATAGGGGAGGGGCAGAGAGTGGGAGACACAGAATCTGAAGAAAGGTTCCAGGCTCTGAGCTATCAGCACAAAGCCCGATGCAGGGCTTGAGCCCATGAACCATGAGATCATGACCTGAGCTGAAGTTGGAAGCTTAACCAATTGAACCACTCAGGCACCCATTCTCCTCCCCTGTTCATGAGTGTGCGTGAGCTCTTTCTCTATCAGAATAAATAAACATTTTTTATAAAGGTAAATGTACTCTTAATCCCCTTCATCTATCTCACCCATCCCCCACCTAACCTCACCTGTGGTAACTATCAGTTTGTTCTCTATACTTAAAGGAGTCCTTCTTTTTGTTTTGTCTCTTTCTCCTTTTTTCTTTGTTTGTTTCTTAAGTTCCACATATGAGTGAAATCACGTGGTATCATTTCTGATTTGGTTTGAGTCCACTCTTTTTTCGATGAATCTCGCTAAAGGTTTATCAATTTTGTGTATCTTTTCAAAGAACCAGTTCTTAATTTCATTGATCTTTTCTATATAATTTTTAATTTGTATTTCACTTATATCCATTCTGATCTTCCTTCCATCTAGTAACTTTGTGCTTTGCTCTTCTTTTTCTAGTTCCTTTAGGTGGAAGGTTGGATTGTTGAATTTTTTTCTTGTTTCTTGAGATAGGCCTGTATCACTATAAACTTCCCTCTTAGAATTACTTTTACTGTGTCTGAAAGATTTTGAATTGTTTCCATTTTCATTTGTCTCCAGGTATTTTTCAATTTTTTTTTTGATTTCTTCATTGACCAATTAACTGTTTAGTTGCATGTTGTTTAGCCTTAATGCATTTGTGGGGTTTTTTTACAGTTTTGTTTTGTTTTTGTAATTGGCTTCTATCTAGTTTTATGCCATTGTGGCCAGAAAAGCTGCTTGATATATCAGATTTCAGTTGTCTTAAGTTTATTGAGTTTTGTGGCCTAAGATGTGACTTATCTTGGAGAATGTTCCATGTTCACTTGAAAAGAATGTAGATTCTCTTTTTAGATGGTTCGGTATAAAGTCATCTGACCTGCTTGGTTGTTCAAAGCCACTGTTGCCTTATCTGATCTAGCCATTGATTTAGTGTATTGTTATTATATTACTATCAATTTCTCCCCTGATGTCTGTTAATATATTTTTTTAAGTGTTAGGTGCCCCACATTGGGTGTATAGATATTTACAACTGCTATGGATCTTCTTGTTGGAGTGACCCCTTTATTGTTATGTAATACCCTTCTTTGTCTCTTGTTACAGTCTTAAGCCAGAAGGCTGAGAAGTGATACTACCTGATTTCAAAATTTGCTGGTAACCTGGAGTAATCAGTAGAGTCCGGTTTTTCCAGGAAGAAAAGAAAAATGCTAGTTTTAAGCCACTATCTTCGAAGATGTTTTTCTGTTTAATTTCTTGTTATTGTGACTGTAATCTATTTGGTTAGTCATCTGCAGAGTTTCTCCTTGCCTGTAGTGGGTAGTGTTTGGATCTTGGCCAGAGTATGGCCAGTTTTAACTAGGTGTGCTCTGGAGTGTCTGTTAAAAGAGACTGGATGTTATTTCCACTAGAGCTGAAACTTTGCAGAACTCTGTGGTTCCTGTAGAGGTGCTGGTCTTCTGGGGGAGGGGCCCATTGTGCTGGTTCTCAGGTACACTTTCTGGAGAGAAGCAGTACCAGCAGAGCGCAGGGGAGGCAGGGGGGTTGGTGTAAGCAGATTAGGCAGCCAATGTTGGCACTGTGCTGTTTACCAAAGTTAGTTTAAGCTGAGGAGGGGAATGGTGCCAGGGTGCTCCTCTGTCCCTGGAGAAGGGAGCTCAAGCCTGCTGTTGTCAGGGAAGCCCTTCTAGAAGAGGGAACAATTTTGCATCATGAGTTCTAGGTGTTCTCAGATGGCTGTTCTCATGCAGTCTGTCTCTGGGTTGCTTGCCTGCCTGGAGTAGTGCAGTGCATCTTGGGCTCTATCCCAGCCAGGTCTGCTGAGATCCAGAACTTTGAACTTGAGGGACCTGGTGTGGCAGGAACTCAGCAAGTGTCTCCGTGCCTATGCTGAGGGACAAGGAGGGAAGTGGCACCTGCTGGTTCTTTTGTCTTCAGAGAGGCAATGCCACCTCTCTCAGATGTGATCCAAGAAGGGAGAACCATCTGTCTCAGTGTGTCTCAGGCAATCCTCAGATGGAGCCTTCTGCCCTTGGGTTACCTGCCTGTCTTCTCTACTGGAGCACTGGAGCACCCTCAGGTTCTATACCAGCCACAGCATGGACCTCTAAAACTCTAGTCTTTTAGCCCTGCTGGTTATCAGAACTCATGAAAATCAGTCTCTTTTGTTTTCCCAGTCAATGGCTTTGGAGAAGTGTTTTCCTTGTGTGATCTCCTGTGTGCTCCTCTCTCTCACTTCTATCTATGACCAGGGCACCCTTTCCCTCCACAGCCCCCTCAATCCCTCTCTCCCCACAAACCATATCTCCATGCCTGCTACTTTCTACAATGTAGCCTCCTCTCTCCCTCCAGGTGTGCACTTTGTTCTGGCAGTCCTCAGATTGATTTCTTGGGTATTCAGAATGTTTGATATTTTTCTAGCTGTGTTTGGGGGAGGTAGCAAGCCTATGGTCCTACTACTTAATGCACCATCTTAGCTCTTCTACTGTAATCTGTTTGGGATATTGCAAAGGCATAACCATCATAGGTATTGAAAAATTTCAGCAAGTTTTCTGGTTGATGAATTTGTTTGAGATAAGATTAGTAGCAGCTAACATTCTTTCTCATGTTTAGAAGGTGAACCAGAGGAACTTATAGAACCTGTAAAAATGTGATTTAAAGGCATGTCACTGACTGGTATGTTCATTTGGGGAATTCCATGTCATTCCATACAAAATTATTTTTTAGAGTTCATGAAACAAATATTTTTTTAATTTATTTTATTTATTTTTACTTTTTAAAGTTTATTTATTTTGAGAGAGAAAGCATGAGCAACATAGGGGCATAGAGAAAGGGGAAAGAGAGAATCCCAAGCAGGCTCTGCACTGTTAGTGCAGAGCCCTATGCAGGGCTTGAATTCATGAACCGTGAGATCATTACCTGAGCTTAAACCAAGAGTTGAATGCTTAACTGACTAAGCCACCCAAGTGCCCCTGAAACACATATTTCTATATAGCTTATATTTAAGAAGGTGATGGTTGAGGTGGTGATAATTTGCCTTACTCATATACATTAAAATGAAATATGGAAAGACTGATATGCTCTTTCAAGAGAATGCCTTAATAATTATTCAAAGTTCTAATATTTTTAGTAAAACGTAAGTAATTATAAGTGACTCTAGCAGTCAGCCATCAACAATAAATTCCTAAAAAATATTTGTTAAACGTCTACCATTAATAAATCAACAGGCTAGATTAGGCAGAGGAATAAAGATGATTAAGACACAATTCCTGTTTCAGTAAACCTATAGTCTAGTTAAGGAAATAAAGCATATTCATATAAAGACTATAAAGACTAAAGAAAAATCCAGTGTAGTAAATAAAGAAAGTTTTTGAGTTTCTACTTTTTATCTTTTCTCTACATGATTCATTCTTCATTTTTCCTATAAGAATTTCATTCCCTTCATAAACCTGGTAGTGTCCTTTGGATCTACTCAGTACTAAAAGATGTTATACAGCACAGAATACCATAGACATTCAAACTATAGACTAATCTGGTGGTTCTTAATGTGTGGTCAAAGACCAGCAGCACTAGCATCACCTGGCAAATTGTTACAAATGCAAATTCTCAGACCGTATACCAGACCTATTGAGTTAGAAACTCTGAGGGTAGAGCCTAGCAGGCTGTTCTTTAACAGACCTTCTGAGTAACTCTGATGTATTCTAGTTTATCCCTTCACCTGTTGATGGACATTTACATTTTTCCATTTTGGGGCTGTTGGGAACAATGAATACCCACGTACATGTTTGTGCAGAAATGTTTTTTACTTCTCCTGGAGAAATACACAAGAGTGGAATTTCTAGATTATATGTTAGGTTTATTAGTTACTTATTGCTGTATAACAAATACTCAGAAGTTGAAAATAAAAATTTATTATCTCACAGTTTCTTAAGGTGGGGAATACAGCAATGACTTAGTGAGATAGTTCTGGCTCAGGACAGTCAAGGTGTCAAGGTGATTTGTGGCTTTGCTCATCGCAAGTCTTGACAGAGAGAATCCACTTCTAAGGTAATACATATGGCTGCTGTCAGTCCTTAGCTCCTTGTTATATGAGCTTTTCTACGGAGCTGCCTCATTATGTGGCAGCTCTATTCCCCCAGAGCAAAGCAATCTAAAAGGGAAAAAGAGAGCATATAAGACATAAGCTACAGTCTTTATAATCTAGTTTTGAATGCGACATCTCATCACTTCTGTCATATTTCTTCTGTAGAGGTGAACCAGTAAGTCTAGCCCACATTCAAGAGGAGAAGATTAGACAAATAGCATAAATATCAGAAATGGAATTCACTGATGTTCACCTTAAAGGCTTTCTACCATAGTAGGTATTTGTTTAAATTTATAAGAAACTATCACACTATTTCTCAAAGTCTTTGTACCCCTTTATACTTCCACTAGTGATGACAGGCCTTTTTCATTTTAGACATTCTAACAGGTATGTAGATTTTTACTATGGTTTTGAGTTGCCTTTGTCTGATGATTAATAATACTGAGCATCTTTTTCATGTGATTGTTAACTATTCATATATCTTCTTTGGTAAAATGGCTTCACATTTTTGCCCATTTAAAAAAAAATTTTTTTTTACATCTATTTATTTTTGAGAGACAGAGAGAGACAGCGTGAGCAGGGGAGGGGCAGAGAGAGAGGGAGACACAGAAACCAAAGCAGGTTCCAGGCTCCGAGCTGTCAGCACAGGGCCCGACGCGGGGCTCGAACCCACGAACCGTGAGATCATGACCTGAGCTGAAGTCGGACACTGAACCGACTGAGCCACCCAGGCACCCCTTTGCCCATTTTTAAAAATAGTTCATATATATATGTGAAATAGTTGCAATACTTCACATATATACATATTTTAATATGTAAATATATACTATATACTAGCAGAATTATTAACTAATATTTATGATAATATATAAAATTATATATTATAATACAAATCTTTTGTCAGATACTTGTGTAAGAAATATGTCTCCCAGTCTATGGCTTCCCTTTCCATTTTCTTAATCGTGTTAAGCAAACATTTTTATTTTGATCAAGTCAATTTATCAATTTTTTTATGGTTCATATTTTTTATATTCTTTTTTTTTTTTTTTTTTAATTTTTTTTTTTTAACGTTTATTTATTTTTGAGACAGAGAGAGACAGAGCATGAACAGGGGAGGGTCAGAGAGAGGGAGACACAGAATCCGAAACAGGCTCCAGGCTCTGAGCTGTCAGCACAGAGCCCGATGTGGGGCTCGAACTCACGGACCGTGAAATCGTGACCTGAGCCGAAGTCGGCCGCTTAACCGACTGAGCCACCCAGGCGCCCCTTATATTCTTTTTTTTAACATTTATTCATTTTTGAGAGTGAGAGAGACAGAGCATGAGCAGGGGAGGGGCAGAGAGAGAGGGCGACACAGGATCAGAAGCAGGCTCTAGGCTCTGAGCTGTCAGCCCAGAGCCTGATGCGGGGCTCGAACTCATGGACTGCAAGATCATGACCTGAGCCGAAGTCGGATGCTCAACCGACTGAGCCACCCAGCCACCCCAATATTTTTATATTCTAATAAATCTTTGCTTTCTCCAAGGTTGCAAGGATTTTTCGAGATTTTGTTTTTATTAATGTAAACTGATGGGTAATTGGGAACTCTCAATATTATAACAATGTACTATAGCAATTAGCTGTGTAATTCATGTATATATGGTATATATAAGCTGCTTTGTAGGACTATACATTTAATGTTGAAGTTTTTGTGTTTTTCATCAACTAGACTGTATATACTCAGTAGAAAATTAAGAGTAGAGGGGCGCTTGGGTGGCGCAGTCGGTTAAGCGTCCGACTTCAGCCAGGTCACGATCTCGCGGTCCGTGAGTTCGAGCCCCGCATCAGGCTCTGGGCTGATGGCTCGGAGCCTGGAGCCTGTTTCCGATTCTGTGTCTCCCTCTCTCTCTGCCCCTCCCCCGTTCATGCTCTGTCTCTCTCTGTCCCAAAAATAAATTAAAAAAAAAAAAAAAAAGAAAATTAAGAGTAGAAAATGGTTTTAATTCTTTTTTTTAATATTTTTTAAATGTTTATTTATTTTTGAGACAGAGAGAGACAGAGCATGAACAAGGGAGGGGCAGAGAGAGAGGGAAACACAGAATCCGAAGCAGGCTCCAGGCTCTGAGCTGTCAGCACAGAGCCAGACATGGGGCTCAAACTCATCAACCATGAGATCATGACATGAGCCGAAGTCGGAAGCTCAACCGACTGAGCCACTCAGGCACCCCCCAAAATTGTTTTAATTCTTTTGTGTATCTTTCCTTGCCTGGTATAAAGTAAGGACTCAGTAAGCATTTGTTGGTTTAATGATGTGTTTTGACTTTAAGGTAGCAGTAGGGTACTTATATTTAAGTGTTCAAAAGTGGAGCTTTATCAGAATGATTAGGGCTGTAAATAACAAATGAGAATCTTTTCAATACAGTAATAATTGAAGCCATGGGAATGGATAAGATCTCCACGGAAGAGAATGTATAGAAATAGGGTTGAACCTGGGAGCGTAGCACCTCTGAGCCATAATGAACAAGGATGCTCCTAAGAAGGATGAATATGGATCAGTTATTTGCATTATTTTGACATCTCTGAATGTGCTGTGTCTAAGACATTGAATACTAAAACAGTATTCTTCATTTTGAGTAGTAAGAATAAAATCTTTCAGTAGTCAAAAATTAATTTTCTGTCCCCTTTTCTCTTTCTTCTTCTTGGGACTCCTATAATACATATGTTATTACATTTCATGGGGTCACTGAGTTCCCTAAGTCTATTCTCACGTTGCACAATTCTGTCTCTGTTTTGTTCAGCTTTATTATTTTCCATTATTTTGTCTTCTAGTTCACTAATTTGTTTCTCTTATTCTTCCAGCCTGTTGTTCATTGCATCAAGCTATTTATAATCTCATTTCTTGCATTCTTCATCTCTGATTGTTTCCTACTCTTTCATCTCTGTTGTAAAGGTCCCACTGATGTCTTCATTTCTTTTCTCAGGCTCAGTGAGTATCTTTATGATTGTTGCTTTAAATTCTCCATCAGACATGTTACTTACATCTCTTCACTGAGATGTCTGGCCCTAGCCTTATCTAGTTCTTTCACTTGGGATGAATTCCTCTTTCTTGGCATTTTGTATAGGTCTCTGCCTTCTTCTCTAATTTTGAAAATCCAGTTATGTCTCCTACTCCAAAAGTAATGGTCTTATGAAGAAGAGGTCATGTAGTGCCCTGGACCTGGCATTTCAAGGGCGTGTCTCTGGTGTGTGCTGCGTGTGCTCTGCTATTGTGTTTTAGCTACTCCGTCCTTCAGATGCTTCAGATCTACAAATGCTATCTTTGCCTATTGTGGGCAGTGTTTTGTTCCTGGTCTGAGTGTGACAAGTTTTTGTTTTTGTTTTTTTTTTTAATTTTTTTTATTTGACGTTTATTTATTTTTGAGACATAGAGAGACAGAGCATGAACAGGGGAGGGTCAGAGAGAGAGGGAGACACAGAATCTGGAACAGGCTCCAGGCTCCGAGCTGTCAGCACAGAGCCCGATGCAGGGCTCGAACTCACGGACTGTGAGATCATGACCTGAGCTGAAGTCGGTCGCCCAACCGACTGAGCCACCCAGGCGCCCCTGAGTGTAACAAGTTTTAACTAGATGTGCTCTTGCCTGGTTGTGAAATGAGACTTGATACCAGTTACACCAGAACTGAGGTCCTGCAGAACTCTTTGGTCGGGAGATGTGATGTGGGCAGGGGTTTATGCTGGTGTTATTGGGGAAGGGCCTTCTGCACTGGGACTAAGGCAAGCTTGACTGTGAAGAGTCATCCCACCAGCACACTGTGGTGTGAGGCTTGGTGTAAGAAAGTTTGGCAGCCAGTGTGGGTGCTGCACTGCTTCCTGTAGGTAGCTCTATATTTATGTGATCGACGGTATAGGGACGTGGTGCCAGCCAGCTCCTTTGTTCCTGGAGAGGCATCTCCATGAATGCTGCTTCTCAGGGATGTGCTCCCAGAAAAGCAAACAATGTCCCCCCCCCCCCCCCCACACCTCCCCTCCACCGTCCTTAGACATTCTTCAGATCACAGTTTCCGCACTATCTGCCCCTGGATTTTTTTGCCTGCCTTAGCTCCAGGAGTAGCACAGTGCCCTCTGGGGTCTATCCCAGCAAAGATGACTGATCTTTAAAACTCCAGGCTTTAAGCCCCACTGGTTGTAAGAACTCACGAAATTCAGCCCCTCTTGTTTTTCAAGCCAGTGCTTTTGGGGAAATGTTATCCTTGTGCATTCCCCTGTGTGTTTGTCTCATACTTCTCAGTGGCCTTGGCTCCCTTCCCTCTGCAGCATCCATGATCCCTTTTTCCCTTGAACCACATCGCTGTACTTCCTACCTTCTTCAATGTGGCCTCTTCTCTTCCTTTAGTTGTGAAGTTTGTTCTGTTACTCTTCAGGTTGATTTCTGGGGTATTTAGGCTGATTTGATAGTTATCTAGTTGTTTTTGTGGGACAAGACAAGCTTAGAGCTCTCCTCTACCACTATCTTCCACCTCTCTAGCACACCTAGATTTTTATATATTGATTTTGTATCCTGCAACTTTAGTGAATTCATTGATTTCTTCTAACAGTTTTTCTTGTTGGAGTGTGTTGGCTTTTTATATATAGTATGTCCTCTAGAAACAGAGCTGTATTTCTTTCTTTCTGACTTGTATACTTATTAAATCTTTTTCTTGCCTAATTGCCCTGGGTAGGGCTTCCAGTACTGTGAATAAAAGTGGTGAGAGTGACCTAATACCAAAACTAGATAAAGGCACCACAAAACAGAGAACTACAGGCCAATAAATCTGGTGAATATCGTTGTGAAAATCCTTGACAAAATACTAGCAAACTGTATCCAATAATATATTAAAAAATTTAGTTATCATAATCAAGTGGAGTTATTCCCAGGATGCAAGGGTGGTTCAGTATTTGTAAATCAATCAACATGATATATCATATCAAAAGGGGAAAGATAAAACCATATGATAATTCTGACACAGAAAAATATTTGACAAGTACATTAATTCATGATAAATGTCTTCAACAAAGTAGGTTTACAGAGAGTATACCTCACAATAATCAAGACCACATTTGGAAAACCCACAACAATCATCATACTCACTGGGAGAAACAGAGCTTTGTCAGGAACAAGACAAGGATGTTCAGTCTGTCTCATCACTTTTATCCAAGACACTACTGGAAGTCCTAGCTGCAGCATCTGACAACAAAAAGAAATAGAAGGCATCTGACTTGGTAAGGAAGAAGTAAAACTTTGACTATATATTTGCAGATGACATGATGCACTATATAGAAAATCCAAAAGACACCACCAAAAAACTGCTAGAACTGATAAATGAATTCAGTAATGGTGCAGGATACAAAATCAATGTGTAGAAATCTGTTGCATTTCCAGATATAATAATGAAGCAGCAGAAAGAGAAATTAAGGAAATAATCCTATTTACAAGTGCACCCAAAATAATGAGATACCTAGGAATAATCCTACCCAAAGAGGTGAAATATCTGTACTCTGAAAAGCATAAAACATTGATGAAAGAAAATGAAGATGACACAAAGAAATGGAAAGACATTTCATGCTCTTGGATTGGAAGAAAAAATATTGTTAAAATGTCTATGTAGCCAAAGCAATCTATACATTTAATGTAATCCCTATCAAAACACAAACAATAGTTTTTACAGAACTAAAGCAAAGAATCCTAAAATTAATATGGAACCAGAAAAGACCCTGAATAGCCAAAGCAACCTTGAAAAAGAATAGCAGAGCTGGAGTGTATCACAATTCCAGACTATACTATATATTACAAAGCTATAGTGATCAAAATAGTATGGTACTGGCACAAAAAGAGACACATAGAACAGAAAAGAAAACCCAGAAATGATCCAACAATTATATGGCCAATTACTTTTCAATAAAGTAGGAAAGGATATCCAGTGGGGAAAAGATGGTCTCTTCAACAATTGGTGTTGGGAAAACTGGACAGCAACATGCAAAAAAATGAAACTGGACCACTTTCTTACACCATGCACAAAAATAAATAAAATAGATTAAGGACTTGAATGTGAGACCTGAAACCATAAAAATCCTAGAAGAGAGCACAGGCAGTAATGTCTCTGACATGGGCTGTAGCAACATTTTTCTTGATAGGTCTCCTGAGGGAAGAGAAATAAAAAATCATTGGGATTCTATCAAAACAAAAAGGTTCTACACAGCAAAGGAAACAACCAACAAAACTAAAAGGCAACCGACAGAATGGGAGAAGATATTTGCAAATGACATCTGATAGTATTAATATCCAAAATATATAAAGAACTGATACAAGTAAACACCCCCAAAAACAAATAATTCAAAGAAAATGGGGAGAAGACATGAATAGACATTTCTCCAGAGAAGACACAGAAATGGCCTAGAGACATGAAAAGATGCTCAACATCACTCAACATCAGGGAAATGCAAATCAACACTATAATGACATATCACCCCATACCTGTCAGAACGGCTAAAATCAAAAGCACAAGAAATGACAGGTGTTGGCGAGGATGTGGAGAAAAGGGAACCCTCTTGCACTGTTGGTGGGAATGCAAACTGGTGCCGCCACTCTGGAAGACAGTATGGAGTTTCCTCAAAAAGTTTAAAGTAGAGCTACTTTAGGATCCAACAATTGCACTAGTGGATATCCCCAAAATGCAGAAATACTACTTCAAAGGGATAAATGCATCCTTTGTTTATTGCAGCATTATTTACAACCGTCAAAATATGGAATTCCCCCTAGTATCCATCAGTTGTGAATGGTTCAAGAAGAGGTGTTTTATATACACAATGGAAAATTATTCAGCCATGTAAAAAATGAAGACTTGCCATTTACAACAACATGAATGGAACTAGAGAGTATTATGCTAAGTGAAATAAGTCAGAGAAAGACAAATACCACATGATTTCACTCATATGTGGTATTTAAGAAATAAACCAAAAGAGCAATGGGGAAAAAAAAGAGACCAACCAAGAAACAGTTTCTGAAGTATCAGAACTGATGGTTACCGGAGAGGAGGTGTGTTGGTGCATGGGTGAATTAGGAGATGGGGATTAAGGAGGGCAATTGTGATGTGTACTGGGTGATGTCTAGAATTATTGAATCATTATTTTGTCCACCTGAAAGTTATATGACACAGTTAACTATGCTGGAGTTAAACAGTAGGTGGTGAGAGTGACCATCCTTGTCTTGTTCCTGATCTTAGACGAAATACTTTTATCTTTTTACCATTCAGTACGATGTTAACTATGGGCTTGTCATATAAGGCCTTTATTATGTTGAGGTACATTTACTCTGTACCTAATTTGTTGAGAGTTTTTCTTATGAAAGGATGTTGAATTTTATCAAACGCTTTTTCTGCATCTATTGAGCTGATTGTAGGATTTTTGTCATTTTGTTAATGTGGTGAATCGTATTTATTGATTTGCATGTGTTGAACCATCCTTGCATCCCAGGAATAAAGTCCACTTGAGTAGGCTGTATGATTCTTCTGTTGTGGTTCTGAATTTAATTTGCTAGTTTTTTGTTGAGGATTTTGGCATCTATGTTCATTAGAGATATTGGCCTGTCCTTTTTTTTTTTTTTTTTTTTTTTTTGGTAGTGTCCTTCTCTGACTTTGGTATCAGGATAATCCTTGCCTTGTGAAATCAGTTTGTAAAAGTATTCCATCCTGTTCATTTTTTGGGGAACAATTTGAGAAATATTGGTATTAATTCTTTAAATATATGCCTCAAAAGTTAGATAGAATATGACAGGGAAGCCATTTGGTCCTGTACTTTTGTTTTGGAGGAGGTGTTTACTGATTGAATCTCCTTACTAGAAATCAGTCTGTTCAAGGTGACTACTTTTTCAAGATTCAGTCTTGGTAGGTTTTATTTTTCTAGCAATTTATCTATTCCAGATTATCTAATTTGTCGATATATGATTATTCATCGTAATCTCTTATGATCATTAGTATACCTGTGTTCTCAGTTGTAATGTCTCTTTTGTTTCTGATTTTGTGTCTTCCTTTTTATTAGTTCATTAAATGGTTTCTTTATTCTGTTTGTCTTTTCAAAAAAAACAGGTCTTTGTTTCATCATTGTTGTCTGTCATTCTAGTCTCTATTTCATTTATGTTCACTCTGATGTTTGCTATTTCCTTTCTTCTACTAACTTTGGACTTTGTTCTTTTCTAGTTACTTGAGATGTAAGGTTAGGTTATTTATTGGAGAGCTTTCTTTCTTTTTAAATGTATGTGTTTACTGCTGCAAACGTTCCTCTTAAAAGTGCTTTTTTTGCATCTGATAAGGTTTTGTATGTTGTGTTTCCATTTTCATTTGTTTCAAGATATGTATTTTTTATTTCTTTTTGACTTATAACCTGTTAGTTATTCAGGAACATGTTGTTTAATCTTCACACATATGTGACTTTGTACCAGCTCTTGTACTGAATTTCTATTTGCATACTATTGTGGTCATAAAAGATAGTTGATATAATTTTAATCTTCTCATATGAATTAAGATTTTTATTTTGGTGGCCTAACTTATGATATATCCTGGAGAATTCCATGTGCACTTGAGAAAAATGCGTATCTTGCTGCTGTTGGTTGGAATACTATACCTGTTTGTTTAGTCCATCTGATCTAATTGTGTAGCTTAAGTCCAGTGTTCCCTTATTGATTTTCTGTTTGAATGATCTATCCATTGATAAAGGCTGGGTATTGAAGTTCCCTGTTAATCATTGTATTGCTGGTTATTTCTCCCTTCAGATCTTTTAATTGCTTTATAATATTTAGGTGCTATGATATTGGGAGGATAAATACTTAAAATTGTTACATCCTCTTGATGAATTTACCCTTTAACATCATATAATTACCGTGTTTGTGTCTTGTTACACTTTTTTTGACTTAAAATCTTTTTTGTGTGCTAAATATAGCTACCCTGTTTTCTTTTGGTTTCCATTTGCATGGGATATCTTTTTCCATTACTTCACTTTCAGTATATATGTGTTCTTAAGGCTAAGTAACTGTTTTCTAGACAGCATAAGATTGGTTAGAGTTTTTTCATTGAATTCAGCCAGTCTGTATTTTGATTGGAAAAGTTAATTCATTTAATTTTAAACCAGTTATTGACAGGTATAGATTTCCTAGTAACATTTTGTTAATTGTTTTCTGGTTGGTTTGTAATTCCTTTGTTCCTCTCTTCCGCTTTTGCTTTCTTTGTGATTTGATGATTTTCTGTAGTGTTATGATTAGATTCCTTTCTCGTTCTCATTTGTAAATCAACTATAGGTTTTTGTTTATGGTTAACAGGAAGCTTACATAAAACATAGTAATGATAGTATATTTTAAGCTGATAACAATTTAACTTTGAACACAAACAAAAGCACAACATTTTTATACCCTTCCACTTTGTTTCTGATGTCACAATTTATATCTTTTTTAGTTGTGTAGCCATTAAGAAATTATAGTAGTTATAGTTATTTTTATTACCTTTGTCTTTAACCTTTATACTAAAGTTATAAGTGATTTACCCACCATCATTACAATGTTAGAGTATTCTGAATTAACTAAGAAATTTCTTTTATCACTGAATTTTATACTTTCATATGTTCTCATGTTACTTATTAGTGTCCTTTCATTTCAATTTAAAAGATTCCTTTTAACATTTTTTATATGAGTGGTCTGTTGATGAACACCTTCACCTTTTGTTTATAGGAAACTCTTTTTTTATCTTTCCTTCAGTGCTGCAGATCAACTTTGTTTGGTGATGTATTCTTGGTTGCCATTTTTTTTTCTTCAGTACTTTGTATCATCCCATTCCCTTCTGGCCTTCACGATTTCTCCTGAAAAATCTGCTCAAAGTCTTATGTGGGTTTTGTTGTATGTAACAAGATTGCTTTTCTCTTGCTGCTTTTAAGAATCTTTCATCATATTTTAACAATTTAATTATAATGTATCTCAGTGTGGGTCTCTTTGGATCCATCTATGACATTTTTTGGGTTTCTTGGATCTGGATGTCTGTGTCTTTCTCAGGTGAGGGAAATTTTCAGCTATTGTTTTTTTATTTTTATGTTTTTGAATTAGCTTTCAGTCCCTTTTTCTTTCTCTTCCCCTTCTGAGAATGGGTGTCCTCTTGTCCTCTTGCTGGTGTCCCAGAAGTCTCTTAAACTATCATCACTCTCCTTTTTTTTTTTGTTCCTCTGATTGGATGATGTCCACTGTCTGGTCTTCCAGGTCACTGATCCTTTGTTCTGCTTGGTTTAGTCTGATTTTGAATCCCCCTTTTGAATTTTTCAGTTCAGTTATTGCTCATCCATATGATTTGTTTGGTACTATTTTGTATTCTTTGTGAAATTCTCACTTTGTTCATGCATTTCTCTCCTGATCTCACTGAGCACCTCTGTTATTGTTATTTTGAACTCTTTATGGGACAAATGACTGCTCTCCATTTCATTAAGGTCAGTATCTGCAGATTTAGCTTGTTCTTTTGTTGCGAACATATTTTCCTGTTTCTTCACTTTCCTTGATGGTTCTGTGTTGGTTTCTGTGCATAAGGTAAAATAGCCAACTCTCCCAGTATTGTTAGACTGGCCTCATGTAGGAGATGAACCTCATCAGTCAGCTTAGCCTGAGTCCTGGTTGCCTCCCAAACCTTTGTGTTTGCCTGAGTTGCTCTGTGTGTGTGTGTGTGTGTGTGTGTGTGTGTGTGTGTGTGTGTTTTAGTGACCCCAGTACTTGTCAGTGTGTCAGATCTGTCAGTGTTCTAAAGGTATGTGAAATGCCCATATCCCTGTTAGGTTCTTAGAGGGCTACTAATTGCCTGTTTAGTTTCCTCATGCAGGTTTATTGGAAGCGTGGCCTTTAGCAGCATTTGGGAAGTCAGGACATCAGATATGCAATCTAGCCCCTGCCAGGGAGAAACTGGGAGCTACCAGTTTATGCTTACTCATTCTGTGGTAATCCAATGAGAATAGTCACTGGGCATGCTTCTAACTTGTTCTCAGATAGAACCACCTCTTTGTTTTGTGTGGTTGCAGAATGGTGAATGCTGAGCTCTAGAGGTAGGTAATTTGAGAGTCATTTCCTCAGGTGGCAGCCATAAAAGTTGAGGGCACCTTGTAGACAAGGTCCTTTTAGGGAGAAGCTGGAGACTTGTTTTTACTGTTGGAGTGAGCTGAGAGAAGACAATTGGTGGGAGGTACCACCAGCTCTCTATAAGGTTCCTGGGGGGATCCCAGTCAACTTCCACATGAAGGCTGATTAGAAGCTGGACCCTCAGGCAGCAGGTGGGAAATTATACAGTCAGATCCCTTCTAGGGAGAAACCGTGAGATGGCATTTTGTCTCCTCCCTCTGTGCTGAGTTCTGGGGTGGGAAGGGGCAGGAGACAATATTGCCTGAGGTGCTTATATGCCCATTTGAAAACTGCTCTTTAAATTTTTTTTTAATGCTTGTTTATATTTGAGAGAGAGGGAGAAGGAGAGGGAGAGCGAGAGAGCGAGAGAGAGAAAGAGAAAGGGAAAGAGAAAGAATGAGCAGGGGAAGGGCAGAGAGAGATGGAGACAGAATCTGAAGCAGGCTCCAGGCTCTGAGCTATCAGCACAGAGCCTGATGCAGGGCTCGAACTCACAAGATGTGAGATCATGACCTGAGCTGAAGCCTTAAGCTTAACCGACTGAACCACTCAGGCACCCCCAAAAATTCTCTTTTTAAAATATTGTTATGTGGGACTTGTGAATGCTGAGCACTGTTGGCTATGACAGCTAGGTGATTTGAGGGCCTGTCCCTTTGGTGGCAGCTGCAAAAGATGAGGTACTTTATATGTGGACAAACTCCTTCCAGGGTGAAGCTGGAGACTTGGTGTTATTGTTGGAGTGAGCCAGAGGGAGAATGTGTGGGAAGTGCTCCCTGGCTCATTCAGGCTCCTGGGAAGATCTAACTTGGCGCATAGATTCAGGCTAATTCGAAGTTTGACCTCAGGCAGCAGCTGGGAAGGTGCGTAGTCAAACTCCCTCCAGGGAGAAACTGGAAGTTGGTTGTTTTTGCCTGCTTCCTTTTCACTGAGCCAGGAGGGAATAGTCACATAAAACTGTGTGTCTGCTAAAACCACTTCTTTTTTTACTGTAGTCTTGTAGGACTTGTGAATGCAAGCTGTGTTGACTCACAGAGATTGGTAATTTGGGGACATGTCCATTACATGGCAGACTTAGAGGCTGAGGTATTGTATGTGTGGTACAAACCCTTTGCTTCTCACAGAGAAGCTGAGAGTTGGGAGATCCTTTCCTATTGGAAAGTGCTATGCCAGGGGTAGGGTTTGTAGTGAGAATGTATCTCAGCCTTTCCAACCTGTTTCCATGTGGGTATTTTCTCAGTTGCCCAATGTGCAGTAATCACTCAACTAGTTTCTGCATTTCTCACTAAGAGAATTGATCTGTGTGTAGCTGTGTATTTGGTTCACCCGAGATAGGATGGAAATTCAGGAGACTTCTGTGTTGCCATCTTGGTGATGTTCCCCACCCCCCTGCTGAGTTTTTAATTTCAGTGAAATATAACTTATCCTTTTTTCATGGATTGTACCATTAGTGTCGTATCTAAATGGTCATGATCAAACCAAAGATATCTATATTTTCTTCTATGTTATCTCCTACAAGTTTTGTACTTTACATTTAGGTCTGTAATCCATCTTGAGCTAATTTTTGTGAAGGATGTAAGGTCTATGCTAGATTGGTTTTTCTAAAGGTGGATGTGTTATTCAGCACTATCTGTTAAAGACCGTCTTTTCTCCATTGTATTCACTTTGCTCTTTTGTCAAAGGTCATTTGACTATAGTTGTGTGGGTGTATTTCTGGGCTCTCTATTCTGTTCCGTTGATCTAGTCCATTCTTTCACCAATACCGTATTATCTTGATTGCTGTAGCGTTATAGTAACTCTTAAAGTTAGGTAGTGCCAGCCCTCCAACTTTATTCTTTTACTTCAATATTGTGTTGGCTGTTCCTGAGTCTTTGGCCTCTATATAAATTTTAGAACCAATTTATCAATACCCATAGAATAACTTGCTGAGATTTCAATTGATATTGCATTAAATCTCTAGATCAAGCTGGGAAGAACTAATATCTTGACAATATTGATTCTTCCTATCTGTGAACATGAACTGTCTCTCCATTAGTCTTTTAGTTTCTTTCTTCAGAATTACATTTTCCTCATATAGATCTTGTACATATTTTGTTAGATATGTTCCTAAGCATTTTATATATTGGGGTGTTAATGTAAATGGCATTTTTTATTTTAATTTTTTTAGGTAATCTCTACACCCAACATGGGGTTTGAACTCATGACCCCGAGATCAAGAGTTGCACACTCTACTGACTGAGCCAGCTAAGTGCCCCAGCATTTTTAATTTTAAATTCTGGTTGTTCATTGCTGGTATATTATAAAGCAGTTGAGTTTTGAATATTAACTTTATATCCTACAACCTTGCTAATATTCACTTATTCATTCCAAGAGTTTTTTGGTTGATTCTTTAGGGTATTTTATATAGACAAACATGTCACTGTGAACAAAGACAGTTTTGTTTCTTCCTTCTGAATCTCTGTACCATTTATTTCCTTTGTTCTCTTAAAACATTAAGCTAAGTCTGCATTAGCTAAGACTTACAGTATGATACTGAAAAGGGGGTGGTGAGACGAGACATTCTTGCCTTGTTTCTGATCTTAGTGGGAAAGCTTCTAGCTTCTCACCATTAAATATGATGTTGCCTGTAGATTTTTGGATAGATGTTCTTTATCAAATTTAGGAAGTTCCCCTCTTCTAGTTTGTTGAGATTTTTTTTTTATCATAAATAGATATTGGATATTATCAGATGTTTATTCCTGCAATTATTGATTTAATCATGTGATTTTTCTTAAGGCTGTTGATATTGACAGATTACATTAATTTTTGTCT
This sequence comes from Panthera leo, assembly GCF_018350215.1. Lineage (NCBI taxonomy): Eukaryota > Metazoa > Chordata > Mammalia > Carnivora > Felidae > Panthera > Panthera leo. The sequence goes on along the minus strand of NC_056684.1, from coordinate 28,901,560 downwards.
TTTAGATTATACTGATATTTGAATTTGAACTAGATTTGTGTAAGTGGAATAAAGTCTACTTGGTTGTGGTGTCTAATATTTTTAGACACTGTTGGACTCAATTTCCTAATATTTTGTAGAGGATTTTTCAATTTGTGTTCATGAGAGAGAATGGTCTGGCGTTTTCTTATAAAGTCTTTGTCTGGTTTTGGCATTAGGGTAATGCTGGCCTCATTTAGTGAGTTAGAAAATATTCTCTCTGCTTCTTTCTTCTGGACAAGATTTTATAGAATTGGTATAATTTCTTTCTTAATTGTTTGGCAGAAATCACTAGTGAACCTATGTGGGCTTGGAACTTTCTGTTTTGGAAGGTTATTGTTAATTCAGTTTCTTTAATGCAGATAAGTCTTTTGGGGACTATTCTTTTGTGGGCTTTGGTAGATTGTGTCTTTCAAGGAATTGGTCCATTTTATCTAGGTTATTAAATTTGTGGGCATAGAGTTGTTAATAATAGCCCTTTATTATTTTTTTAATGTCCATAGTATCTATAGTATTGTCCCCTCTTTCATTTCTGATTTTAGTAATTGGTATTTTTTTTTTAATTTTTTAATGTTTATTTTTTTTGAGGGAGAGAGAGAGAAACAGAGCATGAGCTGGGGAGGAGCAGAGAGAGAGGGAGACACAGAATCCGAAGCAGGCTCCAGACTCTGAGCTCTCAGCAGTGAGCCCGGTGCAGGGCTCAAACCCACCAACTGTGATATCATGACCTGAGCTGAAGTCAGATGCTTAACTGACTGAGCCACCCAGGTGCCCCATAATTTGTATCTTCTTTCTTTTTTTCTTAACCTGGCTAGAGGCTTAATGAATTTATTGATTTTTATGAAGAACCAGCTTTTGGTTTCATTGATTTTTCTCTATTATTTTCCTCATCAATTTCACAGATTTTTGCTTTAATTTTTATTATTTCTTTTCTTCTTACTTTGTATTTAATTTGGGGGGGGGGTGTGTGTGTGTGTGTGTGGTTTTTTTTTTTTTTTTTTTTTTTACTTTTGTAAGGTGGAAGCTTTCTTCTTTTTTAATATATGTATTTAATGCTGTAAATGTTACCTCTAAGCACTGCTTTCACTGCATCCCACAAATTTTGATAAGTTGTGATTTTGTTTTCATTTAGTTAAAAATATTTTAAAATTTCTCTTGAGATTTCTCCTCTTTGACCCATATATTACTTAAAAGTGTGTTATTTAATCTCTATTTATTTGGGGATTTTCCAGCTGTTATTATTTTCTAGTTTAATTTTGTGATCTGAGACCACATATTGATGGTTTTTATCTTGTTAATTGTATTAGGGTATATTTCATGGCCCAGAATTTGGTCTCTCTTGGTGAATATGCCATGTGACCTTGAGAAGAATATGTATTCTGCTATTGGATGAAGTATTCTGTAGATGTTTGATTATTATATTTGATATATAGCTATTTGATGGTGCCGTTGCATTCAGTTATGTCATTACTGATTTTGTGCCTACTGGATCTATTACTAATAGAAGGGTATTGAAGGCTTTCAGTTGCTTTTTTTTTTTTTTTTTTTTTGGCTTGGTCTGCTGTTCTTTCTTGGTTTTAATTTATTTCTTTAAATTCAAGTTAGTTGACATACAATATAGTATTGGTTTTAGGAGTAGAACCCAGTGATTCATTGTTTACATAGAATACCCAGTGGTCATCCCAAGTGCCCTCCCTAATACCTATCACCCATTTAACCCATCCTTCCACCCACCACCCCTCCAGCAACCCTCAGTTTGTTCTCTGTATTTAATAGTCTCTTATGGTTTGCCTCCCTCTCTGTTTTTATCTTATTTTTCCTTCCCTTCCCTATGTTCATCTGTTGTGTTTCTTAAATTCCACATATGAGTGAAATCATATGGTGTTTGTGTTTCTCTGACTGATTTTGTTTAGCATAATACACTCTGGTTCCATCCACATTGTTGCAAATGGCAAGATTTCATTCTTTTTGATCACTGAGTAGTATTCCATTGTATATATGTATATATACCACTTTATCCATTCATCAGTCAAGGGACATTTGGACTCTTTCCATAATTTGGCTACACTTTCTTCTTGTCCCACAATCCATACAGTTTAGGAGGGAGATCCCATAACGGATTAGTTCTTACAAATTTAGACCATTTATTTGAGTAAAGTTGTTGAATATAAGTCCAATTTTATTTTGGTCTCAGAATTGATGAAAAATATCATTGGCAAAAAAAGTTATCACATATAAAATCCAGAAACAAGTTAATTATCTTAATTTTGTCTAATTAAATTCTTCATACCTTTGCTTTAGTTTTTCAAACTATACCTAAGATATAAGTTAAATAACCATCCCCTGGATCAGTTTGGGTGAGTTGGATATTTTTTGAAGCCTTTGGTTATAGCTTCACTTTCTGTTTTTAGTTTTGTAGAATTTTAGCTCAGGGAACTAGGAGAGGCATTTCATATTGGCATTGAATGAGTGGGCGTGTCTTTTTGAATGGTGGTTTCCTTGTGCTGTGACAGTTTGTCAGCTTAGCTTCCTCTAGTCCAACTGTCTTAAATCTCTGGAATTTGATCACCTAGCTATGCTTATTCTTGATGTAGTATAACCTGCATAAAACTAATAAATATTAATGTTTGTTGTTATTAGCTAATATTTAGTTGTATTAAGAGCTAATATTTATTGATTACTCATGTATCAGGAACTATTCTAAGGGCTTTACACAGTTAGGTGTTTGTTTTGAGGATTAAAAGAAATAAGAGGTTGATAATACTTATATCTCCATTTTACAGGTGAGAAAACTATTAAACAACTTGCTCAAGATTACAGTTGGTGACAAATCCAAGTTTTCATCACAGGGCTGCCTTACTCCAAAGCTCATTCTCTTAATTGCACTACTTGCTGCTCAATCCTGAGGACTTTCTAAGTTTTAGGAATCAGTTGCTTAGGCTTGAAACTATAGAATAACATGAAAGTAATGGTCTCTTCTAACAGCAAAACACATATTTCTAAGTTTTCTAGTTCTCAGCCCCAAATCTTATTCTTATAAATATAGCTTTAGTACTTTTTACTTCCTAACAGGGACAAGTTGTGGTTCATACAAAATTGAGAATAGAAAGTATAGCAAAGGTGCTTTAGATATGTTTACTATTTTAGAGGGAGGAAAATCTATCCATCGGTATTTTAAATTTTAGTCCTAATAATACCATCACTAACTTCCTCTCTCCCTTCCTCTCTCTCCCTTCCTCCCTTCATTCGTTTCTTTCCTTTTTTCCTGCTGGCATTGATTGTGGTACTTTGTGGAAATTATCTAAGCTTTTGGTATTTTAGTTTCTAATCTTATAAAATATGCCCTTTTTCTATATTTGAAAAGAGAGGTTTAATATTTTCATTTGAAATAAATTTGGGTTACCAAGATTAGTGTTATTACTATTGGGGCACCTGGGTGGCTCAGTTGGTTGCAGGTCATGATCTTGCGGTTCTTGAGTTTGAGCCCTGCGTCAGACTCTGTGCTCAGAACATCTAGCTTAGAACCTGGCGCCTGCTTTGGATTCTGTGTGTGTCGCTCTCTCTGCCCCTCCCCCACTCGTGTTCTATCTCTCCAAAATAAATAAATGTTAAAAATTTTTAAGTGTTATTACTATTAATGTTCTATGAAATTTCATCTATCACTGTGTTTAATAAAACCTCTTCTTATTTATTATTTCAAAGCTTTAATGAAAACCCGGTTATATATGTTCTCTTTCACAGAAAATTGCTTTGTGTAAAAATGTTTTTATTTTAGTGTCTACTTTTAAAAATAGGGGTAAAAGTCCTCTCCATTCTCTACCAACTATATAGAATATTTTCATCTGGATTATTCATATTAATATTTCTAAAAAGTACTGATTTTATTTTCTATCATAGAAGTTAGAGTAAAAGCCTTGGGTGATTGGATGATAAGATTTCACCCTGATAAAATTATCAGGTTTTTTTTTCCCCATGTGAAGTTAATAGTGGCTCCATCATTCTGTAAAAATGTAAAACTACAATGAGATATCATCCCACACCTGTCAAAATGGCTAAAATCAATAGCAAAAGAAACAAGTGTTGGTGAGGATTTGGAGAAAAAGGAACCTTGTGCACTGTTGGTGGGAATGCAAAGTGGTGCAGTCACTCTGGAAAACAGTATAGAGGTTCCTCAAAAAGTTAAAAATAGAACTACCCTATGATACAGCAATTGTACTACTGATACTTACCCTAAAAATACAAAAACACTAATTCAAAGGGATACATGCATCTCTATGTTTATTGCAGCATTATTTATAATAGCCAAGATATGGAAGCAGCCCAAGTGTCCATTGATACATGAATCAATAAAAAAGAGGTGGTATATATACATAATGGAATATTATTTGGCCATAAAAAAGAATGAAAATTGGCCATTTGCAACACGGATGGATCTAGAGAGTATAATGCTAAGCAAAATAAGTCAGAGAAAGACAAATACCATATGATTTCACTCATATTTGGAATTTAAGAAATAAAACAAATGAGCCTAGGGGGGAAAAAAGAGACAAATCAAGAACCAGACCCTTAACTACAGAGAACAAACTGATGGTTACCAGAGGGGAGGTGCATGGGGAGATAGTTGAAATAGGTGATGGGGATTAAAGAAAGAGAACACTTATTGGGGCACCTGGGGGCTCAGTCAGATAAGCATCCAACTTCAACTCATGATCTTACAGTTTGTGGGTTCAAGCCCCGCATTGGGCTCTGTGCTGACAGCTCAGAGGCTGGAGCCTGATTCAGATTCTGTGTCTCTGACTCTCTCTCTGACCTATTCCCTGCTTACACTCTGTCTCTGTCTCTGTCTCTATCTCTCTCTCAAAAATAAATGATAAAAAAATAAAGAGTACACTTATGATGAACACTAATGTATAGAATTGTTGAATCAATGTATTGTCCACCTGAAACTAATAGTGTATGTTAATATACTGGAATTAAAATAAGCAACTTAATAAAAAAATAAAAACAATTTTAAAAGCTTTTTTTTAATGCACAGTACCTTTTCTTGCTCAAATTTATCTTTCATGTGGATTTTTCTGGTTTAACTGAACTATTTGAAGACCAAATGTATAGTTGCAGCTTGAATTAATCTGTCTTCTACAAAATTGTCCAGGGGCTACATAGTGACAAAAGGGAAAAAAAACTGGTTTCAGTGCATTTCAATCATAAGATTGAAGTGATCTATTTTAATCTTTCATATTTGCTTGAAAAAATACATATATTTTCTGGGTACAAAGATCTATGATATTTACTGGATCAAGCTTTTTAAATGTGTTATTACCTTTTTAGATTCTACCTTACCTTTTAACTTGAGAGTAAGTTATATTAATATTCCTATAGTGAGATTAAGGACTTATGTATTTCTATCCATTTTTATCTAATACACCTATTTCAAACAGTGTTGTTAAATGCATTATTTTTTCTTGGAGGATTGTATCTTTTATCAGTATGAACCATTCCTCTTTATCTCCTTTTATGATTTTTGCCTTGAGATCTATTGTCTGATACTGTTATTGCTGTGTGTGAGGCTGGGTTAGCGTTTAACTGCATTCTTTTTCCATTCTCTTATTTTTTTAACTTTGTCAGTTATTTTTAGGTATGTCTCATGAAAACAGTACAAAGCTGGATGTTGAGCGTTATTTTGTGTTTTATTATCTTATATTACTCAATTTAAAAGCATTTGTCTTTTCATATCAGATAAAGAGTTAGCATCCAAAATCTATAAAGAACTTATCAAACTCAACACCCAAAAAACAAATGATCCAGTGAAGAAATTGGCAAAAGACACAAATAGACACTTTTCCAAAGAAGAAATCCAGATGGCTAATAGATGCATGACAAAAATGCTCACCATCACTCATCATCAGGGAAACACAAAACCACAATGAGATACTATCTCATACCTGTCAGAGTGGCTAAAATTAACAACTCGGGCAATGACAGATCTTGGTGAGGAGGTGGAGAAAGAGGAACCCTTTTGCACTGCTGGTGGGAATGCAAACTGGTGGGGGTGCAGCCACTCTGGAAAACTGTATGGCAGTTCCTCAAAAAATTAAAAATAGAACTACCTTACGACCCAGCAATTGCATTACTGGGTATTTATCCAAAGGATATAGGAGTGCTGTTTCTAAGGGACACATGTACCCCAATGTTTATAGCAACACTATTGACAATAGCCAAAGTATGGAAAGAGCCCAAATGTCCATCGACTGATGAATGGATGAAGAAGATGTGGTATATACATATATATACAATGGAATATTACTTAGGGATCAAAAAGAATGAAATCTTACCATTTGGAACAACATGGATGGAACTAGAGTGTATTATGCTAAGTGAAATAAGTCCGTCAGAGAACAACAAATATATGACTTCACTCATATGTGAAATTAAGAAACACAACAGAAGAACCTAGGGGAAGGAAAGCAAAAATTAGATGAAAACAGAGAGGGAGACAAAGTATAAGAGACTCTCAAATACAGAGAACAAATTGAGGATTGCTGGATAGGTTTGGGGTGGGAGGATGGGCTAACTGGACAAGGGGTATTGAGAAGGGCCCTTGCTGGGATGAGCACCAAGTGTTATATGTAGGTGATAAGTCACTGGATTCTACTCATTATTGCATTATATGCTAACTAATTTGGATATAAATTAAAAATAAATAAAAAATAATTTAGTCTGAGATTAATGTCCTTATATTTATGATTATTGCTTTTGTAGAGTTATTACCAATCTATTTTATGCTTTTTAAATTCATTGTGTTTTCTTCTTGCTTTTATTTTTTCCTTTCACTGTGCTTTCTAGATTGATCAATTGTTCTTTATTCTGTCATTCTTTTTCTTTCTTTTTCATTCAGTGGTTTAGAAATCTTTGCATTTTTACCTTGTCTTCCAGTTGTTTCTCTTACAATTTGACCTCACATTTAAATGTATTTTTGTATCTAATCATTGCTTACAAAAATCTGTATCCTCTTTTTGACCAATAATAAAAGGTTTCATATTCCTTCTTATCTCTCAGTTTGGGTTTCACATTATTTCATTTTTAAAAAATTATGTATCAGCTATTTTCACTCAAAAGGAAAAAATAACAGTTTTATTTCTTCCTCATCTAGTCTCTCTCCATACCATTTGGAATTCTTTTAATGTCTTGTTGGAATTTCAGGATCTATTCTTCTGTCTCTCGGGGGTTTTTTTCTCATGATTTTCTTTTCTTTGCCTTTTTGCATTAGAACCAGAGTGTGTTACTTGGCTTAATCTTCTAATTCACTATATCTTTTTCATAGTGCTTTTCTCCAATACAGTTCTAATGGTAACCACCTGTAGTTAGTGTCAGATTCCACAGATGCCTGATGCCACTGTGCACACTGCCTGAGAAGACTCCCTTACTTCAGATGCCATTTGCAAGTTAGGGCTCCCCAGGCCACCTATTCTTTTGGCTTCAAACCTGGGGGTTCCCATAACCCATTGGGTTCAGCAATTTGCTAGAAAAACTAACAGAACTCAGGAAAGTGCTCTACACATGATTACAGAACAGGACCAGCCAAATGAAGACACCTACAGGACAAGGTTTAGGAGGGTCCTGAATGCAGGACTTCCACGCTGTCTTCCTGTGGAATTAGGACATGTCACTCTCCCAGCATATACATGTGCTCACCAATGAGGAAACTCTACTGAACTTCTGTGTCCAGCATTTTATTGGGATGTCATTACATAGGTATGATTGATGGAATCATTGGCCACATGATTGAACTTAATCTCTGGTGTCCCTTCTCTCCTCTCCTCCCCAATGATTGGACTGGCTCACAGCCCCAACCCTCTAATCACATGGTTGGTTCTTGAATCATCTCATTAGTATAAATTTGTAACCTTGAGAATGATTACAAGGGGCTGATGAGTAACAAAGACCCTCCTATTACTTGGGAAATTCCAAAGATTTACTTTCCCTCCCAGGAACCAGGGACAAAGACCAAATACATTCTTTATTATATAACACATGGTATTGGTTCTCTTTAAACATTTGGTGGTTCTTAGTTGTATGCCTACTCATATTTGAGGTTTATTCTGCTTTCCTCCCTCTAAATGATGTTTCTTAATATTGTAGTCCATCCCCTTCTTCAATCCTCTTGCCACTTGGGCTCTGCCGGTATTCCATCCTGGGGCAAACTTGCACGTTGCCTACTGCTTAGCTAACATAAGTGGAAGATTCAGTAAGAAGGTTTTATCTGCCTATATGTTGTTTTGTTTGTTTGTTTGTTTGTTTGTTTGTTTGTTTTAGTCTCCTAGTGGATCCAGGATACCCTTCTCCTTTTATCCATTGCCTCTAAACACAGAACATTCTTAGAATTTTTCCTACCTTTTACATCAGTCCCTTCCTAAACATATTTAAGCCTCATTCATTTCCTCTATAATTGCCATCCCATCTCTTTTCTTTTAGAGCTCTTAATTTTTTGTTCTGCAGATTACACTATTTATTTTCTTTCACTCATACTTGTTTTTACTTTAAGAAATATTTATTTGTTTTGGACGTAGAGAGAAAGCAGACACATATTAATTTTAGAATTTTGTTCCAATCTCTTTTCAGTTATATTTGCAAGCTGATTATTGCCAATCTATAGAAAATACCTTACTCTTCATATATTCATTTTGTAGTTTGCTACTTTATCCTCTTACTAGTTCTATGACTTTCTTGTTTTATTTCCTTTGGGTTTCCCAATTATATTTTGTTCTTCTCTAATTTCTTTTAGTATATATAGAGTGAGGGTTTTTTTTTTATTATCTCATTAGATACTTCTGAGGCAATATTTGAAAATAGTGTAGTAATGGGTCAGAGTTTTTATTTCTTAGTTCAAAGAGTAGCTTTTGGATTTATTCACTAAGTCTCTTCTCTGTCTCTTCCAGTTTATGATTTTATTTTTAATATCTTCTCTATGCTTTTTTGAGGTTTGTTTTATTGACATGCATGTTTAGCAAATGGGTTATATATCAGTTACTGTTGCAAGCACTCTACATAATCTCTAATCCTCACAGATTCTCTTTCAATATAGGTTGTATAATTCTCATTTTACATCTGAGGAAACTGGCTCAGAGAGTTTAAGTAGCTTGCCCAAGACCACATTACTAGTAAAAGGTGGAGCCAAGACTCACACCCAGTTTTCTGACTCCAAATTCTGTTCATTTTTACTGTTCTAAAGGAAAACATTTAGGACTATGAAACATCTTCCTAGGATACCTATTGTAATATATAGTAATTTTGCATGGTTTGGTGTATTGATAAAAAAAATTTGAAAACAGATTCCCAAAGGTTAGGTTCCAAAATTTTAAATTTTTAATTAATTTTTATTGCATTAAAATTAGAAATTGTACAACTTCTGGTCTTAAGGAATATATGGTAGACACTGACTGCTTCCTTCATAGCCACTCCCCCACTCTTCCTTTCTTGTTTCCTTTATTTGGTATACCCAGATTTTGTTCGGTTATCAAAGTGGTCATCTGTTTCAGGTAATGTTTGGTCCCTTCTGAGCTATAAAGTTTCTGACTCTTGATAATCTAACTCAAACAGGGTGAATCCACTCCTCTTGACAGTGATTGGTTTAGAAATGAGTAAATGATATCATTCTGGCCAATAATACTGGAGGAAAAGTCTGTTAGGTACTCTGGGAAAGTTTTGCTTACTTAAAAAAGACATAGGTAAAGGGAGTTTTTTTAAACCTCTGAATGTCATCTTAGTTATTTCCAGATTGCCATAGCAGTCATGAGACCATGAATATAGGCAGCCTACAAAGTTGGCAGAGCACAAAACCAGAAAGATCCTGGGTCTTTGATGACATCACTTTAAATTTTAAGTCATTTTGCACTTACAGACAGAGCATCTTAACAGATAGAGAATTTATTGAGATTGTGATATGATATGTAACTAAATCATATGTTTTACAAGTGCTAAGCAAGGTATACTTTTTGATTTTAGAGTTAAAAGCAGAGTTTTATAGTTAGTCATATTCTTGCTTTGATTCTAGACTTTTCTTCTTAATGAGCAAGTTACTTAATTTCTCTAATCCAGGGATTGGCCAGCTTTTCTATAGAGTCCAAAGAATAAATATTTTAGGCCTTATGGGCCATACAGTTTCTATGTACCTACTTAACACTGCTGTTGTGGTGTGAAAGCAGCCATATATAAATGAATGAGTGTGGCTGTATTCCAGTGAAACTATTTATATTTGAATTCCTTATTTTTAATGGGTAGGATATAATTTTCACATATCATAAAATATTCTTTTTTATTGTTCAACCATTTAAAAATGTAAAAAAGTACATTTTTATCTCAAAGGCCATACAAAATCAGCCGGAGGGCTATAACACTCATATATACACTCTATAACACTCTATAACACTCATATAGCCTTGGAAAATCTATTGAGGAATAAAAGAGTTCTTGCTCATTTGCTACATGACATTTCTTTATGTAGGGAGGAATGGGCTTGATAAACTGGATTTTTGGAGCATACTGCAAAGCCTTGGTAATTTCATTCCAAAAGCTAATTTATGTAAGTGACAATAGGGGGAAAAATGGAAGCATAAATGTTCTGTCTCTTAAATATAGGTCTCTGTCTGGAGACATTAAGTAGAACTTACTACTTACATTATTTATTTTAGAAAATAGAAGCTGTCTTCCTCTCAGTATCTCAAATGAAAAAAGTCATTCCATATCATAACTGATCTGTTATAAAAGAAGGGGTCCTGCCACTTTGTCCCTTTTGGAAACAGGGCTTATCCAAAGGCACTGACCATGGATGAACTCCCCCCCCCACACACACACACACTTTTTTTCCTCCTAATATTTTCCTCCTAATAATGACTGACAGAGAAGAGGCAGTCCCAACTGCTCAGTCATTTGTAAGAAAAAACCTCACTAGCAGATATCTTAGAAACCAAAGGAAGCAATCTGATTATAACATAATATTAACCTGACTAGAAATAGAAGGATCTTGTTGCAAAAAGCTCTTTGACTGATTTCTATCTCTTAGATTTTGGAATTTTTTACTTTCAACTTTATAAAAAAAAAAAGAACTAATGAATTAATTAGGGCCTGGCAAAAAGAGGTGAGTTCTCTCTGATCTTTGGCAAGAATTCTTAAAATCACTAAATTAGGATTCATGTAAAAATTAAAGGAGATAAATGTAAAGCACTTAGCTTTGGGAATTCAAAAGTTAGCTATTGTTTACTTTTTTTATTATCTTCTGCATCCTTGCTTATTTTATGTCTACTGGAGCTGTCAAAAATTGATAGGTGTAGATAAATCTGTACTACTGTAGTATTTCTATCCATTTCTCTTTATATATAACAGTTCAGTTTATGTACTTTAATGTTATTTGGTATACAGTGGTTTACGATGTTGCATTATAAAATATACCTTTTACTAATATAAAGTGAACTTTCGTTATTCTATTTGTTTTTACCTCAAATTCCATTTTGTCTGATATTTCTATACAACCTAGTTTCTGTTGTATATTCTCATAATTTTAATCTTTGGTTTTGGGTGTTTTTCTCTGAATAACATATAGTTGTCTCTTCATAGTCTTAAGGGTTTTAACTTTTACAGTGGGTGATTTACTAATAATGAATATAAATAAATTAATGATATATCTTTATTTTCCTCCAGTCATCTTTTTTTTTCTGCCTTGGTTCTTTATAACATTTACCATATGATTTATTTCTTTTAATTCCACCAGTATTGTAAAATTAAATATTTGTGTTTAATTCTATTGGTTATTTTTACCAGCAAGCTAGCCAACTTCTCTTTAATCTGTAATTCTTCTCTGTTTGTCAGAATCACGAGTGGAATAGTGAAAACTGTTTTCTGGTTCAAGATTGTGGATTTAGCACATGTGGACTCATGGTCTTGTTTCTTCTTAAATCCCGTTAAAATAGATTAGGTAGATATGAAGAGGTGTCAACTTAAAACAGCAAGGAGAGAAGGAAAGGAAGAGTTAAGGGTTATCAGTAGACATGTGATTTGGCCAGTTTTCTGGAAGATGGAAAATGGATGTTGGTGGATTAAAACCATAGCCCAGAGTGTGCTGTAAGTAGACTGCAGTGAACTGGGAGTGCTACCACCCTGCTCTCCCCTAAAACCGCAGAGGGACTTTCAGGCATAGTCTTACCAGGCAGGACAGAGAGCAAGAGTAAGAAATAGGATTGACTAAGGTAGGGAGGGTGGGAAAGACTTAACTGAAGATAAGTATATAAAACACCTGTGATAATACCCTCCCCGCTTCCTGCATGCAGAATAGGCTGGAGAGAGTGTAGTCAGGTGTATATACCCCCAAGAGAAAAAGAAGTCTCTTCTAAAGAGATTAAGTGAAATCAGTGGGGAGCTAGGACTTGTAGTGTGGGTTGTTGGCTCTGGAATAGGGGTCAGCAGACTTTATGTAAAGTGTCAGATGGTGGATATTTTAAGATTTGCAGGCCACATAAGGTTATGATTTCAGTGGAATATGCCTCTTGTAGTTTTTGTGTTTGTTTTCTATAACACTTTAAAAAGTAAAAGTCATTCTCAGCTCAAGGGTCATACTGAAACAGTCTGATCTGTAATTCACTTCCACCCTGTTTAGGAAGAAGATCCTCCTCAATCTCTCATCTGATGGCTGTGCAGTTGGAAAGCTAGCTCCTTACCAGCTTTTCCTGAAAATAAACCTGCCTGTCGAGTGTTCTCCCTAGGTATATGGAACACCTAATCCTACTTCTTACTCAAGGTGGGAGGTCTGTTGGGAAACAGATCTATTTACAGAACAGCAGAGGAATCCACAGCTCTTATCTAGAATAATCAATCAAGTACTGCAGTTTTTTTTCCTCACATTTACTTATTTTTGAGAGACAGAGCAAGACAAAGTGTGAATGGAGGAGGGGCAATGAGGGTGGCAGGACACAGAATCTGAAGCAGGTCTCAGGCTCTGAGCTGTCAGCATAGAGCCCAATGCGGGGCTCGTACCCATGGACTGTGAGATCATGACCTCAGCCAAAGTCAGACACTTAACTGACTGAGCCACCCAGGTGCCCCCAAGTACTGCAGTTTTAAATATGAGTAGACAACCAAGCCTTACCAGATATTTGAGGAAAAGCAACATAATAGAGAGACCAAGATAAACAGAAAAACTGATACTGGAAGGAAGTAATGTAATGCAGGGCACCAAAAAGAACCTAGAGATATTTTTTAACCAGTGTATTATGAGAGATTTGAATTGTTGTTGAATCCCTAAAATGGGAGCAGCTGTGGAAAATTAATAAGAGAATAAATAGCTTTTTAGAGATTAAAAATATCACTGAAGTTTTAAAAAAGTAGTAGGGATGAAAGGTACAGTTGAAAAAAATCTCCCAGAACATTGATGAAAGGAAATATGACAAAATTTAGACCCAAAGGGGACAAATCTAGGGTGTCCAATGTCCAAATTAAAGGAGTTTTATAACAGGGGAAAATTATCAAAATAAACAATAATAACAGATAAATTTCTCAAGGCTTAAGGAATATGGACATTCCTGTAGAAAGGGACCAAAAATGATTGTCCAGCACTATTTGGGAAATTTTTTTGTGTGAAAATGAGACCAGGTGTCTCAAAAGTTTAAAACACCAAACATAAATTGAAGATTTTAAATACTTCTAGGGGGTGGGGAGAGAACAACCAAACAGGTTACCTTCAAAGTTTTAATGATCAGACTGGAATTGGACTTCTATCTATATCACTGGATACTAGAAGAAAATAAAGCAATATAAAAATTGAAGGGCAGTTGTTATCCATGTAAAGTAATATGACCAGTCAAGATGTCTTAGTTATGCAGGAATTCAAAGTTTCTACCGCATCCTGTTTTCGGAAGTCAGTTGACAAGGTAATGCAGGAAAATAAAGTAAAACCCACAGGAACACATGTGATCTAGGAAGGTGGAATCGGTCCAAAAGATCATTTAAGGGAAATTTTAGAATGCCAGCTGACTTTGGTAGCAGTTCTAGAGAACATTCAGTCCAGATTTGAGCAGAAGGTAGGGGAGAGCTTTGAAAAGAATCTCTCAGAAAATAAAAGGGGACTACATGCAGTAAATTGTATGATTAAGAGCTAAATATTTGAGATGTTATGATACAGCACATTTATTTTTCAGTCTCTCCCCAACCACCCCAAACTATGTAAGAATAGTGTGGTACAAATAAGATGCACATTAAAATCATGCTACATGATTTTAACCAATCTACAGCTTAAGAAAAGAGAATCTATTCTGTGTTGCTGCTGGAAATATCATTAGTGGCCCAGGTATGTGACTCTGAAACAAGAAAAGGAAATGTTATTCTTCATACTGCATGAATTTGCTGTGAATACTATTTACATAGTTACATTAATAAAACTTAAGTTTATTGTTTTTCAACTTTTAAAGTAAATTTAGAGACAGAGTTATGAAAGACTTCATTAGGGTTACATACCAGAATGTAAATGTTAAAAACCTTCATGATGCGGGTGCCATGATGGCTCAGTTGGTTAAGTGTTTGTCTGGCTCTTGATTTTGGCTCAGGTCATGATCTCACGGTTCTTGAGGTCGAGCCCCACTCCATCTGTGCTGTCAGCACAGAGCCTGCTTGGCATTCTTCCTCTCCCTCTCTCAGCCCCACCCCCTGCTCATGCTCTCTCTCTCTCAAGAAATAAATAAATACACTTAAAAAAAAAAAAGAACCTTCATAATGAAGAGTTAAGATACAGCCATCACAGCAGAATGAGGAAGCAGAGGGAGACAAAAGGTAGAAGCAGAGTTTGCAGTTACTTATTTTACATGATAAGGAGTCAGTCCATGAGTTGACTCAATTCATTAAGACATAGAAGTATGTTATTTAAAATTACACATGTAACCAAGAGAAGAAATAAAGATAATGTAACTTACCAAATATTCAAATTAAAAAGGAAGAGAGTAGTGTAAGGGAACAAAGCCTCATCTTTGCTAGCTGGGACTTTGTTGTCTAGGATGCTGATTATAGAAATAAGAATAAGTGTTTTGAATTATGGAGGTAAACACCAGCAAACTGAAAACAGAAACTGTTTAAGAAAATCTTGCCATTGGTCACATTTGTTCTTCTCTTATTTCCTTGATAATTTCTTAATGGGCTCCTTCTGCAACCATTAAATGTTGATCTGGTCTCTGTGTCACATGACACATGCACACTCTGAGCTAGTACATTCACATAAATAGCTTCAGTAACCACCTGTGGAATTTGAATCCCAAGTTTCTCACGCAAACCTCATTTTAACCTAAATGCAAGGTCTGCATTTTCAGACATTTCTTTCCATAGGTCCCAGTAGCACTTGAAATTTAATATGACCTAATGGAAATCTTTATTTTACTCATGAAATCTGTTTTTATGTTCCTTTATTTTTTTATTTATTCATTTATTTTTTAATGTTTATTTATTTTTGAGAGCAAAAGAGACAGAGCATGAGTGGGGGAGAGACAGAAAAAGAGGGAGACAGAATCCGATGCAGGCTCCAAGCTCTGAGCTGTCAGCACAGAGCCGGACGTGGGACTTGAACCCAAGAACTATGAGGTCATTACCTGAGCCGAAGTCAGATGTCTAACCAACTGAGCCACCCAGGCGCCCGATATTCCTTTATTTTTTAAAAAGCTTTGTTGAGGTATTATTATGGAACCAGGCTGGATCGCTGATGGAAGAACGAAGCGGCGCTCAGAGATCTTGGAGGATTGGAAGTTTATTTACATTGATGGGCTTAGGGGAGATGGTCTCTCCAAAGATCTGAGCCCAGAGAGCATAAGCATGGGGCACAATTTATAGTCTGCTACTTCCGCATTAGTGGCAATTGGTGTGTGCAGCAAACGGGGCAGGAAGAAGAACCCAGAAGAAGAGTCTTCAGGTGAGGACTGGAATTCCCTATCAGTCCTGTTGGCCATCTTATAACATAATTTTTCCCTATCAAGGTCAGGGTTTATTATTTTCCCCATCAGTATAATCTATATGCCATAAAATTCATCTATTTTAAGTGTATAATTCAATGACATTAAATTTAGAGTTTATGTAACCTTCTCCACAATCCAATTCAGAACATTTCCATCACTCGAAAAAGATTCTTTATGCTCATTTGTAGTCATTTCCTGTGTCTAGCTGTAGTCCCAAGCAATCATTAATCTACTCCTGTCTCTATTGATTTGTTTTTTCCAAGGATTTTGTATAAATAGAAACATACAACATGCAGTCTTTCATGACTGGCTTATTTAGCGTGTTTTTGAAATCCACTCATGTTGTAACGTTTTCTAATACTTTTTTCATTTTTATTGCTGAATAGCATTTCACTGTATGGCTATAAACATATTTTTTAATCCATTTATCAGTTGATAAACATTTGAGTGGTTTCTAGTTTTAGGGATTATGAATAACGTTCTACATTTTCATATATGTCTTTGTGTGGACGTGTGTTTCCACTTCTCTTGGATACATTCATGGTAAATTTATGTTTAACTTTTTAAGGAACTATCAAACTATTTCCCAAAGTTGTTGTACCATTTTACAGTCCCACCATCAAAGTATGAGAGATACAGTTTCTCCGTATTCCTGCTAGCACTTATTATTGTGTATCATTTTTATCATAGACATTCTAAAGGTATGATATGATACCTCATTGTGGCTTTAAATACGTGTCCCTCATGGATACTCAAAAGTAAGCCTTCATTTCTTTCTTTCATATACTGCTCACTCATTCTCTGGATGTACCTGTTAAGCGTATCTTTAATTCTCTTTCTCATCTTCATGCCCATTGCTTTACTTCTTCACTTTCTTGATTATTAAAATAGCCTCTAAACTGCTTTGCCTGATATCCATTCCTCTGCAGGTCGCAGTCTATTTTCCACATTGCCATCCAAATGAATTTTCAAGAATGCAGATGTGATCTTCTCTCTTCTTTGCTACAAATCCTTTAAGTCTTTAAGATAATGTCTATCATGTGGACCCTTTTTATTTTACGTTATCTGTTCCTGCCACTCTTTCCCCCCACCATCCTGCCTTCCTACAAACCCTTACACACTCTACACACATATTCTGCACAGATCGTGGCCTGCAATCTACCTGTAATTATTTGAGTACATTAGGAATACATTCTTTCTTCTTTGCCTTTGAACATGCTGTTAATTCTGCCTGGAATGTTCATCCATCTCTGTTTATAAGCTCTTACTCATTCTTCAAGGCTCAGCACAAATAATACCTCCTCTTAGAATCTTTTCCTGTTTCTTGGTAACAGTTAAGCTTTGTTTTTGTATATGTTAATATAGTGACATACATAGGTGTCTGTGAGAATATATTAGTATGATTTGAATGAAATTGTCATTTTTGTAAGTCCAAATATGATTTAAATGAGTCAGCCTAAAACATTTTTGTAATTACTTATGTACCTGTCATTTGTTAAAAGCAGTAGGCCACTTACTACATTTTTGTTGATAGGTAAATGAACAAATAAATTGTTCTTAAAGACCAAGACTTTCATTTCGAGTTAAGTTATCTTGAAAAGTGTTAGATTTTTGGGGGTGCCTGGGTGGCTCAGTTGGTTAAGTGTCCGACTCTTGATTTCGGCTCAGGCATGATCTCGCATTTTGTAAGTTCGAGCACTGGTTTGGGCTCTGTGCTGGTGGTGCAGGGTGCCTGCTCAGGATTTTCTGTCTCCCTCTCTCTCTGCTCCTTCCTTGCTTGCGCATGCACTCTCTCTCAGAATGAATAAATAAACTTAAAAATAAAGAAAAATGTTAGATTTTCTACTTTAGAATCACAAAGACTCAAAGGTAAGGTTCATTTGCATTGTGCAAAAATAATACCAAACCAATTTCCAAGATATATCTCTGAATAATACATCTTGAATGTCATGGATGAAGCTACAGATTATTATCTTTCACATTAAGATTTAGTAGTCGTTTTCATGTTAGTGTACAGCATCATAGTTCTGTAGTTCAAATAAAATAATAAAGTTTACCGTTTTTCATAAAAATACCATTTTAAAATGCAAACACTAAATAAACTAACATGATTAATATATACGTATATGTGTATGCATATGTATATATAAAGATTGTAGCTATGTAAAAATTGCCTTTGAATGTGAGAAATAATATGCGATAATGATTTGTTTTCAGAGTATGGGGTTATATGAGTTTATTTTAATACTTTATTAAAATAAAAATTATACTAGTTTCACATCAAGTAGTAATGTCTGAATTGTTATTTTAGACAAGATAACCATCTAAATGTTTTGCATACTTTAGGTAATTATATGATGAAGAACCCTGTACTTCATTTAAACAAAATTATAGTTTTAGTCAACATTTTAAAATTATTTGTGATTTTTGGGGTACATCGGTGGCTCAGTCAGTTGAGCGTCTGGCTCTTGGTTTCTGCTTGGGTCATGATCTCACAGTTTGTGGATCTCACAGTTTGTGGAGCGTCTGACTCTGCACTGGCAGCACAGAGCCTGCTTGGGATTCTCTCTCCCTTTCTCTCTTCCCCTTCCCTGCTCACACTCTCTCTCAAAATAAATAAAGAAACATTAGTAAAATAAAATAAAGTAAAAAATTTATGATTTTTAAAACTCAGGGTTTGCTTAATGCATATATTATAGCTTTACCATAGTTTGCAGGTAGTTTCATTGCCATTAATATTAGTCATGTTCAGTAATTATATTCATTTCAAATTGAACATGATGTTATCTGTTCTGTTGTAACTATTACCTCTTTTTAGTTTTGTAAGTCCTTCATATCATCATTTATATAAATGTCATGTGCTTCATAAGGAAATTCTTTTTTAAAAATACCCTGTGGAAACCTTGTCCGTTAGCTCTCAATTAAAATTCCTTTTCTCCACAAATTTATACAGCGCTCTTGAATTATTCCTACATGAAAAGATAAATAAGGAGTCTAAAGAATGTGGTTTATTTTATAACTTTAAAAATTGGACAGTGATTTGAGAGGGCAGCTTAGTACAAGTCCTTTTATAAATAAAATTCTGCTTCATTTGCAACTCTGAACATGAGAACTGAAAGGGGTGTTTCCCTTGGCTGGTGCCTGACCTCTGTGCACACCTTGGTCTTTGTCTCAACCTTGCCCACACTGCACACTACAGCCATATAAATCAGATTTTCAATTTGTTATAAAATGCAAGGCACAGATATTGTAGTCTGCAGTATTCAAAAACTTTTGAAACGCTGAATATCCAACAAAATTTGTTGTTTGTATGAATGTAAGTTTTTATTGAGGTAAGTCTGTTTGTTTGAAAAAAGGACTCCTGCAGTTAGCTAGTGATTATTTCAAATTAAGTAGATTTAATTTCTCTCTATGTCTCTGTCTTTCTTTGCTTGTCTGTATAAGGCTTTGGGAAGAAACCTTGATATTACACCTGTGTTAATAGGAAGCTGTTGATTGAGATTTCTGTTACAAAGTCTTCCTGTCAGGAGTAAGTCACTTTATAAAACGAAATTGAGAGCTTGTAATCATAAAGTGAGTATCCTTCATCTCTTCATGTGTTTTTTTAAATTCCTTTGTTTCTGTTATAGCAGGTAACTTCACATACATCTTAATAGCTACTTTGCTGTGCCAGATGCCAGATATTTTTTAAAAGGAAAGCATATGTAAATTGGTAAATATAATGTTCAATCTACAGTAAATTTGTAAAAGTATAGTTCTTTTATAAAAGTTTTAAAGGTTCTATAGAAATGCAAACCTTTAAATGCTGTTAAAGATTTTTCCATAGTATATTTTTGGCCATTTTCGATAAACTGAAAATTTGGAAGTTATTGATTAATTCTGTTTAAAAGTCAGATTAGTAATAGGCTTTATGAAAAAGTAAAAAGTCAATTCAGGTCATTCAGTTTCATTTACTGAGTCATATCTTTTATATTTTGTATATACTGAGTCATATACTTTTATACTTTTTTTATATACTGTATTTGTACTTTTTAATATTGATCTTTTAGTTTTTTATGTTCAGATGTTTTTATTGATATGTAGTAAGTATCTAAACAAATAGATAAACTAACTGAAGAATTTTGTCACTAACATATAAATGTCTTCATTTTCATCATTTTAAAATATTTGCTATTAGAATATTTGACTTTTATAATGCCTTCAAAAGATAATTTCTCCTAAATTATTAATTTTAGGTGCTGTTTTTCAATCTTAAACTTTTGACCAAGAATGAAACTGTTTAAAAATTAAGATGCCAACAGGTAACCTCTTGTAAATTTATATGTCAGTGTATGTCACATAGCAATTGAACACTCCCGCAAAAAAAAGTGTGCTAATACAAAGCTATATTTTTCCCCATCTAAAATTGTTCCAGAAATCTGAAATGTTTTGGTTTTGAAAGATCACTTTTTATAGCATGAAACTATTTTATTTTAGACATATTTTGTTGCTTTTTACAAATTGACAAATTCTAGCTTACCCTATATCTGATACCAACTTTACAAAACAGTAAGTGATATCATCATATGTGGAATTTAAGAAGCAAACAGATGAACATAGGGGAAGAAAAGGAAAAATTAGATAAAAACAAAGAGGGAGGCAAACCATAAGAGACTCTTAAATACAGAGAACAAACTGAGAGTTGCTGGAGGGATGGTGGTTGGTGGATGGGCTAAATGGGTGATGGGCATTAAGGAGGGCACTTGTTAGGATAAACACTGGGTGTCATATGTAAGTGATGAATCACCAAATTCTACTGCTGAAACCAATACTACACTGTTAACTAACTTGAATTTAAATAAATAATTTTTTATATTAAAAAAATTGTTTTTAATGTTTATTCATTTTTGACAGAGAGACAGAGAGACAGAGAGTGAGTGGGGGAGGAGCAGAGAGAGAAGAGACACAGAGTCCAAGGCAGGCTCCAGGCTCTGAGCTGTTAGCACAGAGCCAGATGCAGGGCTCAAACTCAAACTGTGAGATCATGACCTGAGCTGAAGTCAGTTGCTTAACTGACTAAGTCACCCAGATGCCCCTTAAATAAATAAATTTTTTAAAAAGGAGTAAATGAGGGGCGCCTGGGTGGCGCAGTCGGTTAAGCGTCCGACTTCAGCCAGGTCACGATCTCACGGTCCGTGAGTTCGAGCCCCGCGTCAGGCTCTGGGCTGATGGCTCAGAGCCTGGAGCCTGTTTCCGATTCTGTGTCTCCCTCTCTCTCTGTCCCTCCCCCGTTCATGCTCTGTCTCTCTCTGTCCCAAAAAAATAAAATAAAAAACGTTGAAAAAAAAAAAAAATAAAAATAAAATAAAAAGGAGTAAATGAAATCAAAGTAACAAAATAGATTGAGAGATAATGCTTCAAGTTAGATGAGCATTCTTTATAGGTAAAATACCAGTAGAAAACCCTATGTGATGATTCCTGTGATTCTGATGTAACGTTAATTGGGATTTTATTTGTTAGCCAAATTATTCCTGAAAAATGGTAAGCATTATCTTATTAAAAGTTGTTTCATTGTAAAGAAGCACACCATTGTGTAAAAAAGAAAAAATCCAGAAGGATTAGTTCTGATTGGTTTACTTTCTTTTTTCCCACCTAAATTATTTTGTAATTCTGTTTTCTTCTTTGTATTTTTATACTTTTATAGTTATAATGTCATGGTGAAACCAATTCTTCTCAAATCTGAAGTAAAAGAAATATTTAAAAATTTTAAATTCTGGTGGTGGAGACATCTGGCTCAGTAGCAATTATATCTTAACAACTGTTGATATTCAGTGGCAAGTAAATGCTAGCTGATTTTTTTTATGCCAAATCTGAGTAATGCCATTTTCTTCACATAAGATGATTCTAGGTCATTTTCTAGACAGTTAGGAAGCAGTAGTGTGCAGTTTTATCCCTCTTAAAGGCTGAAAGATAAAGTGTTCAGCAATTTGTTCTTCTAATTATAAATAGTGATATAATGACTCAGCGAATTCTAGAGATATTTCTAAATTTTTCTATATAATGGTTTTGGAATAAAAGAAAAAAGTTAAAAAAAAATAGGTGTGGGGAAGGAGGTGCAGGATGGAAGGAAGGGACCATGGGAGACCAGGAAGGCAAAGAGATAAAGTAGGATAAAGGAAGGGTCAAAGATAAAGAAGGACGTAAGGATGGAGAAAGAAGGGGGGAGAGAAAGCATGCAAGAAATGGAAGTTTATTTTTTCAATATTCTAAAAGTTTTGGCTGTATATCAAGCAATGACTTAGGTTTTTAATTTTACTTTAGAACTTTAGATGTCTTTTCAGTTATCAGCTGTTACCTAAAATCCTCTTGCAAATCAAAACCTTGTAAGATTACTTTTTGGGTTTTTTGTTGTTGTTGTTATTTTAAAGATTTTATTGTTAAGTAATCTGTATACCCAACGTGGAGCTTGAACCCATAACCCCAAAATCAAGAATCTCGTGCTCTACTGACTGAACCAGCCAGGCATCCCTGGGTTTTGTTTTGGTTTTTTTAATTGTCATATATGAAATATTTAAAGATAATTTTGGAAATCAGAATTTATTTCAATTACATAAATCATTTTCCAACAGCAGTTTTCATAGTTTAATGAATTTGAGACCAAAAGGAAAGATAAGATTTTAAATATACCTTTGGAACAGAGAAACTCTAAACAAAAGCTGTTGCAGAGTCTTAGTATTAAATGAGAAAGGCCACCATTTATTTTAAGATCCTAATCCCCTTTTAAAAATCTAATGAATATAGAGATTCCTTATGTCTGTAATATAACCTATAAATCTGTTATAATTAATGGTCATATCCTTAGGACATATTATTTTTTTCCCTCAAAGGGACAGAAGTCCCTACTTATCAAATAAGGAATAAGATTAAGTTCTTCATTTTGAGAAGCAATTCTTCATTTAATTTTTAGAATCGCCACTTCAGTCTAAGATACTTAGTCCTTTACTTGTTTTATTAGAAAAACTTAATTTGCCTTTCTCTAGTTTCATTTATGTATGTGTTTAAATCACGAAGAGCCCTGTGGTCCCAGTCACAGGTCATTTTGCCTGAATGGAGGGATGTGTTATGTGATACCCACTATTCCCAGCCCATTTTGTAGGTAAGTAAAATGTGCTGGGGTGGGGGAAGGTAATTTTATTTTTTATCAGCTACTAACTTCTTTAGAAGTGATAAATATTGATCAAAAAGTGTAAGATGAAAAAGTGTGAGGAATGCTGTATATAAAACAAAATTATACTTTAAAAACAAACAATGTGGCAAATCACAATCTTGCTCAAAGTGTTTATTTTGGAAATTGGTAGTGATTTCAAGATTAGTATGATTTTTTTTAATAATCCATTTTGGTGAACTCTATGATTTTAGCAATTTAGGGAAGACAGTCTATGTTTAATATTAATGATAAAACAGGTAGAGAATTCATTAATATAAGAAAGCCCAACATCAGGTGTTTGAGTTCAGAATACATAAATACATAACTGTGTTGGTACCAAAACTTACATTTGATATGTTAAAAAGAAAATGAAACATTAAGTTTCTCTAATGGTGTTAAAAAAAAAAAAAGTCTAGGCCACTATTGTTTTAAATAATATATGATTCACTTTGGGAGTATATAGCCAGGTCAGTAAAGGACTTGAAAATAGTACTTGTTTAGCTGGCTTCCTTTGAATTTGGTTGAATGGGATTTAAGGGGGGCATAGTAAACCTCTTTTAATACATGAATTAACAACATAATACTACCAATGATGTCCATAGACTTTAGGGGAGCTGACACTTAAGATCTTCAAGATATTTTGTGGCATGTGCATGAATTACTCTGTTTTTGTTCATTAACTGAGATGAGAGGTATAGAATCTAGATTTAAGATCTTATTGAAGTAAAATTCATATGAAAAATGAAAAATATTGGGATTTGGTGTGGAGGAGAGGAGGCAGAGAAATAATCTCATAATTATCTCAATCCGTTTTTAGAGGTTTTCATATGGGAAATAGTGAGTAGGTATTTTTCCTCTCAAGTTAATAAAATGAAAAAGGAAGAGGATAGAGGAACAAATCAACAATTGCTTTGTATCCCCTAGGTGCCTGTATGTTTTTCTTTTTAAAGTTTATTTACCAAAATGTAATTTATGAATGATAAACTACATTCTTTTTTAAAAATATTTTTTAATGTTTGTTAATTTTTTAGAAAAAGAGACAGAGTGCAAATGAGGGAGGGGCAGAGAGAGAGACACACACACACACAGAATCTGAATCAGGCTCTGGGCTCTGAGCTGTCAGCACAGAGCCTGATGTGGGGCTTGAACTCACAAACCCTGAGATCATGACCTGAGCTGAAGATGGATGCTCAACTGACTAAGCCATCAAGGTGTCCCTAAACTACATTCTTAAAAGTACACAACTGGTGAATTTTGACAAATATTTATACCCATGAAACTGTCACCACCATAACAAGATCCAGAGCATTTCTGTTATCCCACATTTGCTGACCATATTTTTCATGTTTTCATTTCACAAAAACATTAGAGGAAAGAGGGAGAGAAGATGTAAGGAAATAGAAAAATAAAGGGAAAATGAGAAATTAAGCGACTTGCTAAAGGTCATACAACTAGGATTAAATTGAAGAAATGGCCTTTGAAAAGTACAACTCCCAAGTTTCACCTAATCTTATGGTGTATTCATTCTGAATTCTTTCTAATGGGATAGGACATGTAGCATTCATTAAATGAAACTAAAATACTCATCAAAACAAATACATTTAATAATTAAAAGATACTAACATTTTTTTCTTTAATTTACATCCAAGTTAGTTACCATATAGTGCAACAATGATTTCGGGAGTAGATTCCTTAATGCCCCTTACCCATTTAGCCCATCCCCCCTCCCACAAGCCCTCCAGTAACCCTCTGTTTGTTCTCCATATTTAAGAGTCTCTTATGTTTTGTCCCCCTCCCTGTTTTTATATTATTTTTGCTTCCCTTCCCCTTTCCCTTATGTTCATCTTTTTTGTATCTTAAAGTCCTCATATGAGTGAAGTCATATGATATTTGTCTTTCTCTGACATAATACCCTCTAGTTCCATCCATGTAGTTGCAAATGGCAAGATTTCATTCTTTTTGATTGCTAAGTAATACTCCATTGAAGATACTAACATTTTGTATCTTGATTGTAGTGATGGCTTCTTGGGTAAAAAGGCTGTCCTTTCTCCATTGAATTACCTTTACACTTTTGTCAAAAATCAATTGATCAGATGTGGTAGGACTATTATACTCCATTGATCTATGTTTCTATCTTTCATGATTACCAAACCATCTTGATAACTGAAACTTTATGAAAAGTGAAATCAGGTCATGTGAGTCCTTAACTTTGTTCTTCAGCTCATTGATCTTTAGTCTTCTTTTCTAAAAGACTGTATTTAATGTTAAAAATTTCCAACTACATTTTACCTGCATCTTACAAATGTTATAATTTGTTCATTTCTAAGTTAAATATTTTTTCCGTTATGATTTCTTCTTTAACCTAGATGGGGTTTTTTGTTATCCTTTAATATTTATATCTAATTTAATTGCATTGTGATCAGAGTACTTGGTATATCAAGCTGTCTCTGTACTAAAGCCGTGTTTATACTGCACTGAATAAGTTGAGAGAAAGAATTAAGAGTACTGAAATTTGGAGACTCACTGGGATGGGAAGAAACATAGGGTCTTAACTAAGGCTGCTATAGCAAAAAAAACATAGACTGGGTGGCTTATGAACAATAGGAATTTCTCACAATTCTGGAGGCCAGAAATCTGAGATCAAGGTGTCAGCATGATTGGGTTTTGGTGAGTGCCTGCTTCCTGGTTTGCAGATGTATCTGGGTAGATCTCTTGACCAGCAGGTTTGTTTTCAGGAAGACCTGGTAAGGGATCAGCTTTGTAGACCACACAGCCATCAATGACAGAAAGAAGAGCATCTTCTAGAGTAGGATGCCAGCAAATTACAGACTATAGGCCAGATATTTGGGGGGCAGGGAGCAGATTACTTTTGTATGGACCTTTTACTAAGAATATTTTTTGGTTTTTAAAGAATTGTAATAAACAAGCACACCAAAAAATACAGATTAGGGGCACCTGGGTAGCTCAGTTGGTTAACTTGATTTCAGCCCAGGCCATGATCTCATGGTTCATGAGTTTGAGCCCCATGTCAGGCTGTGCTGACAGTGCAGAGCCTGCTTGGGATGCTCTCTCTCTCCCTCTCTCTCTGCCCCTCCTCCACTCACTCTCTCTCTCTCAAAATAAATAAACTTAAAAAAAAATAAAGAAGATTATGCCACACATGGCAGGAAGAGAGAGCTCTCTGGAATCTCTTTTATAAGGGCATTAACCCCCTTTATGACAGCTCTATCCTCATGTTCTAATTACTTCCCAAAGGCCCCACTTAATACCATCACATTGAAGTTAGGATGTCAACATATGAATTTTGGGGGTACACAAACATTCAGTCTATAACACTTAGGTTGTCACTCTGCTTTTGTATTTTGGGCAAATGTATTTTAAGTTTATTTTCAAAAAGTTACCAATGGAAGTGAATGGACCACTTTGCTCATACTGGGTTGAGGAATACATCTAATTTCTTCCTAATCTGAACTTTAATAGTAGTAATTAAAGAATAGTTGAAACTGTGTCCCTGGTTTTATGGTGGATAGGGAAGGAAGCAAAGTTATCATGTTGCACAACAGCAGAAGATTTCTGTGGGATTAGCACCCCCTGTGCAGTATGGATGGTGTACCCTGGAGTTGTTCAACACCTTGGAAGGAAGTGAAGTCAGGGAGACAGAGAGAAGGAAGGAATATAATGGCTAAGGTTTAAATAAAGTTGAATGGCAGAGACATTTTATATCATATGTTAGTTTTAAAAGTAACTGCTTTCCAATAATTTTAGGGCCATCCTTTCTTATATAGCACTATAGGTAAAATAGGTCTGAAGATGATAAACTCACTTCCATCTCAACTCCTACTACTTCCTGTGTTCCCTATTTCTGTTAATGACATCCCAACTGTCTTATCACTGAGAATCTTTGACTCTATCATTGACCCTTGTCAAGTTGTCAAACCATAATTCTACCTTTGTTGTATGTCTCTTATCTGTCTAATCCTCTTTGTTCTTACTATCACTCTACTAGTTCAGACATTTTTAACCCCTCATTGTCTATAGAAATAATTTTCTAACCAATTTTCCTCTTTTTTTAAGTTTATTTATTTATTTTGAAGAGAGAGGGAGCAGGGGAGAGGGAGAGAGAGAATCCCAAGTAGGCTCTGTATTGCCAGCACAAAGCCTGATGTGGGGCTGGTCCCATGAACCACAAGATCATGACTTGAGTGGAAACCAAGAGTTGGATGCTCACCACCACTGAGCCACCCGGGTGCCCCACTAACCAATTTCCTTGCAGCCTAATTCTAATTACTACTTCTGCAGTTTGCCACCCAAACACTTCTACAGCTTTCTCTTCTTCCTTGGTCTGTGTTCTAACTAGAACCATTTACTATTTATGTTAAATGTACTCCCATCCTTTCTTCCTGTCTATGCGTATTGAAATCCTACTTATATTTCAAGGCCTTTTCCTCTCTCAACCCTATCACAAATCAGAATTAACCTCTTCCTCGTTTGAACAGAGAAATATGCGAAATTTATTACTTTATATTTTGTCTTTGTATACTCATCTCCTTTTTTGGACTATAAATATTCCCCACTCCACCCCACCACCTAGGAGAGTGTGTTGGTCACAGTAACAAAATTTAAGTAATTGTTGACTTATAGACAGTGAATTTATAGAAATAATTTCATCTCAGAATCAGTAGTCATTATATTTTTCTTAAGTGAATGGGTAGGTAATAAATAAAATAATTAGAAATACTGCAGTGGCAATAAACAAGTACAGTTTACAAATTTAATTTAGTTTTATCATACATTGGTCTTTGTCCTCTTGTGTCTATTTTTTTTTCTTCTTTGCACTTTATTTAAACCAGCATACTCTAGTTTTTCTTATCTAATTTCTTTAGTTGACTATTTAGCTCTTTGGTTTTTTTAAGCTACTTTATTTTTTTTTCAATATATGAAGTTTATTGTCAAATTGGTTTCCATACAACACCCAGTGCTCATCCCAAAAGGTGCCCTCCTCAATACCCATCACCCACCCTCCCCTCCCTCCCACCCCCCATCAACCCTCAGTTTGTTCTCAGTTTTTAAGAGTCTCTTATGTTAAGCTACTTTAAAATTGAGGACAGCTTGGTATCAGTTGGTGTTGAGATCTGCTTTGAAGCCTAGTTCATGTATAGTATTTTAAATGGCCTATGTGTAGTAGAGAAGAATGTGGATTCTTTAATTGATGGGTGAAAGGTTTTATATATGTACATAAGATCAAGCATTTATAATGTGCTGTTGAAATCTGTTATGCCCTCAACTAATTTTTTATCTGCTTGATTTATCGATACCTGAAGAGGTATGTCAAAATTTGTCACAGTGATTTTGGATCTTCAGCATCTCACAATTTCTGTTAATTTTTGCATAAAATATTTTGAGACAATATTAAGTCCATATAAATTCAGGATGGTTATGTCTTCTGGTGAGGTATCCCTTTTATCATTATATAATGACCTTTATCTCTAGTAATGCTTTTTGCTTTGGAATCTATTTCATCTGACATTCATATAGCCATGTCAGCTTTCATTTGTTGAACGTTTGATGGTTTCCTTTTTTTTTCTTTCAATTTTCCATTAGGTATGTCCGTAAACATATATAGTTAGTCGGACTTCTTTTCTGTCTTTATTGGAGTAATTGAATTTTATTTGTCCATTCTACATTTTATTAGCTTATTTTCATTAACATGTCTTGAAATCAATTTAGTTGTGGGCATCATTTATTTAATGAAAAGAAAAAATAGAAAATTTGAGGGTAAATAGTGCATACTGAGTGGAAGTTATTATTTTTGAGACTTTTGTTTCAGGTGTGTGTGTGTGTGAGTGTATGTGTGTGTGTGTGCATGTGTGTACGTGTTTTGGAGCACATTTGATTAGTCACCAAGTCCTGTCTGGATTATCTATGGAATTTATCCTTACTACCCTATTCTCTTTGCTGTTGCCTTAGTATTATTTCCTTTCTGAAGTTTTGCAGTAGCTTTCTTTTTTTAATCCTAGTCTTATTCACAATGCTTTTGTAGTGATTGTTCTAAAAGGTAGATTTGGGTTTTTTTTTTAACTATTATTTATTTACATAGTAATCTCTATACCCAACTATTATTTATTTATGTAGTAATCTCTATACCCAATGTGGGGCTAGAACTCACGACCCCGAGATCAAAAGTCACACACTCTTCTGACTGAGCCAGCCAGGCACCTCTGACTTTGTCTTTTTGATTCACAAATTATTTCAAGGGATTCCTATGTCCTAAGGTACATCTTCAAATGTTTTAGCTTATCACTCAAAGCTGTTTATCATAATAGTCTATTTGATATCCTCTTCTATAACTTCTCCAGACATACCTTGATTCTAAACATTCTGAAAACTACATGCAGGTTCCCAAACATGCTAAGGCCTGACTCCATGCTCTGCATATGCTAGTCTCCTTCCTGAAACATCTTTACTCCTTAGTCTTTGAAGTAAGCTAATTTGTTGCTCTTCTGTGAGCCATCTTTATCCTAACCAGAATGATTCTAGGGCTCTTTAAGTTTTTTTTTTTTAATTTTTATTTATTATTGAGAGAGAGAGAGAGAGAGAGAGAGAGCACAAGCTGAGGAGAGGTAGAGAGAGAGGGAGACACAGAATCTGAAGCAGGTTCCAGGCTCTGAGCTTGTCAGCACAGAGCCCTATGTGGGGCTCAAACCCACAGACCGTGAGATCATGACCTGAACCAAAGTCAGACACTTAACCAACTGAACCACCCAGGCGCCCCTTCACTGATTAATATTTTAATTATTTACAGTCTTCCTCAAAATTATGAGGAATTGTGCCTAGCAAAGTAAATAATAAGTTAATAAGTGAAGGAAGTAATAAATTACACCTACATATTGCTACCAGTGATTACAGAAAACTCAAATTTTAAATTTTCTAGTAAAATGTACTATATTATCTTAACCCTACAATATCCGTAAATAACTTTTATGTAGCGATTATGATTTTTTTTAAACTTTTTATGTGGTTATTAATAAATTTCAAGTAAAAGAGAAAGTGACCTTAAGCAAACATTTTTTAAATGAGGCAATATAAATGCCAGTATAAATATATATATGAAAGTATGATTAGCATTCACCATAACTCAGTTTAGAGGCCTATATGAATTCTAATAGTTTTTTGAATTATTTATCTTTTCTAGTATTGTGATAAAATATATGTAATATGAATTTCCCATTTTTAAGTGTTAAGTGACATTAAGTGCATTCACATTGTACCACCGTCACCACTATCCATCTCCTTCAGAACATTTTTATCATTTCAAATTGAAATCATTACCCATTAAGCAATAGCCATTTCCCCTTCCTTTTGCCTTTGGTAACCATTGTTCTACTTTCTGTTTCTATGAATGTGAATATTCTAGGTACCTTTTGTAAGTGGAATCATACAATTGGCATCTTGTGTGTTTGGCTTATTTTACTTAGCATAATGTCTTCATCATAATGTTTTAGCATATTGTTGAATTTCCCTCCTTTTAAAAGCTGAATGATATTCCATTGGATGTAGGTACCATATTTTGTTTATCCATTCATCCATCAAGGGACATCTAAACTGTTTCCACCTTTTGGCTATTCTGAGTAATGTTGCTATGAACATGAATGTACAAATATCTCTTTAACAACCTGCTTTCAATACTTTTATAATCTAAGGTGGAATTGCTGGATCATATGGTAATTCTATGTTTAACTTTTTGAGGCCCTGCCATACTGTTACAGTGGCTGCACCAGTCTACATTCCCACCAGAAATGCAGAGAGTTCCAATATGTCCACATCCTTGTGAACACTTACTATTTTTTGGGTTTGTTTGTTTGGTTTTTGATAATAGCTTAATGGATGTGAAGTGGTATCTCATTGTGGTTTTCATTGGCATTTCTCGAGTGATTAGTGATGTTGAATGTTTTTTCATGTGGTTATTGGCCATCTGTATATCTTCTTTGGACTAATATTTATTTAGGTCCTTTGCCTGTACTTCATCCGGGTTGTTTTTTATTTTTTGCTGTTGAGTTTTCTCTATACATTTCAGGTATTAATTCCTTATCAGGTCATTTACAGATATTTCTCCCATCCTGTGGCTTGCCTTCTTACCTCTGTTCATAATGTTATTTCACGCACAGATTTTAAGTCCACTTTGTCTATTTTTTCTTTTGTTGCCTGTGCTTTTGTTGTCATGTGAAAAAAATCATTGCCAAATTCTGTCATGAAGCTTTTTCTCTGTGTTTTCTTCTAAAAGTTTTATAGTTTTAACTCTTATAGTTTTAACTCTTACGTTTAGGGATGTGATGTGCTTGAGTTAATTTTTGTATATAGTGTAAGGTAAATCCTTTGGCATGTCAGCTTTCCCAACACCATTTGCTGTAAAGATCATTTTTCTTTTCCCATTGAATGCTCTTTGCACCCTTGTTGAATTGACCATATATGTGAGGATTTATTTTTGGCCTCTATTCTATTCCATTGGTCTGTATGTTTGTCCTATGCCAGTACCACATTGTTTTGATTACTGTCACTTTGTAGTAAGTTTTGAACTTGGGAAGTGTTAGTCCTCCAACTTGCTTATTCTTCACAATTGTTTTGTCTGTTCAAGATTTCTTGAAATTCCATATGAATTTTAAACTTTTTAAAAATTTTTTATTTTTTTATTTTTTTAAAGTTTATTTATTTATTTTGAGAGAGAGTAGAAATAGGGCAGAGACAAAGAGAGAGAGAATCACAAGCAGGCTTTGCACTATCAGTGCAGAGCCCAACATAGGGCTCGATCTCATGAGCCCTGAGATTATGACCTGAGCCAAAATCAAGAATCAGACGTTTAACTGACTGAGCCGCCTACGTGCCCCTAAATATTTTTTAAGTTTATTTATTTATTTTTGAGAGACAGAGCGAGCACAAGTGGGGGAGGGGCAGAGAGAGGGAGAGAGAGAATCCCAAGCAGGCTCTGTGCCGTGAGCATGGAGTCTGATGCCAAGCTCAGTCCCACCAACCATGAGATCATGACCTGAGCAGAAATCAAGAGCTGGATGCTCAACTGACTGAGCCACCCAGGTACCCCAACCATATAAGTTTTAGAATGAGTTCTTCTATTTCTGTGAAAAACATTTATTTGGTTTTTATCAGATTTTCTTGAGTACTCCTATAGGAGTTATTTTTTTTTTATTTTTTTTTATTGTGTCAGACATTGTGTATGAAAACTGTAGAAATATTTTAAGGCTCTTGATTGTATTATATTCTTTTAGAGAGGACTTATACAAACTGGCAGATGTTTAGAGGCACTAGTGATCATAGATTACCTAATCTAATTAGTGATTGAGATAATTCAGAGCTGCTGCATGTACCAGGCTTTCTGGTTTACCATTTTGGCTAAGATAAATTCGGGGATTAACTTTGTCATCTTCCAGAAAATCCTGCAAGGATTTTGATTGGCATTGAATCTTTAGGTCAAGTATGAGTATTGACTAATAAAGTGAAGACTTTGAATTTATGATAATGTTGTGTACCTTAATTGATTTATGTGTTCTTAAGTTTCTTTAGTGTCTATTTAGTAGTCTTAGTGTGGTGGTCTTACATATCTTTCACTAGTTTTTAAAAATAGATATCTTAATATTTTTGGATGATATTTTCTTTTTTTAAATTTATATCCAAGTTAGTTAACAAGTACTCTAGTTCCATCCATGCGTTGTTGCAAATGACAAGATTTGATTCTTTTTGATCGCTGAGTAATATTCCATTGTATATACACCACATCTTCTTTAGGATGATATTTTCAATGACATTTAAAAGATTAAATTTCCTAATGCTAACTGCTTGTATATGGAAATAAAATTATTTTTATACTGACTTTATGTGTAATGATCTTGCTGAATTCATTTATTAGTTATGATAGTTGTATATGTAGGTAGTCCTAAAGAAACTATACAATCTTGTTGTTTTCAAAAATGGCAGTTCTGTTTCTTTCTATCCAATCTTTACTTTTCCTTTTTTTGCTGCATTGCATTGGCTGGAATCTATAGTATTTCTTTTGAATAGAAGTTGTGGGAATGCTCATCCTTGTCTTGTTTCTGATTTTAAGAAAAGAGAGCTCAGTATTTCATTATCAAATATGGTATCAGCTATAGGTTTTTATTGATATCCTTTAATAGATTTTATTTTAAGCTTATTTTATTTAGATTTATTTTATTTTATAGGTTTTTATTGATATCTTTTAATAGATTTAGTAAGTTCCCTTCTCTTCTTTGCTGAGAGTATTATCATGAATGAGTTTCATATTTTATCAAATGCTTTATTTGTGCCTATCAAAATGGTCATATGATTTTCTTTTATTTGACTAAAGTGTTAAGCTACATGAATTTTTTTACAATTCATTATGGTATGTTTATGGTATATTTTATATGCATATATTTAAAGCATACAGTTTGAGTTTTGACTCAAAGTATGCAGCCATGAAACCACATGCACAATCAAGATAATGAACATACCCATCATCTCGAAAAGTTTCCTAATGCCCCTTTGTCATTCATCATTCCTACCATTCCTGTGTTCTCAAGTGAACGGTTACCAATTTTTTGTCATGCTTGGTTTGTGGTGCCCAGAATCGTATCTAAATGAAATTATGCTTGATAAACTCTCTATAGGGTAATGCTAGCTTCATACAATGAGTTGGAAAGCGTTCCCACCTCTTCGTTTTTCTGGAAGAGTTTGTGAAGGGTTTGTAATAATTCTTTCTTAAATATTTGGTTGAGGTCACAAATGAAGCCATTGTGTCTGGAGTTTTATTTGTGGGAAGATTTTTAAATATAAATTCAATGCCTGTAGTATATTCAGGGTTATTCAAGTTATCTATTTTTTCTTGAATAATCTTTGGTAGTTTGTGCCTTTCAAGGAATAATTCCATTTCATCTAAGTAACTAAATTTATTGGTATAAAACCATTTTTAATATTTCCTAATTTAATATAAAAACCTTAATTTGATAGGGCACCCGGGTGGCTCAGTTGGTGAAGTGTTTGACTTTGGCTTATGTTTTGATCTCATGGTTCATGAGATCAAGCCCTGCATCAGGCTCTCTGCTGTCAGCATGGAACGCTTTGAATCTTCTGTCTCCCCCTCTCCCACCTGCACATGCTGTCTCTTTCTCTCTCTCAAAAATAAATAAGCATTAAAACAACAACAACAAGAAGAAGAAAACCCCCTAAAACTCTAATTTGATAAAAAGGGATTAACTATTAAGAGGGGTAGAGAGAACTCCAAAGAATACAGGAATAGGAGATGCTGAGAGTTGCCACTACCTCTAAGCTAAAGGAGAGCATCAGGAAGGAAGAAACCTAGAGGACACTCCACCAGTGTGGAGATTCAGATCTTCATAGAGAGGGTATAGCTGTGGCTCACTGGATGGTGGAGAAATTCTTGGGACCAGGGCTGTTAAGCAGAAAGTCACCAACTGGACTACTGATGTGTCTCATGGGGAGGTTGCTTGCTAGTGTGTGAACAAGACCTGCTGGGTATTTTTGAAACTTTCCACAGAGTGTGTGTCACTGTGTCTACCACAGGGAGGCCTCCCACTGGTCATCACACCAAAGGAGCAAAAAGAAAAGCCCCTTCTTACAGTGTCCTTCCAGTGCTCTTCACTGATAAGGCCTAACATTGTGCAAAGGAGAAATGTTATAGATTCAAGCCCCCATTTCATAAATACAGAAAAGAGAAACATTGATTTAAGAGGTGAGAGACAATAAATTGATAACTGACATATCTTCCCTTTGGCTACTTAGCTTCTGTATGCCCTTTCTACACACAT
The DNA here is from genome assembly GCF_018350215.1 of Panthera leo. NCBI lineage: Eukaryota > Metazoa > Chordata > Mammalia > Carnivora > Felidae > Panthera > Panthera leo. The sequence goes on along the minus strand of NC_056684.1, from coordinate 28,866,548 downwards.
TTGAACTTTTGCACACCAAAAAATTCTCACACTTTTCCTAAGGAAGAGACATCCAGACTCAGCAATAATTGTTTTTAGAGTTGGCAATATTAGTCCTCAAATTTAATCATAGTGTGCCTGAATATACTGTTATATAAAGACTAATTGCTAAGATTAACCTCCAGTAATGGCAAGACGGATAATAAGAAGAAAATGATTAGTATATCCAAACATATACATAATAAGCAGAAAATAATATATGTTATGGTCCTTTTTGTAATTATTTTGTTACAAAACCATAGGTGATATCTATGCTTCTTTCTTCCAGTACCCAGCCCATATTTCCCATGGCTTCAGTCATAACTTCAGTAGGTTTTTTGCTGGGTGACCCAAGCCATCTTTCCTGAAGGATCTGAGTTCTCAACGCTTTTGCCTTTTTACATTGCTGTGATTTGCTGTTAACCTGTATTATTGAGAATAGATGTACTGAGAGTCCTGAGAGGAGACACCCCAGAGAATTCCCTGGATTCCAGGTATAGTCTTCCTTTCCCACAACATATATCAACAACCCAACGTTCTCTCGGTAATTGGGATCAATCATTCAGTGGACTAACCCCCTCTTCATTTTTGGTTCAGTAGCTTGAGGAGCGTCAACTGACTAGGGGAACTAGAATCTCTGAACTCCATAGGCATGAAGCTCAAAATTTGTTGAGATGGTGAAAAAATTCACCAAGTAGGTTATTAGCTGTAATAGTGAGTGAAGCCATTATCAATTCCACCTCTTGATTCCCAGGCCCATGTAATCTGACTGTGTGGGAGACAGCACCATGTAATGATTTCTGATTCAAAGCATATACTACATCCTTTTAGAATTTTTTCTCCCAATGGTACCATTTCACTTCTAATTGGCCAGATGGTTCTGATTGATGGCATATGGTATAAAACCAGTTAATTGCATGGATATGAGCTCAGATCTGTACTTCCTTGGTTGTGAAATGAAGTTCCATAATCAGAAGCAATGTTATATGTAATACCATGATGGATGATGGATAAGACATTCTGTGAGTCCATGGATGGTGGTACTAGCAGAGCATTGTGAAAAAGTAAGGCAAGTCCATATCCAGAATATGTGTCTTTTCCAGTGAAAACAAATCTTTGCCCTCATCTATGATGGAAAAGGTATGGTGTAATCAACTTACCACCAAGAGGCTGGCCATTCCCCCAGGAAATACTTCTGTATCAGGTATTCATTGTTGGTCTCTGCATTGGCACAGTTGGCACAATAGTAGCAATAGCTAAATTAGTTTTGGTAAGGGGAAGTTCCTAATTTAGAGCCTATTCACATCCTCCACTCTGCCACCATGGCCACTTTGTTACTGGACCCATTGAGCAAGCACTAGTGCAGCTAGGGAACGAGGGTAAATGATAGAGTGTGTCATTTTGATTAAAGAGCACATCATCTGATTATTAAGAAGCCCCTCTGCAGTGAAGGCCATTTGGTAGGCAATCACATGGGACACAAATATCTTCAGTGTGCCCACTCTGAAAAATCTATCCATCTATTTGTCCTTGTTACCTATCTTCCAGCCTTGGTATTTCCTTCTTTGATAATCCAGCCTAGGTTTTAGTAACTGCTCATGCATCCGTGTAGATCTTTTGAGCAACTATGGATCCATGCTTCTCACCATCTCTCCAGAGAAAGTGGACAGGCAATATACTGATCAAGGTTCTGTGCACTGGGAGGATTTTCCTTCATCATTGTGTATGAGTCACCCCTGAATAGGAGTGTAATGCTGTAGCTGTCCACTTTCAGGTGGACATATTGTGCAGGCCTATTTATAAACTAGATTTGAATATTTTCTTCCTTAGCTAGTCATAAGGTACTTCTCAGAAGGCTGTAAACATAGATTGAGAAGAATAATGCAACATAGGTCAGGGTCTGAACTACTTGCTCTTGTAACTTATTTCTGGATTCCTGTACTTGGTCTCTTATATACTATTTCCATTTGACAATGAATTGCTGTTGTGCATGATCGAACACCCAGTTCATGATGGAAAGTTCAGACTACATGGTCATCTCACCTTCCATGTTGGCATCAGCTATGATCTATGTGGCCTATACAGGAGAGCAGCGACACAGCTTTTCAAGCATACAGGTGCTGCCCTCACTAATGTATTTACCAACACTTTAGTGATAAGAGTGCCTTCTAGGCCCTCTTGGGAAATATAGTTATAAGGTGGACGTGCAGATTACACATGATAAATCCACTCCAGCATTTCTAACCCTAAACTTTCATGTTCCCTTGTTTACAGCATGTCATGGAAGCTACATCATTTCATTTTTGTTAAATGTAGGCCATTGAATCCAAGTTTCAGACAACTGACTGAGTAAGCTTTTAGCTCATACAGTGGGAAGTGGCTCTAATACATTAAATCCAGTAATCTCTAGTAAGTGCACATATATCAATAAACTTATCCCTGTTTGGTCCAACATTCTTTGAATCAACTCCTGCACATATTCCTCAGGATAGATGGGTGTGCGTGTGCACACGCACACACAAAATCATGTAATCATTTTGGTGTGTAAGATGTCTCCTCTTAGGTTACAGAGTATACATTATTTCCTGGAGTATGCTGATCCTAGTTTTTGGTCTAGTGGAAATTAGGGGAGATTTTGGTGGGGTTGAGGAAAGTGTCCCCTTGCCAGACATTTGCCCTAGGTGAGGTTATCATAGATTTCTTTAAGCAAAGGAAAGCTAGGGGTTTTTTTAGATATAGGAAGGCCAACTACTTCCACTGGTAAGGCAGTCTCAGAGTGACTGGGGATTTGAGATTGTCGTTTTCATCTGGCCTACCAGAAGCCCCCATTTCAAGTTTTAGGGGCTCATTCTTTATTCATCTATGCCCTGATATTCACATAAGAAGCTTGGCAAGACTATGAATCCAACTAGTATTGTAATTCAACAGCCTGAATAGTATATTTTTCATTAGGTTTTCAGCAAAATCAGCTCTGTGGCTACAAGAAATAGATTAATTTAGGGCTGCTATGGGAGCTTTCTAGTTCTCAGATAGGATTTGAGCTTGTTGTTTTCTTTCTGTAAGTGCCTAGTGCATCAAGTCAGTTTACCTCATTCCTAGTCCTTATGATCATATTACTACCATAACAGTCAAGAGCTCCTAAGGTACTTACTTCAGTTGGCACTTTATCACAATTAATTGTGATACCACTGCATACTATGAATCAATAGCATCCCATTTCTTGTTGTTAAGGAGTTCATTCATGCGCTTATGCCTAAGGGCATAAGCAAATCAGTCTCAAAATCTTATCTTTGAGATTGTGTTTCTTGGCATCACACCCAGTGCCAATTCTGTTTTAGTGAGGTCCAGTCAGAAGATAGGAACCAAAACAGTAATTTTAACAGGGAATATTTAATATAAAAATCATTAAATTTGTAAAAAGGGGATTAACTACTAAGAAGAGTATAATGAAACCCAAAGAATACAGGAATAACAGACAAAGAGAGCAGTCACTACCTCTAGCCTAAGAAGATATCTATAGAAGAAACAAACTTAGAGGACACTTCATCCAAGTTGAGATTTAGACCTTGTTGAAGAGTGTGAGGCTGTTTTCATGGGGAAGCAGCTTGCTGAGGTACCTTAAGGCTAGAGCCAACAAGGGGAAACCACTCCCTGGATTGCCAGAAAAACATGCTGGGAGCTGCTTGCTGTGATGCCATTGTGACTCACTGAAGGTTGTATGCCGCTCAGTCTCCTGTAAGTCACTCGCTGGCTGCCACACCTTAGTAACCAAATAAATGCACCAGATCCAGGGAAACTAAATCCCTTCCTTTTTCGGCTTGAACAAATAAATTTTGCATAAGATTTTCAGCAAATTCAAGGTGACAAATATAGGCTTACTAACATTGTGCCAGCTTGCAAAGTATTAATGTTTATAGGGTACGGCTCTACTATTACAGAGAGTGGGTTTGGAGCTGAGAGGCAATAAATTGGTAACTGGCACATTCTTTTTAAAAATGTTTTTACATTATTTTATTTTATTTTATTTTATTTTATTTTATTTTATTTTATTTTATTTATTCAGTTGTTTTAGAGAGGGGAGGGGCAGAAGGAGAGGGAGAAAGAGAATCCCAGATAGGTTCCATGCCCAGTGCAGAGCCCAACCACCAGGCTCCATCCCACAACAATGAGGTCATGACCCAAACTGAAATCCAGTCAGACGCTTAACTGCCTGAGCCACCCGGGTGACCCACATTTTCTTTTAATGTCTGTGGGATCTATAGTGATGTCCCCTCTCATATCTGTAATTGGTAATTTAGGTCTTCTGTTTTTTATCATCAATTTGGCTAGAGGTTTATACATTTTATTGATGTTCTCCAAGGGCCATCTTTTGATTTCATTGATTTTTCTTTTTTAGGTTTTTTGTTTTTCTATATTTCCTTTCTTCAGTTTAATTTGGGTTTAATTTACCCTTTTATTCAAGTTTATTTTTGTATTTTTTTAATTTTTAATTTTTTTATTTGAGAGAGAGAAAGAGCTCATAAGTTGGGGAGAGGGGCACAGGGAAGGAGAGAGAAGGAGATAGAGAGAGAGAGAGAGAGAGAGAGAGAGAGAGTGAGAGAGAATCTTAAACAGACTCTATGCTCAGCCCCCAATGCAGTACTCAATCCCATGACCTTGGGATCATGACCTGAACCAAAATCAAGGATTGGACTCTCAAGTAACTGAGACACCTAGGCACCCCTCAGTTCTCTTAAGGTAAAAACATAGGTCATTGATTTGAGAACTTTCTTTCCTAAAAAAAAAATCTAGTGCTATAAATTTTCTAAAAGCACTGTTTTAGTTACATCCCATTATTTTAGACATGTTGTGTTTACATGTCCATTTAGTTCCAATTACTTTCTAATTTCCCTTGTGATTTCTTCTTTGACTCCTAGACTATTCAAACGTGTTGTTTAGTTTCAAGAGATTTTGGAATTTTTCAAATACTTTTTATTCTTTAATTTAATGCTATTGTATTCACATTATATACTTTGTAGGATTTGAATTCCTTTAAATTTATTGAGATTTGTTTTATGGATCAGAATATGCTCTAGCTTGGTAAATGTTCCATGTATTCTGAAATACATATATTCTGAAAAGTACTTAAAAAGTACTTGAAAAATACATATACTCTGATTTTAATGAGTGGAATGTCCAATTAGATCAACTTGGTTAATAGTGTGGTTCAGATCTCCTGTATTCCTATGGATTTTCTGTCTATTCTATTGATATTTAAAACTATAGTTGTAGATTTGACTATTTGTCATTTCTCCTTGTGGTTTATATTTCAGGTATCTTGAAGCTTTGCTATTAGGTGCAAAAACAACTTAGGATTGTTATGTTCTCTTGATGAATTGGCCCCTTGATCCTTATGAAATGACTCTCTCTTTCCCTAATAATGTTATTTGCTCTGAAATCTACTTTGTCTGACATTAATATAGGTATTCCAGCTTTCTTCCCATTAGTTTTAGCATGGTAAATCATTTTCCATCCTTTTAGTTTAAACCTATTTATGTCTTTATATTTTGAATAGGTTTCTTTTAAAAAAATTTTTTTTTAATTTAAAATTGAGACAGAGAGACAAAATGTGATTGACAGAGGTGAGAGAGAGTGAAAGGGATACACAGAACTTGAAGCAGACTTCATTCAGTCTCTGGGCTGTCAGCACAGAGCCCAACATGGGGCTCTAACTCACGGACTCACAGACTGTGAGATCATGACCTGAGCCAAAGTCGGCTGCCCAACTGACTGAGCCACCCAGGTGCCGTGAATAGGTTTCTTAATTGACAGCATATAATTGAGTTTTTATTTTATTTTATTATTTATTTATTTATTTTTATTAAATATAATTTGTCAAATTGGTTTCCATACAACACCCAGTGCTCATCCCAACAGGTGCCCTCCCCAATGCCCATCACCCACTTTCCCCTCACCCCCCACCCCCATCAACCCTCACTTTGTTCTCAGTATTTAAGAGTCTCTTACAATTTGCCTCCCTCCCACTCTGTAACTTTTTTCTTCCCTTTCCCCTCCCCCATGGTCTTCTGTTAAGTTTCTCAGGATCCACATATGAGTGAAAACATATGGTATCTGTCTTTCTCTGCCTGACTTATTTCACTTAGCATAATACCCTCCAGTTCCATCCACGTTGCTGCAAATGGCCAGATTTCATTCTTTCTCATTGCCAAGTAGTATTCCATTGTATTTATAAACCACATCTTCTTTATCCATTTTTCAGTTGATGGACATTTAGGCCCTTTCCATACTTTGGCTATTGTTGAAAGTGCTGCTATAAACATTGGGGTACAAGTGCCCCTATGCATCAGCACTCCTGTATCCCTTGGGTAAATTCCTAGCAGTGCTACTGCTGGGTCATAGGGTAGGTCTATTTTTATTTTTTTCGGGAACATCCACACTGTTTTCCAGAGTGGCTGCACCAGTCTGCATTCCCACCAACAGTGCAAGAGCATTCCTGTTTCTCCACATCCTCTCCAGCATCTGTAGTTTCCTTTGTTCATTTTAGCCACTCTGACTGGCATGAAGTGGTATCTCAGTGTGGTTTTGATTTGTATTTCCCAGATGAGGAGCGACGTTGAGCATCTTTTCATGTGCCTGTTGGCCATCTGGATGTCTTCTTCAGAAAAGTGTCTATTCATGTCTTCTGCCCATTTCTTCACTGGATTATTTGTTTTTTGGGTGTGGAGTTTGCTGAGTTCTTTATAGATTTTGGATACTAGCCCTTTATCCGATATGTCATTTAAAATATCTTTTCCCATTCCATTGGTTGCCTTTTACGTTTTGTTGATTATTTCCTTTGCTGTGCAGAAGCTTTTTATCTTCATAAGGTCCCAATAGTTCATTTTTGCTTTTAATTCCCTTGCCTTTGGAGATGTGTCAAGTAGGAAATTGCTGCAGCTGAGGTCACAGAGATTTTTTCCTGCTTTCTCCTCTAGGGTTTTGATGGTTTCCTGTCTCACATTCAGATCCTTCACCCATTTTGAGTTTATTTTTGTGTATGGTGTAAGAAAGTGGTCTAGTTTGATTCTTCTGCATGTTGCTGTCTAGTTCTCCCAGCACCATTTGTTAAAGAGACTGTATTTTTTCCACTGGATACTCTTTCTTGCTTTGTCAAAGATTAGTTGGCCATATATTTGTGGGTCCAATTCTGAGGTCTCTATTCTATTACATTGGCCTATGTGTCTGTTTTTTGTGTCAATACCAGGCTGTCTTGATGATTATAGCTTTGTAGTAGAGGCTAAAGTCTGGGATTGTGATACCTCCTGCTTTGGTTTTCTTTCTCAATATTACTTTGGCTATTTGGGGTCTTTTGTGGTTCCATACAAATTTTAGGATTGTTTGTTCAAACTTCGAGAAGAATGCTGGTACAATTTTGATTGGGATTGCATTGAATGTGTAGATAGCTTTGCGTAGTATTGACATTTTAACAATATTTATTCTTCCAATCCATGAGCACGGAATGTTTTTCCATTTTTTTTGTTTCTTCCTCAATTTCCTTCATAAGGTTGCTATAGTTTTCAGCATACAGATCTTTTACATCTTTGGTTAGGTTTATTCCTAGGTATTTTATGGTTCTTGGTGCAATTGTGAATGGGATCAGTTTCTTTATTTCTCTTTCTGTTGCTTCATTATTGGTGTATAAAAATGCATCCGATTTCTGTACATTGATTTTGTATCCTGCAACTTTGCTGAATTCATGTATCGGTTCTAGGAAACTTTTGGTGGGATCTGTTGGGTTTTCCATGTAGAGTATCATGTCATCTGCGAAAAGTGAAAGTTTGACTTCATCTTTGCCAATTTTTTTTAATATATGAAATTTATTGTCAAATTGGTTTCCATACAACACCCAGTGCTCATCCCAAAAGATGCCCTCTTCAAAGCCCATCACCTACCCTTTCCCCCACCTCCCATCAACCCTCAGTTTGTTCTCAGTTTTTAAGAGTCTCATATGCTTTGGCTCTCTCCCACTCTAACCTCTTGTTTTTTTCCTTCCCCTCCCCCATGGGTTTCTGTTAAGTTTCTCAGGATCCACATATGAGTGAAAACATATGGTACCTGTCTTTCTCTGTATGGCTTATTTCACCTAGCATCACACTCTCCAGTTCCATCCTCGTTGCTACAAAGGGCCATATTTCATTCTTTCTCATTGCCACGTAGTATTCCATTGTGTATATAAACCACAATTTCTTTATCCATTCATCAGTTGATGGACATTTAGGCTCTTTCCACAATTTGGCTATTGTTGAGAGTGCTGCTATAAACATTGGGGTACAAGTGCCCCTATGGGTAGGTACTCCTGTATCCCTTGGGTAAATTCCTAGCAGTGCTACTGCTGGGTCATAGGGTAAGTCTATTTTTAATTTTTTCAGGAAACTCCACACTGTTTTCCAGAGTGGTTGCACCAGTCTGCATTCCCACCAACAGTGCAAGAGGGTTCCCGTTTCTCCACATCCTCTCCAGCATCTATAGTCTCCTGATTTGTTCATTTTGGCCACCCTGACTGGCATGAGGAGATATCTGAGTGTGGTTTTGATTTGTATTTCCCTGATGAGGAGCGGCATTGAGCATCTTTTCATGTGCCTGTTGGCCATCCGGATGTCTTCTTTAGAGAAGTGTCTATTCATGTTTTCTGCCCATTTCTTCACTGGATTATTTGTTTTTTGGGTGTGGAGTTTGGTGAGCTCTTTATAGATTTTGGATACTAGCCCTTTGTCTGATAAGTCATTTGCAAATATCTTTTCCCATTCCGTTGTTTGCCTTTTAGTTTTGTTGATTGTTTCCTTTGTTGTGCAGAAGCTTTTTATCTTCATAAGGTCCCAATAGTTCATTTTTGCTTTTAATTCCCTTGCCTTTGGGGATGTGTCAAGTAAGAAATTGCTGTGGCTGAGGTCAGAGAGGTCTTTTCCTGCTTTCTCCTCTAGGGTTTTGATGGTTTCCTGTCTCACATTCAGGTCCTTCATCCATTTTGAGTTTATCTTTGTGTGTGGTGTAAGAAAGTGGTCTAGTTTGATTCTTCTGCATGTTGCTGTCTAGTTCTCCCAGCACCATTTGTTAAACAGACTGTCTTTTTTCCCTAGGATATTCTTTCCTGCTTTGTCAAAGATGAGTTGGCCATACGTTTGTGGGTCTAGTTCTGGGGTGTCTATTCTATTCCATTGGTCTATGTGTCTGTTTTTGTGCCAATACCATGCTGTCTTGATGATTACAGGTTTGTAGTAGAGGCTAAAGTCTGGGATTGTGATGCCTCCTGCTTTGGTCTTCTTCAAAATTACTTTGGCTATTCAGGGCCTTTTGTGGCTCTATACAAATTTTAGGATTGCTTGTTCTAGCTTTGAGAAGAATGCTGGTACAATTTTGATTGGGGTTGCATTGAATGTGTAGATAGCTTTGCATAGTATTGATATTTTAACAATATTTATTCTTCCAACCCATGAGCACGGAATGTTTTTCCATTTGTTTATATCTTCTTCAATTTCCTTCATAAGGTTTCTATAGTTTTCAGCATGCAGATCTTGTACATCTTTGGTTAGGTTTATTCCTAGCTATTTTATACTACTTGGTGCAATTGTGAATGGGATCAGTTTCTTTATTTGTCTTTCTGTTGCTTCATTATTAGTGTATAAGAATGCAGGTGATTTCTGTACATTGATTTTGTATCCTGCAACTTTGCTGAATTCATGTATCAGTTCTAGCAGACTTTTGGTGGAGTCTGTCAGATTTTTCATGTATAATAGCATGTCATCTGCAAAAAGTGAAAGCTTGACTTCATCTTTGCCAATTTGGATGCCTTTGATTTCCTTTTGTTGTCTGATTGCTGATGCTAGCACTTCCAACACTATGTTAAACAACAGTGGTGAGAGTGGACATCCCTATCGTGTTCCTGATCTCAGGGAAAAAGCTCTCAGTTTTTCCTCATTGAGAATGATGTTAGCTGTGGGCTTTTCATAAATGGCTTTTATGATCTTTAAGTATGTTCCTTCTATCCCGACTTTCTTGAGGGTTTTTATTAAGAAAGGGTGCTGAATTTTGTCAAATGCCTTTTCTGCATCGATTGACAGGATCATATGGTTCTTATCTTTTCTTTTATTAATGTGATGTATCACATTGATTGATTTGCAAATATTGAACCAGCCCTGCAACCCAGGAATGAATCCTACTTGATCATGGTGAATAATTCTTTTTTTATGCTGTTGAATTCGATTTGCTAGTATCTTGTTGAGAATTTTTGCATCCATATTCATCAGGGATATTGGCCTGTAGTTCTCTTTTTCTACTGGGTCTCTGTCTGGTTTGGGAATCAAAGTAATGCTGGCTTCATACAATGAGTCTGGAAGTTTTCCTTCCATTCTATTTTTTGGAACAGCTTGAGAAGGATAGGTATTAACTCTGCTTTAAATGTCTGGTAGAATTCCCAGGGAACCCATCTGGTCCAGGACTCTCATTTGTTGGGAGATTTTTGATAACTGATTCAATTTCTTCACTACTTATGGGTCTCTTCAAATTTTCTATTTCCTCCTGTTTGAGTTTTGGTAGTGTGTGGGTGTCTAGGAATTTGTCCATTTCTTCCAGGTTGTCCAGTTTGTTGGCATACACTTTTTCATAGTATTCCCTAATAATTGCTTGTAATTTTGAGGGATTGGTTGTAATAATTCCATTTTCGTTCATGATTTTATCTATTTGGGTCCTGTCTTCTTTTTGAGAAGCCTGGCTAGAAGTTTATTGGTTTTGTTTCTTTTTTCAAAAAACCAACTCTTGGTTTCATTGAGCTGTTCTCCTAGTGTTTTGGATTCTATATTGTTTATTTCTGCTCTGATCTTTATTATTTCTCTTCTTCTGCTGGGTTCGGGGTTTCTTTGCTGTTCTGCTTCTAGTTCCTTAGGTGTGCTGTTAGGTTTTGTATTTGGGATTTTTCTTGTTTCTTGAGATAGGCCTGTATTGCAATGCATTTTCCTCTCAGGACTGCCTTTGCTGCATCCCAAAGGGTTTGGGTTGTTGTAATTTCATTTTCATTTGCTTCCATATATCTTTAAATTTCTTCTTTAATTACCCATTCATTCTTTAGTAGGGTGTTCTTTACCCTCCATACTTATGGAGGTTTTCTGTCTTGGAGAATGTTCCATGTGCACTCGAGAAGAAAGTATATTCTGTTGCTTTGGGATTCAGAGTTCTAAATATATCTGTCAAGTCCATCTGGTCCAATGTATCATTCAGGGCCATTGTTTCTTTACTGATTCTGTCTAGATGATCTATCCATTGTTGTAAGTGGAGTATTAAAGTCCCCTGCAGTTACCACATTCTATCAATAAGGTTGCTTATGTTTGTGATTGTTTTATATATTTGGGGGCTCCTGAATTCAGTGCATAGACATTTATAATTGTTAGATCTTCCTGATGGATATACCCTGTATTTATTACATAATCCCTTCTTCATCTCTTGTTATGGCCTTTAATTTAACATCTAGTTTGTCTGATATAAGTATGGCTACTCCAGCTTTCTTTTGACTTACAGTAGCATGATAGATAGTTCTCCATCCCTTCACTTTCAATGTGAAGGTGTCCTCAGGTCTAAAATGAGTCTCCTGTAGACAGCAAATAGATGGGTCTTTTTTTTTTTTTATCCATTCTGATACCCTATGTCTTTTGATTGGAGCATTTAGTCCATTTACATTCAGTGTTATTATTGAAAGATATGGGTTTAGAATTATTGTGTTGTCTGTAGGTTTCATGCTTGTAGTGTTGTCTCTGGTTCTTTGTGGTCCTTACAACATTTCACTCACAGAGTCCCCCTTAGGATCTCTTGTAGGGCTGGTTTGGTGGTGATGAATTCCTTCAGTTTTTGTTTGTTTGGGAAAACCTTTATCTCTCATTCTATTCTGAATGACATGCTTGTTGGATAAAGGATTCTTGGCTGCATGGTTTTCCTGTTCATCACATTGAAGATTTCCTGCCATTCCTTTCTGGCCTGCCAAGTTTCAGTAGATAGGTGTGCTACTACCCTTATGTGCCCACTTTTGTATGTTAAGGCCTATGTATCCTTAGCTGCTTTCAGAATTCTCTCTTTATCCTTGTATTTTACCAGTTTCACTATGATATGTCATGCAGAAGATCAATTCAAGTTACGTCTGAAGGGAGTTCTCTGTGCCTGTTGGATTTCAATGCCTGTTTCCTTCTCCAGATCAGGGAAGCTCTCAGCTATGATTTGTTCAAGTACACTTTCAGCCCCTTTCTCTCTCTTCTTCTTCTGGAATTTCTATGATATGGATATTGTTCCATTTGATTGCATCACTTAGTTCTCTAATTCTCCCCTTGTACTCCTTGATTTTTTTTATCTCTTTTTCTCAGCTTCCTTTTTTTCCATAATTTTATCTTCTAATTCACCCATTCTCCCCTCTGCCTCTTCAATCCATACTGTGGCCACCTCCATTTTATTTTGCACCTCATTTATTGCATTTTTAAATTCATCATGACTTTTTTTTTTAGTCCTTTGATCTCTGTAGCAGTACATTCTTTGCTGTCCTCTATCCTTTTTCAAGCCCCAAAATTAATTTTATGACTATTATTCTAAATTCTTGTTCAGTTATATTGCTTAAATCAGTTTTGATGAATTCTGTAACTGTCACTTCTCCTGGAAATTCTTTTAGGAGAATTCTTCTGTTTCATAATTTTGGCTAGTTTTCTGTCCCTTATGTGTTTTAAAAGCTTGATGTGTGCTCTGCACCTGCAAGCACTGCTATATTAAAGAAGGGTCATACACTGTCCAGGGCCTGGACCTTCAGGAGGTGTTTTTTGGAGTGTTACTTGTTCTCTGTTGTTGTGACTTTGCTTGTTTTATTTCCCTACTAGTAGTGATTTTTGGACCCTCCACCAGGTGTGCTTTGATTTGTTCCTTGGAGTAGTCCTGTAAAGGAAAACAAACAGACAAACAGGATACAAAAACATGCAAACACATAAGCAAAACAAACAAACAAAAACAAAAGACAAAAAACTAAAAACAATCAAAAAACCAAAAACTCCAGCTACAAGTAAAGAACAGGGTGGAGGCGGTGCTGATGGAAGAGCACATACAAAGAGAAATGACTGGAGCTGGGGAGGGGACAGAGAAAAAATAAACATTGATTAGGCAGAGAAACTAAAAGGCTTAATCCAGAAAGAAAGAGAGGAAAATAAGGAAGGAGGTGGGGGAAAAGAATGAAGATAAAGTTACCCAGAGAAACTATATGGCTTGATTATTCCAGAGAGAGAGAAAGGAATGTAAAGAAGGAGGTGTGGAACATGTATCAAGAGAATAATTTAAATACATCTGTTTAGACAAACGAATAACCAGAGTAACCAGCCTAGAGAAGGGAAGAGATAAGGAGCAGAAATGGCAGGGAGAATATATCTATATATCCGGAATTGACCTAGAATTAATCCAGCCAATGTTGCAGCATTGGTCTGGAGGAGCTGTTCACAGGGTCTGTCCAGCTCCGGTAGATACACGGTTACCGGGTGCCAAGGGGCCTGGTTTAGTGTAGGCTGGTCCCGCCTCTACTGTGGGCCCTGCCTGTTGGCCCTCCACTGTGGGCCAATCACTGTAGCCTTGCCTTGGTGGTGGGTGAGCGGTGGGGAATGGCGATCCCCCAGTCTCTTCTCCACAGACCCAGACCCAGTGGACTGCGTTTGAGTCATCCTCACTGTGCCATGGGCGTAGACAGAGCAGTCCTTCTCACTCTGCTAACTCCCCTGACCCTGTGCTTGGCTAGGATTCAAAGACCCTCTCCATGTGGTCTGGCACTGGGGAAGCACCTTTCTGTGCAGCCTGATATGCAGTCCCGGCTGGCTTTGGCTGTGCTGCAGCACTTCAGGGAGAACCGCCTTTTCCTGCTGAGGAGTGGGCTGCTGACCTCACAGCCGAGCCCGGGGTGGTGGACGCAGGCAGGCTTTGTCCTTTCCCATAGCACTCCAGGGAGGGGGCTGCTTTCTCCTACTGCAGACTGCACCCTTGACCTAGCCACCGAGCCTGGGGGCCTGGAGTGGCATACACAGGCAGGCTTTGTCCTATCATACAGCCCTCCAAGGAGAGGACCACTTTCTCCTCCTGCAGACTGTGCCCCTGATCTACCACCGGACCCAGGGCTGGCTCCCCTCCTCCCCAGGTATGTGAACAGGGAGCCGGCCCCAGTCTGAAGAAAGCCCCACAGTTAGAGATGGGATCCCTCTCAGTCCCAGTCCTAGGTTTTTCTCTTGTCCAGATACAGTCCTACACGTCCCCAGCCACTCTTTCTCTTCCCTTTGTCTTTCTGCAGAAAAGGATCCCTCCCCTTCATGCCTACGCAGCCCATTTTATCTCCCCCAGTTTGTAATCACCCACCTATGGTCTCTCAAGTTGTCTCATTTTCTTTCTGGTAGATTCAGTTTCTTTTCCTCCCAGATTTTTGGGGTTCAAAGTCCTTTGGCTTTAGCACTTCTTTGTTTGAGAGACTCAGGAAGTATGGATCCCCTTACTTCTCTGCCATGTGGGCCCCTCCCTCTCTATAATTGAGTTTTTAAATCCAAGCTGGCAACCTGCCTTTTAATTAGTGTTTAGACTATTTACATTTAATGTAAACAGTGATACAATTAGGTGTAAAGTCTGTTGTCTTGTTGTTGTTTTTTTAACTAGTCCTCTCTGTTCTTTGTTCCCCTTTTCTTTTTTCCTGCCTTCTTTTAGATGGAGTGTTTTTATGATTTCGTTTAATTGCCTTTGTATTAGCTACAATCACTTCATTTTGTGTTTTGTTTGTTTGTTTGTTTTTGGTGGTTGCCTGTAGGTTTTAGAATATATCTTATCATAGGGGTGCCTGGGTGGTTCAGTTGGTTAAGTGTCTGACTCTTGATTTCAGCTCAGGTCATGGTCTCATGGTTGTGGGATCAAGCCATGCATCAGATTCCACAGGCTGACAGCATGGAGCCTGCTTGGGATTCTCTTTTTCCCCTCTTTCTCTGCCCCTCCCCCACTTGCTCTCTCTCAAAATAAATATATAAATTAAAAAAAAATAATATACCTTATAGTCTACTTTCAGTTAATACTATACCACTTCAATTATAAGAAACTTTCTTTTTTAAAATATTTATTTGTTTATTTACTTATATTTATGTATTTATTTAGTTATAATCCAGGAGCCCTCCCATCCCACCCTACTCAGCATCCCCTCCCACACCTTCTATAATAACCTTTCAAAAGTATACCTATATTTCCCCTCTTTTGGTCGTTCTACTATCATTGATGTGTACTTTAGGTCACCATATGTTATAAACCAACACAATACATTGTTATAATATCTTGCATAAACAGAAATTAGCTCTTAAGGAGATTTATAACATGAAAAATATTTATTCTATAGATCTCCTTAACATGCTCATACTTCTTTCTACCTTTATGGACATATGTGATATTTTTATAATAGCTGTTTTAATATCCTTGTTCACTAATTCTATTCTGTTTCTATTGATTAATTTTTCTCCTTATTATGGGTCATATTTTCCTGCCTTTTTTGCAGGCCTGGTAATTTTTTATTGGTTACCAATCTTTGTAAATTTTATACTGTTGGGTGCGAAGTTGTTTTGTATTTAAGTAATTTTGAGCTTTCTTTCTAGGACTTTGTTGATTTACTTGAAAATCTTGTGATTCTTTAGCTTTTCTTTTAAACTTTGTTAGGTGAGACTAGAAAAATATTTAATTTAGACATAACTTATAATAACCCACTACTGAATACCCAGTATCATTCTGAATACCCAGTATCATTCTGAATACTTTACACGATATCCATGTTTTACCAGCTTTCTAATCTGGCTATCAGGGGCATGAACTGTTCTACCCCTGTATGAAGATCATGAATTTTTCTTTACCTGCTTTTTTCCAGTGTTTTTTCTCCTCCAATATTGATTGATTTCCTAACATGTATGTGCTATCTGTATTCAGTTGAAGGCTTAAGTGGAATCCTGTGCAGATATGAGGACTTTTCTCTCTCTGGGCAGTACTCTGTCTGGTATTCTGCCATGTAAATTCTAACTGCATTGGCCTCTTCAGATTCTCTTCTTAAATCAGGAAAACCTCTGTTTCTACCTGGATATCCTTCCCTGTGCTGTGCCCTGGAAACACTCTAGCCAGTAAACTATGGTGATCATAGAGTTTATTACCTCATTTATTACTCTCTCTCAAGGATCATGGTTCTCCGGTACCTATTGTCCAAGATCGTTTCATATTTTTGTCTTTATTTTTCAGTTAAGATAGGAGGGTAAATTTAGTATCTATTCTCCCATCATGGCTGGAAATAAATATTGTTTTTTAAATGTTTAACCAACCTTGTACTCCTGAGATAAACCTTATTTATTTATTCTTTTTATGTATTGCTGAACTTGATTTTCAAGTATTTTGTTTGCGAGTTTCACACATTCACTCAAGAGTATATTGGTAATTTCCTTTTCTTCTAATACCCTTACTAGATTTTGGTATCAAGATTATGCCAGTCTTATAAAATGAATTTGACAGTGTACCCTTTTTTCTCTCTATTCTCTTGACAGAATTTGTGTGAAATTGGTATTGTCTGTTAAATGCTTACAAAAATTATGGTGAGACCATCTGAAAATGGCATTTTCTTTGTGAGACAGTTATATGTTTAAAAAAATTTTTTTTTAATTTAAATCCAAGTTAGTTACCATATAGTGTAATAATGGTTTCAGGAGTAGAATTTAGTGATTCATCACTTACATATAACACCCAGTGCTCATCACAAGTACCCTCCCTAGTACCCATCACTCATTTAGACCATCCCCCCACCCAACACCGCTCCAGCAGCCTTCAGTTTGTTCTTTGTATTTAATAGTCTCTTATGGTTTGCCTCCCATCTGAGACAGTTTAAAATGGTATATTTAGTATCTTTAACAGAAATAGGAAAATTTAGTTTTTTTATTTATTTGAGTGCTAGTATTGGTAAGTTGTGTTTAAGGAATTTTTCAATTTTATAAGATGTCAAAATGTATTGGCAGAATGTTTATATTATTCCTTTAATATCTTTTTAATTTATATAAAAGTCTGTAGTGGTGGTCACCTTTTAATTCCTAATTATGTTTTCTTTTTTATGTTTTCTTTATATCTTCTTTATGTTTTCTTTATGTCTTCTTTATGTTTTCTTTCTTTTTTCTTGATTAATCACTCTAGAAGTGATCAATCTTTTCAAACTCAACTAGATCTTGTTGATTTTTCTCAATTACATATCTGTTTTCTGTTTCATTAAATCTTTTTTATTGAAAACTTTCTAATTAGAAATTTACTTTAATCCCCATACCAAATTACCATAACTTTTCAAATCATTTCATTTCTTACACTGTGCTTCATTACCAATTGTTTTTAACCAGAAGAAATACAGTAGTGTAGTCAATTTTTTTCCTTTAACACTATCTCATAAATGTTTGTATCATATTCTTCATGGTGATTATTTTAATGTCTACATTTATATCTTATTAAGTTGCTTACAGATGTTTTTGGCACATAATGAGCAATCAACATATATTTGTGGAATGAATGAACAGTTTTGTACATAAAGAATTTTCTTTTAAAAAAAATTTTTTTTTGAGAGAGAGAGTGCACATGAGTGGGGTTAGGGGCAGAGAGAGAGGGAAAGAGAGAGAATCCTAAGCAGGGTCCATGCTCAGT
Source organism: Panthera leo (assembly GCF_018350215.1). Lineage (NCBI taxonomy): Eukaryota > Metazoa > Chordata > Mammalia > Carnivora > Felidae > Panthera > Panthera leo. The sequence continues at coordinate 28,848,818 of NC_056684.1, read as the reverse complement.
GCAGAGCCCATTGCAGGGCTTGATCCCATGACCCTGGGATCATGACCTGAGCCGAAATCAAGAGTTGGATGTTCAACCCATTGAGCCACCCCAGGTACCCTTTTTTTTTCTTCAATTTTTTATTTAAATTCTAGTAGTTAACATATAGTATAATTTTGATTTCAGGAGTAGAATTTAGTGATTCATCACTTACATATAACACCCAGTGCTTATCATAACAAGTGCCCTCCTTATCACCCATTTAGCCTGTCCCCCACCCACCTCCCTCCATCTCAACCCTCAGTTTGTTCTCTATCGTTAAGAGTCTCTAAGGTTGAGCATTATATTTTCCATGAAGCTTTTCTAGGTAGACTTAACCATTCTCCATTTAACACCCTTTGTCAGAGGCTGTTAGTGTTCCATAAATATCTGTGTGATCCTCTACTTTTCCCAGCCTAACTTTCAGTTAGGTTGTGCTCTGTGATTGGGTTCTGGGACAATGTGATTATGAGCAAAAGGGTTGTAAACCATCCAGAAAAACTCTAGCCTGTTTTATTTCCTGCCTCAGTGATGTGGGAGGCCATGTTTTCTGGGTAGCAGATTCAGGAGATGGAGAAGGGCTGCCTGACCATTATTGGGCATTAGACTATACTATAAGCCAGAAATAAACTTTTGTTGTATTAAACCCCCAATATTTGAGGGTTTGCCTTAAATGACAGCTAATATTAATTTGGTTGACTATTATAAGTCTACATTATACTCAGACACATTTCTGTCTTATAGCTCTTTATTTCATTTAGTGATTTATGTATCTGCTACTCTTTAACAGAATATAAGCTTCTTGGGACAGACCCATCCTCTTATGTCTTTGAATTGCCTGCATCCGGTATAGGTTCTGGAATAAAATACTGAAATAAAAATATTTGTTGAGCAAATTTTTGAGGAGAAAAACCAGGATAAAAAAGAATGTACAATTTTATCACTAAAAAATAGGGATATTTAACACCAAGCAAACAAAGCTATGGTAAGATATAATAAGATATTCTATGAAGAAAAGATCTTTGCAATATATTAGTGATTTGAAAATATTAAGTTTAATTACTAGAAAAAATTAAAATTCTCTCATGTTAGGGAAAATTAAGAGCTGATAAATAAAAGTTACTTGTGGGATGCTTGCATGGCTCAGTCGTTTGAGAGTTGGACTCTTGATTTAGGCTAAGGTCATGGTATCCAGCCCTGTGACAGGCTCTGTGCTAAGTGTACAGCCTGCTTGATTTTCTCTCCCTCTGCTCCTCTCCCCTGCTCACATACTCTCTCTCTCTCTCATAAAAAAAAGTTATTTGTAATTTTCACTGAGATGTTATTGAATCATTTTTTGCCCTTTTTAAGATAGAAAAATATTTATTAATCTCTTTATTTGAAGAGATTTTAGTTTACTGCTTTTAGAACAGTAGCATTTTTTAATGAGTATGTACCTTTCAGTTTTGTTTTCTAATGCTGACTTCTAAACTGTTACATTTTCTCAAGAACTAGAGGTTTACAACTTGTATATATTGAACCACAAAATATTTACTGACCCTGTTAATGCCAAGAGTCTGAAAGAGGAAGAGGGAAATCAACATGAAAGAAAGAAAGAGAGAGAGAGAGAGAAAGAAAATAAGTAAGTAAGTGGAGGGGCAGAGAGAGGGAGAGCGGAGAGGGAGAGGGAGAGGGAGAGGGAAAATCCCAAGCAGACTCCATGCTGTCAGTGCAGAGCCTGTTGTGGGGCTTGAACCCATGAACCATGAGATCATGACCTGAGCTGAGATCAAAAGTCAGATGCTTAACCTACTGAGCAACCCAGGTGTCCCTCAACAAAGTAAAATTAATAAAATAATTTAAAAACTCAATTCCCTAATTCCTTTCATTTTTTTTTTTTCTTAAAGTATTCGCAAACTATTGTCAGTAAATATTCTGAATATCTCTGGAGCTGTTTTAATGCTTCAGTTTTCATTAGCATAATCCTAAAACCTGATATTGATGCAATATAACCTGTAGCTGGTACCTCTTCTTGAGGCACATTCACATGTTTTGGGAAACAATAATAAAGGATCTAAATGCCACATACATTAAAACTTCAAGCTTTACTGAGTCGCACTGATTTCATCCCTTTGATCTGCCTTTTCTCCAAGAAAAATTTTCAGGAGATCCAAATTCCAGTAGTTGTTTTCTTTGTGTTGTTTTTAGTTCTTCCAGGCTTTCATGAAGTAGAGAGGTTCCCTTTGATCTTTTCCTCCTGCATATGAGGAGGAAAGGATAGGTCCATGGAACCTGGAACCATGGTTGATGACTGGAAGCTAACAGGCTTGATGGATCCTGTTGGAGATAATGTTAGGAACCAGAATCAAACTTCAGTTTTCATTACGTCTTCTCTGTAAATCCTTTAGTCTTTTTTGAAGCTTTGCATATTCTTCAGATGGAACATTTGTCTATTTAACACTTGATTTTCTGTTTCTAGTTCTTCTCTCTTTGTCTCTAAGAGTTCTGTGTTCTCCTTTGTTTCCATGAAGAGATTTTCTCTCTTTCTGGGCAATTGCAGCTTGCTGCAGTTTTTCTCTAGCTTGATTATACTTCTCTGTCAGTGATATATTCCTGAAGCATATGCTTTACTTCCAACCCTTATATCTGTTTCTCTTCCACTGTCTGATTTTCAACTTCTAGTTGTGGTTTTCAGCTTGGCTTCTTAAATTTCAGCATTCCTGGTTTAACCTCTCCACCATTTCCTTCATTATTTGTTTGAATTCAGCAACTTATTCTCTGAGTATGCAAGCAAGGTCACCTGGATCTGCTGGATTTACTGTTTCAGGTCAGAATTTTCATTTTTTTTCTTCTTCTGCATTTTCAGTATTCACAATTTGTTGCTGAAGTTTTAACCTGATGCTCTGTAGTTCCCTTCCAGCTGGCTCTTCTGCTATCTGTGAAGCTTGCAATTTCTCTTCACACTGATCCTTTTCAGATTGCCTTCAGACACCATGTTCCACTTTCATTTTCTCTAAATCCACTAATTTGTTCTCTAGTTCTTGCTTTTCATCTTGTCATACCGGAAGTTTTTGATAACCTTTTTCCTTCGCAGCTTGTGCTTTATGTATTCATTTTGATCCTTTTCTATTAGGAGCTCTTTGTGGTGTTCAACAACTGAATTGAGAATTTCATTGTCTGACCATTTAGTTTAGTTTAAATGTTATTCCTTTCTCTTTCTAGTTCACTCTTAGCTCTTGATGCCTCCAGTTTGAAGTCTCTTATTTCAAACTTGTTTGAATATTTAAGTTCTTTTACTTTACTGGTCATTGTATTTATTTCCTGTTCAAGTCTATGCACTTTACTGATTAAAACAGTGTTTTGTTTATTGCTTGACTGTAACTCTCTCTCCAAGCATTCAGCCTGTAGTTTAGCTGACTGTTTTTCAGCCTCAGGGGATATGACTGTATCTTGCATCTTAGTCAACTGCCGCACCTGAATTCTTTGGACATTTTTTACCTGAGCACCAGAATTCTCTTTTTTACCCCTTAATTCTGCTACTTCAGCTTCTACACCTTGTGATTGCTAACACAAGTAGACTTTCCTCAAACAAGTTGCTCCCCATTCATTGGCTGTCTCTTGTGAGATCAACACTAAGCAGTTGGTTATAATAGTTCTTCTTTATCTTTCTCCAGCCTTGCAGTCTTTGATTTATATTTTATTTTTTTCTTCTTCTTTTTAAAATTATTTACTTTGAGAGGAAGAGATTGAGAATGTGAGAGGGGCAGGGGCAGTGAGAGAGGGAGAAAGAATCCCAGGCAAGCTCTACATTGCCAGCACAGAGCCCAATGAGGGGCTTGAACCCACAAACCGTGAGATCATGACCTGAGCCAAAATCAAGAGTCAGATGCTCAACTGACTGAGCCACCCAGGCACCCCCATATTTTATTTTTTCTTCTAAAATATGTGAAAATTCTTTCTGGTGTTCAAATGCTGATTTGAAAAATGTATGTTCATAGTAAAGCTTATTGTATTCACTTCTATACTTTCCACTTCTTCACCCAGATTCCTAAAATGCTCTCTCATTGAGGTTTCTAATTCTAATTTTTGGGCTTGTAACAACTCCAACTTCTGTGAAGTTAACACTTGCACTGTCATTCTTCCAAGTCTTTAGTTTTCTCTACTAATTTCCCTCTTAGCTCTTTAAGCAGCAGCTGAAATTTTTCTTGGTGAGTTTGCTTTTCATTTAACAGGCACTTGAATTCATTTTGTGACTTTATGTATTCATCTTGCAACCCTGTGTGTTCAACTTTCAGAGTCAGATAGTTTTATGATGTTTACATTGTAATCTTTCATTAATTAACATTTTTTGGAACTCAGACTGAGAACTTGTCAACCTACTTTCTCCGCTAGGAGGAAAAAACTGTGGGAAAAGTGTCCATATTGGTAAGCGAGCTGATAACCATGTAAAAATAAGTTCTAGCTTCCTTATTGTCTTATTTTTTTTCTAAGAGTTTTTTCTACTTACTTGCTAAGAAAGAATCTCAGGATGCCAAATTATACCGACTCACATACACAGTCCTTGCAATGTGAGTGCATAAAACAATGACTGGTGTTCTGGCCAAACTTGCCACTGGGGGACACCTCTACATCTCCAACCATTGGCACCCACTCAACTCTCCTTCCAGAGACACTGGGGCTAAGGGATATGGTCCCACAGGCAAGGTGCTAGCCCGGCCCATAACACCTGTCAAGGTCCTGGCAGACACCTGTGGCAGAGGCTGAAGAAGAGGAGTAGGAAAAGGAGGGTCGAGCACATCCTTGGGCTTCTGACTTGGGGGGAAATGTGAGGTATTCTGGAAGGCGAGGGCAGTAGCAGCTGAGAAAAGCCTCATTCCACCTTTTTGTGGATATGGGGCTGAGACGTCCTGCTCAGATATCCCTCAAGCCCAGTGGAGCATCTGCCCATTTTTAGTTTGCATATTTGCCTTCTCTCACTAAGTGTGTAACAAATCAGCATTTCCAAAAATCTCTAAGTTTTCTTAGTCTAATTGAGTATTAGGATGGGAAAGGATTCAAATGGGGGGAGGGCATGAAAAAAGCCTTTAAAATAATTGTCTTACGCCTGCCTCATCCTTTTTATAAAGTATCTCAACCAAAATGTGTTAAATGGAAATTCCAAATATAGAGCTAATCCTGGCCATCAAGAAGATATGTGTAATACTGATATTTATAGATCTTTATGATGCGGTTCCCATTACATATTTCACTGGGAATATTTGAGGTTTACTTTAGGACCTGTTTATTTTCACATCCTGATACAACCATTTTGTCTGATTTCTACCAAGACAGTACAAGCAGATATAGTAATAATAATGAGTATAATATCGAGATCTGGTACTGTCATTATGTACATGAATGATCTTAGCAATTCACTAGTCACTGTAAGAATAAATGATTATAAATAGAATGTTGGCAGTTTTTTCTAGTTTAGTGAATGGATCTCTTCTCTGCTGTATCTAAGGGAGATTTTATGTCAGGGACTCTCTCTGATTGCCTGACCTTTCACTAAAGTCCTCTTTTGCCAGCAGTGTCTCTTTATTCTACTGTATCTTATGTAGTTAAGCACATATGATCTATTAAAAAACAAAGCTAAGTTTTTTAATACCATTAAGGTTTGAATTTCAAACTCCTGTAGCAAAAAATTAAGATTTAAATACTCAATGAAGTTAGTATATCTAGGAAGTAAATAGCTTCCAGAGTACTGTGTGATCATTGTATCACATCTGGAAGTCTCCCCTCAGCTTTAATCTAATTAAGCACATTGTGAAGGGATCTCGTTTCTCATAAGCAGATACATATTGACTAGGTTTACAAAGACTAACGTCTAAAGCATTCCAATGTATTAATTTATAATATGTATAAGTGACACAGACTAGAGTTACAGTAGGCCAGGCATTCTTTTTCTCTGTAGACTAACATACATGGAGGCCAAGTTTATAATTAGAACATTTAATAGCATAGAATAGAAAAAATTACATAATTTGAGTTTATATTTACAACTTGTCTGATGCATTCACCTCCACAATAGTAACAATCTTGCCTACGACTGTAATAGTAGTACTTAAAGTCTTCTGACCACAACTTTCTCTATATTTGACAGTGTTTAGGTGGGTACTACTAATGTTCCCCTTTGTGCCTTTCCTTTCTCTCCTTGACCAACAGCTCCTCAGATTGACAAGCTCTTTCTTTAGATATGTTAACACATATCCAGTCAGTGTCCGTTGTTTAAAGGAACTTTGCTTCATTCAAGTCTGATTCATTGACTTTATAATTCAACTTGCATCCTTCATTTCTAAGTATTACAGAGCATCTCACAGTTGCCCACTTGTATTTGATAACAATCTAACTACAGTTGAAGTGTATTACAAGTATTACATATTCTTGAATTGCTTATTTTTCTTTAAGTGTCCTTCTAGTCCCTGAATTTCAAGAATATGATTCTTGTGTCTAGCACACCATTCAGTCTTAGAAAAAATATTTTGATTTTACATCCCTAAAGTCCTTTCATGCTTGATTATCATCAGTATAGATTCTGATTAAAACCATTTGCTTTATGTAAAACTGGAATAGCTCATATTCCAGACTTACCTACTCCTCTCTAGAGATAAAAATTATAAACTCTGCACCAATAGAAATAACACTGTACAGAGGCACTGGAGAGTAACTAAAAAGTAGCAGAAACAGAAAAGAGTTCACAGTTAGAAGAGGGAAATATCATTGGGTGAGTTTCCCAATTTTTGGCTATCTGCCTAAGATAAAGCCCTAATAAGTGCCACAGAAAGTGGATAAAACTGAATAGAAACTCCAGGCAATCACCACAGCTGGAAATTGATGAGGGACATCCTGAAGAGATCCACAGGGCAAGAGCCCAACTTCTGTATGTAAACTGCCCAAATCTTTAGTTGGTCCTGAACTTGTATGCATAGGGAAAATTCCAGACAGCCTTGCCAAGGCTAAGAAAAATGAATAGAGATTTCAGCTGTTGCCACAATAGGGGAGACAAAGTTTAGAGTTTCAGTTAAGCCAGGTTATTCTACTGATAAAACAACAACAACAACAACAACAACAACAACAACAACAAACATTAGTGCTGTAGCAAGGGACATGTAGCGAGAATCTAGAGTCTCTATAAGAAAGAGCTCAAAAGTTAGGGAGACTGACATGGCTGGAATTTGTGGGCTAGAGTACCAGAGAAGAGGAAGCTGTGTAGACAAAGCATTCCAGAAATCTGCATAGGGATTCCTTCTGAGTATCTTGCTGAATACTGTGTTACACATGTGTGATATGTAGTATAGTGTGAAAATCTACAATGCTGGGGAAGGATCTACTGAGAGCTATAAGCTGAACAATTCCCAGAGCTAAGGCAGGATTTGGAATGCTTAAGTGCCAACCAGCCAGAGTGGAATGTCCAACCCAGGGCATTCAGTTGAGCCACTCTTTAGTAGTAGGGCTAAAGTAGGTCTAATGACTAGGCTTACCCCCCAAAAAGCTTCAAAAAAACTTAAAAGGATAAATTTTATTCACAAGTAACTTAACTGCATCCCAAGCAAATCCAACACTCTTGAAAGGAAGACAACAAAATCCAGTACTCAACAACATAATATTTATAATGTTCAGAAAGTAATAGAATATACTAGGATATATAAAGAAGCAGGAAAATATGACTAAAAAATCAGTCAAAAGAAACAGACCCAGAAATGTCAGAGATAATGGAATTAGCAAGCATGAGTTTTAAAGCAATTATTATAAATATGTTAAAAACTTAAAGGAAAACTTGCACTGAAGAAGAAAATAGATTTCTATGGGGCGCCTGGGTGGCGCAGTCGGTTAAGCGTCCGACTTCAGCCAGGTCACGATCTCGCGGTCCGTGAGTTCGAGCCCCGCGTCAGGCTCTGGGCTGATGGCTCGGAGCCTGGAGCCTGTTTCCGATTCTGTGTCTCCCTCTCTCTCTGCCCCTCCCCCGTTCATGCTCTGTCTCTCTCTGTCCCAAAAATAAATAAAAAACGTTGAAAAAAAATTTAAAAAAAAGAAAATAGATTTCTAGAAGTTAAAAAGTATAACATCAAAATTAAAAGTCCACTGGATTGACTTAACAATTAAATACTGCCAAATCAAGATTAGTATGTTAAAGGCAGTGATAGAAAGTTTACAAAGTAAAGTACAGAGAGAAAAAAGACTAAAGAACAGAGCTTTGGTGACCTGTGGGACAATATCAAGAAGTCCAACATACATGTGATAAGGAATCACAGAAAGGAAAGGGAGCAGAAAAAATATTTTAAGAAGTAATGGCCAAAAAAAAATCCGTAGATTCAGAATATTTCACATTCTAAGAGTTTTACAGATAAGCAAAGTTGAGAGCATTCATTATTATTAGGTGTCATTATAAGATGTTAAAGGAAGTTCATCAGCAAAAGTAAACTGAAACCAGAGGGAAACTCGGATCTACATCCCTACAAAGGAATGAAGAGAGCAGAAATATGGCATTCTTCCTGTAAGTTCAAAGGATCCACATTGCTTTGAATTAAAGCAGAAATAGCACTCTTTTAACTGAAGAAGTTGGTGCAGGATTTTATGTTTGGCACCTTCTGGAGTAAATTCACATCTTTGGTCACTAACCCAGAGTTTTTGTGTCCCTTTGCGTAGACTGATTCCCACTCTCTCTTTCCAGTTAGCTTCTCCTGATATAAAGAAGGACATAGACTTGTTGATTCATATCAGAGCTACTATTATTGGTTAGTTCCTTGGCATTATCCATTTTATACCACTTACAGAGTTAATGTCCAGTGTGCCATACAGAGCATAAACAGTTCTGTATTCATCTGGGACCTGTGTTTGTCAAGAAACTCAGGAAATTTCATATGCTTAAACAGCTTTGTCACCTATGAAATCTGTGAAATATTTCAACATAAAAGTGAGAACATTAGAAGGAATTGTATAAGAGTCAACTTCTTTGAGGCTGGCCCCCTCTTCAACACATATTTTAACTGTAAAACTTCTCCTACCTAGCTGCTCAGTCTTCACGCATGTTACAAAGCTTGGCTTACATTCTGAACTGCCCTGATATCCAGGGTGATGGTAAAGTCACTATCAAACTCCTTGGTGATGGAGACACTGAGAACTTTAGAACATCTGTCTGTTATTGTCACCAAATATAATTCTTGTATGGCATCCACAACGTGCATCTGAAATTCATGTGTATTTTCCTTTTGACTGTTGAAGCATCTAAGTAGTGTTGAATGTCACAAATGTCATAATGTGATCTGAAGACTCCTTGCTAGTAACAAGTTTTAGAGTGTTCTTTGGATAGCATGTAATTGGCAAGAGGTGGTATGTATGTCATATTCTGAAGTGTTGTGTTCACTTCATATTCTGAAGTGTTGTATTCACACAGCAGTGGTTATCCATGTACTGGAACAGCCATTTCCAGTGGGTTCCATTGGATTCTGTCCATTGCATTCTCTCCCACAAACCATCCACCTAAGCTTCCATCCAATTTCAAGCCCATATTTCTGGGTAATTTATAGTTTTATCCAGAAGATCCAGATTTGGCCCCTTATCCAGCAGTCTATAAACTAAAAGTTATTAGCCATCCCTATCCCCCCACCCAAATATACAACAGTGGCCTGAGAATAGTATAATTCTAATGAAGTTAGGAAATATAGGGAAATAGAAAAAATAGGAAACATGTAATAGTTTCTGGTGCTTAGTAGTTATCATATTCTCCTAACAAAACTTGTGAAACCCCTCCTGCTCTGAAGTGAAGTAAATCCCTTGGTTAGCCATTCTGGAAGCTCCTCTGGGAGGAGCTGTCAAGTCATTTGACCTCTGTAGCCCTGGCTCTGCCTTGTTGGATTTGTCTTCCTTAAGAATTTTCTTCCAAGGCCACTGCTGAGGTAGTCATTGCACAGTATGTCCTTGTAGGGGAGAGGAAAAAACATCTTTTTCCTCTACCTGTCTTAGATTCATTGCTTGGAGCCCTGCAAGTTAGACTGACAAAGACAGATTAACAAGAGAAAAACAAATAGAAGTTTATTAATGCTTACATTTATGTACACATGAGAGTACTCAGTGATGCATAATTAAAAGGTATGGTTAGAACTAGGGGGCTTATATAGCATCTGAACAAAGAACAATAAATTTGTAGATAAGTGGCAAGTTACAAAGGAAAAGGGATTTTAACCTTTAAAGGGTGGCACTCCATGAGAAGGTAAATATATGGCAAAAATTAATGCAAGGTAAAGGCTAGTTAATAAGTTTTGTTCTATAGATTTCTCTGGTGTCACCTCCAGGTTGATAAGAGTCTAGAATTGCCTCTGGTGATTAACAATTCTCCTGCTCTTCCTGGTAGAGAAGGAGAAGGCAGAGAATCTGTTTCTTCTCAGTTCCCTTCAGCTCAAAATAATCCTTTGTCAAAGTGGTATATTTTGAGGTGGACTGTTCTGCTACCCTTCACCATTCTTGGGGACTGCAAAGTTTTCATCATACTGCCTGCTGTTTGGATTTGGAGGTCTAGGAATTGCTTGAGGATTTTAACAGGCTTGTGCAGGTAAGGTTTTTTTGGTAATGCAATCCATTAAAAAATTTACTAGGCTCTAGATATTTCTGTGTCTACTCAGTTCACTGTAAGTAACTACACTAACGATCTCAAATAAACAATTTTTAAATGTAAAAAGTTTATGTCTTTCACTTAATGTCTTCTATTCTGAGTCCATTCCTTCTCTTCGAACTTAGTGGTGGTTGTTACCTTGAGGTCATCTGAAACAAGAAGCTTGGTTTTGGAAGGCCACTTGCTCAATCTCATTTTTGTCTCTGAGCTGGCTACCATTGCCTGGCAAAGATATGAATGAAAGGTCTGGGGTGCAGTCTTACCTCAGGCTAAGATTATTCTTTAGCAACTATTTCTAATCATTGCTTCAGTTTTGGTTACAGAATCTGTTGGCATTTTAAAATTTTGGTGACAAATTCACATGGTCAAAATCAAGCAAAAGGTATACTGTGCAAATTATTATTTCTACCCTTTCCCCTGATGTGTCAGTTTTCTACTCAATCTTCATAAGTCACCAATTCTAAAAGTTGGTTGTTTATCTTCTAACATATTCATGCACATATAGGCCAAAACCAGCCTGAAATCTTATTTTCAAAAAGTTTTAACACTGTATTCTACTTTGCTTTTTTATTTTTTTTGTATGTATGTATGTATGTATGTATGTATGTATGTATGTATGTATGTATTTATAGAGAGAGAGAGAGAGAAAGAAAGAGAATCCCAGGCAGGCTCTGCACTGTCAACGCAGAGCCCAGTGCAGGGCTCAAACTCATGAACCATGAGATTGAGACCCAAGCTGAAGTCAAGAATCAGATACTTAACCGACTGAGCCACTCAGACACCCCTGCTTTTTATATTTCATAATACATTTAGAGATCTTTTCATGGCAGTACACAGAGTACTTTATTATAACTGCTTAGTATTATATTTTACACGAGTACTATGGTCTATTTAACCCTGTTGATAGACATCTGGGTTGTTTCTCATCTTTTCCTAATGCAAATAATGCTGCATATGTATGTAATTTTATAGAGTACAAGTTAAATTCCAAGAATTTGTCTAGTCAAGGGTATATGCATTTGTAATTTTGATAGATATTGCCAAATTGCTTTGTATAGACATTCCTACCAGCTATGTATGAGAGTGTTTCATTTCCCAGAAGACTGCATTATCCAACTTTGGACATTTACCAATCTGATAGATGAGAAATGGTATCTCAGTATTGCCTTAATTCACATTTACCTTATGATAGGAGAGGTTGAGCCATTTGTATTTCCTTTTCTATGAACTATTTATTCTTTATATTCAATCCCAGCTTTTCTTTTTTTAATTTAAATTCCAGTTAACATACAATGTAATATTAGTTTCAGTTGTAGAATTTAGGGATTCATCACTTACATACAACACCCAGTGCTCATCACAACAAATGCACTCCTTAATACCCATCATCACCTATGTAACCCACCCCCTTACCCACCTCCCCTCTGGTAACCATCAGTTTGTTCTTTATAGTAAATAGTCTGTCTCTTGGTTTGTCTCTCTCTCCCTCTTTTTCCCCTTTGCTCTTAAATTCTTGTTAAAGAATTTAAATTTGTTTCTTAAATTCTACATGTGTGTGAAATCATATGGTATTTATCTTTGTCTGTGACTGACTCATTCACTTAGCATAACACTCTCTAGCTCCACATCATTGCATATGGCAAGATTTCATTCTTTTCTAAGGCTGGGTAATACTCCATTATATATATGTACCCACAGATCTTCATTCATCAGTCAGTGGTCTTTTGGGCTCTTTCTATAATTTGGCTCTTGTTGATAGCACTGCTGTAAATAAACATTGGGTACCTGTGCCCCTATGAATCAGCACTCCTGTATCCTTTGGATAAATACCTAGTAGTGAAATTGCTGGGTTGTAGGATAGTTCTATTTTTAATTTTTTGAGGAGCCTCCACACTGTTTTTCAGAGTGGCTGCACCAGTTTGCATTTCCACCAACCAGTGTAAAAGTGTTCCCCTTTCTCTGCATCCTTGCCAGCATCTGTTATTTCCAGAGTTGTTCATTTTAGCCATTCAGACAGGTGTGAATTGGTATCTCACTGTGGTTTTGATTTGTATTTCCCTGATGATGAGTGATGTTGAACATTTTTTCATATGTTGGTTGGCCATCTGGATGTCTTCTTTGAAAAAAACGTCTATTCATGTCCTGCCCATTTCTTCACTGGATTATTTATTTTGTGGGTGTTGAGTTTGATAAATGCTTTATTTATTTTGGATACTAACCCTTTATCAGATATGTCATTTGCAAATATCTTGTCCCATTCTGTTGGTTGCCTTTTCATTTTTTTGATCATTTCCTTTGCTTTGCAGAAGCTTTTTATTTTGATGATGTCCCAATAGTTTGGTTTTGCTTTGGTTTGCCTCAGGAGACATATCTAGTAATAAGTTACTATGAACAATGTCAAAGAGGTTGCTGCCTATGTTCTCCTGTAGGATTTTGATGGTTTCCTGTATCACATTTAGGTCTTTCATGCATTTTGAATTTATTTTTGTATATGGTGTAAGAAAGTGGTCCAGTTTTATTCCTCTGCATGTCCAGTTTTCCCAGCACCATTTGCTGCAGAGACTGTCTTTTGTCCATACTCTTTCTTGCTTTGTGGAAGATTGGTTGGCCCTACATTTGTGGGTCCATTTATGGATTCTGTTATTTTACACTGATCTATGTGCCAGGTCCATATTGTGTTGATAATTACAGCTTTGTAGTACAGGCTAAAGTCCAGGATTGTGATGCCTCCAGCTTTGATGTGCTTTTTCAACATTACTTGGGTATTTGGGGTCTTTCTTAGTTCCGTACAAATTTTTGAATTGTTTGTTGTAGCTCTGTGAAGATTTCTGGTGTTATTTTCATAGGGATTGCATTGAATGTGTAGATTGCTTTGGGTGATATTGACATTTTATAATTCATGAGCAAGGAATGTTTTTCCAATTGTTTGTGTCTTCAGTTTTTTCCATAAGTTTTCTATAGTTTTCAGTGTAAAGACCCTTTACCTCTTTGGTTAGGTTTATTCCAAGGTATCTTATGGCTTGTGGTGTAATTGTAAAAGGGTTGATTCCTTGATTTCTCTTTCTTCTGCTGCATTATGGGTATATAGAAACACAACCAATTTCTGTACTTTGTTTTTCTGTCCTGCAACTTTGCTGAATTTATGTATCAGTTCTAGCAGTTTTTTTGTGGAGTCTTTCAGTTTTCTGAAAGAATGAATCTGTGAAGAGTAGAAATTTTACTTCTTCCTGGCCAATTTGTATGCCTTTTATTTCTTTTTGTTGTCTGATTGCTGAGGCTAAGACTTTCAATATTGTGTCGAACCACAGTGGTGAGAGTGGACATCCCTGTTGTGTTCTTGATCTTAGGGGGAAGTCTCTCAGTTTTTCCTCATTGAGGATGATATTAGCTGTGGGTCTTTCATATATGGCTTTTATCATGTTGAGGTATGTTCCTACTATCCCTACTTTCTTAAGGGATTTATGAAGAAGCGATGCTGTATTTTGTTAAGTGCTTTTTCTGCATCTATTGACAGGATCATATGGTTCACATCCTTTCTTTTATAAATGTGGTGTATCATGTTGATTGATTTGCAAATATTGAACCAGCCCTGCAATCTAGGAATAAATCCCACTTGATCATGATGAATAATTCTTTTAATGTATTGTTGAATTGTATTTGTTAGTATCTTGGTTGAGAATTTTTGCATCCAAGTTCATCAGGGATATTGGTCTATAATTCTCCTTTTTAGTGGGGTCTTTGTAAGTTTTTGGAATCAAGGTAATGTGGGCTTCAGAGAATAAGTTTAGAAGCTTTCCTTCCATTTCTATTTTTTGGAACAGTTTGAGAAGAATAGGTATTAACTCTGTAAATGTCTGGTAGAATTCCCCTGGGAAGCTGTCTGGCCCATGAATCTTGTTTGTTGGGAGATTTTTCATTACTGATTCAATTTCTTTCCTGGTTATGGATCCTTCAAATTTTTACTTCTTCCTGTTTCAGTTTTGGTAGTACGTGAGGAATTTTTCCATTTCCTCTAGTTTGGCCATTATCTTGGCATATAATTTTTCTAGTATTCTCTGATAATTGTTTCTATGCCTGTGGTATTAGACATGATCTCTAATCATGTGATCTCTCCTCTTTCATTTGTGATTTTATTTATTTGTGTTCTCTCTCTTCTTTTTGATAGGTCTTGCTAAGGGTTTATCAATTTTGTTTATTATTTCAGAGAACTGGTTTTTTGTTTCATTGATCTGTTTTTTTTTAATATCATTTACTTCTTCTCTAATCTTTATTTTTTCCCTTCTTCTGTTGGCTTTAGGCTTTATTTGCTGCTTCTTTTTTATCCTATAGGCATAAGATTAGGTTGTGTATTTGGGACCTTTCTTGCTTCTTGAGATAGGCCTTTATTGCAATGTACTTTCCTCTTAGGACTGCCTTTGCTGCATCCCAAAGGGTTTGGACTGTCGTGTCTTCATTTTCATTTGCTTCCATGTATTTTTAAATTTCTTTATTAATTTCTTGGTTAACCCATTCATTCTTTAGTAAGGATGTTCTTTAACTTTCACGTATTTGTGGTTTTTCCAAATTTTTTCATGTGATTTATTTCAAGTTTCATAGCATTGTGATCCAAAAATATGCATGATATCATCTCAGTCTTTTTGTACGTGTTGAGAGCTGATTTGTGACCCATTATGTGCATTCTGGAAAATGTTACATGTGCACTTGAGAAGAATGTGTTTTCTGCTGCTTTATGATGAAAAGTTCTGACTATATCTGTTAAGTCCATATGGTTCATTGTGTCATTCAAAGCCATTGTTTCCTTGTTGATTTTCTGCTTAGATCATCTGTCCATTGTTGTAAATGGGGTATTAAAGTCCCTTACTATGTTGGTATTATTATCAGCAAGTTTATGTTTATTATTAGTTGATTTATATATTTGGATTTTCCAAGTTGGGGGCATAAATATATTTACAATTGTTAGGTCTTCTTGGTGGATAGACCCCTTAATTATGATATAATGCTGTTTTTCATCTCTTGTTACAGTCTTTGCTTTGAAATCTAGTTTGTCTGATATAAGTATGGCTACTCTGCCTTTCTTTTTACTTCCCTTAGCATGATAAATGGTTTTCAATTCCCTCACTTTTGATGTGGAGGTGTTTTTCAGTCTAAAATATGTCTCTTGTAGGCAGAATATAGATGGATTTTTTTTTTAATCCATTCTGATACCCTGTGTCTTTTGATTGGAGCATTTAGTCCATTTACATTCAGAGTGATTATTGAAAGATACGGATTTAGTGCCATTGTGTTGTCTATAGAGTTGGTGTTTAGGGTGATGTTATCCAGTCCTTTGTAGTCTTTGTTGCTTTCATCTTTGTTTCTCCACTCAGAGAGTCCCCCTTAAAATTTCTTGCAAGGTTGGTTTAGTGGTTCAGAACTCCTTTACTTTTTGTTTGTCTGGGAAACTCTTTACCTCTTCTTCTGTTCTGAATGACAGCCTTCCTGGATAAAGCATTCTTGGCTGTATATTTTTCCTGTTCAGTACATTGAACATTTCCAGCCACTCCCTTCTGGCCTGCCAAATTTCAGTGGACAGGTCTACTGCTAACCTTATGTGTCTATCTTTGTCAGTTAAGGACATTTTGTCCCTAGCTGCTTTCAGAATTCTATCTTTTTTGCAAGTTTCACTGTGATGTTTTGTGGTGTTGACCCGTTTTTGTTGATTTTGAGGGGAGTTCTCTGTGCTTCTTAGACTTGAATGCCTGTTTCCTTCCCAAGATTAGTGAAGTTCTCAGCTATAATTTGTTCTCAGCTATAATTATAATTTTTATAATAACAAAAGGTTAAATAAACCTTTTGTCCTTTTTTCCCTCTATTCTTCTTTTGGGACTCCTATGATATTGTTGGGAAAATAAGTAAAGTTCTGCACCATAAGATGGCCGACAGGACTAACATAAGCTCTAGTTTCTAGCTTAGAGACTCCTCTTCCAGGTTCTTCCTGCTCTGTTTGCCACGCAAACCACCATGAATGCAGAAGAGATAACGCTATAAATTACCCCTCCCACTTGTGTTCAGGGCTCAGATCTCTGGAGAAGGATCTCCTCTGAGTCTGCTGGTGTAAAATAAAACACTGATCCACCAACATCTCCAAGTGCCACGTGGTTTTTCTGCCAGTGATCCAGCCTGGTTCTATAACATATTTGGTTCTCTGATTGGGAAACCCAACTGTGCTGGCCCATTGTTGCCACCAGTTTGGGAGAATGGCGAGGCGGTGAAGGAATAAAGAATTGCAATGGAGAAGGTGAGCCCTGCCAGATTTTTGGCAGTCTCCCACTCGGTCTCCTCAGACCAGCCCCGCTCCGCCATTCCCACTGGACTCAAGGAGACTTGGAAGTGAGGACCTGGACCTGATGTCAGATACTGGTAAGGCCTGTGGCTCCAATTCTGTCTGGCCCAGCCATAGTGGTGGAAGGGGGACCAGATCCCAGAGACCTCAGAGGTCTCACAGGTAGGAATTCTGTGGGAGGGAATGTAATAACCTCTGGTGTATACGTGAGTGTGAATGTACGACTCAGTCTAGCTTGCCTGCCAAGTTCGATTCTGTGGCTTCACGGGTGGGTACCCTTAAGGTTCCCAAAAGCCCACGGAGTCTGAGTGGGCCCATCTGCGATTCCGTGGTGAATGGCATATAGTCTATGGTGGCATTAGAATAGTTTCTGATCATAAGTCACAAAGCTGAGACCACTATGGCTAATTGTCACCTAAGTGCCTTTGGGACATGGCCAGACATCTGACTGGTCTCCTCATTAGAAGGGGCACCCCTACCCCTCTGTCTGCCTTTGCGACACCAGACACAGGAAAAGGATTAGTAATGGGGTCAAAACAGAGTAAGCCCATGATCCTCAAGATCATGCTTAAGAACTTCAAAAAGGGATTCTCAGGCGACTCTGGGATGAAAATGACACCTGGGAAGTTAAGGACCTTTTGTGAACTAAAATGGCCCATGTTCAATGTAGGATAGTCCTCAGAAGGAACATTAGGTGTCCAAGGTCCACAGGTTTGGCAAGTAGTCACTGGAAACCCAGGTCACCCCGACCAATTTCCATATATCAATTCCTGGCTTGAAGTTGCCCCAAATCTCCCACCTTGTATGTGATTCATCCATAACAAGCAGAGTCAGGCAAAGGTTTTAGCCGCCTCACCCAGAGAACCAAAGAAGCAGCCCACTGTTCCCAAGGTATTTGCGGGAGACCCAGAGGAGGATCCTGTCTTTCCTCCACCTTACCCATTGAGCCCCCTCTTCCCCCACACACAGGGACCTGAAACTCCTCCACTCTTCTCTTCTCCACCCCCAGGCCCGGAGAATCCTCTCACCAGGGCCAGCAGCCAGACTGTGCCTCAGACATCAGGAGAAAACTCCAAAAGCTAGAGGGCTTAGCTAGGATGAATATCACTCAGTTGATAGAGGTCACCAATAAAGTTTTCATGAACAGGTAGGTCACAGCTGAGAGGGAAGCTGAAAAAAGAGGGTCACCCTTCTCACAGCAGCACTGAAAGAAAAGGACAATGTAAAGACGGAGAAGCTTCAACCACAAAAGTGGGGAAAGCCCAGAGCCCCCTTAGCAAAAGACTAATGTGCCTACTGCAAGGAAAAGGAACATTGGAAGAATGAGTGTCCGAATTGGAAGGGACCCCCAAAACCCAGCCAATATCGGGAGGAACCTTGAGAAGGGGAACTTACTGGTCTGACCAAGATAGAATCAGACTGAAGGGGATGTTGACTCTCTCTCTCTGTTCTTCTGCCTAATAGATGTGAGGGCTTCTCCCTCATTCATTTCTGGGGTTAACAGCTATAATTGGAGCCAACTATGGTTAGTCTACCTTGGGATGGGGACTTTAAGGAATATTCCCAAGAAGCTGCTGAAACTCCATTTGTTTTGGGGAAATTCCCGGTCTTTCCTGGCTTAATGTGGACTCCATATTTCCACTTTGGTAGAAAAACATGGCATCTGCTCTTCTGTCTGAGCTAAGGTTTTGCATTGGGTTTTCCTTCTCTGCCTTCTGCTGGCACCTTGCCTCTTCTGCCTTCCTCTCCCCTTCCTGTTTCTGCACCAATTTGGGTGAGGCCTGCATAACTGGTTCCTATACCATTCTTAGCGCCTCAGGCACCATTGGCTCCTCCTCCCACCCTGGAGGTCAAGGAGCAAAGTGTACCCCCTTGGACCACCTCCACTGGAGTCCCAAGTGAAAATTAACAATGGGGGACAATTGATTGAGTTTCAAGTGGATGCAGGTGAAACATATTCGGTGTTTAAACTAATTTAAGTTTGTTGGATCTGTCTTTAAAGTTATCAGCATTTGGGGCGCCTGGGTGGCTCAGTCGGTTAAGCGTCCGACTTCAGCTCAGGTCATGATCTCACGGTCCGTGAGTTCGAGCCCCATGTCGGGCTCTGGGCTGATGGCTCAGAGCCTGGAGCCTGCTTCCAATTCTGTGTCTCCCTCTCTCTCTGCCCCTCCCCCATTCGTGCTCTGTCTCTCTCAGTCTCAAAAATAAATAAACATTAAAAAAATTTAAAAAAAAATAAAGTTATCAGCATTAAATATGAAACTTTCATTCTACCAAGGTTGACTAAATGTCAAATAGGCTCATGTTATCGCTATTGCAATTTGTTAGCAAAAAGATGGCTTAAAATGGTAGTTAATTTTGTCTATCTCAAAGTTTTCATGGGTAATTGTTAAGATAGCTTTCAAGGTCTTTGGTAACCTGAAACTGTAAAGTTTTGATTGCATGATAAAATGAGATTCAATTCATTGGACATCTAGGTCTTTTCCAAATAGGATAGAGTGCTAAAGCTTTGATTACTGAACATAGGTTTCTGTTTTTAACTTCTTATTGCAGAGAAACTAAGGCTATTTGGACCTATTGGAAGACACGCTTTGTGCTTAATTGGTTCATGAATTTACCATCTAAAAAATCTGGTGTAAACACCTCTCTGTTGGTTACTAAGTCCTCAATTGGAGACTAAGGTTTCCTAAGAGTTAAAATTCTGCCAAGTGTACTTAAGACTGATGAAAATAAGGAAAGCAACCCTGTATGTAGGAAAGTGGGAGATATGTAAGAAAGATATAAGGAATGGAAATACATTTTTTGTTGAGGGTAAAAGAAAGTAATTTTGCCCTAAATGAGACTGGTGGTTTGGAGAGAAATGGCTTTGGGACAAAGTTTGAAGGCAAAGGAAAGTTGTAGAAGGTTCATGAAGGGAAGCCTTTGGAAAGGAATTTTATGTGTGCTCAGGATGGACTAAGGTTGAGATGAATGGAATTTTAAAAGTACATTGGTATAAGGTTGAAATTCTGCTTTTCTCTCTATTCAAAAGACAGTTTTCTTGGACTGTTGATCTACTCTTGATAAGACGATGTAAACAAAGGTATTTTTCTCTTTTGCCTGCCAGGGAAGCCAAAACTTTAGGTTTCATCTTTATCAGGTCTTTGATTGCTAGTTAAAACTTCTCAATGTTAAAGGAGCTAGGTTTTGCTAACAACAATATAATGCTATACATTCACCTTTAAGATCTCTTATTGCCACCTTGGTTGAATAAATAAGGTTTTAAGATTTGTAATGATCTGTAATCCTATTTAGGATGTGCTTTATTACTTCCTAAGGTTTTAACAAACTTCCCAGGATTTAAATGGTAAATGAAGTCTTTGACCAATTAGGCCCTTTTATTTGGGATGCTAAGTTACTTGGAAAAGCACTGTCGTAAAATGGTAAACCTTAGGTTGCATTGCATGGGTAAATGCTGTAACTGCCCAAATATATATGCAATTCCTAAACTTTTAATGTTTTGGGATAAGGTCATCACTTAATATTCTGATTAC
Organism: Panthera leo; assembly: GCF_018350215.1. Classification (NCBI taxonomy): domain Eukaryota; kingdom Metazoa; phylum Chordata; class Mammalia; order Carnivora; family Felidae; genus Panthera; species Panthera leo. The sequence goes on along the minus strand of NC_056684.1, from coordinate 28,828,318 downwards.
CTGAAGTGTTATGTGTCATAGAAATAACCGAATTTCTTTGTTAATTGCATCATAACGAACTCTCATCAGATCTTTAACAGTGTCCATTTCTGATCTTTTGTCATTTATAATTGTTCTTATTCTCTCACAAAACATGTTTCTTCTTCAAGGAGATTTATAAAAAGGACTTTTAGGACAAATACAGGTATTTGACATCTTTAAGGTTAATACTAAAATGGGTAAGAATTTCCAGAGCTAAAAAGCTGCATTCAAACTGAACAAGAATTAGGAACATGGGACTAAATGAACTGAGGAAGATTGCAGTTTTGTGACTCTTGTTGGAAATATTGCTGGCTCTCTAATGTTTGCTCTTCCAGATTAAGGAGACTTTCTCTTAAGATATGTCATAACATGTCATAAAGAAGTGTCATAAAGTATTCATTTGTAAACTGAAGCATTTATCTTTTCTCTCAACCTAAACCCTCTGAAATTCAAAAACTCTCAGTGAGTATTCTTTCTTTCATAGCAATTACAATTGTTTGCATAAATTCAATAAGAATCTGTTCATCTTGTAACAGGTCACCATTGGAAATACTGGTTATTTTACCAAGGCTTTGACTGGAATGTCATATTTGAGAGTGACATGCATAGATTCAGATATGACCAGACAGCTTTAAGGAACTTGGGGTGACTTTATGAAACATGGAGCCATAAAGGAAATGTTGGCCTGATGCCTTGCTTACAGAGCTCCCAGCAGCCTCACCAGGTGAATAAAGAAGGTCACTTCCTGGCAGGTGCAAGAACCTAAGGATACCTTGGGGACCTGGTGAAGAGGAATTCACCCAATTCTACAGGTATTGCAGGCCTGTCCGATGGCAAGTATTTGGCATGGCTTCTGGCCTGGAGAAGCTACTAAAAAGTTCAACCTGGAAATTCCTTATAAAAGTTTCCAGCAAAGCAAACTTTAAAGATCCTCATGATCAATCGCTATTCTTGCGGAGCTTATGTAAATAATTAGGCCAGGTTTGTTAAGACTGGGTTTGTTCTACAAATGCATTGGTCTCAATTTGGCTATCTCTGGAAATGGGGGTTTTTAGAGAGAAAAACTATGTTTCAACAATGCACTGTTATGGATGTTAAATTCTAGTTACGATTGTCTTTAAATGTTTGTTGTTTGCCTAAGCTAGACAACTTGAGGTAAACGTCAGAAAAATTGTCCACAGTATTTCATGTATAGACAATCTTCTGTGCTTGTTATTCTATGAGGATAATAATAAAACCCCATGGGCATAAGATTATTTAAACAATTGGAAGACGGGATGGATCTCTAAATATTCAAACCATATCCTCCCTAAACCAGATCTGACAATTACTAGAAACCCACCCAATATAAACCCAGGAGATCTGGTTTATTCCAAGAATGGGGCCCCCCTTTTGAAGACTTGGAGGTGGACTTTACAGATATACAACCAAGCAAAGGATTCAGGTACCTCCTTGTAATAATCTGCACATATTCAGGTTGGGTCAAAGCCTTCCCAACAAGGATGGAATGAAGTCATGAGGTGGCCAAAGCTCTTCTACAGGAAATTGTGCCTTGATTTGGTCTGCTCCTAACCATACACAGTGACAATGGACCTGCATTTGTAGCGGACATTATACAAAGCCTGACCAGGTCCCTCAACATTACCTGGAAACTGCAACATTCATCTTAGCCCTCTGAAGGTACCAACCCCTAGAGCTAAAGGGTGATGCCTACTGAAATAGATTTTTTGTTAAAAAAAAGGCATCAAAGGGGGGAATGTTGGGAAAATAAGTAAAGTTCTGCACCATAAGATGGCCGATGGGACTAACATAAGCTCTAGTTCTTAGCTTAGAGACTCCTCTTCCAGGTTCTTCCTGCTCTGTTTGCCATGCGTGTACAAACCACCATGAATGCAGAAGAGATAACGCTATAAATTATCTTTCCCATTTGCGTTCGGGGCTCAGATCTCTGGAGAAGGATCTTCTCTGAGCCCACTGGTGTAAAATAAAACGCCGATGCACCAACATCTCTGATTGCCGCTTGGTTTTTCTGCCAGCGATCCAGCCTGGTTCTGTAACAATATGGATATTGTTTTGTTTCATCGAATCACTAAGTTCTCTAATTCTCCCTTTATGATGTAATAATTTCCTTTCACTCTTTTTTTTTTCAGCTTAAGTATTTTCCATAATTTTATCTTCTGTATCACTGATTCTCTCTCTGCTTTTTCAACCCTTGTTGTGACTATATCCAATTGGTTTTGCATCTCAGTTATAGCAATTTTTATTTTGTCCTGACTAGTTTTCAGGTCTTTGATCTCTGCAGCAAGAGTTTTTTTTGGTGTCTTCTAGGCTTTTTTTCAGGCCTAAATAGTAGTCTTATGGCTTTTTCTAAATTATTGTTCAGATATATTGCTAATATCCATTTTGAGCAAGTCTCTGGCTGTCATTTCTTCTTTTTGGGAGAATTTTTTGTGGGGAGAATCCTCCATCTTGTCATTTTGGCTAAATTTCTGTTTTTTGCGTGTTTTAAAAGCCCGTTATGTTTCCTGTACCTGGGAGTACTGCTATATTAAAAAAGGGTCATACACTATCCAAGGCCTGGCCCTTCAGGAAGTGTTTCTGGTGTATGCTGTGTGCACTCTGCTATTGTATTTTGGCTCCTCTTTCCCACGGTCAGTCCTCTGCAGAGCTCCTCCCTGCTTGTAGTGGGGGAGTGTTGGGACCTTTAACTAGGTGTGCTTTGATTTGTTTGTTCAAGTAAGACTGGAGAAAGGGGGAAAATGAAAACCTGGTCCCAAAGAGAAAAGGAAAAGGAACAAATAATATGAAACAGAGAATCAAAAAACAGTAAGTCTATTCCAAAGAAAAAGAAAGGAAAGAAGAAAGAAGAAAAGAAAAAAGAAACAGAAAAGAATAAAAAAAGCCTGATCCAAAAAGAGAGAGAGAGAGAGAATATGAAATGAAAAAAAAAAAAAAACAAACAAACAAAAAAAACAAGAATGTATGAGCCTGATTCCAAAAGATAAAAGAGAAAGAACTGCAGGTGTCATTTTGGAGCACTTTATTTTCAGTGTATTTGGTGCATGGGGGATGCTCTCTGTGCTGGTATTGTGGAGGAGAGGCTCACTGCATTGGCTCAGAGTCAGTCAGTCTTGCCCCAGTAAATAAGCAGTTGCCCAGCACGTGGTGGAGTTGGGGGTAGGTGGGAGACGAGTTTGGTATAAGTGCCCTCCTCCACTGGGGGCCTCTGTGTTGCTCTCTGATGTCCCACCATGTTGGTGTTGGAGTGAAATTGGTGCCACTCCAGTCTCTTGTCCCTGGACTGGGATCTCACACCCCTGCTGTTCTGGCAGCCCTCACAGAATAGCAAGGGCAGTCAGTTTACCCTGCATCATAATTCTCCTACATTTTTTCTTTGGCCTGAGGCTGGGATTCAAAACCTGAAGTCTTAGAGGACCACACAACATGCAGATCTGCTCCCCTCCTCTGGAGTACAGCCTTTCCAGGCTGTGTCTGAGGCTCTCTGTCCCTGAAAAACAGTCCTGTGCCTGCAGGGTGTGCAGAATCTATGGTGTAGCACTGCTAAAAGCAGCAAAGGTTATATTCCCTCTGGGTGCTCTTCTGTCCCCTGCTAATGAAAGGCCTTTGGCTGGCCCCTACAGGGTCTTTAATCCTCGGGGAGACGATATACCCTCTTCCAAAAGTATTCCAGGAAGGGGAATGTTCTCTCACAGTGGACCCTGGAGATCATCTCCTACACCTTAGTATGCACTCTGGGGCAACCTTCCTCCTCCCCAGGAGCATGTGCCACAGCTCCATTTTGGGAAAGTCTTGAACTTTGAAAACCTCAGAGTTTGAGCTCCAAATGCTGTTTCAAAAATAATAATAATAATAAAATAAAACTTGCAACACTCGGCCCTAAGTACTTCTTGCTCCTCAGTCCATGGTCCAGAGAGGTTGTCCTCTTGTGCGAACCCGAGGCTGCTCTCTCTCAACCCTTTACTTTCTCTCCTTTTTGTCTCTCCATGGAAAGGGTTCCCTCCCCTCCACAGCACCTCCGTTTTTCTCTCTCCTAATTTACTTCCATGCACCTTTCACATGCCAAGCTGTAGATGGCTTTCCTGGGTGTTCAAGTGATCTGACCTCAATACAGCTGTATTGGAAAAGCCCAGGGTCCCCCTGATGAGGTTTTAGTGGGGTTCGTGGGATCCGCAGCTGACAGCCAAGAAATAATTCTTTAAGACGTTTTTGGTGCAAAAAGTGATTTTATTGAAGTACCAGGACAGGACCCATGGGCAGAAAGAGCTGCCCTGGGACCATGAGGAGAGACTGGTTTTATACTATGGGGTTGGTGGAAGTAAAGTCCAGGGGAAGTTTTCAGTGAGGTTTCCATATGCTGAAGAAGACTCCCACTCCCAGGATACTGGAGGCCTAGCTATTGTCAAGCTAAGGTGGTTTTCCCTCTAGCAAAGCATTAGCATTAGGACTGTAGGGAGGTCCTGGGGAAACCTTTTACTCTGCCTGCCTCAAGTATTTGTCAATGGGCTGCAGGTTATAAGGAAATTTAGTTCTGTCTGCCATTTCCTTCTGCCTTTGTTTCCCACAATCACTGTGGAGGGGTGATGTTGGGACTCCAGGACCCAGAGTCTATAAGTTTCTGAAGATTAGGCTATTGATAAAATTGCCTTTTTCTTGTAGTTTACTAAAATACTTGTAAATAAATGGAGACTCAAGTCTTTCAGAACTATGATCGCTATCAGTTAGCCATTTGTTTTTCCCCTTTTCTTTGTTCTTGGGCAGCCAGGAGTGCCTGAGGAATATCACACATATCCCACCTGGGGGTGGGTAGGGGGTGTTTGCGGCAGCCTGTCAGCTTGCCTTATGCTCCCATCTCACCCCTACCCCTGCCATTGTTATGCCCAGAGTTCGTGATCCCCAAAGACCACCAGGGAGCCAAGTCCGATGTAAAAGCAAAAGAGCCTTTATTCGAGCTAGCTCGAGCTCAATCCCCTACCTGCACCGATGCAGCGGTGAGATACCAGGGAGAGAGAGCGAGTTTCAAAAGGACAAAGGTTTTATTGGGGCCTAGGGGCAGTTGGTGAGGTAATGGCTGTGGCCTCAGCCGATTGGCTGGGGAAGGGTCGGAGTCCTGTTAGGCAGGTGAGCGGGGAGGTTACTCAAGGGGAGGAGGCGTGGTCAAGGTGAAGGACACGGAACAAGATGGAGTCGGCCGGCGTAGTCCTGCCCTTTCACCATCTTGACTCCTGGCCCAGTGTAAACTTTTAAACCAAATTTGAATTTCAGCTACTTTGAAGTTCATTTATTTTTATTGAATATAATTGCCATATAATGCTGTATTAGTTTCAGGTATACAACATAGTGATCTACCACATCTTACTTATCCATTCCTCTATCTTTGGACACTTGGGCTGCTTCCATATCTTGGCTATTGTAAACAATGCTGCACTAAACATAGATGTGCATATATCTTTTTGAATTATTGTTTTTGTTTTCTTTGGGTAAATACCCAGTAGTGGAGTTACTAGATTATATGGTATTTCTATTTTTAATTTTTTGAGGAACCTCCATACTGTTTTTCACAGTGGCTTCACCAATTTACATTCCAACCAACAGACCCCCACATCTTTGCCAATATTTGTTATTTCTTATCTTTTTTTTAAATTTCTTTTTAATACTAGCTGTTTTGACAGGTATGAGATGATATCTCATTGTGGTTTTGATTTACATTCCCTGATGATTAGTGATTTTGGGAATCTTTTCACATGTCTGTTGACCACCTGTATGTCTTTGGAAAAAATGTCTATTAAGGTTCTCTGCCCATTTTCTAATTAGATTATTTGTTTGGTGTTGAGCTGTATGAATTTTTTTTTATATTTTAGGTATTTATATCATTTGCACATATCTTCTTCCCATTCAATGTGTTGCCTTTTTGTTTTGTTGATTTTATTCTCTGTGCAAAAGTTTTTAGTTTGATGTAGTCCCAATAGCTTGTGTTTGTTTTTTTCCCCCTTGCCTGAGGAGTGATATCTAGAAAATTGTTGCGGGACCCAAGGAATTTAACAAAAATCCCCTACCCCTGGACAAGCAGAGCAAGACTAACTCCATTTTGTGCTACACCCACCATCTCATGTATAACCCCCACATGACCTACTTATTGCTTAAGACACTCCCCCACCCTAGTCAAGCCGCTGAGCACACCCTTACTGGAAACCGGCTCATTTAGGAATGCGGAACCCCTAACCGCCAAAGAATGTAAACCCCGCCTTTTGCCCGCCAAACTTGCACGCCAATTCTGACCAGAGTGATAGGCTAGTTCAAACAGTTACTATAGGGTAAATTGTAATTCAATTGGCCACCTGCGTGTGGACTGACATGACTATGCAACTTTCTGTGTGTGTGTTACAATCTCATTGGCCACTGGCCCCTATAAAACTGCTACGCCTCTTAACCTAGGGGTCCAAGTCCCTGCTCTGCTGTGTGGGGTATACTTGGGCCCAAGCTTGAGCTTGCAAATAAACCCTCGTGCGTTTGCATCGGTATCGGCTCCTTGGTGGTCTCTCAGATTCGAAATCGGGGGCATTACATTGTTATGAAGGCTGATGTGTACGAGATTACTGCCTGTGTTTTCTTTCAGGATTTTTATGGTTTCAGGTCTTGAATTTTAATCCATTTTGAGTTTATTTTTGTGTCTGGTATAGGAAAATGGTTCAGTTTAATTCTTTGCATGGAGTGGTCCAGTTTTCCAAGCACCATTTGTTGGAGAGACTGTCTTTTTACCACTGTATGTTTTAGCTATTTGGATCTTGATAAATGGTATTTCCAAAATGGCACAAAAATAAAATTATGTTTATATTTTTACCTTTTAAACTTTCATATTCAAAGGAACTTCATTAAAACAGTTAATCATATTTCCCACATAATAAATTATTTGGAAATATAAAAGTAAGCTATGGCGTGCCTGGGTGGCTCAATCGGTTAAGTGTACAACTTCGGCTCATAGTCATAATCTAGTGGGTTCGTGAGTTCTAGCCCTGCATCAGGCTCTGTGCTGACAACTCGGAGCCTGGAGCCTACTTTGGATTCTGTGTCTCCTTCTCTCTCTGCCCCTCCCCCACTTGTGCTCTCTCTCTCTCTCTCTCTCTCTCTCTCTCTCTCTTAAAAATAAATAAACATTAAAAAAAATTTTTTTAAGTAAGCTATATTGTGGGTATGTATATTTGTATTTTATAGGCATAGAGAGAGTTGGCCCAACTCCAGAAAAAAAATAGGGGTCAGATCCATTCAATTTGGAGATAAAAGAATAATATAAAGAGTTTTCCTGATACAAGCACAGATTAATGCTATTAGTGCCTGAATATAGCTATGCTGAGCTGTCCTGCTAGTATTCAGGTGTCAACATTTCTTTAATGGACTTATATTGTAGTTATAAGAATTTATTGTAGTTTATAGCCTGGAATAAAAGCACGCTATTGTTTTTGAACTTCAACTGTGAATATTAACACAATAGGAAGAAAATATAGCATGTTTGAGATTTCCATGAACATTGTTCAGGTTTTCTTCACTTAAGAAATTTACATGGGACTATCTAAAACTTTTTAAAGAAATGCAGAAAACTGAGTAATCATTTTACATCTTTGAAGATTTGTATGTAGCTAGTATTATTTTATTTTTTATTTTTTATTTTATTTTATTTTATTTTTATTTTTTAATATATGAAATTTACTGTCAAATTGGTTTCCATACAACACCCAGTGCTCATCCCAAAAGGTGCCCTCCTCAATACCCATCACCCACCCTGCCCACCCTCCCACCCTGCCCTCCCTCCCACCCCCCATCAACCCTCAGTTTGTTCTCAGTTTTTAACAGTCTCTTATGCTTTGGCTCTCTCCCACTCTAACCTCTTTTTTTTTTTTTTTTTTTTTTTTCCTTCCCCTCCCCCATGGGTTTCTGTTATGTTTCTCAGGATCCACATAAGAGTGAAACCATATGGTATCTGTCTTTCTCTGTATGGCTTATTTCACTTAGCATCACACGCTCCAGTTCCATCCATGTTGCTACAAAAGGCCATATTTCATTTTTTCTCATTGCCACGTAGTATTCCATTGTGTATATAAACCACAATTTCTTTATCCATTCATCAGTTGATGGACATTTAGGCTCTTTCCATAATTTGGCTATTGTTGAGAGTGCCGCTATAAACATTGGGGTACAGGTGCCCCTATGCATCAGTACTCCTGTATCCCTTGGATAAATTCCTAGCAGTGCTATTGCTGGGTCATAGGGTAGGTCTATTTTTAACTTTCTGAGGAACCTCCACACTGCTTTCCAGAGCGGCTGCACCAATTTGCATTCCCATCAACAGTGCAAGAGGGTTCCTGTTTCTCCACATCCTCTCCAGCATCTATAGTCTCCTGATTTCTTCATTTTGGCCACTCTGACTGGCGTGAGGTGGTATCTGAGTGTGGTTTTGATTTGTATTTCCCTGATAAGGAGCGACGTTGAACATCTTTTCATGTGCCTGTTGGCCATCCGGATGTCTTCTTTAGAGAAGTGTCTATTCATGTTTTCTGCCCATTTCTTCACTGGGTTATTTGTTTTTCGGGTGTGGAGTTTGATGAGCTCTTTATAGATTTTGGATACTAGCCCTTTGTCCGATGTGTCATTTGCAAATATCTTTTCCCATTCCGTTGGTTGCCTTTTAGTTTTGTGGGTTGTTTCCTTTGCTGTGCAGAAGCTTTTTATCTTCATAAGGTCCCAGTAATTCACTTTTGCTTTTAATTCCCTTGCCTTTGGGGATGTGCCGAGTAAGAGATTGCTACGGCTGAGGTCAGAGAGGTCTTTTCCTGCTTTCTCCTCTAAGGTTTTGATGGTTTCCTGTCTCACATTCAGGTCCTTTATCCATTTTGAGTTTATTTTTGTGACTGGTGTGAGAAAGTGGTCTAGTTTCAACCTTCTGCATGTTGCTGTCCAGTTCTCCCAGCACCATTTGTTAAAGAGACTGTCTTTTTTCCATTGGATGTTCTTTCCTGCTTTGTCAAAGATGAGTTGGCCATACGTTTGTGGGTCTAGTTCTGGGGTTTCTATTCTATTCCATTGGTCTATGTGTCTGTTTTTATGCCAATACCATGCTGTCTTGATGATGACAGCTTTGTAGTAGAGGCTAAAGTCTGGGATTGTGATGCCTCCTGCTTTGGTCTTCTTCTTCAAAATTACTTTGGCTATTCGGGGCCTTTTGTGGTTCCATATGAATTTTAGGATTGCTTGTTCTAGTTTCGAGAAGAATGCTGGTGCAATTTTGATTGGGATTGCATTGAATGTGTAGATAGCTTTGGGTAGTATTGACATTTTGACAATATTTATTCTTCCAATCCATGAGCAGGGAATGTCTTTCCATTTCTTTCTATCTTCTTCAATTACCTTCATAAGCTTTCTATAGTTTTCAGCATACAGATCTTTTACATCTTTGGTTAGATTTATTCCTAGGTATTTTATGCTTCTTGGTGCAATTGTGAATGGGATCAGTTTCTTCATTTGTCTTTCTGTTGCTTCATTGTTAGTGTATAAGAATGCAACTGATTTCTGCACATTGATTTTGTATCCTGCAACTTTGCTGAATTCATATATCAGTTCTAGCAGACTTTTGGTGGAGTCTATCGGATTTTCCATGTATAATATCATGTCATCTGCAAAAAGCGAAAGCTTGACTTCATCTTTGCCAATTTTGATGCCTTTGATTTCCTTTTGTTGTCTGATTGCTGATGCTAGAACTTCCAGCACTATATTAAACAACAGCGGTGACAGTGGGCATCCCTGTCGTGTTCCTGATCTCAGGGAAAAAGCCCTCAGTTTTTCCCCGTTGAGGATGATGTTAGCTGTGGGCTTTTCATAAATGGCCTTTATGATCTTTAAGTATGTTCCTTCTATCCCGACTTTCTCAAGGGTTTTTATTAAGAAAGGGTGCTGGATTTTGTCAAAGGCCTTTTCTGCATCGATTGACAGGATCATATGGTTCTTCTCTTTTTTTTTGTTAATGTGATGTATCACGTTGATCGATTTGCGAATGTTGAACCAGCCTTGCATCCCAGGAATGAATCCCACTTGATCATGGTGAATAATTCTTTTTATATGCTGTTGAATTCGATTTGCTAGTATCTTATTAAGAATTTTTGCATCCATATTCATCAGGGATATTGGCCTGTAGTTCTCTTTTTTTACTGGGTCTCTGTCTGGTTTAGGAATCAAAGTAATACTGGCTTCATAGAATGAGTCTGGAAGTTTTCCTTCCCTTTCTATTTCTTGGAATAGCTTGAGAAGGATCGGTATTATCTCTGCTTTAAATGTCTGGTAGAACTCCCCTGGGAAGCCATCTGGTCCTGGACTCTTATTTGTTGGGAGATTTTTGATAACCGATTCAATTTCTTCACTGGTTATGGGTCTGTTCAAGCTTTCTATTTCCTCCTGATTGAGTTTTGGAAGAGTGTGGGTGTTTAGAAATTTGTCCATTTCTTCCAGGTTGTCCAATTTGCTGGCATATAATTTTTCATAGTATTCCCTGATAATTGTTTGTATCTCTGAGGGATTGGTTGTAATCATTCCATTTTCATTCATGATTTTATCTATTTGGGTCATCTCCCTTTTCTTTTTGAGAAGCCTGGCTAGAGGTTTGTCAATTTTGTTTATTTTTTCAAAAAACCAACTCTTGGTTTCGTTGATCTGCTCTACAGTTTTTTTAGATTCTATATTGTTTATTTCTGCTCTGATCTTTATTATTTCTCTTCTTCTTCTGGGTTTAGGCTGCCTTTGCTGTTCTGCTTCTATTTCCTTTAGGTGTGCTGTTAGATTTTGTATTTGGGATTTTTCTTGTTTCTTGAGATAAGCCTGGATTGCAATGTATTTTCCTCTCAGGACTGCCTTCGCTGCATCCCAAAGCGTTTGGATTGTTGTATTTTCATTTTCGTTTGTTTCCATATATATTTTAATTTCTTCTCTAATTGCCTGGTTGACCCACTCATTCGTTAGTAGGGTGTTCTTTAACCTCCATGCTTTTGGAGGTTTTCCAGACTTTTTCCTGTGGTTGATTTCAAGCTTCATAGCATTGTGGTCTGAAATTATGCATGGTATAATTTCAATTCTTGTAAACTTATGAAGGGCTGTTTTGTGACCCAGTATATGATCTATCTTGGAGAATGTTCCATGTGCACTCGAGAAGAAAGTATATTCTGTTGCTTTGGGATGCAGAGTTCTAAATATATCTGTCGAGTCCATCTGATCCAATGTATCATTCAGGGCCCTTGTTTCTTTATTGATCCTGTGTCTAGATGATCTATCCATTTCTGTAAGTGGGGTGTTAAAGTCCCCTGCAATGATCACATTCTTATCAATAAGGTTGCTTATGTTTATGAGTAATTGTTTTATATATCTGGGGGCTCGGGTATTTGGCGCATAGACATTTATAATAGTTAGCTCTTCCTGGTGGATAGACCCTGTGATTATTATATAATGCCCTTCTTCATCTCTTGTTACAGCCTTTAATTTAAAGTCTAGTTTGATATAAGTATGGCTACTCCAGCTTTCTTTTGGCTTCCAGGAGCATGATAAATAGTTCTCCATCCCCTCACTCTCAATCTAAAGGTGTCCTCAGATCTAAAATGAGTCTCTTGTAGACAGCAAATAGATGGGTCTTGTTTTTTTATCCATTCTGATACCCTATGTCTTTTAGTTGGCGCATTTAATCCATTTACATTCAGTGTTATTATAGAAAGATATGGGTTTAGAGTCATTGTGATATCTGTATGTTTTATGCTTGTAGTGATGTCTCTGGTACTTTGTCTCACAGGATCCCCCTTAGGATCTCTTGTAGGGCTGGTTTAGTGGTGACAAATTCCTTCAGTTTTTGTTTGTTTGGGAAGACCTTTATCTCTCCTTCTATTCTAAATGACAGACTTGCTGGATAAAGGATTCTCGGCTGCATATTTTTTCTGTTTAGCACACTGTAGATATCGTGCCAAGCCTTTCTGGCCTGCCAAGTTTCAAAGGAGAGATCAGTCACGAGTCTTATAGGTCTCCCTTTATATGTGAGGGCACGTTTATCCCTTGCTGCTTTCAGAATTTTCTCTTTATCCTTGTATTTTGCCAGTTTCACTATGATATGTTGTGCAGAAGATCGATTCAAGTTACGTCTGAAGGGAGTTCTCTGTGCCTCTTGGATTTCAATGCCTTTTTCCTTCCCCAGTTCAGGGAAGTTCTCAGCTATAATTTGTTCAAGTACCCCTTCAGCACATTTCCCTCTCTCTTCCTCCTCTGGGATACCAATTATGCGTATATTATTTTTTTTTAGTGTATCACTTAGTTCTCTAATTTTCCCCTCATACTCCTGGATTTTTTTATCTCTCTTTCTTTCAGCTTCCTCTTTCTCCATAACTTTATCTTCTAGTTCACCTATTCTCTCCTCTGCCTCTTCAAGCCGAGCCATCGTGGATTCCATTTTGTTTTGCATTTCGTTTAAAGCGTTTTTCAGCTCCTCGTGACTGTTCCTTAGTCCCTCGATCTTTGTGGCAAGAGATTCTCTGCTGTCCTGTATACTGTTTTCAAGCCCAGCGATTAATTTTATGACTATTATTCTAAATTCACTTTCTGTTATATTATTTAAATCCTTTTTGATCAGTTCATTAGCTGTTGTTATTTCCTGGAGATTCTTCTGAGGGGAATTCTTCCGTTTGGTCATTTTGGAGAGTCCCTGGTGTGGTGAGGACCTGCAGGGCACTTCCCCTGTGCTGTGGTGTATAACTGGAGTTAATGGGCGGGGCCGCAGTCCGACCCGATGTCTGCCCCCAGCCCACTGCTGGGGCCACAGTCAGACTGGTGTGTGCCTTCTCTTCCCCTCTCCTAGGGGTGGGATTCACTGTGGGGTGGCGTGTCCCGTCTGGGCTACTTGCACACTGCCAGGCTTGTGTTGCTGGGGATCTGGCGTATTAGCTGGGGTGGGTAGGCAAGGTGCACGGGGGCTGGAGGGGCAGGCTTAGCTCGCTTCTCCTTAGGTGATCCACTTCAGGAGGAGCCCTGTGGCAGCGGGAGGGAGTCAGATCCGCTGCCGGAGGTTTGGCTCCGCAGAAGCACAGAGTTGGGTGTTTGCGCGGAGCGAGCAAGTTCCCTGGCAGGAACTGGTTCCCTTTGGGATTTTGGCTGGGGGATGGGCGGGGGAGATGGCGCTGGCGCCTTTGTTCCCCGCCAAGCTGAGCTCTGCCGTCCGGGGGCTCAGCAGCTCTCCATCCCTTTGTCCTCCAGCCTTCCCGCTTTCCGAGCAGAGCTGTTAACTTATGACCTCCCAGACGCTAAGTCGCGCTTGCTGTCGGAACACAGTCTGTCCGGCCCCTCCGCTTTTGCCAGCCAGACTCGGGGGCTCTGCTTGGCCGGCGAGCCGCCCCTCCGCCCCGGCTCCCTCCCGCCAGTCCGTGGAGCGCGCACCGCCTGGCCGCCCTTCCTACCCTCTTCCGTGGGCCTCTAGTCTGCGCTTGACTCCGGAGACTCCCTTCTGCTAATCCTCTGGCGGTTTTCTCAAGTTTAGCATTTTAAAACCATTAGAAGTTCAGCTTCCTATTCTGGGAACTTTATGAATACTGAATTTTATATAAAAGCTTATTTTTCTCTTTAAGTCAATCTGAGCAGAACTGTAAGAGACTCTGTAGTATAATTTTTTAAATATCTTCTGGAGATAGGAAGACATTTCATATAGAATGAGAGGTAAAGGCTTTTTATTTTTTTATTTATTTTTTTATTTTTTCAATATATGAAGTTTATTGTCATATTGGTTTCCATACAACACCCAGTGCTCATCCCAAAAGGTGCCCTCCTCAATACCCATCACCCACCCTCCCCTCCCTCCCACCCCCCATCAACCCTCAGTTTGTTCTCAGTGTTTTTTTTTTTTTAACGTTTATTTATTTTTGAGACAGAGAGAGACAGAGCATGAACGGGGGAGGGGCAGAGAGAGAGGGAGACACAGAATAGGAAGCAGGCTCCAGGCTCTGAGCCATCAGCCCAGAGCCCGACGCGGGGCTTGAACTCACGGACCGTGAGATCGTGACCTGAGCTGAAGTCGGACGCTTAACCGACCGAGCCACCCAGGCGCCCCTGTTCTCAGTTTTTAAGAGTCTCTTATGCTTTGGCTCTCTTCCACTCTAACCTCATTTTTTTTTTTTTCCTTCCCCTCCCCCATGGGTTTCTGTTAAGTTTCTCAGGATCCACATAAGAGTGAAAACATATGGTATCTGTCTTTCTCTGTATGGCTTATTTCACTTAGCATCACACTCTCCAGTTCCATCCATGTTGCTACAAAGGGCCATGTTTCATTCTTTCTCATTGCCACGTAGTACTCCATTGTGTATATAAACCACAATTTCTTTATCCATTCATCAGTTGATGAACATTTAGGCTCTTTCCATAATTTGGCTATTGTTGAGAGTGCTGCTATAAACACTGGGGTACAAGTGCCCCTATGCACCAGTACTCCTGTATCCCTTGGGTAAATTCCTAGCAGTGCTATTGCTGGGTCATAGGGTAGGTCTATTTTTAATTTTTTGAGGAAGCTCCACACTGTTTTCCAGAGTGGCTGCACCAGTTTGTATTCCCACCAACAGTGCAAAAGAGTTCCCGTTTCTCCACATCCTCTCCAGCATCTATAGTCTCCTGATTTGTTCATTTTGGCCACCCTGACTGGTGTGAGGTGATATCTGAGTGTGGTTTTGATTTGTATTTCCCTGATGAGGAGCGACGTTGAGCATCTTTTCATGTGCCTGTTGGCCATCCGGATGTCTTCTTTAGAGAAGTGTCTATGCATGTTTTCTGCCCATTTCTTCACTGGATTATTTGTTTTTCCGGTGTGGAGTTTGGGAGCTCTTTATAGATTTTGGATACTAGCCCTTTGTCCGATAAGTCATTTGCAAATATCTTTTCCCATTCCATTGGTTGCCTTTTAGTTTTGTTGATTGTTTCCTTTGCTGTACAGAAGCTTTTTATCTTCATAAGGTCCCAGTAGTTCATTTTTGCTTTTAATTCCCTTGCCTGGTAAAGGCTTTTTAAAGTCATAGACACGGAGAGAACTTATAGATCTTTAGATCTATAACTTTGGCACAGGTCAAGAGTAAACAGAAACATGAAATTTTACTCATAAATATCAAAAAAGTATTCTCCTTCCCAGTGCATATGAAAGTTTTAATTGATTTGAACTTAAAAATGGAAAAATAAAATTTTGATAAAAGTCTAACAAACCAGATTCTCTGTCATCTTTAATAGAGAATAGATGTCTGTCATCTGTTTACAGAGATCATCAGATTATCAAACTCCAAAACCAAATTACTTATCAGTATTCTTACTAATGGGAAATAACTTATCAGTAGTAAGTGAACCACCACCACAACCATAAAATTAGTAAATAGGCGGAAAAACTAAAGACACAGAAGCAGCAAATTTTAAGATCTATTCCTGCTTGGAGTTCACATCTGGGAGCCAGGAAAAGACATGTCTGGGCTTTAGGTGCCCAGGGGGTGTACTTTTCTGGCAACTTTGTTTATCTAGCTCTGTCACATGACTCTGTCTCAGTGAAGGACCTTCAAAACTGGTTTAAAAAAATATACATACATTTAGAGGGAGAGCACACACGGGGGAGGGACAGAGAGACGGGGAGAGAGAGAATCCCAGATTAGGCTCTGCGCTGTCAGCTCAGAGATGCAGGGGGAGATGTGGCGCTCAATCTCAGACCCCACCAACTGTGAGATCATGACTTGAGCTGTAATCAAGAGTTCGACGGTTAGCCAACTGAGCCACCCAGGTGCCCTGAAATAAATTTTTATGAAAGGAAAAATGAGTTTCATACAAATATAAAATGAATGTGTATCAAAGATATACTTAGTTCATTAATCAATGAAGGAACCAGTGAAATGTTAGAACTGACTGAAGGGAGAATTCAAACAACACACACATTTAGGTGTTGAAGTGAATTTACAAACAGATACAGATTAATATCCACAGGACAATCTATTTTGTTATATTGGACAAACTTAATTTACATTAGTATAAGTTTTAAAGAGTTTACAAAGTTGTAAAGTAACTCAAATACAGTGAAAAGCACCACCCCGGAGAGTCAGATAACCCAAGGAGGTACATTAAGACTGGGTACCTAGTAGTCTTTTTTTCTTGTCTTTTTCAGAATCTTTCACTAGAGAACAGTTCAGGCAGCAGCCCTTTCCAGCTCTTGTTTTCTTGGCCAATTAGCCATAAGGTTAGCCAGCCCCTAATCTTTCAACCACCCATCTAGAACTTTCTAGGTTCTTGGAGCAAGGTTAGGGAAAATGGGTTTGTCTGCACCTGTCTTTCTTCACTAGCTGGATGAGGACTTTCCTTGCTGCCTCACCTTCCTTCATGCATCTTGTAATCACCTCAGAGCCAACCATTGCACAGTGTGGAGGTGGAGCTCTGAGACACAAGGTTTAAATTGGCGAAGGGATATCTGTCGGAATAATTACCCAGAGTGACTTAAGTAAGCTCTGATTCCCTGAGCCTGATCACCGGGATTTTCCCAGAGGGGAATTCCAAGAAGTATCTGACTACATAGTCACAAGCTCAGACCAGGGAAGGTCTCTGCTGCCTTGGCTGATGCCAAGTTCTGTCCTCTATCCGCAACAGTAGCATTCCCACTGTTAGGTGGAATCACCATTTGTCAGGTGATAAAAGGCTGAATTCTATTTGAGAGGCAGTTTAAGGAGTACAAACGTGTAATGTATGAAAGGATACTTATTCAAAAGTAAAATAATTGAGACTGAGGATCACTTAGAATTGGAAAATGTAAGAAAACTGACATTTATTGTGTTTCTTTATTTGGCATGTTGCCTCATTTAATTATGTATATTGTTTGTGTCTATCAGTAGTTTTGCTGGGCCTCACTATATGTTTTACTAAACTCAGTTACCAGAAGAAATCTGGATTTTATGAGTTGTTTTATTAGCCACAGAAAGTTTTAAAGTTTTCTGAAGGCCATTTGGTTAAAATAGGCTGAGTCTTGGCACTCTTTATAGATAAGACTTCTGTTTTTTTCATCTCTAAATTTAGTAGAGGGTTATAGTACAAAGAAAAAAGTTCAAATGCTACTGTGATATTAATCACAACAAAGTCCTCTTTAATTTGACTTTTGGCACTGTACTATACACTTTATTAAACGTCAGAATTTAAACTGATCTTTAAAACACCATTACAAAAGGGAAATAGCCACCTTTGAAGCTTATTTGCAAATGCATAAAACAGTTGCTCTGTTTAGTTATGCATTTTGTTAGCACTTTTCACAGTAATAATCTTATTTCTGATAGTGTTCATTAGAATACTCAACAGAAACAATTGATACAACTTCCTTGATTTTACCATGCTTAGAACAAAACTTATAAGAAGATAAATCTTGAAACGTCACATTTTTCCAGATCAGACACTATGCTTATCAAACATGGTGGGATATGGTTATGAAACAGTGGAAGCATTCCTTCTCTCTTAGGTCTCCTTATCTTCTGAGTTTGTCTTAGTGATTTGTGTCATTTGTCCAAGAGTAGAAATGATTCTTCAGAGCTAACTTGGGTTAGCTTATTGCTGTTCTAGGAAGCACAGTGCCAATGAAAGACAATATATATCTTTAAAGCTCCTTCATTTTCTTATTTGTTGCATAATGAAGTTGTATCAGATTATGCATTTGCTTATGAATTTCCCTCACCCTTTTAGTGTCTTTATTATCCACCATTTCCATTAGAAGACAACTGAAAAATATTCCCATTTCTCATCAGTAAGGTTTCATTTTCAGTGTAGGAATACCATGCAAAGTGACAATTGTGACTTTTGCCTAGCTCTAATACTTAACTTCTTTTGTCAGGAAGTGAACTGATGCTGGCTTCTCTTTGTCTTATTCCAAGTTGGGGCATGTGATTTTCCCTGCATTAGAAGGTTGTTGAGACCTGAAGCCTGGGAAGGTAAGATGTCAGCATGAATATTGTCCACTTAGAACTGTGGTTGAATTGAGTGTCCGGTGATTTATGAGCATAACTCATTCCAGCTGTTCCCAGTTTATAAGCTCACCATTTGTTCACATGCTTCCTTCATTCATTGTGCCTTAACTTGTTTTAGTAAATAAAATACTTCAATATATCAGTGATTTGTTTAAGCTAAAAAAGTAGAACTTTTCACAATAAAACTATAACAATGCCCTACAAAATGACAAATGTGAATTCTTCGTTATGCAATGTTTTATCCATTTATATTCAGATTTAATTGGTAGTCCATTTCAGCATATGAATTATCTGGTTAATAGTCAATCTTGAAAGAGTCTAATAGATTTTGCTTTTAACTAAGCTTAGATTATACTTACACATATGCAGTGTAGTAATTATTTGTTTTTTTGTGGTGCTAGTAATCATATAAATATAACATTAAACAAAATTTTTGCAGGATTGAATATTAATTAGCTAAGTATCTGTAGTGTTAAGAATCTAGTAAATACTTAATGAAGTTACCTTTATGGCACTAGTTAATAAAAGAGGAAAAGTTCATGAATTACTCTTCCCTAATTGAGTTCTTGCTTCCAAAAATCCAGTAGGAGTTTCATAGGATGTTGGCGTGTTTGTGTATTGTTTTATGTCCTGGACTACTAAAAGGGTTCAAGCTCATGTTGTCAGTTCATATTTCTTGAACACTCTAATGGTTTTATTTTGTTTTGTTTTAACTATTTTTCATGGATTTCAAGTTGAACTTTTATTATGCTACAGCGTATTGGTCAATGTAATTCAATTTTGGCATGTGCCAATATTGTACTTTTGCTTTCCAGAATAGATTATTCCAAGTAAAGTGATATTGACATTGAGTCTCCACTTGGTTAGTGAGCTATTCTATAATACAAACTTGTTTCTGAGAAATATTTACTACTACTACTAATAGTAAACAGTAGCATTTATTGGTTGTCATGCTTTTAACCTTTTCTGGCTATAATTTTTCTTAGGCATTATATTCCCTATAGTCCAATATGAGATGTAAACATGGTCTTTATAAAGTCACTAATTTCAGTTCCATTTGTATAGTGTGTTTCAACACTCAAAGCACTTTTAGACATTGTTTGATTCTGACAATAGCCCTATGAAATAGCTAAAGCAGGTGTTGTTATTTTGATTTTACGGAGTCTTAAGAGAGTTTAAGTGACTTGTACAAGGTCACACAGCCAACAAGCACAAGTGTGGGTTCAAGAAATTAGTTTTTTCTAGCTCATAGTTGAATACTCTTTCTTGAAGCTAAATGCACTATATTTGTTTACATGATTAAAAACTTGGTTCTTTTATTATGGCAAAGGTCTCTAATGTGTAACAACTTACTTTAAGTGCTGTATAATGTAATGAATTTATTTCATGTGCAATGTACCATACATAGCCTCTGGTTTTAGGGAAAGATTATTGGCGGTATTCAGCCAGAAAACCAAATCATGACCGGATTTGGGGCTTGGGAGTTGTATCTATTCCAGGTTTCATCTTTCAGTTCCAGGAGAATGTACATGATCTCCCTCACTAGGTAGACACTAGATGTCACAACTGTTTGCTACTTGGCAGTCTGTGCAGAAATGAGGTCCAGAAATAATTTAGCAATATAGTTGCATAAAGACTGAAGGCTACTTAGTTCTGTGTACTCAGTTCTGTGTAAAATGCTGGTGCAATACCTTACCTTTCTGTCTTGCTTCAACTAGTACTACCAGTTGTCTGGCTAGATCTTCTTAATTCACCCTCTTTACCCATAAAATAATTGGTTAACTGTCTGCCTGAAATTTCACTTTTATGTTGTAACTGAGGTTGTAACATTTTTATAAATGAGCTTGAGCTTTAAAAGTGGAATCCAGGTGTGCCTTGCTGGTTCAGTTGGCTCAGTTGGTAGAGCATGCAGCTCTTGATCTTGGGGTCAGGAGTTTGATCTCTATGTTGGGTGCAGAGATTACTTAAAAAACTAAAAAAATCTTAAGAAGAAAAGCATAATCCATATACACACTCATTGGTAAGCTGTGTTTACTTTTTTGTATGATAAATATCTAAAAATTTAAAATTAATTTTTAGGTTAATCATTCCTACTTCTTCAACATAATATTTAAATTTCTCTTTGCCTTTCTCTAAATTCTAATTTGACTAGTTAAAAAATAACAGGATTTTTTTTCTTGACCTTGCTTTATTTAAAGATAGCAACATGTTTTTACTTTCCCACAAGTGTATGTGTTTGCTTTGCCCTGCTGTAACACCACAGAACAACACTCTAGTGTTGATTTCCTTTATATTCCTTTTTGTTTGTTTATCACCTGATCTGACAACTAAATGTCTATTATACCATTCCCCTGACTCCTTTCAACTCAAAGTTTTTATCGTCCAGGTAAAACATTTTTAGTTAGTTCCATCACCTAGTTTGTCATCTTCCTTCAAGTTCAATCTTACCTAAACTTGAGCAGAATTAAGAAATTTGAGTAATGAATTTATAGGCTTTTAAGAAATCCTACTTATGAAGAAGAATTATGCTGTCTCATTTCTGGATTTATTTCTTTAGGGTTCTAATTATCTTTTCTAGAGTAGAAACTGAGCCCCATTTGCACATTATTTCTAAACTTATTTTAAAGCTACGACACTGGGTGGGAGGGTGGGGAGGGTGGGTGATGGGTATTGAGGAGGACACCTTTTAGGATGAGCACTGGGTGTTGTATGGAAACCAATTTGACAATAAATTTCATTAAAAAATAAATAAATAAAGCTATAACACCAACTTTCTTTCAGTAGCTAAGCCTTTTCCTTAAAAACCTTCAGAAGTCACAAATAATTATTTATCTTCTAATTCTAAATTTAGAATTCTAATTTTAAAAATTAAAGAAGCTAGAGGAGTTTTTCCTCTTTTTTTTTTTTTTTTTTTTTTTTTTTTTTTTTTTTTGTCATTTTAGAGATACTTTGGCCAACTGAATTTAGAACCTAGTTTTTGGGAAAAAAAAAAAAAGAACCTAGTTTTTGTTTTTGTTTTTTTACTGTGTGGAATGCCCCTTTCCTTTGGTTATTTTGTGATGATATATGTACCAGTTTTTATGACAGTTGCTATGTTGACATTCCAGGTATACTGTGTGTGTGTGTGTGTGTGTGTGTGTGTGTGTGTGTGTGTGTGTCTGTTTATTCCCCTTTGAGGAGTGGGATGTGGAGTTATAGGAGAAAGAAGTTATTTTCATTAATTTTTTTTCTCTTCACATTTATTTATCAGTCTATGGAAAAAGAAGTATTTTCTATTTTATTAGATAATTGTGTTTTCCCCAAATAATTTTATTGCCACTTCAGTTTTCCACTCATGTTATTTCCTTACTTTTTTTTCCTGTGTCTCAGCTCCATCTTTACAGTAGTTTGAGAGAATTGAGACTGCTTTTTTGCTCAAACTGATGCTCTATAACCAATAATGCTACCGCCTCACAGTGGGTAGGGTTTGGGATTAATAAACCATCTTTCATATTTAAGTAAGATATCTCATTTAAGTAAGATTGATATATCTTGTACTATATCTTGATCTTTTCTTATATCTATGTATATAATTAGTGTATCACATTAGTTATCAAAACTTTGTTAGTAATTAGTTCACTAAGGTGGGAGAAAGGAGATAGATCAACATTTCTAGTTTTGGTAATACCAGCTTAAAGAAGAAAAATACACACACACACACACACACACACACACACACATATATAATGTACACATATACACAATTTTTTATACATGTACATGCCCATGCATACATACACTCATATACATATACTTTTTTACACTGAATTATTGCTAAGTGAAATTTACTCCATAACTTCTTAGGTTTATAAAACAATGTATACCATTATTTATTTTAACTGAAACTACAAAATGATGAAATTGATTTGGTGCCAAACAGTGTCATTCTTATTAATCCATATCAATCTCTGTGTTTTTTTTAAAGTTAAAAAAATTTTTTAAATGTTTTTATTACTTATTTTTGAAAGAGAGATAGAGGAGAGTAGGGAAAGGGCAAAGAGAGAGGGAGACACAGAATCTGAAGCAGGCTCCAGGCTCTGAGCTGTCAGCACAGAGTCCGATGCGGGGCTTGAACCCATGAACAGTGAGATCATGACCTGAGCCGAAGTCAGATGCTTAATGGACTGAGCCACACAGGCGCCCCTCAATCTCTGTGTTTTATAATTCTTTGAACATATTAATAGGGGAAAAGGAACTGATTTATAATATCAAAGATTATAGTCCTTTGCTGTATAGTTTTAAGGAGCTGAAAGTAATTGCCTTCAAAATATTTGGTTGGCAGAAGTACCTGGCTGGTTTAGTTGGTAGAGCATGTGACTCTTGATCTCAGGGTTGTGAGTTTAAGCCCCACATTCAGTATAGAGCCTACATAAAAAAAAAAAATTTGCCATAAAATATTTGGTTGGCAAGTGAAAATATCAAAAATATTCTAGAAAAGGAAATTATAAGAAATAGAACTACCAGATATTAAAACATATTATAAAGCAACCATGTTGAAGCAGTGTAGTAGAACATTAGATGTGTAGAACATGGAAGAATAGAAAGAAATATTCTTTATATAGATTTGACATGTTAACAGAGGCCCTATTAAGCAGTAGGAAAGGGAATGATTATTTAATAAGTAGGGTGAGAATAAGCAGTTAGCAATATTGTAGAAAAGTACATTTAAACCCACATCTATACTGGATGTAACAAAATAAATCTCAGATAAATTTAAGTGTAGATAATTACATTATTGAAAATCTAGAAGATAAGAGGACTTAATATGTTTTAATTTCTCTGGAGTTTCTAAGCACTGAGAAAACGAGAAAAGGAAGATTAGAAAGATTAGATTGCATATGCTAATGTGTTTTATTATAACTGTAGCTCTGTGAACATTATAAGAAAGCATGCCTACTTCATATTCACAACCTGAAAAATTAGTCTTCTTTACTCTTCATACCAGCTGGAAACCTTTTGTTTTCTATATTAGTTAATGGAACAGAGAATGCAGTTCTTTATCTAAAATTTTATTCTGTAGATGCATTGAAAATTATACAGGAGCTCGTTGTGAAGAGGTTTTTCTCCCAAGCTCCAGCATCCAAACTAAAAGTGACCTGTTTGCAGCTTTTGTGTCATTGACTATTCTTCTAGGAACTCTTATCATTGGAGCCCTCTACCTCCTTTTCAGGTAACCAAAATAGAAACATACTTTTGAAAAGAAAAAAGTAATGCATAAAGTAGTTTTTCTACTAAATAACTAATATGCCCTTTGGATCTAGATATTTTTACAGATAGTGATTTCTATTTAAAGTTCTCTAATATTGTTATTAAATTAATAAGTCATTTTGAAAGTATCTTAAATAGTCTCTGTTCTTTGTTACTGACATCAAGCGTTGATTTCTGTAAACTAATTAGGTAGACCCACATTCACTAAAGTCATCATGCCAAAGCACCTAAATATTAGGGCTAGGTCTATTTAAAGTACATTTTGAATGTGAAAGGAAGGAAACAACTTATGCAACATTGTAAATATGAATTTAAGGCCTGTGGTTAATATCTAGGATTAATTCTTCATTTAGTGCCTACTATGTGCTAGGCATTGTGCTAAGAATAAAGAATACAATAGTGGGGAATCTACTTCGAAAACCAAGAGCAAACTGTATACACTGTATGTTAGCTAACTTGACAATACATTATATTAAAAAAAAAAAAGAATACAATAGTGAACAAGACAGACATGTTCCCTAATTGTAGAGACTTAAATCAGCTTGGAGAGAGACAAATAAGGAGGCAATTAATTTGGGAAGATTGTAACTCATAAGACAAAAGGAAAAATTATTCATATGAAGCAATAAAATGTGGTGGAGATTACTTTCATTTATTAGTTTTGGTCTTCACCTTTTTCTGGAATTTTGTGAAAATAATAAATATAGAATTTATAAGTTTAGGAGTTATCTGGTATTATAACTCTCATTACTACTATTTATTAAGTGCACACTGTAATACTTGTGAAATACTTTTAATACTATGCTCTCGTAATACTTGTGAAAATGGAGCTGCGGGTAATAATAAAAGAGATACAAAAGGGCTTAAGAAGTTTATATTCTAGGAAAGGTTTTATATATATGTAAAATTATATTTCATAAAATCCTCCTTTCTGAATTACTTTATACCATAGAGTAATTAAAAGTTGGAGAGAGACTGCTCTTTTAAAACATATAATTACATATTTTATTCTAAAATATATCATTTAAGCAATCTCATGTTTTACTTCAGATAAAAAAAATTCAATAGAAACCCATTGTATCAGATTGTATTTTCCCAAAGATAGCTACAATATCTCTCATTCCCACATGCTGTTCTAACCCTATTTAACCTTAATTACCTCCCTAAAAGCTCTGTCTCCAAACGTAGTTACATTGGGAATAAGTGCTTCAATTTGTGAATTCTGGGAGAAAGAGTGTAACCTGTAATAGCTAGTGTGTGTGTTAGCATTCTCCATACAAATATAACCAATAGAATGTGCAGAGAGACAGATTTATTTTAAGGGATTGGCTCATTAAGTTGTGGAGGCTGGCATGTCCATAGTCTTCATAGTGGCCTGGCAGACTGGAGACTCAGAGAATACTGAGTGTTGCAGTTCAACTCTGAAGGCTATCTGCTGACACAATTTCTTCTTACTCAAAAGAGGTCAGTCTTTGTTCTTTTTAAGGCCTTAGACTGATTAGATGAAGCCCACCCCCGTCATGGAAGGCAATCTGCTTTACTCAAAATACATAGATTTAAAAATTAATTTAAAAAAAAAAACACTCTTATAGAAACATCCAGAATAATGTTTGACCAAATATCTGGGCGCCATGGCCCAGCCAGGTTGATACCTAAAATTAACCATCACAGTATGAACAAAAAAATTATGAGCCAAGGGACGCCTGGGTGCCTCAGTTGATTAAGCATTTGCCTCTTGATCTTAGCTCAGGTCTTGATCTCAAGGTAGTGAATTTAAGCCCCACATTGGGCTCTGCACTGGGCATGAAGCCTACTTAAAAAAAAAAAAGGAAAATTATGAGCCAATCTTATTCATTTAACCTAGATATAAAAGATTAAAAATTAGCAAACCAAGTTCAGTAATGTATTAAAAAACTATGATCTTGGAATTATTCCATTATTATAAGAACACAAAGTTGGTATAAAGTTATTAACTAATGTATTTTATCTAGTTCGTATATTAAAAGAGAAAAATCTTTTTTTTAAATATTTACTTTCGAGAGAGAGACAGAGAGAGAGAGAGCAAGCTGGGGAGGGGCAGAGAGAGAGACACACACACAGAATCTGAAGGAGGCCCCAGGCTCCAAGCTGTCAGCACAGATCCTGATGAGGAGCTTGAACCCATAGAACGTGAGATTGTGACCTGAGCCAAAATCGGATGCTTAACGACTCAGCCATCCAGGCACCCCACATCCTTACCATTCTTAAAGAAAAGAGCATTCTTGCAAATTTTTCAGATAGGGTTGCAATATGTTTGAAATTGTGTATTTCCCATTTTTGAATGAGAACATAAGCAGAGTCATGGCCTTAACGATGCCAAGAATAGAATTAATTTGAAAATGAGTCGCTATTGCTTATAGAAGCTACACTTATGATTTGGGCTCATATATATTGACCAAATGAAGTGTATTTGTCAGAGTGGTGCTTTCAAGAATGAAACCAAGTCTGTTTACTAAAATAGTTTTTGGGTCCATTAGTGGTTGAAATTGCTTTAAATGTGGGTCTTTTGAAGTTTAGTAACTAATTAGTGTGATCTTTGAATGAGGTCCAAAATGATACCTCACTAATGCTGAAATCTAGCCTAGAATCAGTAATGTTTCATGAGGAGGAATCAGGGTTTTTTAGAAGACACATTTCATTTTGCTGTGGTAAAATGGTTTTGAATTCATTTTCACTAATATATACTCTAAGCACTGACACTGAAAAAAATTAGAGCAAGTGTACATTTCAAAATCTTGTTTAATATTAAAAGTAGTTAAAAAAAACTGTCATGATCATCTGAATACAATTATAACCCATATTAATTGGCCAGATGACCTAAAAGATGGATGAACTACAACCTTAAAAAGGCACAAAATGAGGTTTTCAATGTCATTAATAGTGAGTAAAGCCACCCCATATCACAAATGTCTCAGCTAATAATGAAAAACTCTTTTAAAAGGGCAAAAACATTACACTAAACATTAAAACATTACAAAAACATTACATTAATAATAGCTTTCCAATTTTAAAGGAAAAGAACTAAGTGCATCATCAGCATCTGAAGTCCCCATAATGAACTCCCTGACTTGGTGGATGAATGGGGCACAGTTTTAGGGCAGCCTTGTCAGTTTCAGGTAGTTCTGGAGAAGAAAATAGACCTCCAAATTTTCAAGTTTAAACTTCCCTCTGCTTTTCCACTTACCTGCTTTTTATTTGTGTGTTTCTTCTTTACTGTCAGGAAGGGCCACCTTCAGAGGACCAGTTCAGTCCAG
The DNA here is from genome assembly GCF_018350215.1 of Panthera leo. Lineage (NCBI taxonomy): Eukaryota > Metazoa > Chordata > Mammalia > Carnivora > Felidae > Panthera > Panthera leo. Next base: position 28,801,719 of record NC_056684.1, on the reverse strand, counting down.
TATGATATCAACCTGGTAGAGACAAGCAGTACCAGTGCCCACCACAGTGAGTAAATTCAAAATAAAATGCTCGTTTTAAAGGCCTGGATGAGATTGTTTTTGTTACATGTAGAGATTTGGATCTATCCAAAAAGGTTGACTCAAGAAAATTTTTCTATGAGTTTTGACATTAAGATGGATTTCTTTTTCACATTAAAATGGATTTCTTATTAGCATGACACCGGTCATTTTTGTCCCCCAGAGAAAACCATGTTATCTCAGTATGTGAAATTATGTTGTTAGCTATAATGTGTTATAATGTGTTATAATGTGTTACACATATATAAGGGATTAGTTTCTCCAGAAATAATTTTTTAAATATTTGTTTATTTTTGAGAGAGAGAGAGAGAGAGAGTGCATGCAGGGAAAGGGTAGAGAGACAAGGGTACCAAGGGGCGGGGCTTGAACTTATGAACTGTGATATCATTACCTGAGCCAAAGTTGGAAGCTTAACAGGCTAAGCCACCCAGGCACAGCAGAAGTTATTTGAAGTGAGCTGGTATATAGAGAAAAGGATATTTACCTGTGTAAGGATAGGCAAAACTTTGGGAAACTTATAGACCAATTAACGTTTGAAAAGTTTCTTGAGACTTCTACTTCTGGCTAAGATGGAGTAGCAGGTACTAGGACTGGATTTACCTTCTACTTGAAACTGTAAAAAAAAAAAATGGATATAATACATGAAACACAGGTTTTCAAGACATTGGACATCAGGAAACAAAGGATCATGATCCCTAAGAGATGGGAAACAGAAGTAAGCTAATGATTGCTTCAGATTATTGCGTTGAAATAGTTTACAGGCTGTGGCACAGAAAGGGGGAACCCAGGCTGAGCTTGGTAGACTCCCTGAGTTGAGAAGATGAAATTCAGAGTCTAGAAAGGTTGAGGTGGCTATAATTCAGTGAACAGAGTACTGGAAAAGATAGCTGCATAGAGAACATTCCAGAGACCTCCAGTTCAAGTATTCAGCTGAATATTAATCAGCACATATGTAGTAGGGAAATACTTGAGGTTAGGTATAGAATTACTTGAAAGGATTAGAGATGTCCAGTACTCACACAGGGCTCAGAAAAATGTCTGTTCCAAAAAGTTAAAAAACAAAACAAAACAAAAAATTGTTATTCGTGGGACATTAAGGAGACTACAGAGAAGAGTGTTTCCCCAGTAAAGGGGAATAATTAGCCCTATATTTAAGCACTGTTCCAGCCCTGCCTGACAAACCTCAAAAATTTCCAAATAACTGCATCCCAGATTAAATATCAGTAAGACAGCAATAACAACAAAAACAAACACACGCACACACACACACACACACACCAAACAAACAAAAAACCCAATACCCAACAGGTACAATTCACTGCCTTGCATCCAATCAAAACTTACCAACCTGTTGGTTTAACATATGAAATCAATGTGAAAGACTACATTAACAGAATAAAGATAAAAACCACACAATAACCACATTAGATGCAGAAAAAGTAGTTGACAAAGTTCAACATCCATTAATGATAAAAATTCTCAAGAAAATAGGTATAGAGGAAATTTCCTCAACATAGATAAAGACCATTTATGAAAATTCCACAACCAACATCATTATCAATGGGAAAAAACTGATCATTTTGTCTCTTGTACTTTTCCAGTACAAGGCAAGGATGTTCACTTTCACACTGGAAGTACTAGCAGAGCAACCAGACTTTTTTTTTAATAATGGCATCCTATCTAAAAGGAATAAATTATCTGTTTGCAAGCGATATGATTTTATATGTAGAAAACCCTAAATACTCCATTAATAAACTATTAGAACTAATAAATGGCTTCAGTAAATTTGCAGGATACAAAAAAACATGTAAGAAAAATTATAATTCATTATACCAAAAATGATCTATTTGAAAAGGAAGGAAATCAACAAAACAATTCTATTTGTAATACCACCAAAATCATTACTTAGAAATAAATTTAAGCAAGGAGGCCAAAGATCTATACATTGAAAACTATAAAATATTTATAAGAGAAATCAAAGACACAAAAATGCAAAGATATCCCATGTTCACGGATTGGAAGAATTAATATTGTTAAAATGTCTATACTACCCAGGGTGATATACAGATTTAATGAAATTGCTATCAAAATTCCAATAGTGTTTTTCACAGAAGTAGAAAAAAAAACAACCTAAAATTTGGAGCCACAAAAGACCCTGAATAGCCAAAGCAATCTTGAGAAAGAAAAAGCAAGTTGGAGGCATTACATTTCATGTCTTCAAATTATATTACAAAGTTATTGTAATTAAAACACATATGTAGACCAATGGAACAGAATCAAGAGCACAAAACTAAATCAAGCATTTACAGTCAAGGAATTTTTATAATATTCATATTCCAGTTAGTTAACATACAGTGTAATATTAGCTTCGGGTGTACAATATGGTGATTCAACACTTACATACAACACCTGGTGCTCATCACAAGTACACTCCTAATCCCCATCACCTATTTCACCCATCCCCCACCCCCCAACTCCCCTCTGGTAACCATAAGTTTTTTCCTCTATAGTTAAGATTCTGTTTCTTGGTTTGCCTCTCCGTTTTTTTTCTTTATGGTCATTTGTTTTGTTTCTTAAATTCCACATATGGGTGAAATCATATGATATTGTTCTTCTCTGACTGATTTATTTTGCTTATTAGCATAATACTTTCTAGCTCCATCCACATCATTGCAAATGGCAAGATTTCATTCTTTTTTATGGCTAACATTCCATTGTATAAAAACCACTTCTTCTTTATCCATTCCTCAGTTCTTGGACACTTGGGCTCTTTCCATAATTTGGCTATTGTAGATAATATTGCAATAAACATTGGGGTGCATGTATCCCTTTGAATTAGGGTTTTTGTATTCTTTGGGTAAATATCTAGTAGTGCAATTGCTGGATGTTAGGGTAGTTATATTTTTAACTTTTTGAGGAACCTCCATACTGTTCTCCAGTGGCTGCACCAGTTTGCATTCCCACCAAAGTATAAAAGGGTTCCTCTTTCTCTGCATCCTCACCAACATCTGTTTTTCTGTGTTGTTAATTTTGACTGGTGTGAGGTGGTATCTCACTGTGGTTTTGATCTGTATTTCCCTGATGGTGAGTGATAGTTGAGCATCTTTTCATGTGTCCATTGGCCATCTATGTGTCTTTTGGAAAAATGTCTATTCATGTCTTCTGCCCTTTTCCAGTTGGATTATTTGTTTTATGGGTGTTGACATGTATCAATTCCTTATAGATTTTGGACACTAACCATTTATGGGATATGTGATTTGCTAATATCTTCTCCCATTCAGTAGATTGCCTTATAGTGTTGTTGATTGTTTACTTCACTGTGCATAAGTTTTTTATGTACAGTCCTGATAGTTTATTTTTGCTTTTGTTTCCCTTGCCTCAGGAGACATATCTGGAAAAAAGTTGCTGTGGCCAATGTCAAAGAGGTTACTACTGCTTGTTTTCTCCACTAGGATTTTTTTTTATGGTTTCCTGTCTCACATTTAGGTCTTTAATCCATTTTTGTGTATGGTGTAAGAAAATGGTCCAGTTTCATCCTTTTACATTATGCTGTCCAGTTTTCCCAACACTTTGGTTGAAGAGACTGTCTTTTTTCCATTGGATATTCTTTTCTGCTTTGTCGAAGGTTGACCATATAGTTGTGGGTCCATTTCTGGGCTTTCTATTCTGTTCTATTTATCTTTGTGTCTCTTTTTGTGCTACTACATACACTACAGGTACAGCTTTGTAGTAAACTTGAAGTCCAAAATTGTGATGCCACCAGCTTTGCATTTCTTTTTTAGGATTGTTTTGGCTATTCATGGTCTTTGTGGTTCCATACAAATTTTAGAATTGTTTGTTCTACCTCTGTGAAAAATGCTGCTGGTAATTTGATAAAGATTACATTAAATGTGTAGATTGCTTTGGGTAGTATAGACATTTTAACAGTATTTGTTCTTCTGATCCATGAGTATGGAAAATCTTTCCATTTCTTTGTGTACTTTTCATTTTCTTTTATCAGTGCTTTCTGGTTTTCAGAGTATAGGTCTTTCAGATCTTTGGTTAGGTTTATTCCTAGGTATCTTATTGCTCTTGGTGTAATTGTAAATAATCCCTTAATTTCTTTTTTTTAATTAAAACATTTTTTAATGTTTATTTTTGAGAGAGAGAAACAGAACGCAAGTGGGGGAGGGGCAGAGAATGAGGGAGACAGAATCTGAAGCAGGCTCCAGGCTCTGAGCTGTCAGCACAGAGCCTGGCATGGGGCTCGAACTCACAAACTGTGAGATCATGGCCTGAGCTGAAGTCAGATGCTTAACCAACTGAGCCACCCAGGTGCCCCCTTAATTTCTCTTTCTGCTGCTTCATTATTGGTGTTTAGAAATACAACAGATTTCTGCATGTCAATTTTGTATACTGCACCTTTACTGAATTCATGTATCAGTTCTAACAATTTTTTTGTGGAGTCTTTTGGGTTTTCTATATAGAGTACCATGGGACTTCATCAAATATAAAAGTTTCTGCACAACCAAAGAAACAATTAATAAAACGAGAATATAGCCTAAGGAGTAGGAGAAAATACTTGAGATAAGGGGTGAGATAAGGGGTGAAGCACCAATGTGTGTGTATATATATATATATATATATATATATATATATATATATATATATAAGAAACTTGTACAACTCAATAGCAAAAAATCAACTAATCCAATTTTTTAAAGTTTATTTATTTTGAGAAAGAGAGAGAGAGAGAGAGAGAGAGAGAGAGCACGCACTTGTGCACCCAAGTTGGGAAGGGGCAGAGAGAGAGGGAGAAAGAGAATCCCAAGCAGGCTCTGCACTGTCAGCACAGAGCCCCATGTGGGGCTCAAACTCACAAACGGTGAGATCATGACCTGAGCTGAAATCAAGGGCCAGATGCTTAACTGACTGAACCACCCAGGAGCCCCTCAACTAATCCAATTTAAAAATGTGGCCCTTCAACATCTTTAGCTCTTCTTTGTTTTTGAGGAAAATGTATGTGTTTGCCTTTCATCCCTATTATTTTAGGTAGATGAAATACTAAAATAACTGTCTATATCTGTCTTCTCTGCACTAGGAGCAGCTTTCCTGCTACAGCCCTCCTCCCCTGAAAATGTATGCCTGCACAAAGTTTGTCTCAACTCCCTTCTTGGTCAGGAACACTTTTCAGCTGTTGAGCCGATCACTGACAGATGAAAGCTTCAGCAGCTTGGCAGCCCCATGTCACCTGACCTCATTTATACCTAGGTGCAGTTTCCAAGCCAGCATCATTTCACAGGACATTGATACAGTGCAGCCAAGTTCGAACTTCCACAGTGGGGGTGGCTGGCTCTGGGGTTAGAAATGGGACTGTGTTTAGGAGTTTCATCATTGGTTATGCCAGAAACCCTTCTCTGAAGCAACACCTCTTCTCCTACACCATTCTGGGCTTTGTCCTCTCAGACATGGATTATTTTACCTGATGGTGGCCTTTCTCATACTCCTTAGCATGTGAAGGAGCCGTCTCTGCCTCTGATAGGTCTTTTTTCTGTGTTTCATTTACCCTGAATAGTCTTCTTCCTGTACCTCCCCAAGCCAACTGGGGAAAGTGGTTGGCTTAGGGAAAACAAATACTGTATTAATAAGAAATAATAATAAAATAAATGTTTATGAAATAGTCATGCATAGGATTTTAAATGTAGGATGTATTTTTTAAAGTTTTTATCTATTTTTAATGTTTTTTTTTTTATTTTTGAGAGGGAGAGTGAGCAGGGGAGGGACAGAGAGAGAGGGGGACAGAGGAACTGAAGCTGGCTCTGCCCTGACAGCAGCAACCCTCATGTGGGGCTCAAGCTCACAAACTGCAAGATCATGGCCTGAGCTGAAATTGGATGCTCAACCAACTTAGCCACCCAGGTGCACTATTTATTTATTTTGAGAGAGAGAGAGAGAGTGAACACAAGAGAGGGAGAGAGAGAATCCCAAGCAGACTGTGCACTGTCAGCACAGAGCCCCATGTGGGGCTCAAACTCACTAACCGTGGGGTCCTGACCTGAGTCAAAATCAAGAGTCAGCTTAACCAACTGAGCCACCCAAGTGCCCCTCAATGTAGGATTTCTTATGAATTAATTATAGGTGTTTTGTTTTAACCTTAAGAAATTTAAGTACGATTCCTCTCTCTCATTAATGAGTGTCATAGAACTAATTGCATCTTAATATAGAGTCAAAGAAGACAAAAAAAACACACAACTTTACAGACTTAATCCAGAAGTTTTTTTTTCCTTTGTAAATGTGATCCAAAAAATGTGCAAAGAACCTGAATAGACTTTTTTTTTTTAAAGAAGACATACAAATGGCTGACAGGTATATGAAAAGTGCTCAACATTACTAATCATCAGGGAAATCCAAATCAAAACCATAATGAAATATTATCTCATACCTGTTAGGGTGGCTTTTGTAAAAAGATAAAAGATAAATGTTGGTGAGGATGTGGAGAAAAGGGCACCCTTGTACACTGTTAGTAGGAATGTAAATTGACTCAGCCGTTATGGAAAACATTATGGAGGTTCCTCAAAAAATGAAAAATGGGACTGTAGGGGCAGCTGGGTGGCTCAGTCGGTTGAGCATCTGACTTCAGCTCAGGTCATGATCTCGCAGTTCATGGGTTTGAGCTCCACATCAGGCTCACTGCTGTCAGCATGGAGCCTGCTTCAGATCCTCTATCCCCCTCTTTCTGCCCCTCCCCTGTTAATGCTCTCTTTCTCAAAAATAAGTAACATTAAAAAAAAAGGACTATAATGTAATCCAGCAATTCTTCTGGGTATATGGGAAATGAAATCAATACCTCAAAAGAGACGGTTGTGCTCCCATGTTTTTTGCAGCATTATTCACGATAGCTAAGAAATGGAAAAAACCTGTTTCCATTTGCAGATGTGTCCCAGACTATGAGTCTGGAGTTCTCTCTTGTCCAGCAGGAGAGTAGATGCAGAATTGAATACAAGAGAGGCTAATGTCTGGGAGGAGACAAGGGCCTGGTATGGTGGTTTGTCTCTGTATTTATTGAGCTCACAAGATCTTACCCACATGGTGAATGTGAAGAAAACACGATCGTATGTGTGAACATGGTGAACGTGAAGAAAACAATCAGACAGTAATCATTAACTTGTATGTGTAAGAAGCAAAGGGTCTGGGGTGCAAGTGGAGTTTGTGATCAGAGTACAATAGTATATTGGTGTCAGATGGAAAGTAATTTCCTGCAGGTCATATAACAAATTACTTGTGATCCCATTACAATATCTCACTAGCTAACTTTGGGTGTTTTCACCCTGTGGGAGCAGCTTTCCACCCTAAGCTTTTTTCTAACCCATTTATGTAAGTAGCACCTATTCCCCCACTAGATGAATAGAAGAATGGTAGCATATATATACAATGGAACATTATTCAGCCTTTAATTTTTTTTGACGTTTTTTTTAAATTTATTTTTGAGACAGAGAGAGACAGAGCATGAACGGGGGAGGGGCAGAGAGAGGGGGAGACACAGAATCGGAAGCAGGCTCCAGGCTCTGAGCCATCAGCCCAGAGCCTGACGTGGGGCTCGAACCCACAGACCACGAGATCGTGACCTGAGCTGAAGTCGGACGCTTAACCAACTGAGCAACCCAGGCGCCCCTATTCAGCCTTTAGAAAGAAGTTCCTGGGATTTGTGACATCTTGGATAGACTTCAGAGAACATTGTGCTAAGTAAAATAAGTCAGCCAGAGAGAAAAATAGTACATGATCTCACGTATATGTGAAATATACAAAAAGAGAGAAGAGAGTAGAAGAATGGTAGTTACCAGGGGTGAAGAGGTTGGGAGATACTGGTCAACCAGTAAAAAGTTGCAGTTATGTAGGATAAATAAGTTGAGAAACCTAATGTACAAGTATGATGACTGCAGTTAATAATACTCTATTTTATACTGGAAATTTGCTAAGATATAGATTTCAGGTGATCTCACCAAAAAGAAATAGAATGATAACTATGTGAGATGGATATGTTAATTAGCTTGACTTTAGTAATCATTTTCCTACATATTTATATTAAAATGTGCTGTATACTTTAAATATATTAAATTTTTATTAAAAGTAAATTTAATACAGTCAAAGATAGGTTAAAAAGAAAATTTGCAAACTGCAAAGAAGCAGGACATGTGTTCAAAGTAAGAAAAATTAATAAGTTGAAACTGATCCAGAACTACTACAAATCTTAGAGTTAGCAGGCAAACACATTAAACAGTTATTATAAATGTATCCCATGTATTCAAAAGCTAAGTAGGAATATGGAAGATATATATTTTAAAAAATCAAGTTGAACTTCCAGAGATGAAAATTAGTATATGAGATGAAAAACAGTGAATGGTATTAACATCAGATCATACACTATATAAGAAAAGATTGCTAAACTTGAATATACAGTAATAGAAATTATTACATTTTTTAATGAAGAGAACATTATGTAATGCTGTGCAACAACTTCAGGTGGCATAATATAGGGTTAATTGGAGTCTCTGAATGAGACAGACACGAGACAGGAGGGGACAGAAAAAATGTTTGACAAAAGATGAGAAAGGCCTATATACTGAAAACTAAAACCTTTGCTGATAAAAATGAAACAAAGAGCAAAATAAATGGAGTGATAAACCATGTTCATGGGTTTGTAAAACTCAATATACTTAAGATGTCAGTTCTTAAATCGATCTAAAGATGCAATGTTATGCCAATCAAAATCCTAGCGAGTGTTTGTAGGAATTAACAAGCTAATTCTAAAATTCATATGGAAATTTGAAGGAACGAGACGAGCAAAATCAGTTTTGAAAAACAAAAGTGAGGATGCTTCATAGTGTCTGATTTCACATCTTACTACAAAGCTCCAGTAAGTAATCAAGACACAGTGCTATTGGCGTCAAGATAAACAAATGGATCTAGAAATAGACTCAATTGATTTTTAACAAAGGAGCCAAGGCAATTCAGAATGGAAAGGATAATCTTTTCAAAAAATTATGCTGGGACAGTTGGATAGCCACATGTAAAAAGATGAATTTAGATCTTTATGATACATAAAAAATAACTCAAATTGGTTGTAAATGTAAGAGCTAAAACTATAAAACTCTAAAAAAAAACCTTAGAAGAAAATTCTTAGAAGAAAACCTAGGAAGTATTTGTGATGTTAGATGAAGCAAAAATTTTTAGGTATGTAAGAAAAGCACAACTGAGTAGAGGGTAAAGTCTAGGATTGTGATGCCGCCCGCTTTGGTCTTCTTCCTCAAAATTACTTTGGCTATTCGGGGCCTTTTGTGGTTCCATATGAATTTTAGGATTGCTTGTTCTAGCTTCGAGAAGAATGCTGCTGCAATTTTGATTGGGATTGCATTGAATGTGTAGATAGCTTTGCTTAGTATTGATATTTTAACAATATTTGTTCTCCCAACCCATGAGCACGAAAGTTTTTCCATTTCTTTATATCTTCTTCAATTTCCTTCATAAGCTTTCTATAGTTTTCAGCATACAGATCTTTTACATCTTTGGTTAGGTTTATTCCTAGGTATTTTATGATTCTTGGTGCAATTGTGAATGGGATCAGTTTCTTTGTCTTTCTGTTGCTTCATTATTAGTGTATAAGAATGCAACTGATTTCTGTACATTGATTTTGTATCTTGCAACTTTTCTGAATTCATGTATCAGTTCTAGCAGACTTTTGGTGGAGTCTGTCGGGTTTTCCATGTTTAATAGCATGTCATCTGCAAAAAGTGAAAGCTTAACTTCATCTTTGCCAATTTGGATGCCTTTGATTTCCTTTTGTTGTCTGCTGACTTCCAACACTATGTTAAACAACAGCGGTGAGAGTGGACATCCCTGTGGTGTTCCTGATCTCAGGGAAAAAGCTCTCAGTTTTTCCCCATTGAGGATGATATTAGCTGTGGGCTTTTCATAAATGGCTTTTATGATGTTTAAGTATGTTCCTTCTATCCCGACTTTCTCAAGGGTTTTTATTAAGAAAGTTGCTGAATTTTGTCAAATGCTTTTTCTGCATCGATTGACAGGATCATATGGTTCTTTCTTTTATTAATGTGATGTATCACGTTGATTGATTTGAGAATGTTGAACCAGCCCTGCATCCCAGGAATGAATCCCACTTGATCATGGTGAATAATTCTTTTTATATGCTGTTGAATTCGATTTGCTAATATCTTATTGAGAATTTTTGCATCCATATTCATCAGGGATATTGGCCTGTAGTTCTCTTTTTCTACTGGGTCTCTGTCTGGTTTAGGAATCAAAGTAATGCTGGCTTCATAGAATGAGTCTGGAAGTTTTCCTTCCCTTTCTATTTTTTGGAATAGCTTGAGAAGGATAGGTATTATCTCTGCTTTAAACATCTGGTAGAACTCCCCTGGGAAGGTATCTGGTCCTGGACTGTTATTTGTTGGGAGATTTTTGATAACTGATTCAACTACACTCTACTACAAAGCTGTAATCATAAAGACAGCATGGTACTGGCACAAAAACAGACACATAGACCAATGGAATAGAATAGAAACCCCAGAACTAGATCCACAAACGTATGGCCAACTCATCTTTGACAAAGCAGGAAAGAATATCCTATGGAAAAAAGACAGTCTCTTTAACAAATGCTGCTGGGAGAACTGGACAACAACATGCAGAAGGTTGAAACTACACCACTTCCTCACACCATTCACAAAAATAAACTCAAAATGGATAAAGGACCTGAATGTGAGACAGGAAACCATCAAAACCCTAGAGGAGAAAGCAGGAAAAGACCTCTCTGACCTCAGCCACAGCAATTTCTTACCTGACACATCCCCAAAGGCAAGGGAATTAAAAGCAAAAATGAACTATTGGGACCTCATGAAGATAAAGAGCTTCTGCACAGCAAAGGAAACAATCAACAAAACTAAAAGGCAACCAACGGAATGGGAAAAGATATTTGCAAATGACATATTGGACAAAGGGCTAGTATCCAAAATCTATAAAGAGCTCACCAAACTCCACACCAGAAAAACAAATAATCCAGTGAAGAAATGGGCAGAAAACATGAATAGACACTTCTCTAAAGAAGACATCCAGATGGCCAACAGGCATATGAAAAGATGCTCAACGTTGCTCCTCATCAGGGAAATACAAATCAAAACCACACTGAGATACCACCTCACACCAGTCAGAGTGGCTAAAATGAACAAATCATGAGACTATAGATGCTGGAGAGGATGTGGAGAGACGGGAACTCTCTTGCACTGTTGGTGGGAATGCAAATTGGTGCAGCCACTCTGGAAAACAGTGTGGAGCTTCCTCAAAAAATTAAAAATAGACTTACCCTATGACCCACCAGTAGCACTGCTAGGAATTTACCCAAAGGATACAGGAGTACTGATGCATAGGGGCACTTGTACCCCAATGTTTATAGCAGCACTCTCAACAATAGCCAAATTGTGGAAAGAGCCTAAATGTCCATCAACTGATGAATGAAGAAATTGTGGTTTATATACACAGTGGAGTACTAGGTGGCAATGAGAAAGAATGAAACATGGCCCTTTGTAGCAATGTGGATGGAACTGGAGAGTGTTATGCTAAGTGAAGTAAACCATACAGAGAAAGATACCATATGTTTTCACTCATTATGTGGATCCTGAGAAACTTAACAGAAACCCATGGGGGAGGGGAAGGAAAAAAAAAAGAGGTTAGAGTGGGAGAGAGCCAAATCATAAGAGATTCTTAAAAACTGAGAACAAACTGAGGGTTGATGGGGGGTGGGAGGGAGGGGCTGGTGGGTGATGGGTATTGAAGAGGGCATCTTTTGGGATGAGCACTGGGTGTTGTATGGAAACCAATCTGACAATAAATTTCATATATTGAAAAAAAAAAAGCACACCTCTGTCCTTAAAAAAAAAAAAAAGAAAAAAAAGAGAAAAGCACAACTGATACAAAAAAAATTGGACTTCATCATTGGACCATAAACTGGACTTCATTTAGTGCTTAAAAAGACACCATTATAGGAGTGCCTGAGTGGCTCAGTCATTTAAGGGTCTGACTTTGGCTCAGGTCATGATCTCACAGTTCATGGGTTTGGGTCCCACGTTCCACCCTGTGCTTGACAGCTCAGAGCCTAGAGCCTGCTTTGGATTCTGTGTCTCCCTCTCTGCCCTCCCCCACTTGTGCTCTCATTCTCTCTCAAAAATAAATAAACATTAAACAAAATTTTTAAAATATACCATCATAAATATAAAAAGACCAGCCCCTATCTTGGAGAAAATATTTGCAAATCATATATCTGATAAATGACCTGTAGTCAGAGGAATAAGGAATTCTTTCAACTCAATGAGAATTCTTTCAACCCCATTAAGATTTGGGCAAAATATGGGAAGCCTGTGTGGTTCAGGCTGAACGCCCGACTCTTGTTTTTGGCTCAGTTCATGATCACAGGGTTGTGCGATGGAGCCCCGTGTTGGCTCTGCACTGAGTGTGCAGACTTCTTAAGATTCTCTGTCTTCCCTCTTTGCCCAATATCTCTCTCTCTCTCTCTCTGTCTCTCTCCCTCCCTCTCCTCATCTTTCCCTTTCTCCCCCTCAAAAAAAGAAAAAATTTGGACAATATATTCGAATAAGCATTTTATCAAATAAAATATACAAATAGCTAATAATCACACAAAAAGATACTTGACATCATTAGTCATAAGGGACATAGAAATTTTTTATGTATATTTTTGAGAGACAGAGACAGAGTGCAAGTGGGGGAGGGGCAGAGAGAAAGGGAGACACAGAATCTGAAGCAGGCTCCAGGCTCTGAGCTGTCAGCATAGAGTCAGACACAAGGCTTGAACCCACAAAACGGGAGATCGTGACCTGAGCCGAAGTCCGACGCTTAACTGACTGAGCTGCCCAGGTGCCCTGGGAGATAGAAATTATTACTAACACTGCTATCATCAAATTGTTAACAACTAGTGGTAAGGATGTGGGAAACTGGAACACATAGCTGATGAGAATTAAAAATGGTATAGACACTTTGAAAAACAGTTTGGCAGTGTGTATAGATACATTTATTGTATCACCCAGTAATCCCTTCCCTAGATAACTACCCAAAATAAATGAAAACGCATATCCATACAAAGAAAAGACTTGAATATGATTTTCATAGTGGCATTTTTCATAATAACCAAAAAGTGAAAATAATCCAAATACTCATCAACCAGTTAGTAGATAAATAAAATATAGTGTATCTATGAAGTGAAATACTGTTCAGCTATTAAAAGGAACAAACTACTGATACATGGTATAACATGGATAAATCTCCATTTTACTGATACCGCATGCAAAAGACCACACATTGGTAAGCTTACATTTATAGTAAAATAGACGCTACAACATGGATGAACCTTGAAGTTACTATGCAAGTGGTTTCCCAGGGTTCCAGGTTGGAATGGGGTGTGATTGCAAAGGGGCAATGAGATCTTTTAAGGGTGATGGTATTATTATCTGCAAGTGGATTGTGGTGATGGTTGCACAACTCTAAATTACTAAACTTTGTTGAATTGTATACTTTGAAAAGGTGAATTTATAAGATGTAAATTATACCTCAGTAAAGTTGTTTTAAAGAAAGCCCGTCAGCTTTTCAACAAACAGTGCTGAGAAACCTGGATGTCCATGTGCAAAGGGATGAATGAAGTTGGACTCTTACTTGGGAAAAGATCTAACATAAGAGCTAAAAAAGCTTAGAAGCAATCTTAGAAGCAATCATAGGGGAAAGGCTTCATGAAAATGGATTTGACAATGATTTCTTAGATATGACATAAAAATCACAGGCAACACATACAGAGAAAGACAGATACCATATGGTTTCACTCTTATGTGGATCCTGAGAAACATAACAGAAACCCATGGGGGAGGGGAAGGAAAAAAAAAAAAAAAAAAAAAAAGAGGTTAGAGTGGGAGAGAGCCAAAGCATAAGAGACTGTTAAAAACTGAGAACAAACTGAGGGTTGATGGGGGGTGGGAGGGAGGGCAGGGTGGGTGATGGGTATTGAGGAGGGCACCTTTTGGGATGAGCACTGGGTGTTGTATGGAAACCAATTTGACAGAAATTTCATATATTAAAAAAAATAAATAAATAAATAAATAAATAATAATAATTAAAAAAAAAAAAAAAAAAACCTGTCAGTATATAAAGAGAAAAAAAAAAAAAAATCACAGGCAACAAAAGAAAAATTAGATAAATTGGACTTTATTAACATTACAAACTTTTATGCATCAAAATATGTTATCAACAAAGTAAAACTGCAAACCAGGAAATTGGAGAAAATGTTTATAAATCATATATCTGATAAGGGATTTGTATCCAGAACACATAAGCTAGAACTCCTAAAACTCAACAACAAATCAACATAATTCAAAAATGGGCAAAGGGCTTGAATAGACATTTCTTCAAAAATATACACATGGCCAAAAAGCACATGAAAAGATTCTCAATATCATTAATCATTGGAGGGGTGGCTGGGTGGCTCAGTCAGTTAAGTGTCTGACTTAGGCTAAAGTCATGATCTCACAGTTTCGAGCCTTGCATCGGACTCTGCACTGACAGCTCAGAGTCTGTAGCTTGCTTTGGATTCTCCGTTTCCCCCCTCCCTCTCTGCCCCTTTCTGCTTGTGCTCTCTCTCTCTCAAAAATAAATAAACATTTAAAAAATATATCACTAATCATTGGGGAAATGCTAATCAAAAACCAGGGGGTACCACTCCACACCCATTAGGATGGCTATTACAAACATAAAAACAAATAAACAACAACAAAAAAACCCCACACAAAACAGAAAACAAGTGTTAGCAAGGATGTGGAGAAACTGGAACTTTGATGGGTTGTTGTTGAAATGTAAATTGGTGCGGCCACACTAGAAAACAGTATTTCAGCACCTCAAAAACCTGAACATAGAATTACCTTGTGATCCACCAATTCCACTTATGGATATATACACTAAACAATTGAAAGCAAGGGCTTTATGGTAAGTGATTGAAAGATCCACAGCTAACATCATTCTCAGTGAGGAAAACTGAGAGCTTTTCCTCCATGGTCAGGACAAGGCAAGGATGTCCACTCTTACCACTATTATTTACCATACTACTGGAAGTCTTAGCCTCAGCAATCAGACAAGAGAAATAAGTAAAGGCATCCAAATCAGCAAGGAAGAAGACTCAACTTTCACTATTTGCAGACAACATGATCCTTTATATAGGTAGGAAACCCAAAAGCTCCACCAAAAAATTTCTAGAATACATGAATTCAGCAAAGTCACAGGATATGAAGTCAATGTGCAGAAATCTGTGGCATTTCTATATACAAGTAACGAAGCAGCAGAAAAAGAAAGCAAGGAATTGATCCCATTTGCAGCTGCACCAAAAACCATACTAAACCTAACTAAAGAGTTAAAATTCTGTATTCTGAAAACTATAGAGGACTTATGAAAGAAATTGAAGAGCACACAAAGAAATGGAAAGGCATTCCATGCTCTAGATATCTAGAATTGGAAGAATAAACATTGTTTAAATGTCTATACTACCCAAAGCAATCTACACATTTAATGCAATCCCCATCAAAAAACACTAGCATTTTTCACAGAGCTAGAACAAACAATCTTAAAACTTGTAGGAGACCACAAAGACCCTGAATAGCGAAAGCAATCCTGAAAAAGAAAAACACAACTGGAGGCATCATGATTCCAGACTTCAAGCTATATTACAAAGCTGTAGTCATCAAGACAGTATGGCACTGGCACAAAACAGACACAAAGATCAATAGAACAGAATAGAAAACCCAGAAATGGGCCCAGAACTATATGGTCAACTCATCTTCGACAAAGCAGGAAAAAATATCCAATGGAAAAAAGACAGTCTCTCCAATAAACGGTGTTGGGAAAACTGGCTGGTGACATGCAGAATGAAACTGGACCACTTTCTTAACACCATACACAAAAATAAATTCAAAATGGATGAAAAAGACCTAAATGTGAGACAGGAAAACATCAAAATCCTAGAGGAGAACATAGGCAGCAACCTCTGTGACCTTGGCCTGAGCAGCTTCTTATAGACATGTTGCCAGACGCTAAGGAAACAAAAGCAAAACTGACCTACTGGGACTTCCACCAAGAAACAAATCTGCACAGCAAAGGAAATCATCAACAAAACTAAAAGACAGTGTATGGAATGGGAGAAAATATTTTTAAGCAACATATCTGATAAAGGGTTAGTATCTAAAATTTATAAAGAACTTATCAATCTCAACACCCCAAAAACATATAACCCAGTTAAGAAATGGGCAGAAGATGCGAATAGACACTTTTACAAAGAAGACATCCAGATGGCTAACAGACACATGAAAAGATGTTCAACATCACTCATCATCAGGGAAATACAAAACAAAATCACTATGAGATACCACCTCAGTGTCAGAATGGCTACAATTAACAACACAAGAAGCAAAACGTGTTGGTGAGGATGTGGAGAAAGGGGAACCCTCTTGCACTGTTCGTAGGAATGCAAACTGGTATAGCTACTCTGGGGAATAGTATGGAGGTTCCTCAAAAAGTTAAAAATAGAACTACCATATGATCCAGCAATCGCACTACTAGGTATTTACCCAAAGGATAAATATATCGATTCGAGGGCACCTGGGTGGCTCAGTTGGTTGAGTGTCTGACTCTTGGTTTTGGCTCAGGTCAGGATTCTAGAGTCATAGGATTGAGCCTCATGATGGGTTCCAGACTGAACATGGAGCTTGCTTAAGATTCTTTCTCTTCTTCTCTGCCCCTCTACCCCACTCATGCACTCTCTCTCTAAAATAATAAAAAATACAGATTTGAAGAGGTATATGCATGCTGATGTGTATAGCAGCCTTATCAACAGTAGCCAGACTATGGAGAGAGCCCAAACGATGCATGGATAAAGAAGACGTGGTATATATACAATGGAATATTACTCAGCCATAAAAAATGGAATCTTGCCATTTGCAATTAGATGAATAGAATTAGAGTGTATTATGCTAAGCGAAATAAGTCAGAGAAAGGCACATACCATATGATTTCACTCATGTTTGGAATTTAAGAAACAAAACAGATGAACATAGGAGAAAAAAGAGGGAAACAAACCATAAGAGACTTAAAGATAGAAAACAAACTGAGGGTTGATGGAGGGAAGTGGATGGGAGATGGGCTAGATGTGTGATGAGTATTATGAAGGGCACTTGTTATGATGGGCACTGGGTGTTGTATGTAAGTGATGAATCACTGAATTTTACTCCTGAAACCAATATTGCACTATATGTTAACTATGAAGAATTTAAATAAAAATTTGAAAAGGAAAAGACATTATGGTAAATGAAATAAGGCAGACACAAAAGATAAGTACTGTATGATTCCATTTAGATATCTAGAATAATCTAATTTATAGAGACATAAAATAGAATGGTAGTACCAAGGGCTGAGAATAGAATGGGAGTTACTACTTAATGAGTACAGTTTCAGTAGGGGTTGATGACAATGTTCTAGAGATGGATGGTGGTAATGGTTGCACAACAGTGTGGATGTACTAAATGCCACTGAGCTGCACACTTAAAAATAATTTATGGGTGCCTGGGTGGCTCAGTCATTTGAGCATGGGAATCTTGACTTTTGGCATAGGTCACGATCTCACAGTTGTGAGATCGAGCCCTGTGTCAGGCTCTGCACTGAGGGTGGAGCCTGCTTAAGATTCTCTCTCTCTCTATCCTTCTGCTCCTCCCCTGTTCATGCTTTCTCTCTCTCTCTCTCTCAAAAAAAAAAATTCAAATGGTAAATACTGTTACATAATATATCACATTAAAAAGGCAGACCGAAAGAAATGCCACTATTAAGTGATGCTATCAGATGTTGCATTGTGATATGTTCAAAATTATCACTTGAGTTATCAAGAGATTGAGATGTGTTCCTATATTTTATAATTGAGTAAAATGTGTTTTAATGGTTTTGCACATTGTTGTTCTTTGTTATATTTGTAATGATAATGTCTGGGACCACATTCATCTGTAAAGTTTCACCAAGAAACTCCCCTTGACCTTATTCAAATAGTTTATCAACTACCCTGTGAATGTTTGTTTGTTAAGTAAATTCACAGCCTGAAATCCTACCGTGCATTTAGATTGTAACTGTGTATCCCTCTATTGGAATAATGCTCTAGTTCTGAAAGTATAGCTCTTCAAATGCAAAGAAAGCAGTGTAATGAAATAATCATGAATATCAGATGCCTATACATGCCAGGCACAGTGGCTGACATTTCATGTTATCTCATAGAAATCTTAACTCCTGTTGTGAGGCAGGTGGTGGTATTCTCATTCTATGAAAGAAAATAGTCAGTGAGGAAAGATAGGGACACTTCTATTTGTGAGGCCTGAATGGGGTGCTGATGCAACTCTTCTGTGTTCTGATGAGCATTGTAGGCAGGAAACTGGCTTGTTTAGATGTTCTAGGCTAGCTTACCTCAACTCTTCACATCACAAACAGTGGGTTTATAAATGTAAATAAAACTATATGTATTGGTGGTATGCATATAAAGAAAAATTGAGATGGAGAAAACATCTTAGTTCTTATTTTCCATAGGTCATGGAGAACACTGAAGAAATATCACACTGAACAAAATCATTCCTTGTTTGTCACAAAGGCAGAAAATGAAACTCCATAAGGTAAAAGAGATCATAGGATTTAATCCTTCTTTCTTCCTTAAAATAAAAAAGACTGAAATTGCCATACCATGAAACAGTCTTTTCTGCAAGATATGTGTGTTTCCATAACATGTTTTATTAGTTCATATGCAGCTGGTAAGTTGGGGAATGATAGGAAGTTGTACTGGTTCAAACATCATTTTTATAGTAAACTAATGTGTTAAAGCAAAGAGAGACAAACTTTCTCATGACTGAAAAAATTAACTCTTAACAATATATGAAGACTCTAAGAAAAAAAGGTGAAAGTCCTTAAAGTGCAAGGAATGGCTAGGTTAGTGCTTCAGAAACCACCTAATTTATGACCATGCTAAGCTGTCTGGGGGAGCTGCAAGTACAGATAAGCCATGAAGACTTTTCACCTGGTGATTACAAAAAGAGCATTTATTAAAAAGGCTACCTCTGGATCATATTTTTAATATTAATGAAATGCTTTCTATTAAAAGGAAATGATTTCTAGAACCTATACCTGAAAGGAAGAAACACAAGCCCACAACTTAAAGCCTGCAAAAGATTGATCAACTAATTCTCAGTGTAAATAATCATAGATACTTAGGATTATTGTTTTCGTTACCACTTAAGTTACAAAGTTCCAAACCTCTTCATAAGGCTTCATTTTTAGGGCATGATTTCACAGAATGTGAGGTTTTCATCTTATTAGGGACAATATAAAGAATTCATTAGGCCAGGACAATTTCTTCAGACAGCCTTTTCCAATTGTAAAGTTATCCTGAAATATAAACAAAGTAATAGTGACTTTCAGGTAGTATGAAAATAAAGAATTGTAGGGTAGTCTGGAGCTGTGGATGTTCTGAATACCAAAAATCTTGAACTAGTAAATAGTTGAGGCAAAGGAGAAAACACTGGCCCAATGTACCATCCCATCTGTGAACTATTTCTTCCTCAAGCCAGTTTCTCCACATCCTTGCCAATTATAGTTTTGTTGTTGTTGTTGTTGTTAATAGTTATCCTAATAAGTGTGAAATGGTATCTCATGGTGTTTTTTTAATGCTTAAGTCTATTTTATTTTTTAAAGTTATTTAAATTCGGTTAGTTAACATACAGTATAATATTAGTTTCAGGTGCAGAATTTAGTGATTCCTCACTTGCATGTAACAGTGCTCATCACAACAAGTGTACTCCTTAATGCCCATCTCATGGTTTTAATTTACATTTCCGTTATAATTAGTGATGTTGAACATCTTTTCATGTGCTTATTGGCTATCTATATAACTTCTTTGAATACCTTTTAATTCAAGTCTTTTTTATAGCTTTGAACTGGGTTGTCTTTTGGTGTTGCATTTTAGTTTTTTATTATATTCTGTATATTAATTCCTCGTTGGATAAATGATTTGCAGCTATCCTCTCCTATGGATTGCTTTTTCACTCTGTTAATAGTGTCCTCTTTACATAAAAGTTTTAAATTTTGATGAAATCCAACTTGTGCATCCTGTTGATAACTTGTGACATTGGCATCATATCCAAGGAATCATCGCCAAATCCATTACTTTTTGTCATTTTTCTTCTAAGAGATTTATAGTTACAGGTCTCACATTTAGGTCTTTGATCCATTTTTAAAATTAAAGTATAATTAACATACAGTGTGATATTAGTTTCAGGTGTATAGTATAATAATTCAAAAATTCCACATATTTTTCAGTGCTCATCAAGATAAGTGTATCTTTATCCCCTTTATCTGTTTCACCCATTTCCTCACCCTCCACCCTTCTGGCAACCATCAGTTAGTTCTCTGTATTTAAGAGTCTTATGTTTGTCTCATTTTTTAAATCACACATGTGAGCGAAATCATATGGTATTTGTCTTTCTCTTACTGATTTATTTCATTTAGCATTATACCCTCTTGGTCCATCCATGTTGTTGCAGATAGTAAGATTTCATTTGTTTTTATAGCTAAGTAATGGTATTATTCCATTATATATATATATATATATATATATATATATATATATATATATACCACTTCTTTGTATTCATTCATCTATCCATGGACACTTGGGTTGCATCCCTATCTTGGCTATTATAATAATGCTGCAGTAAACATAAGGTACATATATCTTTTCAAATTAACATTTTTATTTCCTGGCATAAATACCTAGTAGTGGAATTATTGGGTTGTAGGGTAGTTCTATTTTTAATTTTTTGAGGGACTTGTACAATTGTTTTCCACAGTGGCTGCACCAATTTGCATTCTCACCAATAGCGCATGAGGGTTCCCTTTTTCTCCACATAATTGCCAAATTTGTTATTTCATGTATTTTTGATTTTAGCTATTAGTAGTTTAGCTAGTAGTAGTGTTGGTTTGCATTTCCCAGATGATAAGTGATATTCAGCATCTTTTCATTTGTCTCTTGGCCATCTGTATGTGTTCTTTGGAAAAATGTCTATTCAGTTCTTCTCCCCATTTTAAAATCAGATTTTCTTGGTGTTAAGTTGTATAAGCTCTTTTTATATTTTGGATATTAATGCTTTGTGATGTATATCATTTGTAAATATCATTTCCCATTCAGTAAGTTGCCTTTTCATTTTGTTGATGGTTTCCTTTGCTGTGCAAAAGATTTTTAGTTTGAAATAGTCCCAATAGTTTCCTTTTGGTTTTGTTTCCCTTGCACACACACACACACACACACACACACACACACACACACACACACATTTCTATACCTGATGTCTAAGACAGTACTGCCTATGATTTCTTTTTAAGATTTTTACAGCTTCAGGTCTTACATTTAGGTCTTCTGTTCACTTTGAGTTTATTTTTATGTATGGTGTAAGAAAGTGATCCAGTTTCTTTCTTTCTTTCTTTCTTTCTTTCTTTCTTTCTTTCTTTCTTTCTTTCTTTCTTTCTTTTTTTTTTGTATGTTGCTGTCCAGTTTTCCCAGTACCATATGTTGAAGAGATTGTCTCTTCTCTGTGTCATATTAGTTTCTTGCTTCCTTTGTTGTAGATTAATTGACTTTATATAAGTGTGGGTTTATTTCTACACTATTCTGTTCCATTTATCTTTGTTTCATTGATTACTACAGCTTTGTAGTATATTTTGAAATCTGGAATTGTGATACCTCCAGCTTTTTTGTTCTTTTTGAAGATCGCTTTGGCTATTCAGGTCTTTTGTGGTTACGTGTAAATTTAAGAATTTTCTAGTTCTTACTAGAGCTAGAATATTTTCACAAATACTGGTATTTTGATAGGGGTTGCATTAAATCTGTAGACTGGGTAGTATGGACATTTTATCAATGTTTGTTCTTCCAATCCATGAGCACAGAATATCTTTCCATTTGTTTGTGTCCTTTTCAATTTGTTTCATCAGTGTTTTATACTTTGCAAATTACTGGTCTTTCACCACATTGGTGAAGTTTATTCCTACGTGTTGTTATGATTTGTGGTGCAATTGTAAATGGGATTCTTTTCTTAATTTCTCTTTCTGTGTGTTTTCCATAGATGTCCTTTATTATGTTAGGTATGTTCCTTCTAAACCTACTTTGTTGAGGGTTTTTATCATGAATAGATGGTATACTGTGTCAAATGCTTTTTCTGCATCTATTGAGATGATTGTATATTTCCTATCCTCATTGATGTGTTGTATCTTGTTGATTTGGGACTATTGAATCACCCTTGCATCCCAGGAATAACTTTCATTTGATCGCGGTGACTGATTTATTTAAAATGTATTATTGATTGTGTTTGGTAATGTTTTTTGAGGATTCTTACATCTACATTCGTCAGAGATAATGGTGTGGAGTTTTCTTTCTCTGTAGTATCATTATCTGGTTTTGGTATCAGGGTAACTATAGCCTCATAGAATGAATTTGGAAGTTTTCCTTCCTTTTCTATTTTTTTGGAATAGTTTGAGAATAGGTACTAACTCTTCTTTAAATGTTTGGTAGGATTCACCTATGAAGCCATCTGGCCCTGAACTTTTGTTTGCTGAGAGTTTATTACTGATTAAATTTCCTTGCCGATAATTGGTCTGTTCAAAATTTCTATTTATTCCTGCTTCAATTTGGGGAGATTATATGTTTCTAGGAATTTATCCATTTCTTCCAGGTTGTCCAATTTGTTAGCATACAGTTTTTCATAAAATTCTCTTACAATTGTATGTATTTCTGTGATGTCAGGTGTTATTTCTTCTATTGTCTTTTTAGTTTCTATTTTGTTTATTTCTGCTCTGATCTTCATTATTTTCTTCCTTCTACTGATTTGGGGTTTTGTTTGTTCTTTTTCTAGCTCCGTTAGGTGTAAGGTTAGGTTGTTTGAGATTGTTCTTGCTTCTTAAAGTAGGCCTGTATTGATAAACTTCCCTCTTAGTTTAGACTGATGCATCCCAAAGAGTTTAGACTGTTGTGTTTGCATTTTATTGGTCTCCATTTATTTTTTAATTTTCTCTTTGATTTTTTGGTTGATGCAATCATTTTCAGTAGGATGTTATTTAGTCTGTATGTATTTGTGGCCTTTCCAGATTTTTTCTTCTGGTTGATTTCTAGTTTCACAATGTTGTGGTCAGAAAAGATGCATCGTATGACCTCAATATTTTTTGATTTCTTGAGACTTCTTTTGTGGTCCGTTATGTGGAGAATGTTCCATGTACACTTGAAAGGAATGTGCCTTCTGCTGCTTTAGGATGGAATGTTCTGAATATTTATGTTAAATCCATCTGGTCCAGTGTGTCATTCAAAGCCACTGTTTCCTTATTGATTTTCTGTTTGGCTGATCCATTAATGTAAGTGGGATGTTAAAGTCCCCTACTAATATTGTATTACTTTCGATTAGTTCCTCTATGTTTGTTACTAGATGCTTTATGTATTTAGATGCTTTCCTGTTGGGTGCATAAATATTTATAATTTTTAGATCTGCTTGTTGGATTTTTCCATTTTATGATTAAATAATGTCCTTTTTTGTCTGTTACAGTCTTAGTTTTAAAGTCTATTTGTATTTTGTATTGCTACCCCAGCTTTCTTTACACATCCATTTGCATGATAAGTGCTTCTCTATCCCTTCATTTTAAACCTGCAGATGTCTTTTAGTCTGAAATGAGTCTTTTGTAGGCAGCATATAGTTGGGTCTTGTTTTTTTTTGTTTTTTTTTTTATCCATTCCATCACCCCATGTCTTTTGATTGGAACATTTAATCTTTTTACATTCAAAATAATTATAGATAGATATTTATTTTTGCCATTTTGTTACTTGATTTGTGGTTGCTTTCTTCTCTCACACTGTTCTTTCATGATTAGTTGTCTTTATTTAGCGATATACTTGGATTCCTTTCTCCTTATTTTTCACATATCTATTACTGTTTTTTGATTCATGGTTACCATTAGGTTTGTACATAACATTTTCTTTATATATTAGTCTATATTAAATTTCTGGTTGTTTAAGTTTGAACCCAATCTTTACTCCTCCCCGCCACCCTGCCATGTTTTAGGTCTATGGTATCATACTTTATATCCTTTTATTTTGTGAGTTCCTTGACTGATTTTTACAGATCTACTTGCTTTTACTGTTTTTGTGTTTCCTACTTTTGATACTCTCACGCTCTTTTCTTTCCATTCAAGTAGTCCCCTTTAATATTTCTTGTAGGGCTGGTTTAGTGGTCACAAACTCTTTTGTTTGTCTGGGAAACTCTCTATCTCTCTTTCAATTCTGAATGATAACCTTGCTGGATAGAGTATTCTTGGTTGCAGATTTTTTTTTCCTTTCAGCACATTGAATATGTCATGCTACTCCCTTCTGGCCTGGAAAGTTTCTGTTGAAAAATCAGCTTAATAGCCTTATGGGGTTTCCCATTATTTATTTGCTTTCTTTTATCTTTGTTCCTTTAAAAATTTTCTCTTTTTTATTACTTTTTGCCATTTTAATTACTTGTGTCTTGTTGTGGACCTTCTTGGGTTGAAGTTGTTGAGGGATCTCTGGGCCTCTTGGATCTGGATTTCTGCTTCATTCCCTAGATTTGGGAAGTTTTCAGTTATTTCTTCAAATAAATTTTCTGCCCCCTTCTCTCTTCTCCTCCTGGGATCCCTATAATGCGAATGTTATTATGTTTGGTGGTGTTGTTGAGTTCCGTAAGTCTATTCTCACTCGCATAATTTTTTTCCTCTCATATGCACAGCTTGATTACTTTCCATTCCTCTCCCCTGCAGGTACCTGATTTGTTGTTCTGCTTCCCATAGCCTACTATTTATTCCATCTGGTGTATTTTTAATTTCATTTACTGTGTTTCTCATCACTGATTAGTTCTTTTTAAAAAATCTTTGTTAAGGGTCTCACTGATGTCCTCCACTCTTTTCTCAAGTCCAATAAGTATCTTTATGATGATTACTTTGAATTCTTTTTCAGGTATATTGCTTCTCTGTTTTATTTCTCTTTTGTTGTGATTTTTGTCCTGTTCTTTCAATGGGACATATTCCTTTTTCTCCTAATTTTTTGTAACTCTCTGTGTTTCTCTGTGTTAGGAAAGTCAGCTAAAGCTCCTGATCTTTAAAGCAGTGGCCTTATGAAGAAGAGGTACTGTGGTGCTCTATAGTGCAGTGTTCATTGTTCCCCAAAACCAAGCATTTCAGGGGTGTCTGCTATGTGGGTTGTGTAAATCCTAATGAACTGAATTTGCATTCAGTTCAGTCAGCTGCAGTGGCCTACTTTGCCTGTTGTGGTCGGGGTTTGGTCCTTGTGCTGTTAAAGGATCAGTCTGGGGCCACTGTTGGTTTGTAATAGGGTGGTGCTCTGTACTGCAGAACCTGCTTGGGATTCTCCCTCACCCTCTCTCTGCCCCTCCCCCTGCTCATGCTGTCCCTCCCACTCTCTCTCTCTCTCTCAAAATATTTTTTTAAAAATATTTTAAAAAATAAAAAATCCTGTCAAATTTTTGTCAAATGCTTTTTCTGTATCAGTTGATGTTGTCATATGGGTTTTTCCCTCTTCATTCTGTCAATATAGTATATTAATTCATTTTCACTTGTTGAACTCTTCTTGAATTGTAGAAATAAATCCACTTGTTCAAAGTATATAGAACTTCTAATGTGATGTTTCAGTTGGTAATACTTTGTTTAGGATTTTTGCATTAATATTCATCAGGGATATTAAGCTATAGCTTTTCTTCCCCCTTCTTTTGTAGTCTGGCTTTGGTGCCAAGGTAATACCGGCCTTATAGAATGAGTTAGAAAGTTTCTCTTGAATTTTTTGGAATAGTTTGAGGACTGGTGTTATTTCTTGTTTAAATGGTTGGTAGAATTCTTCAGTGAAGCCTCAGTTGCAGAGCATTTCTTTGTTGGGAGGGTTTTGATTACTAATTCAGTCTCCTAGTTATAGGTCCATATAGATTTTATTTGTTCATGATTCACTCCTTGTATTTCTAGGAAATATATTCATTTCATCTGGGTTATCCAATTTATAGCTGCTCATAATTGTACTCTAATCCTTCTATTTCTGTAGAATAATTACTAATGCCCCTACTTTTATATCTGCTTTTAGTAAGTTGGAACCTTTTTTTCATGTTCTAATTAAGATTTTTCCACTCTTAAAATCTTTTTGAAACACTATCTTGCCTATTTCAGTTTTAATCTTCCACTGGCTTTAGGTTTATTTTTTTCCTAGGTCTTTTTAGAATGTTTATTTCATATATTTATATTTATATATTCAAGGTAAGCATTTACAGCTATGGATTTCCTTAGCATTACTTTGTTGCATCACATACATTTTGTTATGTTGTGTTTCACTGAATATATTTTGAGGCTCTGTTATTAGATGCATGAATGTTTATAACTGTTTAATTTGGATGTATTTTAAACCTTTTATCAGTAGATAATGTCCTTCATTGTTTCTTGTAAGCTTTTTGGGTTTAAAGTCTTTTTTTGTCTAATGATAGTATGGCCACCACTACTCCCTTTGGGGACTATTTGCATGGAATATCTTTATCCATCCTTTTACTTTAGATCTGAAGTCAGTCTCTTGTAGACTGCAGTTAGGTCATGTTTTTAAATCCATTTCACTAATCTCTGTTTTTTTAATTGGAGTTTAATCCATCTATATTTATTTATTTATTTATTCATTTATTTTTAATGTTTATCCATTTTTGAGAGAGAGAGAGTCAGAGCATTAGTGGCAGAGGGGCAGAGAGAGAAGGAGACACAGAATCCGAAGCAGGCTCCAGGCTCCAAGCCATCAGCACAGAACCCATTGTGGGACTCGAACTCACAAACCAAGAGATCGTGACCTGAGCTGAAGTTGGACACTCAACTGACTGAGCCATCCAGAAAGTAATTATTGAGGGACTAATGTCATACTATTTATGTGCCTTTTAGCTTTTTGTTCATTTTCGATGTGACTTTTGTGTTTTAGTTGAAATTTTTTGTAATAAAACATTTTCTCATTTCCTGTATTATTATTTCCTGTATTATATTATTATTCCTCATAGCTGTATTATTATATAGCTACTTCTTTGTGGTTACCTTAAGGATTCCATTTAACATCCTAAATTAATAACACTCTAATTTGAGTTTATGGCAGCTTAAGTGTACAAAAACTCTTTTCTTATATATAACCTTGTTTTCACCCCCTTTTGGTTATTAATGTCACAAAATTACATCTTTAAGTATTGTGCATCTGAAAACATAGACAAGTAACTATTTTAAGTCTCTTAAATTATGTACAAAATGAAAAGTAGAGCTACAAATCAAAATTATAATACTAGCTTTTATACTTGCCCATGTATACTTTAATTAGAAATCTTATTTCTTCATATGGCCTTGAGTTCCTGTCTACTGTCCCTTCTCATTCAACCTGAAGTTAGCACTTATTTCAGGGCAGGTGTAGTGGAATCTGTCTCCTTCTGTTTTTGTCTGGTAATGTTTTAGTTTCTCCCTCATTTTTGAAGGAGTCTTGTCAGATAGTTTTGGTAGACAGTTTTTTTTTCTTTTAGTAATTTGAATATATCAAACCCCACTGTCTTTTGGTCCCCAAGGTTTCTGATGAAAACTGGACAACCTTATTGAGGATCCCTTTTCATTCCTGCTTTCAATATTCTGTCTTTTGCTTTGGATAGACTGATTCTAATGTGTCTTGGTGGGTCTGTTTTGACTTTCTCCTATTTGGAATGCAATGAGCTTTGCAAACTGTTCAAATCTGTTATTGAAATTCACCCTCTAGTGAAAATCTTTATTGTAACTTCTGCTCCAGAATTTCTTTGATCCTCTTTTAATTTCTTTGTTCATGTTCTCATTTTATTCATTTTCCTGATTTCCTGTATTTCTTTGAATATATTTAAGTCTCTGTCTAGTAAGTTCAAAACGTACACACTTCCTCAGGGTCAGATTCTGTTCCTCTAAATAGACCTGTTTTCTCTTTTTCTTTGTATGACTTGTTATTTTCTGCTTTTGAAAATTGGGCATTTCACTATTATAATATGGTAATTCTAGATATAGGATTTTCCTGTCACCAGGGTTTACCAGGTTTTTCTTTTTTCTTTTTGATTTGCTGCAAGCTGTTTTCCATTTATTTTTATTTATTTTTTTATTTATTTATTTTTTATTTTTTTTTATTTTTTAATATATGAAATTTACTGTCAAATTGGTTTCCATACAACACCCAGTGCTCATCCCAAAAGGTGCCCTCCTCAATACCCATCACCCACCCTGCCCTCCCTCCCACCTCCCATCAACCCTCAGTTTGTTCTCAGTTTTTAACAGTCTCTTGTGCTTTGGCTCTCTCCCACTCTAACCTCTTTTTTTTTTTTTTTCCTTCCCCTCCCCCATGGGTTTCTGTTATGTTTCTCAGGATCCACATAAGAGTGAAACCATATGGTATCTGTCTTTCTCTGTATGGCTTATTTCACTTAGCATCACACTCTCCAGTTCCATCCATGTTGCTACAAAAGGCCATATTTCATTTTTTCTCATTGCCACGTAGTATTCCATTGTGTATATAAACCACAATTTCTTTATCCATTCATCAGTTGATGGACATTTAGGCTCTTTCCATAATTTGGCTATTGTTGAGAGTGCCGCTATAAACATTGGGGTACAGGTGCCCCTATGCATCAGTACTCCTGTATCCCTTGGATAAATTCTTAGCAGTGCTATTGCTGGGTCATAGGGTAGGTCTATTTTTAATTTTCTGAGGAACCTCCACACTGCTTTCCAGAGCGGCTGCACCAATTTGCATTCCCACCAACAGTGCAAGAGGGTTCCTGTTTCTCCACATCCTCTCCAGCATCTATAGTCTCCTGATTTCTTCATTTTGGCCACTCTGACTGGTGTGAGGTGGTATCTCAGTGTGGTTTTGATTTGTATTTCCCTGATAAGGAGCGACGTTGAACATCTTTTCATGTGCCTGTTGGCCATCCGGATGTCTTCTTTTTTTTTTTTTTTTTTTTAAATGTTTATTTATTTTTGAGAGAGAGAGTGAGACAGAGTGTGAGTGGGGGAGGGCCAGAGAGAGGGAGACACAGAATCGGAAGCAGGCTCCAGGCTCTGAGCTGTCAGCACAGAGCCCGACGTGGGGCTCGAACTCATGGACAGTGAGATCATGACCTGAGCTGAAGTCGGACGCCCAACCGAGCCACCCAGGTGCCCCCGGATGTCTTCTTTAGAGAAGTGTCTATTCATGTTTTCTGCCCATTTCTTCACTGGGTTATTTGTTTTTCGGGTGTGGAGTTTGATGAGCTCTTTATAGATTTTGGATACTAGCCCTTTGTCCGATGTGTCATTTGCAAATATCTTTTCCCATTCCGTTGGTTGCCTTTTAGTTTTGTTGGTTGTTTCCTTTGCTGTGCAGAAGCTTTTTATCTTCATAAGGTCCCAGTAATTCACTTTTGCTTTTAATTCCCTTGCCTTTGGGGATGTGCCGAGTAAGAGATTGCTACGGCTGAGGTCAGAGAGGTCTTTTCCTGCTTTCTCCTCTAAGGTTTTGATGGTTTCCTGTCTCACATTCAGGTCCTTTATCCATTTTGAGTTTATTTTTGTGAATGGTGTGAGAAAGTGGTCTAGTTTCAACCTTCTGCATGTTGCTGTCCAGTTCTCCCAGCACCATTTGTTAAAGAGACTGTCTTTTTTCCATTGGATGTTCTTTCCTGCTTTGTCAAAGATGAGTTGGCCATACGTTTGTGGGTCTAGTTCTGGGGTTTCTATTCTATTCCATTGGTCTATGTGTCTGTTTTTATGCCAATACCATGCTGTCTTGATGATGACAGCTTTGTAGTAGAGGCTAAAGTCTGGGATTGTGATGCCTCCTGCTTTGGTCTTCTTCTTCAAAATTACTTTGGCTATTCGGGGCCTTTTGTGGTTCCATATGAATTTTAGGATTGCTTGTTCTAGTTTCGAGAAGAATGCTGGTGCAATTTTGATTGGGATTGCATTGAATGTGTAGATAGCTTTGGGTAGTATTGACATTTTGACAATATTTATTCTTCCAATCCATGAGCAGGGAATGTCTTTCCATTTCTTTCTATCTTCTTCAATTACCTGCATAAGCTTTCTATAGTTTTCAGCATACAGATCTTTTACATCTTTGGTTAGATTTATTCCTAGGTATTTTATGCTTCTTGGTGCAATTGTGAATGGGATCAGTTTCTTCATTTGTCTTTCTGTTGCTTCATTGTTAGTGTATAAGAATGCAACTGATTTCTGTACATTGATTTTGTATCCTGCAACTTTGCTGAATTCATGTATCAGTTCTAGCAGACTTTTGGTGGAGTCTATCGGATTTTCCATGTATAATATCATGTCATCTGCAAAAAGCGAAAGCTTGACTTCATCTTTGCCAATTTTGATGCCTTTGATTTCCTTTTGTTGTCTGATTGCTGATGCTAGAACTTCCAGCACTATATTAAACAACAGCGGTGACAGTGGGCATCCCTGTCGTGTTCCTGATCTCAGGGAAAAAGCCCTCAGTTTTTCCCCGTTGAGGATGATGTTAGCTGTGGGCTTTTCATAAATGGCCTTTATGATCTTTAAGTATGTTCCTTCTATCCCGACTTTCTCAAGGGTTTTTATTAAGAAAGGGTGCTGGATTTTGTCAAAGGCCTTTTCTGCATCGATTGACAGGATCATATGGTTCTTCTCTTTTTTTTTGTTAATGTGATGTATCACGTTGATCGATTTGCGAATGTTGAACCAGCCCTGCATCCCAGGAATGAATCCCACTTGATCATGGTGAATAATTCTTTTTATATGCTGTTGAATTCGATTTGCTAGTATCTTATTAAGAATTTTTGCATCCATATTCATCAGGGATATTGGCCTGTAGTTCTCTTTTTTTACTGGGTCTCTGTCTGGTTTAGGAATCAAAGTAATACTGGCTTCATAGAATGAGTCTGGAAGTTTTCCTTCCCTTTCTATTTCTTGGAATAGCTTGAGAAGGATCGGTATTATCTCTGCTTTAAATGTCTGGTAGAACTCCCCTGGGAAGCCATCTGGTCCTGGACTCTTATTTGTTGGGAGATTTTTGATAACCGATTCAATTTCTTCGCTGGTTATGGGTCTGTTCAAGCTTTCTATTTCCTCCTGATTGAGTTTTGGAAGAGTGTGGGTGTTTAGAAATTTGTCCATTTCTTCCAGGTTGTCCAATTTGCTGGCATATAATTTTTCATAGTATTCCCTGATAATTGTTTGTATCTCTGAGGGATTGGTTGTAATCATTCCATTTTCATTCATGATTTTATCTATTTGGGTCATCTCCCTTTTCTTTTTGAGAAGCCTGGCTAGAGGTTTGTCAATTTTGTTTATTTTTTCAAAAAACCAACTCTTGGTTTCGTTGATCTGCTCTACAGTTTTTTTAGATTCTATATTGTTTATTTCTGCTCTGATCTTTATTATTTCTCTTCTTCTGCTGGGTTTAGGCTGCCTTTGCTGTTCTGCTTCTATTTCCTTTAGGTGTGCTGTTAGATTTTGTATTTGGGATTTTTCTTGTTTCTTGAGATAGGCCTGGATTGCAATGTATTTTCCTCTCAGGACTGCCTTCGCTGCATCCCAAAGCGTTTGGATTGTTGTATTTTCATTTTCGTTTGTTTCCATATATATTTTAATTTCTTCTCTAATTGCCTGGTTGACCCACTCATTCGTTAGTAGGGTGTTCTTTAACCTCCATGCTTTTGGAGGTTTTCCAGACTTTTTCCTGTGGTTGATTTCAAGCTTCATAGCATTGTGGTCTGAAAGTATGCATGGTATAATTTCAATTCTTGTAAACTTATGAAGGGCTATTTTGTGACCCAGTATATGATCTATCTTGGAGAATGTTCCATGTGCACTCGAGAAGAAAGTATATTCTGTTGCTTTGGGATGCAGAGTTCTAAATATATCTGTCAAGTCCATCTGATCCAATGTATCATTCAGGGCCCTTGTTTCTTTATTGACTGTGTGTCTAGATGATCTATCCATTTCTGTAAGTGGGGTGTTAAAGTCCCCTGCAATGACCACATTCTTATCAATAAGGTTGCTTATGTTTATGAGTAATTGTTTTATATATCTGGGGGCTCGGGTATTTGGCGCATAGACATTTATAATAGTTAGCTCTTCCTGGTGGATAGACCCTGTGATTATTATATAATGCCCTTCTTCATCTCTTGTTACAGCCTTTAATTTAAAGTCTAGTTTGATATAAGTATGGCTACTCCAGCTTTCTTTTGGCTTCCAGGAGCATGATAAATAGTTCTCCATCCCCTCACTCTCAATCTAAAGGTGTCCTCAGATCTAAAATGAGTCTCTTGTAGACAGCAAATAGATGGGTCTTGTTTTTTTATCCATTCTGATACCCTATGTCTTTTAGTTGGCGCATTTAATCCATTTACATTCAGTGTTATTATAGAAAGATATGGGTTTAGAGTCATTGTGATGTCTGTATGTTTTATGCTTGTAGTGATGTCTCTGGTACTTTGTCTCACAGGATCCCCCTTAGGATCTCTTGTAGGGCTGGTTTAGTGGTGACAAATTCCTTCAGTTTTTGTTTGTTTGGGAAGACCTTTATCTCTCCTTCTATTCTAAATGACAGACTTGCTGGATAAAGGATTCTCGGCTGCATATTTTTTCTGTTTAGCACACTGTAGATATCGTGCCAAGCCTTTCTGGCCTGCCAAGTTTCAAAGGAGAGATCAGTCACGAGTCTTATAGGTCTCCCTTTATATGTGAGGGCACGTTTATCCCTTGCTGCTTTCAGAATTTTCTCTTTATCCTTGTATTTTGCCAGTTTCACTATGATATGTCGTGCAGAAGATCGATTCAAGTTACGTCTGAAGGGAGTTCTCTGTGCCTCTTGGATTTCAATGCCTTTTTCCTTCCCCAGTTCAGGGAAGTTCTCAGCTATAATTTGTTCAAGTACCCCTTCAGCACCTTTCCCTCTCTCTTCCTCCTCTGGGATACCAATTATGCGTATATTATTTTTTTTTAGTGTATCACTTAGTTCTCTAATTTTCCCCTCATACTCCTGGATTTTTTTATCTCTCTTTCTTTCAGCTTCCTCTTTCTCCATAACTTTATCTTCTAGTTCACCTATTCTCTCCTCTGCCTCTTCAAGCCGAGCCATCGTGGATTCCATTTTGTTTTGCATTTCGTTTAAAGCGTTTTTCAACTCCTCGTGACTGTTCCTTAGTCCCTCGATCTTTGTGGCAAGAGATTCTCTGCTGTCCTGTATACTGTTTTCAAGCCCAGCGATTAATTTTATGACTATTATTCTAAATTCACTTTCTGTTATATTATTTAAATCCTTTTTGATCAGTTCATTAGCTGTTGTTATTTCCTGGAGATTCTTCTGAGGGGAATTCTTCCGTTTGGTCATTTTGGAGAGTCCCTGGCGTGGTGAGGACCTGCAGTGCACTTCCCCTGTGCTGTGGTGTATAACTGGAGTTAGTGGGCGGGGCCGCAGTCCGACCCGATGTCTGCCCCCAGCCCACTGCTGGG
Organism: Panthera leo; assembly: GCF_018350215.1. Lineage (NCBI taxonomy): Eukaryota > Metazoa > Chordata > Mammalia > Carnivora > Felidae > Panthera > Panthera leo. Next base: position 28,767,975 of record NC_056684.1, on the reverse strand, counting down.
GCCACAGTCAGACTGGTGTGTGCCTTCTCTTCCCCTCTCCTAGGGGCGGGATTCACTGTGGGGTGGCGTGTCCCGTCTGGGCTACTTGCACACTGCCAGGCTTGTGTTGCTGGGGATCTGGCGTATTAGCTGGGGTGGGTAGGCAAGGTGCACGGGGGCTGGAGGGGCAGGCTTAGCTCGCTTCTCCTTAGGTGATCCACTTCAGGAGGAGCCCTGTGGCAGCGGGAGGGAGTCAGATCCGCTGCCGGAGGTTTGGCTCCGCAGAAGCACAGAGTTGGGTGTTTGCGCGGAGTGAGCAAGTTCCCTGGCAGGAACTGGTTCCCTTTGGGATTTTGGCTGGGGGATGGGCGGGGGAGATGGCGCTGGCGCCTTTGTTCCCCGCCAAGCTGAGCTCTGCCGTCCGGGGGCTCAGCAGCTCTCCATCCCTTTGTCCTCCAGCCTTCCCGCTTTCCGAGCAGAGCTGTTAACTTATGACCTCCCAGACGCTAAGTCGCGCTTGCTGTCGGAACACAGTCTGTCCGGCCCCTCCGCTTTTGCCAGCCAGACTCGGGGGCTCTGCTTGGCCGGCGAGCCGCCCCTCCGCCCCGGCTCCCTCCCGCCAGTCCGTGGAGCGCGCACCGCCTGGCCGCCCTTCCTACCCTCTTCCGTGGGCCTCTAGTCTGCGCTTGACTCCGGAGACTCCCTTCTGCTAATCCTCTGGCAGTTTTCTGGGTTCTTTAGGCAGGTGTAGGTGGAATCTAAGTGATCGGCAGGACGCGCTGTGAGCCCCGCGTCCTCCTACGCCGCCATCTTCCGTCCATTTATTTTTAGACTATTCCAAAGTATTTTTACAAAGACCTTGTTTTGTGAGATCATCTCTGTTCTGTTTACCTCATGTTCAGCTGTTTTGACAGTTTTCCTTGAATGCCAGTTCTCTGTCTTTGCAGATTAGATGGGTGCTAGAGCATTCCTGCAATATGTAGCTAGGCTTGCTCTGAGCCTAGGGATCTGACTGAGGTGAAAACTTAAGGTCTTAGATCTTTTCTGAGCATGTGTTTTGCCTGGACGTGCATATGGCATTCTAAATCCCATCCTCCCCTCATATAGAGCTATTTCTGAATGTCCAGTTTTCAAAAACTCTCACCCTATCTTCTTCCCTAGGCCTTATATGACCTATTCTGTCTCCACCAATAATTGATCGCCCCAGGTATCTGAGTCTGCGGCTTTTACAAGTAATGCCTGCCACTCTTCCTGCCTGATTTCCAAGTTAATGGCAAAATAGAGGTGAGCACTTAAGACACACACAATAATTTTCAAATAAAGTCTACTCTACCTCTTCTGGTTTGAAGGTAGGAACTGGAAACCAGGCCTCTGCCACTTTTTAAATAAGACTGCCACTGCACTGGGACAAAGGCAAGTAAAATGTCTCAAAATTTTCCTATCATTTTGAAGATGATTTTTCTTCACTGGACATGGTCTTGTTTGCTGTAATCTTTTATTGTTTTCCAGAGCTCTGACAGTGCTGGTTCATATAGTTGCTGTTGGTTTTGTTGGGGAACAAGAGCTTAGATTGTCCTAGTCCACCATTTTGCTAGTGTCACTCAGGTCACTTATTTTTCACTCCTGTCTGTAATTGTAGTACCATGACAAGGCCTTCAACAGAGTATGTTTTAGATACATATATGGTGAATTTTGGTTAGACTTGTAAGTACTGTGTAAATGTTAAGAAAATTATCCTCACTCTAATCATTGTGCTTATTTTTTATTATTAAAAAAAAATTTTAATGTTTATTTTTGAGAGATAGAGCGTGAGTGGGAGAGGGGCAGAGAGAGAGGGAAAAAGAATCCAAGGCAGGCTCCAGGCACTGAGTTGACAGCACAGACCCAATATGGGGCTCAAACCCATGAACCATGAGATCATGACCTGAGCCAAAGTCTGATGCTTAACCGACTGAGCCATCCAGGCACCTCTGATCATTGTGTTTAAAATTAAAGTTAAGGAATTTATCAATTTTGCCTTTTTTGCTGGTTGTGAGGACAGTTTACATAAAGTTTTAATGAGATGAAAATGCTCCATACCCTCTTAATACCAAATATTAAATGAAGTTTATTGGATTCTGCTAATGTTTTCTACTTTACAGTAGCATATATTCTTGTAACTTCTTTTACTGTGTAGGGTAGAAGTAAAATATATAAAACAAAAATAACCTGTTTTGCAAGTATTTCACTATTCTTTATATAAGGCCAATATTACAATAATTTTCTGTTAATACATTCTGTTAATGTAGAATTTTGTTCACTTAACAAGGATGTTATTACTAATGCTTACTATGTTTTATTTTAGGATTTTCATTAAGCAAACTCATACTCAGTTTCTACAAATGAAAGTCAAGTCAGTCATCTAAACATCTCAATTTCCAATCAAGAGGATTTAGTCTTCTGTTTCCAATAAATCTGAATTTATGGTGGTGCTAATCTGGTTAGATTGTGTGGGCACAAAATGCCGAAAGTAGTTTTATTTTTTTGTCAAAAATTTCTGTAGAACGTATGGAAAATTCTCAGATTTGTAAAAGGGTTTCACATTCTTTGTATGTTCAATGTGTTAAATTAGCAACATATTTCTGTGGCATTGGTTGTGATCTCTCCTCCTTCATTTGTGGTTTCATTGATTTGAGTCCTTTCCCTTTTCTTTTTGGTAAGTGGCTAGGGGGCTATCAATTTTGTTTATTCTTTCAAAGAACCAGCTCAGTTTTGTTCATGTTTTACTGGTTTTGTTTGGTTTGGTCTGGTTTCTGTATCATTTTTTTTCTGCTTTAGTCTTTATTATTTTCCTTCTTTTGCTGGCTTTAGGCTTTATTTGCTGCTCTTTTTCTAGCTCCTTTAGGTGTAAGGTTAGGTTGTGTACTGGGGACCTTTCTTGCTTCTTGAGATAGACCTGAATTGCAAGGTACTTTCCTCTTAGGACTGCCTTTGCTGCATCCGGTGTTCAGATGGACTGTTGTATTTTCATTTGCTTCCATGTATTTTATTTCTTAATTTCCTGATTAACCCATTCATTCTATAGTAGAGTGTTCTTTAACCTCCATGTATTTGTGGTCTTTCCAAATTCTTTCTTGTGGTTGATTTCAAGTTTCATTGCATTGTGATCCAAAAATATGCATGGTATGATCTAGATAATTTTGTACCTATTGTCAGTGACCAGAATGTGATCTATTCTGGAGAATGTTCCATGTGCCTTTGAGAAGAATGTGTATTCTGCTGCCTTAGGATGAAATGTTCTGAATATACCTGTTAAGTCCATCTGATGCAGTGTGTCATTCAAAGCCATTGTTTCCTTATTGATTTTCTACTTAGATGGTCTGTCCATTGTTGTAAGTGGGGTGTTAAAGTCTTCTACTATTATTGTATCATTAGCAATGTTTCTTTATGTTTGTGATTAACTAATTTATATATTTGGGTATTCCCCAATTGATCTTGATGGATAGACCCCTTAATTATGAGATAATGCCCTTCTTCATCTCTTGTTATGGTCTTTGGTTTAAACTCTACTTTGATGTAAGTATGGCTCCTCTGGCTTTCTTTTGACTTCCATTAGCATGATAGATGGTTCTCCATCCCCTTTCAATCTGGAGGTGACTTTGGGTCTAAAATGAGTCTCTTATAGGCAGCATATAGATGGATCTTGGGTTTTTTTTAATGCCTTCTGATACCCTGTGTCTTTTGATTGGAGCATTTACTCCATTTACATTCAGAATGATTATTCAAAGATATGGATTTAGTGTAATTATGTTACCTGTAGAGTTGATGTTTCTGGTGATGTGCTCTGGTCCTTTCTAGTCTTTATTGCTTTGGCCTCCCCCCCCCCCCACCCCCTCAAATCTCCTTAAAATTTCTTGCAGGGCTGGGTTAGTGGTCATGAACTCTTTAGTTTTTGTCTGGGAAACTCTTTTGCTCTCCTTCTATTCTTGCTGGATAAAGAATTCTTGGCTGCACTTTCTTCCCATTCAGCACATTGAATATTTCCTGCCACTCCCTTCTGGACTGCCATGTTCAGTGGACATGTCTGTTGCTAACCTTTTATGTCTATCCTTGTAGGTTAAGGACCTCCCTAGCTTTCAGAACTCTTTGTATTTTTTTTTGGTAAGTTTCATTGTGATATGTTGTGGTGCTGACCTGTTTTTGTTGATTTTGAGGAGAGTTCTCTGTGCTTCTTGTACTTAAATGCCCGTTTCATTTCCCAGATTAGGTAAGTTCTCTGCTATAATGTGTTTGAATAAACCTTCTGCCCCCTTTTCCTGCTCTTCTTCTGGGACTCCTTAGATACCGATATTTCACTCTATGGAATCCTTGAGTTCCCTAAGTCTTTCTTCTATATCACCTATTCTCTCATCTGCTTCTTAAATCCATGTTGTGACTGTATCCGGTCAGTTTTGCATCTCAGTTATAGCATTTTTAATTTTGTCCTAGTTTTTAGGTCTTTGATCTCTGCAGCAAGGATTTCTCTGGTGTCTTCTATGCTTTTTTCAAGCCCAGCTAGTAATCTTTTGAGCAAGTTCCTGGCTGATTTCTTCTTTACCTTTCTTTTGGGGATAATTCCTCCATCTTGTAATTTTGGCTATGTTTCTGTATTTTGTATGTTTTGAAAGCTTGTTATGCTCTCTGCACCTGAGAGTAAGGCTATATTAAAAAGGAGTCATACACAGTCCAGGGCCTGGTGCTTCAGGAAGGTTTCTGGTGTATGTTGTGTGCACTTTGCTGTTGTGTTTTGGCTGCTCTTTCCCACTTGTCAGTCCTCAGCAGAGCTCCTTGCTTACAGTGGGAAGTGTATGGACCTTTAACTAGGTGTACTTTGATTTAAGATAAGCATGGTTTAAAAAAAAAAAAAAGCTTCATCCCCAAAAAAGAGACAATGTAAAGGAATGAAAAAGCCAAAGAACTATAAACCTGATTCCAAAGAAAGGGAAAAAAAAGGAAAAAGAAAAAAAGAAGCCTGAATCAAACAAACAAAACAAAAAAAAAAAAAAAAAAAAAAAAGAGAGAGAGAGAGAAGGAAATGAAAAAACAAAAATCTGTAAGTCTGATTCCAAAGGAAAAAAAAAAAAAGAAGAAACAAAACAGTAAGCCTGACCCTATTTCCACCAGAACTGCAGGTGATGCTTTGAAGCACTCTATTTTCAATTCACTTGGTACATGCAGAGTACTGCCTATGCTGGTCTTCTGGAAGAGAGGCCTGTTGTGCTCAGAGTCCATTCTGCCCTAGAAAGTATGCAGTTGACAGGCACAAGGCAAGGGGGTTTGGTGAAAGTGGGTTCTGCCTCCACTGGGGGCCGCTGTGTTGCTCTTTGAATCCCACCGGGTTGGTGTTGAGGACAAAAATGTCACCACATTCTCTGGTCCTTCGACAGGGGATCTCACACCCCCCCACTGTTTAGGAAACCCTCACATAACAGAGAGGGCAGTTGTTGCATCCTGCGCCACAGCTCTCCTGTGGTTCTTTGATATGCACCTGGGACTCAAACTCAAAATCTTAAAGGACCTGGCACCATGCAGACTCACCCCTCTCCTTCCAAGGAGAAACTCCCTATGCTGTAGACACAGTGTTGTTCTTTGTCCCAGAAAAATTCCCACACCTGTGCAATGCATGGAATCTATGATGTAGCACCGCAAAAAGCTGCAATCAGGTTATCTGCCCTCAGCCCACACCTCTGCCCCCATGAAAGGCGTTTTGCTGACACCTGCAGAGTCTCTTGTGCAACTAAGGAGATCCTTACATTCCGCTATGCATCCACCAGCTCCTTCTGCCTCCCTGAGAGCATGCACCACAGCTCCCCTCCAGAGAAAGTTGCATACTTTCTAAACCAGTTTGAGCTCCACAGTTTGCAAAAAACCTGTGACACTCAATAACTCTAGCTCACACACCCGTTCATGGTCGGGAGAGTTCTCTTATGCAAATCCGATGCTGCACTCTCACATCTCCTTTCTCTCCCTTTTGCCTCTCCCTCCCCTCTGTGGCACCACCATTTTTCTCTCCCCCAATTCACTTACATGCACCTTGCACCTGCCAGTCTCTGTCCAACTGTGAAAATACTTCTGCCAGCCTTCAGATCAATTTTCTGGGTGTTCCAAGTGATCTGACCTCAACACAGCTATATATGAGGGAAAAAGAAAGCCTAGCTTCCACCTACTTCTCCATCTTAACTCCTTCCCAAGAATACCTACATTTGCAGTATAAATCAATGGCAAAGCTTTTGCTATCTGGCCTCTTTTACAAGTTTGAGAAATTGCTGTGTTTGCTAATAACCCAGTTTTAGAGATAACCCAAGTTGAGAGAACTATAAGCAGTGAAGTGGCCCACTGAATGCCCTTCATTGGTATAGATCATGGTAGATTATGTCATTACGCAGCATGTCTGTTTCTTGATCTTAATCCCAAGAAATACCTTTCCTCCTTTTCTTTAGACCACTATGCTTCCTTAGATGGCTTATAAGGAGTTTAGTTTTACTGGGATGAAAAATAATCAAAATCTATTCCTTGAAGCAGTATTTTGCAGGGCAAATTATGGCAAAATTGTGCTTTGAAAACATAAAAAGAAGTATTTTAAATGTCTTGATTAAACCATCCTATTAGTCTGCTCATCTGAGAGGAGGCAGTTCCGTGTATGAAGACACTAAGAGTGTAACTGTGTTTCTCGCGTGCATGTGTTTTTTCAAGTGTGATCTTTTTTTCCACTTTCAGAAATGACTTTATGAAAGATGCCATTTCTAGGAATTTAGTATGTTTTTAGCTGAAAAAATAACTCTTTAATGCTTGCTTTTAACACTGGTCTTTCAAAATTGTAATTAATTCATTTTAACTTTGCTTAAATTCCTGTACCCTTCCATGGAACATCATGGCCTCTAGAGGCAGCGTATATGGCTTCTATTTTCACCAGTACTACTTTTATTTCTATTGGGTCAACTTCTCCCCTTTCTGTTCTGCACCAAGATTACAACCTTGTAGTCAAATGAATTTACCATTCATAACAAGCCCCAAAAGCTCAGCTATACAAAGGAATCCTAGTAACCTCACATACTGTATTGAAATGATCCTGCAGCAGACTCTCCTTTGGAAAGTAACAAAACATTCTGTAGGAGTAATTTGAAAAAATAAAATAATCCATTCAATCATCATGCTTATTATGTTCATATTTTTAGTTTTTCAAATTCTTTTTCCTCTACTATTCAACCAACTCTTGTTAAAATCAAGGATAAAGAAAATTTACAAAGTATTTTCCTTATGTGCTATGTAAGCACATCCAAAGATGTGCATTTTGAATATTGCCTATTTGATAATGGGTAACCAATGTCAAATAATAGGAAAGTTTAATAACTAAACAAAAGCTAAATATTAATATTCACAGATTACAAGTTTGAAAACTTTTCTTTGGATTTTCTTCAGGAACTAAGATATGGGATAACCATAAAATGAACATTTAAGTATTTTTATCATATATATAAACAGCAAAAGAAAGACCTTTTAGCATAAAGACTGTGAGAAAAGTGACTACAAATAGAAAAGCAGGAAGGTTAATATTTTTGATTTCACTTATCTTGCAAGTTTTATACTGTTCTGTCAGAACCACTAATGAATACAAAGTGCCCTACATTAGTTACATCATACCATATTAGGGATAATGTTAATATAAACATCTGTTGTAATGAAGCCCTGGGAAAAAAAAAAACACTGGCTGAGGCAGGATTGATGTTAATTTCAATCTTGTAAAACAGTCTGAAGACGGGCAATCCGGATCACTTATGGTAGCACTTCAACAAAACTGTATAGCATTCCCGGGATCCTTCTGTGTGGTTCTCTTCCCCAATAGTGTTGCCTCTTCTGGAGAGTCCAGGATAGCTCGCTACCAGATCCACTTCCAAGCAACAAGCTTGAGAAAGGGCAAAAAACTGTCATACCATTTTGAATGAATGACCCGTCACTTCTCACATTTCACTGACCACAACAGTCAATGGCAAGAGAGAATGGGAAATGTCTTTGTTATGGCAGGCATGTGCCTAGCTGAAATCAAGGTTCTATCACTATATGAAGAAAGGCCACTGGGGAAAATTGGTGTTCTCTGAACCTATCTCATTTAGACATTAGCATAATTAGAAATATAAACTTAAAAAAGTCATTCTGGGAATACAGCAGGATTTACTAGCTGACTACCATTCCAGGCTTCCTTTTCTAAAGTATTAGTTTACTTCCATCATTCACTCACCAAAAGCAGTGATGTACAAAACACTGAATGAGTTTCCAAGGTACATTTTATTGGTATAAAACCAAAATAAGGTGATGTAATTGGTCTGCCAGTTCTATATAGAATTAGGTGAAAAGGATTCTTCTCTTGCAATTCCTTCATTGAGGGAAAAGAAAATGTTTTCCTTATAAAGTAATAAAATACTGATTAGTCTTGGCAATTTATTTGACTAAGCAACTTCAGGGTACTAGAACAAAAATAGTTCTTTAATTTTTGTCAAATAAGTAAAAAGTAATTTTGTTACAGCTTCTAAAAAAATCGGTGAAACTGTAAAGCAGAGAAAGATTTCTCAAGCTATTCATGTATGTTTCTCCTTCATTAAGGGAGAAAAAAATGTCTTCATGATTTTGCTAAAAGATCTAATAGTTCAGAGGTAGTCATGGAATGTCTTAAAGCTCCATCCTATTGATGAATCCTCTTTCAATCTTCCTATGCAGAAGACTATTTACATCACATTACATAGCAGCTACATAATCCAGTACAGTATAGCCGTAATCGGTTTGGCGCAAAAGCTCTCAATTCTGTGTGCATTATGTTAGGTACAAAGTTGTCCATCTAATTAAAAACTACCCCGGATATAGTCAAAGCTATAAAACTGATACATATAAAGTTACTATTTTTTTTTTGAAATAGACATATCCCAATTTCCATTTTCTAGGAAAGGCAGAGCCCAAAAGTTTTATATTGTGAAAGCCACTTTACAGATGGCTTTATTTAGATGACCCAAGATGAATCAGTGCCATTATTGTTGTATAGCTGTGAAACAGATCATCATCCTTCACCTCATTACATTTCTTCAATATGAAGTTCCCAGTGACTATGCGATCACATCCAATTTCTCCATTTCCAAAGAAGCCAAATAAAGGAACACTAGGAAAAAACTTTCTGAACGCATCAGCCTCAACATTCCCCTTGGCTCTGTAATACTGAAAACCCCTGCCAACACATGCAAACATGAAGCCAATGGTATTCTGTTCCGGGATGCTGGCAGCTTTGAGGCGCTGCATTGCAGCCTCAGCAGTCTTCTCGTCATTGACCTCCTCATTGAGAAGCACGGTGGCACTCTGGATTCGGTGTCCACTAAATGACAGTCCAACCACACCAGTGGCGTCAATATCCAGAGGGTTTCTGGAAATTCAATTAGAAAAGTATGGTGATACATCATGAAACATATAATGAGAATATAAATTTTAAAGTGTAAAGAAAACTCCTGATCCACTGGCTAGCCTTTAACAGCCTATGGTTAGTCTAAGGCTCACCATCCCAGATAGGAGGAGTGTAATAGGGGTTAACAATGAAACTATTAATACATTTAAAAGAAGCAGATTCAGGGAATCTAATTCAGGGAAGCAGATCTGTGAAGAAGTATGCATCTCCACAAAGATTTCTGAAACCCATCCTGCGTTTTTAGAAGGCTATCAAGTATCCTTAACCTTTCTCACTTTCTTAAAAGGAAACTTAAAATATTATTCATATATACAGTGATACCTATTAAATAAAGCTTTCTGGTATTATTTACATTTTTGGTATTTTTCCCCCTTACCTTGGTGTCCCATTCTAAAAAAGATATATTAGATAGTTGTTCAATCATGGACAGTAATTTTATTAAGAACTTGTAACTCCAGAAGTTTTAGCTTTAAGTTGTTTGGTCCATAAAGAAACATAATTACATTGCTATGTCTTATTTATTACTTTCAGCCTACAATTCAGCTTAATCTAAAGGTAAAAACATGTTTTTGTTTATATTTGCCTTTTTTATGTAATATTTTATCCTTACTAAAACAAATATAAAGTGTCAAAGTTATAAAACATAATATAGTGAACACCTACAGGAAAAAACAAATACCTTATATTTCTATCACGTTTATCAACATGTGAGTCGGTGAAATGGGCAAGATTCACTAGGTTAACAAGAAACTTAACTGAAAAAGCTTAAGAGGACTAAGATAATAAGATTAGCTTAGTAGCAAAACCAGTTACTGAGGGGCAGAATCCACCTTATGAAGTCCTCCACTGCTCCTTTAACTTTATTTCATTTCCTCTTTGGCATACAATTGCAATGTGTATCGTCAATATCTTGCCCCAAAGAATTATTTACCTAGCTTTTTTTTGGTGAGGTGGTATATCTGGACACTATTAAAACAGAGTCTCGATTTATTCAATGGCTTCTCTTACCCACAGACACATTATGAAGACCACATTACAATTAATGTGTCATGTAAAGGTTAATGGTTCTTGAGGACTATTACCCACAACAGGTATAAAAAGAAGATGACAACGAACCATGCTAATAGACTTGCGTCTCAGATGCTAAATGTCTGAACTGAGACTGGCATTTCAAAGGCAAATGAGGTATTAAATCATCACTGCCCTACTGTATACAATTTAAAGGTAAAAGCAAAGACACAGAAAATCAGGCAAGAAGAGAAACAATCACAGATAATTACTGAGAATTAGGTGTATTTATGCATGAAATCCAATGTTTGACATCCTGCTTAGAATTCAGTGCCTTGACTTAGCTACATTTGACCCCTGAGCAACACACATTATCTTATATGTGGATTTTTCTTGACAAGTACAAGACTGTAAATTTGTTTTCCTTATGACTTTCTTAACATTTTCTTTTCTCTAGCTTTCCATATTATAATACATACATACATGTGTTAATCGACTGTTCATGTTATCAGTTAAGACTTCCAGTCAACAGTAGGCTAAGTTTTGGGAGAGTCACAAATTATATACATGGATTTTCAACAGGGGTTGGCGCCCCCCCATCCCCTGCATTGCTTAAAGGTCAACTATATTTGCTCTTCTTGACTCATTAGAGGAGCCTTTCAGAAAGGAGATTATAACTGGGATTATTTACATTGCTTGCTTTTAAAGATACTGATCTCTAACGGTCTGTTGATACATCGCCACTCTAGTATCCAAATACTAACCACAAATATAGTGAGAAATGAATACTAGTGTTTGCAGGAAGCATCAGGGGATAACACATTCTCATTTTCCTGCTTTTGGAAACTGATGATATTCATGTTCACTTAATTAGTTCAAACTCAGAAACTACTACATACTCTCATTCAAAATGCAAAGGGAGTAATGGCACCCAAAATAACTGAGCAAATATTTCACCCTCAAAAGCAAAAGCCTTGGTAACAAAATCAAAGATAACACAAATTTGACACCTTTTGAAAAAGGCTTTCAAAAAGATCTAGTATAGCATTTCCCAAAATGTGTGCCCATACCAATAAGCATCCAAGATGCTCCACAGAATGGATTTGAGAACTGTCACAGTAATATTTCCTCTCTAGAAGATTTCCATAGCACTGAGTATGTCAGAGGCTCTAAGAAGTGTTATCACAAAGCTTCACTGTTTCGCCATGCATTTCCTTCAGAGGAGGAAACAGAACTACAGAGGAAGTTATTACTGATATTATATGGAGCACAGAGATGTTGTGGGAGATACCAGTAGACAGTTCTGAAAATTAATTTTAAGAAGAGTAGGAGTCCATTTAAGTTATTAAAAGACAACATATAAATTTCATTCTTCAGTTGTAAGAAGAATTATGTAGAGTATTGTATAATGGAATGAACCGTTAGCAATTCTATAAACATGTGTTTTAAAAACCTGGGTAAGAAAAATCTGAGGACATTTCTGGGCATACATGGGAGGAATCAGAAGCACATGAGACATACTTGTCAGAGGTCAGTGATGCCAGGTTGTCTACCTGGCCTCCAGCCAAGATGACATTCATATCACTGAAAGTGCTGACTACTCGCTGCAGATAATTACTGGCTCCCACCTTACAGCAATTATAACCAAACACCAGGACCACACGAAGCTCAGGGTTATCTAAAAGACCTGCAGAGAAAGGAAGAGCAACAATGAAAGATAGCCTCCAAACACAAACTTGAAACTTTATTACTATCTTATTTTCTACATTTTTGCAAAATGAAATGTTTCCGCTACTGACCTGCACTTCTAGTTATGTGCAATTTAGTGTTTAAACTGTCCAGTTCCCCCCCCCCCTTTTTTTTTTACAAACTTTAACACTGTTTAAAATCTTTGCTGTAATTTTCCCCATTAAAAAAAACTAAATGGCTACTTGAAAATAATACAATCAACACTCAACACAAATAAAGAAGCAGCTATGTAACTGAGCAGCATCCATGGTGGACCTTGGTGTAAGCCATCTCCACACAGGCCACCACCTAGAATGAAAGGGAATGTTGGTTTACACAGAACAGAGTTAGCAATAGTAATAATAAAGATTCAGAGAAAATGGAGAGAAAAGGCACCAAACACCTGTCATGTATTTAATGGTGGTCTCCCCAAAAATGTATCCACATCAAATCTCTGGAACTGATGAATGTAAACCCATTTAGGAAAAGGGTCTTTGCAGATATAATTAAGGATATGGGGAAGAGATCATCTCTTATTATCCAGTTAGGCTCTATATACTATAGTAAGTGTCCTTAAAAGACCTATATAAGAGACACAGACATAAGAAGAGGCGCTGTGACCACAGAAGCAGAAACTGGTGTGATATAACCATGAGGTATAGCAGTGGCCACCAGAAGGTGGAAGGGACAATGAAGAGATTAACCCCTGTAGCCTTAGAGGGGAGTGGAGCCCTTTCGACACCTTGACTTCAGACTTTTAGCCTCTTGGGACTGACAGAATAAATTTCTGCTGCTTTGAGCCACCAAGTTTGTGGTAATTTGTTACAGCAGCCTCAGGAAACCAATACACCATGAAAATACATATGGGCCCTATCCACCTTTTCCAGGAAAGGAGGGTGGGAGAGAAGATGCTATAACTATAAGAAACTCTTTCCAAACCAAAAAAATGTTCAATTCTGCAGCCTAAGAACAAAAAGCAGCTTCTGTTAGGGGGCAGTATAGCCCAACAGGAGATAGGCTGTACTCCTGCACTCCCCCACAAATTCCCTGACTTTCACCTGAGCCTCTGGGCACTGTAAAACTATCAATTTGAAATTTTCTGGCATTATCAAACAGGTAATAGGACAGGAAAAAAAAAAAAAGAAATACCTAACCCACATTCTCATCCCTGTTTCCACTGACTCAGCCACATGACTTCCATCTTGGCAGACCTAAGGTGGATATTATCAGAAATATGACTCACTTAAGGAAACAGGTGTGGGGGGAATGATTATTTACTAACACCAAATATTGACTTATCCAGGGAAATTTCCATCAGTCCACTTCTATTTAAAAAAAATTTTTTTTAATGTTTTTATTTAGTTTTGGGACAGAGAGAAAGCATGAGCTGGCTGGGGAGGGGCAGAGAGAAAGGGAGACAGGAACCGAAGGGGGCCTTTGTGCTGATAGCAGAGAACCCGATGCAGGCCTTGAACCCATGAACCGCGAGATCATGACCTGAGCCAAAGTCGGATGCTTAGCCAACTGAGTCACCCAGGCACCCTTCCTCTGGTCCACTTTTAATTCTCTCCACAATAAATCACTGATTTGGAGAGTGAAAAGGATATTAGTATATAAATCCAGTACTTTCATGATACTACACACCCTAAGCCATTACTAAAGGGTCTTTTTTTCCCACAAAGAGCAGCACATTTTGAGAGAATGTTTTTTTGTGTTCTAAAATGAATTTCCAGAGTTGGAAGAGGGCTGTGGGATGAACTGTCTAGTTTTACTTTACAAGTAAGGACTGCTAATCCCAGAGAAGTGACCAGCCCAGGAAAATAACATGGCAGGCTATAGATTAAAACCCACATCTCCTCTCAAGAGTTTTAGGTTTCAGAAACCTGAAGTCTTCTAAATCTCTAACTTCCCTACTGTTTTCTAAGCTCTAGACCCTCTTTTACAATTCCCTACTAAACATTTTCATCTGAGCATTCTAAAGGCACCACCCTCACTTACTTAACAAACACATACCCAGTGCTTTCCACATCTTCCTCTGGTGATACTGCTCTGTAGCTGAACCCCACACACACAAACCTAGAAACTACAATCACTTCCCCCTATCCCAACTTAGAGAACAAATCCAGCTTAGCCCAGTCTGGCTGTCTGACGGAGCAGATGGGTCTGTATTTGACCAACAGACCATCCAGAGCTTTAGATATGCAACAGAAGAGGGAAGGTACAACTCAAACTCCTTGCCACTCAAAACTGAAATGCCTACAGTACACTTGCCTGACAAGACCACCCAGCTCTTTTTGAAGTAAATCTTGGCACTGCCTTCGGTCTTGTCTCAGTTCACCTCTGTGGGGAAAGAGGACGGCCCTCTACTCAGGACAAGTATCTTAGGTCTTTCAACTTTAAGAAAGCACACCAGCCATTTCCCTAGGTGAGCCGCTTATTGGGCAGGTGACTATACTTATTATCCAGTCCAGCTATTAAAAGATGCAATCTCCAGTTCATTGTTACCTGAAATTCAGCTGTGAGATCTAAGTCACAGTAGAACGAGCGCCTAAAAAGAGCATGTGGGCCATTCATTTCTTTAGCAGATCTAAATATTAGATTAAGCAGAAAGCTCAGTAACCAGACCTCACTGCTTTGGACTCTACCATTGCTTTTATTGATGCCACTGGTGTTCACAGAGTGACATAAGAAACTGCTTCAATCCAGTAGAAGAATTTATCTCTGTTCTCAAAAAATTGGGAAGAGGTGGGCTGCTTCTGCTCTGGCTTAGCCAAACCTGTGGACCACCTCTAGCAAATGCTGATGATATGAATCTTGTGTATTACCCTCAGCCTGGGTTTCACTGTGTTCTTCCTACATGTCCCTCAATTCAGAACTCCTCCACTGATACTGTATCTTTGTAAGCTGCCTTAAATTAATTTCAAATAAGGCAAATATAAATTTATCATAGCTAAGATAAACTAGAAGGCTAAAAGGAAATTTAAAAAATAAGATAAAATCTAGACACCAAGACCATGTCAGATTCAGGAAAATCAAAATAGGAAGAACTATTCCAAAGTTAGGCCAGGACTCCTTGGAAATGCTCTGGGTCTGCATGTCCAGATTTCTATTCTTTCTAGAGAAGCCATTCTCAAGACAACTATTTTATGATCTGTTTGAAAGTGATGGGATCTAAATGCATGTAGGAAACCTACTTCAAAGTACAAGTCTATGTAAAATGAGGCTACTATCATGAACAATTCATGGACCAAAGCTGAGTTTTTTAGCACCACTTCCCCCGGCCCCAGGATAGGATACCTATCTTTTTCACACTAGGGGAGGGAAGTCTGAAGTCAGCCCAGTAAGGATGTGGGTTCTGGAGTCAGACCAGGGTCAGAACTCAGGCTCAACCACTTACAAATGTAGAACTCTGAGCAAGGCTAGACTTCGCCAAGTTCAGATCCTTCCTCTAAAACTGGGACAGGAGCAAGTCTCAAGGGCAGTTACAGTCATAGTAAGATAATGTCATAAAGCAGCACTTATTCAGGGGCCTCGTACCCACCACGGGCTCAATAGAGCATAGCTAACAAAACACAATCTGGCTAATTTAGTGAGGGCCCCGACCATAAGTTAGATCTGTTTAGCCAAATACTGAAATGATGAAGCTAAGGCAACATTTCCCCTTGAATTAAATGCATCTAAAGTAAACATCAAACTTGGAGGGGAAAAGAAGCCTTGTATCCTATCCTCAAAACTGACTGGGGGGTCACCTGTGTGGTTCTGGCTTTTGTGTAGTCATGCTTTTGAGATGTACCTTATCCACAAATATCTCTGGTGGTATACAGTAAGAAGCTGTCCCTGTCCACAGACATGGAGCCTGTGGCACAGGGGCTGGGGGTGGGAGGCACGGTAGGCTGGGGCTGTATTATGCACCACTGTGACCTGGGAGTCAGCCCCCACCGGCCTGTTAACAGTTTGTGTTTTCTAGCCCCTCTTGCTCCCATAGCTGAATGACGTCTACCACAAGGGCAGTAAAGCCTAACAGAACACTGGCACCACCTTCCTGTCACTTACAACTTTCTCAAGGGCTGTGAAACTTCTAAAACGGAGCAAGTTCCATCACGTAGGTTTTAGCAACATCTTTCTCTGCTTTGCACCTGATCACTGTTGGTGTCCCCCTCAAGATTCTCTATGAAATCTCTAGATAATTTAAAAATATAGTCCCTCTTTTTTTTTTTTTTTTGCAATCCGACTTAACAATTTAGTTTTCACCTCTCTCAGTTGCTGGCAGAGTTCAAGAGGAGTAGTCAATGGACCAAAAAGTGGTAAGCAGAAAGGACCTGAACAACCCACAAAGTAGATCATAACATCATCAATTTAATAGCAAACTCAGCACTTCCGCCAGGCACTTATTTTCACAGAAATTCACTTATTTAAATGCCCACCAGAACCCATTATGTACTGTTTAGCTCCTAGAAAGTCTATGAGAATTCAACATCTTCAAAATTCACAAGAAAATATGCAAATTGTATCCACTATTACAGGACTTGACTCAGACCAGACATAAGTAATAATAAATACACACTTCCAAAGTGGCTGCCCAGAAGGAACTGGTGTTAGTAGGTTACAGAACTGACACTTCCCCTCCTCTCCTTCCAAGAGCAAATGCAGGAGGACCCTTCAGGACTTCCTCTTGTGACCTCAAATGTAAAAACTAGTGGAAAATCTTTTCTAATATCAGTGTCTACAAATAAAACTGTAACCCAGAAAATCACTGGGCCCCAGGAGAATGTCAGAATGATGGGTTTGTAAAAGAGAAAGAGAATCACAGGTGTGAGACAAGTGTCTGATAGACTACCCACCTCAAGGAGGACTGCCTCAGATTCCTCCATCTTCTTGAGCACATAAAAGACAATGGTCCAAATTTAAAAATACAGGAAATGTGGCCATAAAATAGTATGGAATGAATACAGATTATCATCTCAATCTAAGCAGAGCTTCAATTTCCTGAATACCATTAACAGGATAAAAATGATGCCTTGGAATTAGTCAAAACTGCTGACAGCAAATGGCTCTGGAAAGGACACCAGTAAAGAATGCCTCACATAGCAGACTAAACATGGGCCTGCTTTTCCCTTCGGTTTGTGAGGCCTATACTTAGTGCTGTAATGCAAACAAGGTCTTACAAATCTAGTAAACTATTTTATCATAAAATGGAAGGTTTATTTTGCTCAAGATTTTGGCTCTCTCTTGTAATATGACAAAACTAGGCTTCTAGCTTTAAGTAGTGCTATCATCAGGACCTCAATCATGGTTCCCAAGGTGCTATGGGACAGAGGAGAGAGTATGCCCAGGAGGCACCATCCTCACTTACGGAAAAAAGAGGTAACACACAGAAGGTCTGGCAATATGACCTTCAGCAAAAGCACTGAATTAAAGGCCAAACGAGCCTGTCTAATGGAGTCGGATTTTTTCCTAATCCTGCTCCTCTTGCCCCAGTGTTCTCTATTTCTGTTCTCTGAAGCACCAGCACCCCACTCTGTTAAGCACAAAACTCAAAGTTATCAATGAGTCATTAGGTCTTCCTTCTCATTTCATATCTAATGATCTGCTAATTTTCTCCACTCAATTTCCTGAACTTCATGCTCTGGTATTATTTCTTGCTTAGACTCTTGCAGGGGGATCCTAACTAGTCTCCCTGTTTCCAGTATTTCCCCACTATGGAGAATCACATTTGCTAATAGGAGAACATTTCTGGTTAACAGTTGTCATTTACTGACTACATTCTTTAGCCTGGCTTCACTGTGCCCCACCCTTTGTTCTTATGATCCCCTTCACACAACCTTTGCTTGCGAAAATGACCTGTTTACTATTTCCCCTACATTTCTCATTACCTGACTCTGTGTTTAGGTTTCTGTTAATCATTTAGCCTATCCTGTTACCATTCTTATCTTTCATATGTCTCCCATTCTTCAAAGCCTTAAATGGTATTTGCCCCATGAAGTCTCCTCACTCTCCTTCCCACTGGCAATCCTTAGAGCAATCTATCCAGATCTCTCTAATAGAGAGGCACACCTTACTTTCTCACTTGGGTTATAATTACATACGTATCTGTCACAACTTTCCCAGAATAGCACTGAGACAGAATCTGCATCCAATTAATTTTTCTAACCCAATGGGACCTTTCAAGCTGAATGACATTAACATATAATTTCTACATCATGAACCTACTGAACTCAGTAGGTCATCCTCTTGTCAGCATCAAACTGTATCTCTTCTTCCTTCCTTGTACTAAATTTGTTGCTGAATCTTTTCTGAAACCTGTATTAAGCTGTCCTGGACATTATCGCAGACAGCCTACCACACTATGTGCAAATGGCTCTCAAACCAACATCTCTGACCTCAACTCCTCCTTGAGTTTCAGACCCACGATTTTCTAACCACTGGTGTAAGAGAGATCTAGTTTGCTGAGCACCATTAACTCCTGCCAGCCTTCCAACAAGTCTCATTATAACATGAGAAAGTCTCTCTAGCTTAGCTACACACAAAGGCACAATCCGAAGTTTTCCTTAGAGAACGTTTGGCATCCTTGATTTCGGGTAGCTTTAACATTACAGATAACTCTGGTCTTCTCTTTATGTACTATGAAGTGTAAGAGCCTTTGCTCTACTACTACAAGTTTAGTCTCCTCACCAACAACATACTGTGTAACAAATTCTATCTGGCAAACTGCTGTGAGGATTAGAAATAGTATGTAGCACAGTACCCAGTTTATAATGCCTCAGTATTAGTTACCATTAATTGTCACCATCAGCCAAAACATGGGTATCTTCCTCTGGCATGATGCTTCTGAATGGGATGATAAGAATACCCAAGACCTGAGAACAGGGAGAAGATGGCGGCGTAGGAGGACGCTGGGCTCACCGTGTCCTGCTGATCGCTTACATTCCACCCCCATCTGCCTAATTTACCCCGATAACCACCAGAAAACTAGCAGAATGGACTCTCTGGAGCCAAGCATAGACAAGAGGCCCACGGAAGAGGGTAGGAAGGGCAGAGAGGCAGTGCGCTACATGGACTGGCAGGAGGGAGCCGGGGTGGTGGAGGGGCAGCCAGACCACCCAGCAAGGCAGAGGCCCCAAGTCTGGCTTGGAAAAGCAGAGGGGCCCGATGGAGTGTGTTCTGACAGCCAGTGGGACTTAACATCTGGAATGTTATAAGTCAACAGCTCTGCTCGGAGAGTGGGAGGGAGAGTTGTTGAGCCCCGAAGGACAGAGCTCAGCTTGGCGGGGAACAAAGGCGCTGGGAAGCGCCGTCTCCCTCACCCATCCCCCAGCCAAAATCTCAAAGGGAACCAGTTCCCTTCATGGAACTTGCTTGCACCCCTTAAACACCCAACACTATGCTTCTGCGGATCCATCCCTCCGAGGGGTCTGCCTCCCTCCCAGTGCCGCAGGGCCCCTCCCGAAGCGGACCAACTGAAGGCAAAGCGAGCTGAGCCTGCCCCTCCCGCCCCTGTGCACCTTGTGGATCCACCCCAGCTAATATGCCAGATCCCATCGAAGCAGTACCACAAGAATGGCAGTGTGCAAGCAGCCCAGACAGAGGCCACACCACTCTACACTGAGTCCTGCCCTTGGGAGAGGGGAAGATAAGGTACACACCAGTCTGACTGTGGCCCCAGTGGTGGGCTGAGGGCAGACATCAGGTCTGACTGCGGCCCCGCCCACCAACTCAAGTTACTCCAGACAGCACAGAGGAAGAGCCCTGCAGTTCCCTCCCACTCCAGGGACTATCCAAAATGACGAAACAGTGGAATTCTCCTCAAAAGAAACTCCAGGAAGTAGTGAGAGCTAACGAACTGATCAAAAATGATATAAGCAATATAGCAGAAAATGATTTTAAAATAATAGTCATAAAATTAATAGCTGGGCTTGGAAAAAGTATAGAGGACAGCAGAGAATCTATTACTACAGAGATCAAGGGACTAAGAAACAGTCAGGAGGAGCTAAAAAATGCTATAAATGAGCTGCAAAATAAAATGGAGGCGACAACAGCTCGAACTGAAGAGGCAGAGGAGAGAATAGGTGTATTAGAAGATAAAATTATGGAAAAAGAAGAAGCTGAGAAAAAGAGAGATAAAAAAAATCCAGGAGTATGATGGGAGACTTAGAGAACTAAGTGACATAACTAAACGAAATAATGTATGCATAATTGGGTATCCAGAGGAGGAAGAGAGAGGGAAAGGTGCTGAAGGTGTACTGGAAGAAATCATAGCTGAGAACTTCCCTGAACTGGGGAAGGAAAAAGGCATTGAAATCCAAGAGGCACAAAGAACTCCCTTCAGACGTAACTTGAATCAATCTTCTACACAACATGTCATAGTGAAACTGGCAAAATACAAGGATAAAGAGAGAATTCTGAAAGCAGCTAGGGATAAACATGCTCTAACATATAAAGGGAGACCGATAAGACTCGTGACGGATCTGTCTACTGAAACTTGGCAGGCCAGAAAGGAATGGCAGGAAATCTTCAATGTGATGAACAGAAAAAAAAATGCAGCCGAGAATCCTTTACCCAGAAAGTCTGTCATTTAGAATAGAAGGAGAGATTGGGGCGCCTGGGTGGCGCAGTCGGTTAAGCGTCCGACTTCAGCCAGGTCACGATCTCACGGTCCGTGAGTTCGAGCCCCGCGTCGGGCTCTGGGCTGATGGCTCGGAGCCTGGAGCCTGTTTCCGATTCTGTGTCTCCCTCTCTCTCTGTCCCTCCCCCGTTCATGCTCTGTCTCTCTCTGTCCCAAAAATAAAAATAAACGTTGAAAAAAAAAAAATTAGAATAGAAGGAGAGATAAAGGTATTCCCAAACAAACAAAAACTAAAGGAATTCATCACCACTAAACCATCCCTACAAGAGATCCTAAGACAAAGTACCAGAGACATCACTGCAAGCATGAAACCTACACACATCACAATGACTCTAAACCCATATCTTTCAATAATAACACTGAATGTAAATGGACTAAATGCGCCAACCAAAAGACATAGGATATCAGAATGGATAAAAAAAAAAAGACCCATCTATTTTCTGTCTACAAGAGACTCATTTTAGACCTGAGGACACTTTCAGATTGAAAGTGAGGGGATGTAGAACTATCTATCATGCTACTCAAAGTCAAAAGAAAGCTGGAGTAGCCATACTTACATCAGAGAGAACTAGACTTCAAATTAAAGGCTGTAACAAGAGATGAAGAAGGGCATTATATAATAATTACAGGGTCCATCCATCAGGAAGAGCTAACAATTATAAATGTCTATGCGCCGAATACCGGAGCCCCCAAATATATAAAACAATTAATCACAAACATAAGCAACCTTATTGATAAGAATGTGGTAATTGCAGGGGCAAATTAATACTTTAATACTCCACTTACAACACTGGATAGATCATCTAGACACAGGATCAATAAAGAAACAAGGGCCCTGAATGATACACTGGATCAGATGGACTTGATAGATATATTTAGAACTCTGCATCCCAAAGCAACAGAGTATACTTTCTTCTCGAGTGCACATGGAACCTTCTCCAAGACAGATCACATACTGGGTCACAAAACAGCCCTTCATAAGTATACAAGAATTGAGATCATACCATGCATACTTTCAGACCACAATGCAATGAAGCTTGAAATCAATCACAAGAAAACGTCTGGAAAACCTCCAAAAGCATGGAGGTTAAAGAACACCCTACTAAAGAATGAATGGGTCAACCAGGCAATTAGAGAAGAAATTTAAAAATATATGGAAACAAATGAAAATGAAAATACAACAATCCAAATGCTTTGGGATGCAGCAAAGGCAGTCCTAAGAGGAAAATACATTGCAATCAGGCCTATCTCAAGAAACAAGAAAAATCCCAAATACAAAATCTAACAGCACACCTAAAGGAAACAGAAGCAGAACAGCAAAGACACCCCAAACCCAGCAGAAGAAGAGAAATAATAAAGATCAGAGCAGAAATAAACAATATAGAATCTAAAAAAACTGTAGAGCAGATCAATGAAACCAAGAGTTGGTTTTTTGAAAAAATAAACAAAATTGATAAACCTCTAGCCAGGCTTCTCAAAAAGAAAAGGGAGAGAACCCAAATAGATAAAATCATGAATGAAAATGGAATTATTACAACCAATCCCTCAGAAATACAAGCAATTATCAGGGAATACTATGAAAAATTATATGCCAACAAACTGGATAACCTGGAAGAAATGGACAAATTCCTAAACACCCACACATTCCAAAACTCAAACAGGAAGAAATAGAAAGTTTGAACAGACCCATAACCAGCGAAGAAACTGAATCAGTTATCAAAATCTCCCAACAAATAACAGTCCAGGTCCAGATGGCTTGCCAGGGGAATTCTACCAGACATTTAAAGCAGAGATAATACCTATCCTCCTCAAGCTATTCCAAAAAATAGAAAGGGAAGGAAAACTTCCAGACTCATTCTATGAAGCCAGCATTACTTTGATTCCTAAACCAGACAGAGACCCAGTAAAAAAAAGAGAACTACAGGCCAATATCCCTGATGAATATGGATGCAAAAATTCTAAGACACTAGCAAATCGAATTCAACAGCATATAAAAAGAATTATTCACCATGATCAAGTGGGATTCATTCCTGGGATGCAGGGCTGGTTCAACATTCTCAAATCAATCAATGTGATACATCACATTAATAAAAGAAAAGATAAGAACCATATGATCCTGTCAATAGATGCAGAAAAAGCATTTGACAAAATTCAGCATCCTTTCTTAATAAAAACCCTTGAGCAAGTCGGGATAGAAGGAACATACTTATACATCATAAAAGTCATTTATGAAAAGCCCACAGCTAATATCATCCTCAATGGGGAAAAACTGAGAGCTTTTTCCCTGAGATCAGAAACACGACAGGGATGTCCACTCTCACCGCTGGTATTTAACATAGTGTTGGAAGTGCTAGCATCAGCAATCAGACAACAAAAGGAAATCAAAGGCATCAAAATTGGCAAAGATGAAGTTAAGCTTTCACTTTTTGCAGATGACATGCTATTATACATGGAAAACCCGATAGACTCCACCAAAAGTCTGCTAGAACTGATACATGAATTCAGCAAAGTTTCAAGATACAAAATCAATGTACAGAAATCAGTTGCATTCTTATACACTAATAATGAAGCAATAGAAAGACAAAGAAACTGATCCCATTCACAACTGCACCAAGAATCATAAAATACCTAGGAATAAACCTGACCAAAGATGTAAAAGATCTGTATGCTGAAAACTATAGAAAGCTTATGAAGGAAATTGAAGAAGATATAAAGAAATGGAAAAACATTCCGTGCTCACGGGTTGGAAGAATAAATATTGTTAAAATATCAATACTATGCAAAGCTATCTACACATTCAATGCAATCCCAACCAAAATTGCACCAGCATTCTTCTCAAAGCTAGAACAAGCAATCCTAAAATTCGTATAGAACTACAAAATGCCCTGAATAGCCAAAGTAATTTTGAAGAAGAAGACCAAAGCAGGAGGCATCACAATCCCAGACTTTAGCCTCTACTACAAAGCTTAATCATCAAGACAGCATGGTATTGGCACAAAATCAGACATAGACCAATGGAATAGAATAGAAACCCCAGAACTAGACCCACAAACGTACGGCGAACTAATCTTTGACAAAGCAGGAAAGAACATCCAATGGAAAAAAGACAGTCTCTTTAACAAATGGTGCTGGGAGAACTGGACAGCAACATGCAGAAGGATGAAACTAGACCACTTTCTTACACCATTCACAAAAACAAACTCAAAATGGATAAAGGACCTGAATGTGAGACAGGAAACCATCAAAACCCTAGAGGAGAAAGCAGGAAAAGACCTCTCTGACCTCAGCCACAGCAATTTCTTACTCGACACATCCCCAAAGCAAGGGAATTAAAAGCAAAAATGAACTACTGGGACCTCATGAAGATAAAGAGCTTCTGCACAGCAAAGGAAACAATCAACAAAACTAAAAGGCAAACAACGGAATGGGAAAAGATATTTGCAAATGACGTATCGGACAAAGGGCTAGTATCCAAAATCTATAAAGAGCTCACCAAACTCCACACCCGAAAAACAAATAACCCAGTGAAGAAATGGGCAGAAAACACGAATAGACACTTCTCTAAAGAAGACATCCAGATGGCCAACAGGCACATGAAAAGATGCTCAACGACGCTCCTCATCAGGGAAATACAAATCAAAACCACACTCAGATTATCACTTCATGCCAGTCAGAGTGGCTAAAATGAACAAAACAGGAGACTATAGATGCTGGAGGGGATGTGGAGAAATGGGAACCCTCTTGCACTGTTGGTGGGAATGCAAACTGGTGCAGCCGCTCTGGAAAACAGTGTGGAGGTTCCTGAAAAAATTAAAAATAGACCTACCCTATGACCCAGCAGTAGCACTGCTAGTAATTTACCCAACGGATACAGGAGTACTGATGCATAGGGGGACTTGTACCCCAATGTTTGTAGCAGCACTCCCAACAGTAGCTAAATTATGGAAAGAGCCTAAATGTCCATCAACTGACGAATGGATAAAGAAATTGTGGTTTATATACACAATGGAATACCACGTGGCAATGAGAAAGAATGAAATATGGCCTTTTGTAGCAACATGGATGGAACTGGAGAGTGTTATGCTAAATGAAATAAGTCATACAGGGAAGGACAGATTCCATATGTTCTCACTCTTATGTGGATGCTGAGAAACTTAACAGAAGACCATGGGGGAGGGGAAGAAAAAAATATGGTTAGAGAGGGAGGGAACCAAAACATAAGAGACTCCTAAAAACTGTGAACAAACTGAGGGTTTATGGGGGGTAGGAGGGAGGGGTGTGTGGGTGATGGGTATTGAGGAGGGCACCTTTTGGGATGAGCACTGGGTGTTGTATGGAAACCAACTTGACAATAAATTTCATAATAAAAAAGAAAAAAAAATAAATTGAAAAAGGACAGATTAATAGGAAAAAAAAAAAAAGAATACCCAAGACCTTCACTGTCCTTTTCCTGAATGTCCCTCCCACCAGTCGATTCCTCCACACAACACAAGCCACAGTGCAGATGGATCACTGTGACCCACTGCAAAGCCTGCCTAAGGTACAGGGGCCAACATTAGCCTACCATCTATAGAGCAAGGTATTTGGCTAAGTGTTTTATAGAAGTCATTGTATCTCGTGCTTATAACTCTGTAAGTCAGTTATTTCCCCTTTACAGATGGGAAACAGAGGCTTAGAAAAGTTAAGAAATTTGTCCTAAATTAGGAAAGCTGGAATGTAACAGAACTAGGGCAGCTATAGCCTGCATTCTTACTAGCTATAGTTTCCCGCCTTACCCTACAGGCTAGCTGTTGAAACTTCCCATGTTTTACCTGTACCTGACAACTCTCTTCCACATTATCAAGAGGCCAGCTGCTGCTAGCTGCTGGTCTCTGCAGTCAATGCCTCCTTCTTCTGTACTTCTCATCCCATCCCCACCAGCCACTTTAAGTCTTTTTGCATTGTAAAAGACAGTTGCACAAGCCAGTCTCAATGCGTAGACTCCTTTTTTTTCTCGTTAATAAACCAATCACAAATTTTCCCTTTGTTGCTACAGTTTTTTTATTCCTGCTGGAGTCAGTGCCATTTCAAATAATGGAAGCTTATCTCTATAGGGTGGCTGATTGATGCATAGCCAGGTAACCACTGAATATTTTTCACACCAACAGAGACTTTTTAAAATAAGTTAATGCCAATCAGTTCATCTGTAGATGTAAACAAAAAGTCTTAACACTGTTCTGCTTGAGTACCTACTCTGCTGCTTATTATATATATTAAATTAGGCTTTCTCATCAGATCCTGGAAATTAAGCCAATGCTTTATCTCTTCAAAATCACCTCTCATCATCTTGCCTACTCTAGCCAAACTTCCTGTCTTACATGTCCTAGTAAATCCTTGTTTGACAGACTCTGCCTTAACTTATAGCTTTTCTAAAATTTCTCAAGTTCACTATACTTATTCCCATCTTTCTAATTAGTTGACATAGAACTAATCTGTATTTAATAAAAAAAAAATTTCACAATAAATGCTATTTATTAGTGTAAAACAATGCTTAAAAAAAGCTTTCCAGAAAACTAAAATAGCAAAATGGTAAAGTATCAAAGAGAAAGAAGTGCTTCAAAATTCAGAATTAAATACAAATACATTTATTAGTAACATGTATACTTAATTCAGACTCTCTCAAAGGAACAAACACAATCAAATTGGGCAATTAATGGTAAATAACATTGACTTACCTACTTCAGTGAGTTGATGTCTTTCTAGTGTTAAATTCTTTGGGTCCTTAATAAAATGAAAGGGTTGTATTTTTATTCCTTCAATTTGAGGGAATAACAGAGCAAAACCAGACTCTCCAATTTCTATTTCCTGAGGTCGATTGTTACCTGATCCCATTGGAGTCACTAGGAAAAAAGTTAAAAGAGTTTCATGAATAGCTTTTTTTTTTTAATGTTTATTTTTTATTTTTCAGAGACAGAGAGAGAGATAGCATGAGCTGGCGGGGGGGGGGGGTGCAGAGAGAGAGGGGGATAGAGGATCCGAAGCAAACTCTGTGCTGACAGCAGAGTCTGATGTGGGGCTTGAACCCACAAACCTTGAGATCATGACCTGAGCCAAAGTCAGATGCCTAACCCACTGAGCCACCCAGGCGCCCCTCATGAACAGATTTAATAAAAACTGAAATTTCACTTGGTATGTTATCTAGTGCCACCTAGATAACTATAGTTTGGGTCACTAAGATAATCAACAAGTTAACAGGTCACTATCTGAGAAAAAAATTCTCAGCTTTGAAATTTTTGGGGGTGGTGTCATGATGTCTGCAATCTACTTTCAAATGGTTCAGAAAGAAATGTGTTTATAAACAAAGAGAAAAAAAGAACTGTATGCAAACTTCTTAATTTTTTAAAGTTTATTTATTTTGAAAGAGAGAGAGAGAGAGAGAGAGCACGTGTGTGCGTGGAGGAGAGGCAGAGTGAGAGAGAATCTCAAACAGGCCCCGGCACTATTAGTGTACAGCTTGACATGGGGCTCGAACTAATGAACCATGAGATGAGCTGAAATCAAGAGTCACATGCTTAACTGACTGATCCACCCAGATGCCCCACAAAAATTTTTAAATTAGTGAATCTAGACCAAAGGAATATGAATGTTTACTATTCTATCATTCTGCAACTTTGAGTTGAAAATTTTCTAAATAAGAAGTTGGAGGGTAGAAAATACATCTTTGCAGCAATTCCCCTTTTAAAAAATTATCTTAACAATATTTGACAATTATATAAAATATATATGTATATATACATACATACACAGATATATAGTCACACACATACACACACACAAAATACTTTTATCACAGAATTTTTAATAGAAAATAAAGGGAAAAAATCTAAATGCCCTACACTGGTATTTAGATTAAAAGTTATATTTAAACAATCAACCACAGCCATTAAGAATGACAGACATATTTACTAACATGGAAATATGTAATATGTTGTGAATTTTAAAGGTAGGTGTTATGGACAGAATTGTGTCCCCCCCAGACTTGTATGTTGAAGCCCTAACTGCCATTATGAATATATTTGGAGATAAGGCCTTTAAAGGGGTAATAAATGAGGTCCTAAGGATTGGACCCTAATTCAGTAAGACTGGTATCCTTATAAGAAGAGGAAAAGACGCATTCTTAGCTAGAGAGAAATGGCCATGTAAGGACTTAGCAAGTAGGCAAGGCAGTGGTCTGAAAGCCAGGGAGATGCCTCAGGAGAAAGCAAACCTGCCAACACTTTAATCTTGGACTTCCAGCCTCCAGAACTGTGAGAACATATATTTCTGTTGTTTAAACCACCAGTGTGTTATCTGGTTATGGCAGCCACAGGAGACTAAAACAAATACAGCAGGTTACAAGTCTATAGAATATTATATTCTTGATATATGTACACATACATGTATTTATTTCTACATAAGATGCTATTTATTGAACATTTGGAAGGTTATGCATCATAACATTAATAGAGTAGTTAACTCTATGATGCTTAAAGTTGCTTGATGTTTTTTTTTGCTCATCTTTATCTTCTCATTTTTCTTTAACAACAAATATTACTAACATAAATAATAAAACTCTTTTTTTAAAGTTTATTTATTTTGAGAGAGAGACAGTGTGAGTGGGGGAGGGGTACAGAGAGGGGCAGAGAGAGAAAGAATCCCAAGCAGGCTCCACACTGTCAGTGCAGAGCCCGATGTGGGGCTTGAACTCCTGAAAGCATGAGATCATGACCTGAGCTGAAATCAAGAGTCAGACACTTAGCCGACTGAGCCACCCAGGTGCCTCTAGAGTAAAACTCTTTTTAAAAAGTGTTAAGCTTTTTAGAGACCAAAGCTACAGCAAAATGAAAAAAAAAATCCAAAGAGAAAATTTCAGAATCATATCAACCCCCACACAATATATTCTGAATTAAAAACAAAAATTTCAGGTTATAAGGACTCCTTCTTCCACAAAAATAGATCAAAACAAAAGCAATTTTTAAAAGTGCAGATCTCTGGGGCGCCTGGGTGGCTCAGTCGGTTAAACGTCCGACTTCAGCTCAGGTCACGATCTCGCGGTCTGTGAGTTCGAGCCCCGCGTCGGGCTCTGGGCTGATGGCTCAGAGCCTGGAGCCTGCTTCGGATTCTGTGTCTCCCTCTCTCTCTGCCCCTCCCCCATTCATGCTCTGTCTCTCTCTGTCTCAAAAATAAATAAATGTTAAAAAAAAAAAAAAGTGCAGATCTCATGACAATATATACTAAATCTCAATATACTTTTTATAGAAATGGACTGGCTGATTCTAAAAATATGTAGAAATGCAAAGAACCTAGACAGCCAAAACAGTTTTTAAAAAGAACATTAAGGCCTCTAGTAATATGGCAATGGCTTAAGGACAGACAAATACATCAATGAAGCAGAATTAAATACAGAAATAGACCCACAAACATACAGTCAACTGTTTTTAACAAAGGTGTCAAGGCAATTAGAGGAAAGAAAAATCTTCAAAAAATGGTGATGAAATAAACATGAAAAAAAAATTAACCTTGAACCCCTACCTCACACCATACATGTAAGAGCTAAACTAAACAGGTTATAGAAAAAGACATAGAGAATATCTTTGTGACTTTGAGATAGGCAAAGATTTCTTGGAAAGGACATAAATATTTACAACACCTATACCTGATAAAGGTCTTGTATTAGAATATATAAACAACTTCAAATCAAAAATAAAAACAATTCAATAAAAAAAAACAGTAAAAGACTTGGATACTTCATAAAAACAGGTATACAAATAGCCAATAAACAGATGAACAGATGCTCAACATAATTAAAATCATTGGAGTAATTCAAATTAAAACTAGCCTAAGATCCACTATGATGGCTAAAATGAAAGACTCATTTGAAGACACTAAGTTAGTGAGGATATGTAGCAATGAGCATCTAACACCCTCATTCATTGCTGGTGCGTATAAAATGGAACAACTCTTGAAAACAGTTTGGCAGTTTCTTGTTGAGTTAAACATAACAAAGCCCAAGACCCAGCAATTCTACCTCTAGGCCCAAGAAGAATAAGAATACTTATACAAAAATGTTCACAACAGCCTCATTCACAATAGCCAGGAATGTGAAACAATCCAAATCTCCATCAAAAAGAGAATGGGAAAATAGTCTTTTTATATAACATAATAATAATAATGATAATAATAATAATAATAATAATTTTTAAATGAATTCCTAATATGCACAGTAACATAATGTGGAGAAACAGGAACCCTCTTGCACTGTTGGTGGGAATGCAAACTGGTGCAGCCACTCTAGAAAACAGTGTGGAGCTTCCTCAAAAAATTAAAAATTGCTATGACCAAGCAATAGCACTGCTAGGAATTTACCCAAGGGATACAGGAGTGCTGATGCATAGGGGCACTTGTACCCCGATGTTTATAGCAGCACTTTCAACAATAGCCAAATTATGGAAAGAGGCTAAATGTCCATCAACTGACGAATGGATAAAGAAAGTGTGGTTTATATACACAATGGAATACTACGTGGCAATGAGAAAGAATGAAATATGGCCTTTTGTAGCAACATGGATGGAACTGGAGAGTGGTATGCTAAATGAAATAAGTCATACAGAGAAAGATACCATATCTTTTCACTCTTATGTGGATCCTGAGAAACTTAACAGAAGACCATGGGGAGGGGGAAAAAAAAAAGTTAGAGAGGGAGGGAGCTAAACCCTAAGAGACTCTTAAGAACTAAGAATAAACTGAGGGTTGATGGGGGGTGGGAGGGAGGGGAAAGTGGGTGATGGGCATTGAGGAGGGCACCTGTTGGGATGAGCACTGGGTGTTATATGGAAACCAATTTGACAATAAATTTCATATTAAAAAAAATAAGTAAATCTCAAAAATATTATGGTGTTAAAAAATATTTATACTGCATGAAAAAAACCAAGACATAAAAAGAGTATACACCATATGGCTCCATTTATATGACATTCAACAATAGGCAATCTAACCCATGGTCACAGAAATCAGAACCAGGGTTTCTTTGGCAGGCAGAGATGGACAGGAAAAGGGCATGACAGATCTTCCTCAGGTGACGGAAATATTCTATATCTTGACTGGTGTATAGGTTACACAAGGGTATACATTTGTCAAAACTCATTAATTTAGTACACTTACGATTGTGCAGGTCATGTAAGTAAAATTTACCTTAAAAGAAAGAAAATGACCTTTGCATATATATGAATGAACAAATTTCCTCAAACTTGAAATTTTTCTAACCTAAAGAATGAAGATGGGCTAGGAGTCAATGGCTGCTTTAGAAATAATCACTAAACTGTGGCCTAAGAAAAAGGAATCCAACCACTGTCTTGGCGGTAGTTTTGTTGGAACATGCATGGAACTGGCTCAAAGAAAGCATCTAGCTGCAGGGGTACCAAAAACACAAAGTGTGTCCATGAAAACACGAGAATTGGAATGGCATCTACTCCTGACATCAAGATCATAAGGGAACTTGGGGGAATAGACCAGCAAAGTTAAAACTCCAGAAGAGGGCAAGCACAAAAAGAAGGCTAGACTTCCCACTCTCACAATGGGGTCCCCCCAACAAGTCCACCCTCCCTCTCCTGCCTCCGTCCCCCAGCCAAAGTTTTAAAAAGGAGAAATATGACTGTACTTTGAAAATGCCATGGTGGATGAGGTGGGGGTGGGGAGGCATAAGAAAATGATGAAGCTACCATTCTGTATAAGCATTTGTTAATAACTAGTAATGGTAAACCTAGACCACTCATTTTAGGAAAATTCAAAAGTTAAAACCATGGTTATTGCTATCATTTTTTTAATCCAATGAGGAACAAAATGTGTGGTGATTGGCAGATATAATAGAATGTATAGGGGTGAGGAGCCAATAATGGTAGAGATGAAATAGTCCCTATCAACCATGTATTTATTCTTATTCATTTGTAAACACTTGAAATCCTTTGTACTTCACTGTGTTAAGAATCTCAAATTCAGATCAAAAGTCTCTCAGTGAAGATTAAAAATGCCAATTATGGAGTACTACTGAGTGGAACAAAGAAAATAGTAATAGCTGATATTTACTCATTGATTCTTGCACATCTCTATTCTGACTACTTTTCATGTTAACTCATTTAAACCACAATCCTCCAAAGAA
Source organism: Panthera leo (assembly GCF_018350215.1). NCBI lineage: Eukaryota > Metazoa > Chordata > Mammalia > Carnivora > Felidae > Panthera > Panthera leo. The sequence goes on along the minus strand of NC_056684.1, from coordinate 28,736,004 downwards.
GTATTATCAATCATACCCATTTCATATATGGGGAAACTGAAGCCCTATAAGGTTAGGTAACTTGCCCAAGGTCTTACAGAGACTAAGTAGTACACCCAGGATTCCAATCCAGGTACCTGAACCACTGTACCATGACTGCCTCAACAGAATGTCTCTCCCCCTTGAACTATAGAAAGGAATCAAGGGGCACCTGGGTGGCTCAGCTGGTTAAGCATCTGACTCTTGATTTTGGCTTAGGTCATGATCTCACGGTTCGGGAGATTGAGCCCTGCACTAGGCTCTGCACTAAGTGTGAAGCCTGCTTAAGATTTTCTCTCTCTCTCCCTCTGCCCCTCTCCTCTTGCATGCGCTCTTCTCTCTCTCTCACACACACAAAAAAATAAGTAAAAATTAAAAAAAAAAAAAGAATCAAGAATAATAAAAAACAGCAAAAATTCACCAGCAGCAAACTTGGAAAAGGTTATAATTTCATGCTATAGCTATAAACTTCAAACAGTGATATCTAAGTAGAGAAACAGAAGCTTTCTGGTAGCTCCAAATCCCAGCCCTAACTTACCTGTGCCCACCAGAAATAATCCTGGTTGTACTGACAAAAGCATTTAATGCTTTCTGATTTGGAGAGAGGAAATATGTGAGCTCTTTCCTCTTATGAAAGGCTCTTGGAAAGATATGCATCACATTTGTTTTTTATAGATAGCCCTGAGACTGGGAATACTAACCACAATAATCTAAATAACACTAATAGAAGTCAAATATACCATGGTAAATATGAGTAACTTTTTGGCATTTTTGGATGGCCAAAAACATAAATGTGGTTTTAAGCTACAAAGAATTCAACAGTTTATAGGAGCCCACATTAACGCAAGGCAAGAAATTATCAAATGGGTATTTTCTCTCACCTACAATTCCTGGGGTCACAATCCCAAGGACTTGGCATTGTTTTGGGAATAGCTTCTCAAGGGCAAATGCTGCTTCCATAGTAGTTCTTTTCCTTGCTGTAATAATACAATAGCAAAATTATTACATTCATTTTAGATCAAATCTGATGGTGGTGGGCGGGGGGGAGCAAACAATGAATAAAGTTTAAATCATTTACACCAGAATGCTTTATAAAGAAGTCTAAGAACTTTGATGAATACATTTTCCGATTTGGGGCCCATTTTATAAGTTAAAATTCTAAATCTGACCTTTAACATCACCAATTTGCCTTTCTTGCTTTGTTCATATACTGCTTTTGCCCCAGTGATGTTAAGTTTAACAGCAGCAGCTAAATTTTAACTTGCTATTGTACCTCTCTGTTTAGCTGATATTAGAGCATGACTGTTTCACTGCATAGACAGTACCTGGATTCAAATTAGACAGTGATAACACAGGTCTAGCCCTGAACCTCAGTGTGCCCAGCCTGGGAAACCTAGTCTACTTCTGCTCTTAGCGAGCCAAGAAGCATGCATGGTATCTATAGATAACTTTGGTCTCCCTAAATGGGTCCCCATCACACAATATAAGGCTTCAATAGCCAAAGACATACATTGTTTTAATAATAAAAAGTGCCTGGATGGCTAAAGTATTTCAATTTGAGAAACACATCTTTCTAAAGAATCTGTTTTAGTTGTACTGCAAGGTTTAGAAATCAGTCTTTGAAGCAAAAAGGGCCTCTCAAGTTTCAAAGACAATATATTCATGAAGTCCTAGAGCCTCAGAAAGTCAGTAACTCTCAAGACTAGGACAATATTTAGCTCTAGAGGTACATAAGGAAACAAAAACTCAAACCTTTTCTTTTGATATTCACCTCTCTTGTGGCCACGACACTCTTCCAGACTAATGAAAGTTTCTGAATCAGCCATGTAAAGAACTGTCTGTGGTAAGATGTGAACATTCTGCTAAGAAAAACAAAAAACAAAAATGGAACTGGATCACATGAATCTAGAAGTGCTCTCATGGTCCCTTAAAGTTTTGCTCTGGTCCAAACTGCCATGGATGTACCCTCCCTTCAGGTCAGTGTCTGACCGGAGTCCAACCACTTCCCACTCATTTTTTACTTCTGCTCCTTCCTTTTCAGCTCATTCATTTGAACATCTCTCATTTCTTCTTCAAGTCAAACTCATTCCAGCCTAACTCAAAATGTTCATTTTCATAATTTAAACTCTTTTTTGTTGATTTTTTATTTTAGAGAGAAAGAGATAGAGTGGGAGAGAGGGGCAGAGGGAAAGAGAGAGAATCCCAAGTGAGCCCAATGCTCAGCCTGGAGCACGCCATAGGCCTAGCTCCCACAACCCTGACATCATGACCTGAGCCAAAATCAAGAGTTGGATGCCCAACTGACTGAGTCACCCAGGCAACCCCATAATTTAAACTTTTAAATAAAAACATTAAATGCCAGCAAAAGGGGCTACTTGTTTTCCTGAATAGGCATCACACTAATAGAAAGGTGCGAGCAACAAAGGAAAGTATACAAACTGTATTGCTCCTCTTTTCACTGCCTACCAAATGGAAGTATCCCAGGCCTTCATTTCTACCTTACCAACTAGTTCCCTCCAGGGAAACTTTTACTTACTATAATCCAGAAATACACACCCTGCTGTGCACATTCTCCTGTGGCTCTCTTCGTTTCCCACTTAATTTAGGACTATGTCCCCCAAGAGACACTTAAAGTGCCACCTCCCCTACAAAACCTTTTCTTAGACTTCCTCAGTACCCTGGACTTCATATATGACATACCTTACGTCCCAGTCATTCTTACTTGTGCCTTATCTCCACTTACAAGCTAGGCTTATTCAGATTTCTGGTTTCCACTAAATGTCACATTACAGCCAAGTGGCAAAGTGGCTGAATCAAACAAAAGGATGAACATACGTTTTTTTCTAAACTGGTTATTTTCAAAGATTTTTACTACCAGAATGGAATGAAGTACTTCACATATAGCAACTTCAACACTGATTAAATGAGAAAGTGTTAATCTGTAATTTTGGGGAATGTTAAAATGTTTCAGAGTAGATTCCATATAGAGAAATTCAAAAAAGGCAACTGAGACAGAATGATGGCCCTGTGGTGGCCCCAGGGTTGATAAGACCTAAGGGTATAGTTCTCTTGGTCCACACGGCATTTTCAAAGGATGTAATTTGGTTACCAACATTGAAAATTACACAAAATATTTACAGAAAATATGGATTTCCAGATTCTTTTGAAAAACTAGACATGCTAACAACACTTAGACCGTATTCTTCTTGACTAGGGCTAAACAAAGGCAAGCACTCCCTGGTTTGTCATGGCCTTATTGCTCCCTATGCTGTCACAGCAAACCAACTTAGTCACCTGCCTAACTTTGGAGTCATTTGAGTTTGTGATACCTGGTATAGGAAGTTAGGAAATAGGAAGTCTAGTCCTGAGTTTTTAGGATTCTCTCATTCCTGGTACCCAATGAAAAGCAATTGCTTGACTCTTCCTTTCTAATTCTCACTAGAAGCAGTGACAGTGACAGTCCTCAACATGAAAAGGTCTCAAAGCACAATGTGAGACAACTGCAACCTCACTCCCTTATACAAAGAAGTTCCAAATAGCAAGATATGTTATAAATTTTTTTGTAGACTTGAAAATATTTCTGATAAAAAAGTTAAACTAATTTTCTTTATGGCTATAAAAGTGTCATGTCCACTAGGTAACCTAGAGGCAAACACAAAGAAAACAGCATGATTTGGACAAGGTTTCCATTTTAGTTTAACCACAGTAGCATTTACTACAATGAATAAACTTCTTTAAGGGCATTACTATATGAATTTTTAAAATGCCATTGATAATAGAGAATAGTAATTTCATTCATTGACAAATTGCTATCCCTGGTACTGAAGATAATGTGTTATATGCATTACCTTTCCATTACTTAACCCTAGAACAAGTCTTTAAGGGTATGAGGAAAATTCTTACTGTCTTTCCATTTTAGAGATAGAACCTGAAGCTCAAAGAGATTAGGTAACTTTTTCCTTTTCCTTTTTTTTTTTTAATGTTTATTTATTTTTGATAAAACATACACAAGAGCAGGGGAGGGGCAGAAAGAGAGGGAGACAGAGGATCTGAAGCAGGCTCTGCACTGACAGCAGAGAGCTGAGAGCCCAATGTGGGGCTCGAACCCACGAACCGTGAGATCATGACCTGAGCTGAAGTTGGACACTTAACCTACTGAGGCATTCAGGTGCTCCAAATTAGGTAACTTTTTCAGAGACTGACAGCTGGTATGCACCAAAGTTAGGTTCAGACCTAAATATGTCTGGTTATTAACAGCCATTATATTGTATAAACTTTTAAAGCTATATGAAAATAATACCTGCTGTGGTAAAAATCTGAAGGAAAAAAAAATAGAAAAAAATTTAAAGCATTAAAAAAAAAAATCACACAATTCTACCGACAGGAAACTTTTGCTAACATTTTGACTTATTTCTTTTCTATTCTTCCTTTTTTGTTTTTAAACAATTCAGATTATACTAAACATAATTCATAATCTGCCTTCTTCACTTAGAAGATGAACATTTTCCCTTGTCATTAATGCATCTTGCAGTTCATCATTTAGTGACTATTTGTAAACATTAGGTTGTTTCCAATTTCCTTTATAATAAATGATGCTGCAAAGAACATCTTTATGGAAGTATGCCAGCACTTTGAACTTCTCCAAATGACAACTTCTAGAAACAGACCAGGCAGGGTTTGAACCAATATGCAAAGAAGAAAGTTTCCTACGAGCCTGCTTTTGGATCTGAGTCCCAAAGCCCAAACAGAGTAAGGAGAAAATCCACATGAGAAAAAGGGAAACAGAAGATTGGTCACTTATGGGGCATTTGTCTAATATCCAAACACATTAACAATGATGAGAGCCAGGTTTTTCATTGTCCAAAAGGGAGGTACAAACATGACCTGAGAGAAAAGAAAACTGTAAAGAATTCTGTGTTGGACTGGAATTGGATGTACTTAAGCAAACTCATGAATTTCCATATATATAATAGTTACAATTGTACACATACATATATTCCTTGGCTCTGTCCACTAGGCTCTAAAGAAACAAAACCTTTGACAGCAATGCATTTCAACTACCATTCTCCACTAAAGGAACCAGAACTCTTTAAAGAAATGGCTGATTCTAAGACTAAAGCAGACAAAACACAAGATGAGCTTAGAAAATGCTGTGTCAGAGAGAAAGGAGGTGCTCAAAGGTGACAGATTCATCTCTAAAAGACCCTGAAGCCAGCTGAAGGGGCTCCTGCTAGCCAAAATGGGGACAATTTGGACACTAAAATCAATTCTTTTAGAGATGATATCGCATTGAATAAGAGACTTAAGAGTCCATACAGATATAAATAAATGAATAAATTGAAACAGGAATACTTACATCGTTTCAAAAGATCTCCTCACAAAATACTTATTAATTGCAGTGGAAAAGACTAATTTTACAGTAGTGACATCTAGCACACACCATGTCAATCAAATTATCAAAGGTAATAACACCCGTAATGAGACAAAAATGGAAATCAGATGCTACCTAATAGGATGAAACTAAAAGAGCACAGGATCACTTCTGTGATATTCCTGCCAAAGATACATAATCTGAATCTAAGAAACATGTTCTACAAGATAACTGGCCTATAATTTACATACCTGTCAAAGTTGTGAAAGTCAAACAAAGCTTGAGAAACCGTTCCACATCAAAAATTAAAGAAATGACAACAGCATAAGATTCTAAAATGAATTATTTTGCCACGAGGAACATTGCTGAGACAAGTGGCAAAATCTGAAAGTTATTTTAGGAATGGATGGTAGAAATGTATCAATAATAATTTCCTGACTGATGGTTGTACCGTGGTGGTGTAGAATATTCCTGTTTGTATGTAATGCATGCTAACGTATAAGGAAGTGAAAGAATATTAGATTGGCAATTTACTCTCAAATAGCTCGGTCCCACTCCCAAATAATATACCACAGCTTCACTGTCACCTATCCTCAAGAAGTCTGCCCTTCTGATTTCATAGTTCAAGTCTTTACCTCCTCAGGTATTGCCCAACTTTAGAAACAGGGGCCCAGAGATACAATACAAAAGAATAGTCAGGACCAGAGGTTGAAATATTTGGGTTTAAGTATTGATTCTTGGCTTTTTAATGTGACACTAATCAAAGAGATCCTGCTGCCTTCCCTGACAAACAATGAAAATACCTGTTTTTTTTGAAGCAGGTAAAGGGAAGGTTCGGCATAGCGTTATTAGAATAGTAAAAATCTGTATACACAAAATGCCCAACATCTGAAAAGCAGTCAAATAAATCATGGCACATCCTTACAATATACAGTTATTAAAATGGGTGTTTATAAGTATTTTCATGTCACGAGAAAATGTTCCCTAAATTACCAAGAATAAGGCCACATACAAAATAAGGATTAAAAAGAAAAAGATTTCGTACTCGAAGACTGACCCACCAACCCTGAAACTGCCTGTGCAGGACGCTCCCGTCTTACTTGCCTCAAGCTCCTCGGCTGCAACGCGGACCAAGCAATGCTCCTCCAACTGGCCAGCATCCGCCGAGCCTGCGGAGATCCACGTCACACTCCGATGCGTCCGCAACACCCGACGAACACACTCCCTCCATAAGCGGCACACGCTGGGGACGCAAACGCACAAAGGGTTGTGAAGGGTCGTTCATTTCCCCCTCACAGACAACCCCAATTAGAACAGAGGAAATTCTTGCGGGATCAAAAGTCCGGGAAGGGGGTGTCAGGGCACAGATTCAGAGGGAGAACAGGGGGCAGAGACAACCATAAGGCACACCTCGTCCCCCTGGGAAGAGTGCCCAAGACAGGGACAGGGGTACGGCGGGGGTACCACGCAGATGGGGGCATCACCTCAGAGAAGGAGAAGGGAGCCGGGGGCAGCCGTGGGTCCCGAAGATGTCTGCCCACCCCGCCAGCCAGGGCAAGCCCGAGGCAAGTCCCGAAGTAAGCTTCCCGCCTCCTCTCTCCTCACCCGGCCACCCGCAGCAACGCCTTGGCGGGCAGGAAGGTGAGGACACGCTCCACCACCTCCGCTAGGTTACCCAACACAAAGGTGCTTTGTGGGTCCGCGGAGGAGCCTTGGCGATCGCCACCACCGCGATCACTACAGCCACCCACCATCTCCATGCCTCACCAACCCGCCCAGCAAGCAAGCACTACGGCGACTCGCGAGGCACTGGTTAGGCCGGGACAGGACTTTCCAGCTAGCGCGCATTGAGCAGGCGCGCGCGCGCCACTTCCGGCCGGTTAGGGGAGCCAGGCTGCTGAGACCCACCCACGTGACTCCAGGCTAACCCGCTTCCTGCTTGGATCCCCGAGGGCCCGCTGGCGGCAGGAGGCAGTGAACGGGCTTGCGTCCTATGATCTTGCGGAAACCTTGTAGGAGGCCTCTCACAGGCAAAAATAGGTCCTCCTCTTGTGCCTGTCGCTGCACTTGCAGCGCTATATTCTTTGTCGGTACAAAACTTTAAGTCACGGTATCTTCTAGGAAGAAAGTAGGTAATATTTGTCCCTCTTTATAGTACAAATGTCTGTTAACATGAGTCCAGTTTTTTAACGGGCAGTATCTGCTTTAAAAAAAAAAAAAACTGTGAAGATGACAGGTGTGTAGATGACCATCTTTTATTCAACGCCTAGGGAATGTGGTTAACTCACTGTAGCCCTCACCTTCTGTATGGAAGGGCATAAATAGCACCTACCACTGCTGTGAAAATCTTGACCAACTGCATTAGTTCCTCACTAGTAGCATCAGATTCACCAGGAATTATGAAGTTTTGGCTTTAACAAGTTTTCCCCTTAAGTGTCATTAACACTGGTATATTAGTTGCAGGTCTGTGACATGATTCAACAATTCTATACATTACTCCATGCTGGCTGAATCCCTTTCACCTATTTCACCCATCCCCCCACCCACCTCCTCTGGCAACCACCAGTTTGTTTTCTGTATTTAAAATTTCTTTTTCTTAAGTGTTTATTTTTGAGAGAGAGCGCATGAGCTGGGAAGGGCAGCAAGAGAGGGAGACACAGAACCCAAAGCAGGTTCCAGGCTCTGAGCTGTCAGCACAGAGCCAGAGGCAGGGTGGAACCCAAGAACCACGAGATCATGACATGAGCCAAAGTTTGAACTTAACCAACTGAGCCACCCTAGGCGCCCCTAAAAGTCTTTTCAAAATTTCTTTGGCTTAAAATTACAGGAGTGAAATCATATGGTATTTGTCTTTGACTTATTTCCCTTAGCATTATGCCCTCTATGTCCATCCATGTTGTTGCAAATGGCAAGATCTCCTTTTTTCTGGTTATACTATTGTGTATAAACACCATTTCTTTACTTGCTCATCTATTGTTGGACACTTGGATTGCTTCCCTATCTTGGCTATTTTGAATGCCGCCACAAACCTTTTCAAATCAGTGTTTTCATTTTCTTTGTGTCAACCCAGTAGTGGAATTATTGGATATGGTAATTCTGTTTTTCAGGAACCTCCATACTATTTTTCCAGTGCTTCCTCCATACTATTTTTCCATTCCCACCAACAGTGCACAAGGTTTCCTTTTTCTCCACATTCTCACCAACACTTTGTCATTTCTTATGTTTTTTAATTTGAGTCATTCTGTCTCATTGTGGTTTTACTTTGTATTTTCCTGATGATTAACAATGCTGAGCATCTTTTCATGTGTCTTTAGGTTTTGGCACATTCTTGGTCCTCACTTCAGGCCTACTGAATCAGATACTGGGGGCAGGGCCCAACATTCTGAGTTTTAACTTTTCTGTGATTGGTTTTCCTGTGATTCTGATGCTAGCTCAGGTTGAGAACCACAGAAGGAATGTAAGCATAGCAGACACTGCTGTATCCCTACCTAACATCCATTACTCCTGCTGCTTCTTTACTAACAAAGCCAGATTCGATTACCAGCTCTAGAGGGTAAACTTAGTTGAACTAAACTAGTGGATCTCAAACATTCTCACCTCAGGACTCTTTCACATTATGACAACCCCAAAGAGCTTATTTATGTGGGTTATGACTATTAATATTTGCCAATTAAAAATTAAAACATTTTAATATTAATTCACTTAAAAATAATAAATCCATTACAGATGAACAAAACAATTTTTGTGAAAAAAATAACTATGCTCCCTCACCCAATAGTGAATAGTTGTGGCATCATATCACATTTTGCAGACCTCTAATTTCTGCATCTAAGCTGCATCTGCTTCTGAATTCCATCTACTGCAGCATCAAATCACATGGCCTCTGGAAAACTCCACTGTACACTTGTGAGAAAGCAGGTGAAAATGGCAAATAATGTTTGAGTGTTAGGAAAATAGTTTTGACCTTAAACCTCCTAAAAGGAGGGATCTCCAGGGTTCCCCAAATCATACACTGAGAACCACTGGACCAAACTAATAATGATTTCATTCTTTTCACCAGCCATTAGTTTAGAGGTGGACACAGGCCCCAGTTCTAGCCAAGGAAAAGTGAAGGGCAATATGTTTGGGGGTTGGGGCTTCTAAAAGATAAGACCATTATCTACGTCTGGACGGAGTAACATGGCTACAATATCCAGATATGACGTTAAATCAAAGATGAAACCAACAGGGAAAAATCTCAAAGGAGTGTAGCAGAGCCAAAACGTACCAGGCCTAGAGTACTTCTATCTCTGGACTTCTTGTATGTAAGATAACTTGATAATGCTGTGTAAGGAGGTCATGGGAATATTAAAAAAGGGGAACAAGGACAGCCATGATGAAAGCAGCACTCGGACTTATATTAAGGAATGAGAGTGGGAGAGGAAAAAGGTTGAGGAAAGCTGAGTATACCAAGTCTGTACACACCATTTGCGGGTTCTCTAGCTTTCTCTTGTTAAATCAACCTGTCTCTGTTCCTCTCAACCCTCTCCTCACCCCATCCCACCATATGTAAATCCTATTTCAAAAAATTCAATAGAGCTTACAAACACCTGAAGCCAAGAGTATCTCTGATGAGGGAAAAGTAACAAAGTTATATTTTAAATGGTTCTTTATTCATAAACTTGATGCAAGTTTACAAAATTTACTGTACATTGCCAAATAAATCTGCAATGAAAGATAAAACCCAAAAAAACAAAGCATGCCAAATGTGCAGCTGTCAATCTGCTAGCCATTAGGATATTAAAGAATTCAATAATGTATTCAAGATTTAGCCTTAGGTTTAAGGAACTTTAATGCTTTAAAGAATTCTGCCTGGTCACTTATTATCTCAGCAACTGGCAATCAGATCTTCATACAAATGTAACCAAGTAAACAAGAATGCCAGAAAATCTTTTTCTACTGTCCTTTTAACCAAAATAGAAAAAGAAATTAAACACACGCAATAATGCCGAAGTGCCAAGTCTCTCTGGTGTGGTTTACAAAGTTAAAAATTGAAACTTAGAGCAAATGCATAAGAAACACCTTCGAATTTTGTAACTTATTTGTGCAGAAAAGTGTGCTTCTGGATTTCATTTTAAAAGTGCTTAATAATTAGAATTTACTTTTAAATCAAACTTGGGTAGATAAGAAAGTCTATCACCAACCAAATAGGACTGATTCAGGTAAGGCAAGAAAATGGAGAGTACACTGATTTGAGTCAGGTTTTATATAACAATGAACATATATAGAGTTCCTACTAGTTTTTCAATGTAAAAGCCATCGTTATGAGTATACCAAAAATTTTAAGAGTTTCCAAATCAGGTATCTTTTTGTACTTCACTGTGCAGCTTTTGCTCAAGGATTCTTTGTGCCAATCACTTTACAAGTTTATTAGTTTAAAAATGATTGCAACATCCCGTTAATAAAATGGAAACATAAAATGATTTAGTATTTTAAATAACTTCAAGCTCTATACTGCAGTTCTTCATAAGAAATACTGAACCAACAAGAAGCAGATTCAGCCCAACAAGACTCTGAGGCCCCAGTGGAAATTATTACTTACAAAGCCTTAATTTGCACAGCCTTGCTTTGCTTTTGCCTAAAAAGCACAACTCAGTTAAGAGCGTATCTTCAGGAAACAATTCATATCTTCATCTAGCCATAAAAAAGTTTAACAATTTAATGAGTAGGCTTCCTATCATTATTTTGGCAATATCAAAAATTGGTTTTAACTTGAAAAAGCTACTGTGATTTAGAAGACCTTAAATTTTCTAAACCAACATTAAACATCAATTAAACTTTTATTGGCTCTAAATGGAACAGTATATTGCAAGTCCTCATAACACACGAGCTCAATGTGGGAAAGTTACCCTACAGTCGCAACTTCTGTAACCTGATGCTGACTTTCTGCTTAACAGATTTCACTTTTCAAGAAAAAGAGATCATGAGTGGCCAGTATGTGTATTTATCACAAAAAATACAGTAAAGGCCCCACTGCTCAGTCCACAATACCTAAAATGAGCAAAACGAAAAGGCTGTAACTCATACTGGATGTCAGTTGACAGATTATCCACTAAAATATCTATTAGCTAACGTCTTCAGTACTGCTGTTATAGGGGCACTCAAAGCTTGTGTCTGCATGTTGGAAAGATTTTCTTTAAAGCAACATTGGTCCAAACATACGACAGTCAACATATTTAGCCATCTTCCTTTGGAGGGGTGTACCAGCCTGAAACACAATGGAAAAAAAGTTAAAATACCTTATTAAATCAACTAGGAGAAATGGCATTTAAGTTTAGCTACTTTGTCTATTCATATTTTTGTTTAAATATACTGTAAAAAGTAAACTCACATGGGTTGGTAACACGGCATTTTGTTACGTGCACATATTTACTTCTATGAATAAATTGTACTTGAGTTTTCAACATAAGATCTTTATACTAGTGGAATTTCTAGCTAAAGACGATAATATGGAATATTAGACTACAAGATAGATTTTGTCTTCCATTTCAACTTTGTAGAAGTAAACCTCACTGAAAATAACTATACCCAAAACAAAATGCTGTCATCTTAGAATAAGAGGAATCTGGATTGTCATTAGTGCAAGGATACCATTTCACCAGTGAAGAAGTCATTTCAGCAAGTGCAGGGACTATGCCTAAAATCAGAGTCAGCAGCAGAAACCGACCTAGAACCCATCTCCTGATTCTGAATCTACTGCTCTTTCATCAAAGCTAAGCTTAGAAACACCCACACTTTGTAAAATACAGCACTTTCCAATAAACATTTTTGAATGCTGATTACAATGTTTGCTTCAACAAAAAATAAAAGAAAAAATGTGATTTTTTTTTCCTAGACTCAGCAAAAATCTAAGTTTTCTACAGAAAGGCTAATGAAAATAAGACTGGCATGAAATGGCCACTGGAACAGTATGAATATACCAAGATTGGTGGAGCATCCACATGGTTATGAAGTAGTATACAAGCACCTGTGGATCTACTAATTTAGTGTGTTGTGATCATTATGAAAACCCAGGCTTGCCTTCAAGTTTTATCATTTCCTTCTTCAAAAGCTTGAACTGTTTTAAATATTAGTCTTTTATAAGTAGTCACTGAAAAAGTGGTTTGTTTTGTGGTTAAAAAAAAAAAGTGAGCACAAAGTACCAATGTTAAGTCACAAGCTACCACATTTCTAGTAAAGAACACTTTACTGTAAATACTCTCCTTAAAGAAAACTACTTCCTATTAATTTATTTACTCTGCACAAAAAAGTATCCGTTTCACTACCATGGCTATAATGAGTATCTTATTATCAGCACTTAGTTCAAAGTGCCATGCGCATACACTATTCTTTTTTTCCTCACAAGTTTGGCAAGACAGATATGCCATTTTAGAGACGAAGAAACTAAGGCTGAAGCTATTATCTTCAGGACTTGCTCAGAGACACAGGGCTAGCGAGTAACACAAATGGCACTTGAAAAATTGGGTTTTCTAATATCAAATCTACCTCACTGTTAGAGAAGAAGACTCAAAACGTGCATTATGAATACAAGCAAAATTTAAAGTAGAATAAAGTTTATGAAAGATATTTTAAGAGTTTTTTTAAATTTACAACTCAAATACTCTTAAGTGTATACTGAAATGAAAATGTTCCTTGAACAGATACATGTGTATGACTGTCAAAAAGCATTAAATAATCTGAAGATGTTTCAGAAACAGCTGGTTCAGGATCCTGATTGTATTTACTCAGTATCAGTAAGAACTCCACCTGTACAATTGCCTTTAACTCAATTCCTACCCTAATACCATACATTTCAAGTGAGAAGTGATTCATTCATTAATCTACTAAAAAATCTTGACTCTGACTTAGGCCAAGTACTTAGGATACAAAGATTTTTCAATAAAGCAGAGTGTGTGCATCCTCAAGTTAATTTTTTTTCACTGGGGTAACAGTACTTTAAGAGATTAAAGCAAAAACAAACAGGGTAAGTTATCAATAGTACCTTATATAAAACTTCATAAATGGTAATAAATACTTATTGAATTAAACGTACCATTTTTCTCATGTATCTGTACAATGGAATTATAGGATTGTTGGGCTCTTGCTAGATTATACTGATTCTGAAAGAGAATTATACATTTTAAATAAAAACTCTGAGTAGATGAAAATCATTACAAATAATTTACGGATGCATCATCACTATGCTTAAAAGAACACCAGAAACTAAATTAGATTTCTGTTTCAAAAATAATTTTAACTTAATACCCTCATTTCTCAATTTCATTATTCTCTACCACTTTAGGATAACAAAACCAAAGTTGTACTACAATAAAAATCTATTTAAGCTTCACAGTTCATTTGTATAAATGCTCTTACCACTGGACAAGTATAAAGCTTTATAGTTCTAGTGCCCTTCTCCACTGATGAATGAAGTTAAAGAATGCTACTCAGACATGAATAAAACTTAAACTCTCCTCCTCATAATAAAACAAAAAACTAAATTACAAAATATTACCTTCAGATAAGGTTAACTTTAAGCTTTGAGGACTATACATATCAATGACATCTTGAGTTAAAGATGTCCATAAGTGGTACCAAGCCATTACTAAAGGAGTCTTCTTTTAAGGAGCCAAATTTAGGATTAATTTTTTCTCTAGTAGTGCAACTGAGTGACATCATAACCTACAATTAATATGTCATGAGCATTCTTCATAGTGGTACATACCTATTATGTTATAGAATAAATTCACAGTACAAAAATTAAAAATGTATAAAACATTCTAAGTGAAAATTCTCCTTCCTACCTGTCCTCCAACCATCCAGCTCCTCCTCTCATCCATCCTCCTTTCCCTACCCAAGTTAACTGTTTCTTATATCTCCTTAAGATTAAATAAGAAAAGTCACATATAGCTTATGTTACTAGCCACCATCCCTTGCTTATCACCCCCCAACAAATGGTAGGTAGCATGCTATAGACCCTGTTCTGCCTCTTCTCACTTAAGGTATCCTGCACCTTGTTCCCGATCACTGCACAAAAAGCTGAACCTTTCTGTTTTTTTAAACCGTGAAATATTCCATTGTATGGAAAGTCAAATATTTATTTATTCCCCAATTGGAGGACATTTAGGTTGTTTTCAATATTTTGTTACAATGTTACAGTGAGCAACCTTGTACAAATATTTCCAAAGCACTGGTAAATAGTCTGAGTGGAATTGCTGGGTCAAAAGACATATGCCTTTGTAATTTTGTCTGTAAGACTGTGGAAATGGCCTTGCTGCTTGGCATGTATGAGAATGCCTCTACATAGCGTTTACAAACCTCTTATTTGTGACAATGTCATAGGTGGACGATGAACTCTCAGTGTAAGTGAGATTTGCATTTCTATCACTGAGTGAGGCTTAGTGTGTCTCCATATGTTTATAAGCCATTTATTTCTATTTCTGCAAATAGACGTTTTATATCTTTTTCTACAGTGTAGCCTTTTTAAATTTTTAAGAGCTCTTTAAAAATAGTAAAAACCCTCCCATAATGCATCTGAAAAACAAACATAAAATGTTCTTTCCAAGTTAATAAAAAGTAATGTTTTTCCAATCTATATTTTCACCAAAGGACAAAAATACAAAAGAAACAGATTACATATAGCAAAATATGCACACACAGAAACTTGCAAATGATCAAAAAGCAGTCATTTCCTAACCCTACTGCCCATCTACAAGATAAGAAGAGAAAAATAAGAATATTAGCCTTCTCAGTTGTCAATAGCATGATCTTCAAATTCTAGTTTTTTAAATTTATTTTTATTACGTTTATTCATTTTTGATAGAGAAAGACAGAGCACAAGTGGGGGAGGGGTAGAGAGAGAAGGAGACAGAATCTGAAGCAGGCTCCAGGCTCCGAGCTGTCAGCCCAGAGCCCCACGCGGGGCTTGAACTCACAAACCGCGAGATCACGACCTGAGCTGAAGTTGTACGCTCAACCAGGCGCCCCTTCAAATTCTAGTTTAAAGAGAATGTTACTGCAGGGGCTTTAGTGTAATGGGGAGTTAGCCCTATTTTTTAACTCACTGATTTCTGCATATATCATTATTAAACCCTCCCTTCTACTTTCCTTCAGTTTTTTTTTATTATTATTATTTTTGAGAGAAAGAGAACACAATTGGGGGAGGAACAGAGAGAGAGAGAGAGAGAGAGAGAGACAGACAGACAGACAGACAGACAGACATAGAATCTGAAGTAGGCTCCATGCTCTGAGCTGTTAGCTCAGACCCCGATGAGGGGCTCAAACCCATGGACTGGGAGATCATGACCTGGGCCAAAGTCCAAATGAGCCACTCAGGTGCCCTTTTTGTACTTTTTAAAAAAAATGTTTATTTATTTTTGAGAGGGAGTGTGTGTGATGGAGGGGGGACAGAGGGAGAGAGAGAATCCTGATGTGGGGTTCAAACCCACGAACTAGAAGATCATGACTGAGCTGAAATCAAGAGTCAGATGCTTAACCAACTGAACCACCCAGGTGCCCCTTGATTGTCCTTTCTAACACTGACTTTGAGGTCTGATTCATTCTTGTTCTTTTCTTTTTTCTTTTTTTTTTTTTTTTTAATGATACAAGGATTTTAGAGCAAGGAGTATTCCCTCTGCCCTCTCATTTAGTTTCTAGTGTGTAGGCATTTCATTGCTAATCTCTAGCTATTCTGCAGTCTTCATTTCAAAGCCCCATTAAGGGCTGTTTGAGTTCCATAATTCCACAAAAGGGACATTTGTTTTGAGCTGGTTATTATAGTTTTTTATTTAATTAGGATCAGAAAATGATCTGTCCTTTTCCTACTTCCAAAATTGAAGTTTTCTTCATTGAAGAGGATAAGTTTCACGAATGTTCCAGAGAGAGAGAGAAGAGAAGAAGGGAAGAAGAAGAGAAGAGAGAAGAGGAGAAAGAAGGAGAGAGGGACAAAGGGAGAATTTTAGTATTTTCATTATGGTTCAGTTCTAAGTCTTTTTAAATTTTCATATGATTTTTTAACCATGATTTAGAATTGCGTTTAATTTCCAAATTCATGCAGATTTTTATTAATCTTTTCATTACTGTCTTCTAACCTTAACTGTATCATATTCAAATTATATGGCTTGTTTTTAAATATTCTTAATTTATGAATTTATAATTTTTCCCCATATTCCATAAATGCTTGGGAAAGATTATATAGTATCTAATTATTGGGTACAGAGTTCTACATCTGTCCATTTGACCAAACTTAATTGGTTATTCAAATTTTCTACATTTTGACATATTTAATTTACTATGAACAAGGTACACTAAAATCTCTCATTATGGTTACCTGGGTCAATTTCTCCTGTGGTTTCACCAGTCTTTCTTTTTTCTTTTTTTAAAAATAGTCAACACACAATGTTCTTAGTTTCATTCATCAAGTTTTTTTATCTGTATTTTGATGCTATTTTAATAGGTAAAGTAAAATATTATTATACCTCCTGGTTAACTGAGACTTTTATTATTAAGTAGTGCTTTCTGTTCTAAAATCCTATTTTGATACTATATATATATATATATCACATATTTTGTTGTTGTTATTAGTGTATACTGGCATATCTTTATTATCCCCTCTCAATAAAAAAAAAAAAAAAGAAAAGAAAAGAAAAGAGGGCGCCTGGGTGGTTCAGTCAGTTGGGCGTCTGACTTAGGCTCAGGTCATGATCTTGCAGTTCACGAGTTCCAGCCCCACATCAAGTTTGAGCCCCACATCAGGCTCTGCGCTGATAGCCCAGAGCCTGGAGCCTGCTTAGGATTCTGTGTCTCCCTCTCTCTTTGCCCCTCCCCTCCTCATGCTCTCTTTCTCTGTCTCTTTCAGAAACAAAAAAAATTTAAAAAACAAAACTTCTCAGTGTTTTTTCATCCTTATAATTTAAACATACTTCTTAAAAATTGCCAGATTTTGTTTTATTCATTCTAACTGGTAACTTTAGTCCATTTTTTCTTGTGACTTTACCACCTTACTTCCTGGTTTCTATTTCTCTTGCTTTTTAACATTTTATTATCTCCTCCTGGAGTTCCAATAAGACATTTTAGACCTCCTTCTGATTGTTAGCTCTCAACTTCTACCACAATGTCTATCCCCATGTTCTTCTCATCTGTACAACATTGAGTTATTTCTTCTAACCAATTCTCTTCTGATACCTAATCCACCCATTGTTTCTCATTTCAATCATATTTTTCATTTCTATAAATTCTGTTTCATTCTTTTTTCAAATTTGTCTCATTATACCTGATGGTTTCATTGTTTGCTCAATTTTAGGATGCTTTTTTCTTTATATTATGTTTTACACAGAACTATTCATTTTCTCATAATTCTAATATCTAAAGTCTCTATTCTGTGTCTGATAATTCCAAAACCTAAAGTCTTTGGGAATATATATCTCTTATGTATTGTTTCTGCCAATTCTCATTATGCTGGCTTGCTTACTTGTGTGCTTGGGATTTTTCACACTGAATTCTTATTTGCTTGATCTTAATATTTGAGAATCTTGTAGGCTTAAATCAGAAAAGCTTTTCCTCTGAGGAGTATCTGTGCCTGCTTCTGATGAGAACTGTGGATATAACTAACATGAGATCATCTTAGCTTCCTTGGGAGAATCTCAGGATTATGCAAGGTTCTCACATTTGGTTTGCCAACCTTGCTCATTTATAAATAAAACACCGGAATACTTAGTACAGGTAGCACCTCTCCACTCCTTGAAAGGAAAAAACAAAAACCAGATGTCTCATCTGAAGGTGATCATTCACCACAGAATTCTCTAGGTAAATGACTGGAGGTCCATTAGGAGCAGGGTATGATAGGTGTCTTTGTTAGAAATAGCTTAGGGGCTGCTCCAAGAGTTGTGTGCTCTAGGATTTCACTATTTAACTCAACTATCATGCCCTCCATGCGGTGAATGAACATTTGTTAGGGTACTACCTTGCTTATCCAAACCCCAAATTCTTGCTAAGTCGTAATAGCAGAACTCTAGAAAGCTTTCTTACCACTACAGCCTAGATTTAATGTTATAGCCTGTATCCCCTGTTAACTGACCAGAAAACCAGCCCAGGCCAACATCCTCTGCCTTATGGCTTGCTCTCAGCTCCTGCTGGCTGAGCCTAGGGGAGCAAGCTAATGGCAAGACTGTACAGTGAGTGACTCTTGCTTGCATAGAGTTGCAGATCCTCAGCTCCATCAATCTTACCCTATCTCCAAATTTTATGTGTGCTGACAGCCAATTTTTTTGTTTTCCAGTACTTAGGTGTATCATTTTAGTAATATTTTCTTTTTTTTTTTTAATGTTTATTTATTTTTGAGACAGAGAGAGACAGAGCATGAACGGGGGAGGGGCAGAGAGAGAGGGAGACACAGAATTGGAAGCAGGCTCCAGGCTCCGAGCCATCAGCCCAGAGCCCGACGCGGGGCTCGAACTCACGGACCATGAGATCGTGACCTGAGCTGAAGTCGGACGCTTAACCGACTGAGCCACCCAGGCGCCCCTTTAGTAATATTTTCAAGAGATAAACTCATTCATTTATTTTGAACCAATAGCTGATAGTATATTTAAAAATATTTTAAATAGGGGTGCCTGGGTGGCTCACTCGGTTAAGCATTTGACTTTGGCTCAGGTCATGATTCTTGTGGTTCAAGAGTTTGAGCTCTGGGTCAGGTTCTGTGCGGACAGCATTCACACTCTGTCTCTCCTCTATCTCTATCAAAAACAAAACACTAAACAATTTTTTTTAATATTTAAAATATTTTTGAATAGTTATATGTCAAAAGAAAGAGCACAAATGATTTAAAGTCTCCCATCTCTAACCTGCCCCATCAATACTTCAATACCCCCATATCAGAAATAGTTGTTAGTACTTTCTTGATTATCCTGTAGAGTTTAAAAGCCTACAAGGTAGGGGCGCCTGGGTGGCTCAGTTGGTTAAGCGTCCAACTTTAGCTCAGGTCATGATCTCACAGTTCGTGAGTTTGAGCCCTGCATCGGGCTCTGCGCTGACAGCCCAGAGCCTGAAGCCTGCTTTGGATTCTGTGTCTCCCTCTCTCTCTGCCCCTCCCCACTCCTGCTCTGTCAGTCTTAAAAATAAATAAAACATTGAAAAAAAAATTTTAAAGTGTACAAGGTAAAACTCCTATTACATCATGTAAAGTTTCCAAATTCTTAACAGATATTAATAAGAAAAAAATGGAAGAGTGAGGTTTTATAACCATTCATTCAAAAAATTCACCTTCTAAGACATACTTTACTAGGCAAATGTGCTTAGCTGCTTGACTTAGCATTATATATAAAATGGTTATGTTATGTACTTGCTAAGAAAACTATATATAATGGAAATATAAAGGTTGAAAGTAATAACATTGACATTGAGTAATTCCAAGAGAACTGTGGCACTGAACAGAGTATTGATATTACAGAATTTTAAAACTAGAAGAGACTTAAAATATTTTAGCTCAAGATACAGAAGCCCAGAAGAGGTAAGTTTACACAGTGAGTTATTAGTACAATGTTCTTTCTTTTTTTGTTTTTTAAATGTTTTATTTATTTTTGAGACAGACAGAGTATGAGTGGGAGAGGGGCAGAGAGAGAGAGAGGGAGACACAGAATCTGAAGCAGGCTCCAGACTCTGAGCTGTCAGTACAGAGCCTGACATGGGGCTCGAACTCATGAACCACGAGATCATGACCTGAGCTGAAGTCAGACACATAACTGAGCCACCCAGGCACCCCTAAAATGTTCTTTCAATTACTCAAAATGATCTAAGCCTTTTATATTTTAACATGAAAGATATGCTAATTTTTTATAAAAACATGATGAAATTTAACATCAAGTTCTACATAAAAATAAATGCCAGGAAGAAATTTAAAAGACCAGAAGAAGTAAACCAAATGTTAATAGTATTTCTAGGTTACAGATGACTTCAGTTTTTTATATTTTTTCCTATATTAAAAACCATGCACTGCACATAAATTTTGTCAATACAAAAAATAAAATTCTAATAGCCTACTACATAATCATTCTATCGGCAGATTTAATACACCTAAAATATACACACTGTTAAGAAATGCTAGTTAAATGTAGTTAAGTAATTCACTAGTGTTCAATAATTAACTTCTAGACTTTACACAAAATGGTATTTTATTCCAGTGCAAAGAAATAGCTGTTAAAAGAACTCAAGTAAAATGAGTTATTGTATAGTACTATCCCAAATAGATGATTTTTCAAATGGCCTTCTCAATTTTTTGCTTCCTCTGTGAGTTAAGACTCTAGTGGACTCATGCTTTTGATGTGCAATACATTTATAAATACATTATTTAGATTTCATACTATTTGGATAGGCATTTAACACAAGATTCACAGACCTTTAGGAACTCCAAATTTTTAAAAATGTTAGGTTAGGATAACTTCCATCACACAAATACTTTTGCAAAATATACTAACTTCAGAGTATTGTCCTTGGTCCATTTAACTGTTTCGAGAAACTACAATTAGACATGGAAAGATGTTTCGGATATAGTGAATAAAGAACACAACACAGTGGGTAAGAGTAGAGACTAACACCAGACTGTCTGCTTCCAATTTTTGTTCTGCCACCTGTCATCTTAGACAAGTTATCTAACCTCTGTGTGCTTCAGTTTCCTCATCTACAAAATGAGAATAATAATACCTACTCTTAGGTTAGTAAAAGGATTGAAAGAGTACATACAAATAAAAAGTTTAGATCAAAGCCTAGCATATAAATGCTCACTGGAAATTAACTATTCTAACATGATCTCAATTTTGGGAAACTTCAAAGTACGTATAATTTTTTTACTAGTATTTTTTAACTTACATACCAATAATAGATTTACAATTATACACATGTCTTTCTATAGTAAGAATAACAAAGACTAAAAGAACAACACGTCTCCTAAGGTAACAGAAAATATAGATTATAAATGAGTATGATATCGTCTTAATAAAAGTACCTTATTTGCTCCAAACTGTACTCTGGCTTTGCCTTTCACTAAGGTAGCATTGATTTGCATGATGACTGATTCTATTGAGTAGGCACTGCTCCAGCCCTACAGGAAGAAGAAAACACTTCTCTAAAACATAATGGTACTCTTGATTCCCACTTGGGAAAACTTAACAAAATGGCACATAAATAGCTCTACAACAGCAAGACAATGTTAAGAAGTCTGCATGCAAGAGAAAAAAGTTGGACCATTTCTAAAATCTTGTAAAACAAAAAAACCCTATATTCTAAGTATCAAATATGAGCAAATTAGAACCTTATATACACATTGCTCTTAGAATGCCTATCCTTGCA
Source organism: Panthera leo (assembly GCF_018350215.1). Classification (NCBI taxonomy): domain Eukaryota; kingdom Metazoa; phylum Chordata; class Mammalia; order Carnivora; family Felidae; genus Panthera; species Panthera leo. Next base: position 28,714,256 of record NC_056684.1, on the reverse strand, counting down.
TAGCTTAAACACCAAGTACAATGTCATTTTACTGATTTGCCTTAAATAACTTTTTCATTATTAAAAGTAGGTGCTATTGAAAACAACTTTTTTTTAAGTGGGTGGTATTACATCAGAGTCTTTCCCCTCAGAATCTAATTTACATCATCAAAACACTCCACTGAGATTGAAAAATATGAGTATCATAAGAAATTAGTTACCTGTTTTGTGAGAAGTTCCATACATAGTGCTCCACCACCCAACACATACCTTAAAAAGAGAAATGGATTCTTAATCTGCTAGATCTCAGTGTTTCTTCTTAATTTTTAATATTTTATTTTTTTATTTACATTGAGAGAGAAAGAGAGAGATAATGAGAGCGAATGAGCAGGGGAGGAGCAAAGAAAGAGGGGAGAGACAGAATCCCAAGACAGAATCCCACACTGACACACTGTCAGTGTGGAGCTCAATGTGGGGCTTGCACTCAGGAATCATGAGATCATGATCTGAGCCAAAAAAAATCAAGAGTCAGACACTTAACCGACTGAGCCACCCAGGTGCCCCCCTTGTAATTCTTAAAGTACTACCACTAAGGAAGTATGCATACAACCAAAGGTTAGAAGATAACATGCAAAAATGAGAACAGTGATTAGGGTTCTAGGACAAAGGATAGTTAAAAAATTCTAATGCCATCGCTTTATTATAGTCTTATTTTTTTTAAAATAATGAATCTTAGAATGCTTAAAGATGCTAAGGTATGTCAGAAACTAGGAACTTACCCTAAATATTTCAGAGAATGGAAATGCTATATTCATCTGAATATTTCTCTACTATCATGTTAGCCAATGGCACCAACTTTACCTTATCTATAATAATGAACACCCACATTTTGTGGTTTAAATTGTTTTTATCCATTCTTTTGTGAGGATCAAATGGTTCTGACCACAGAGCCCCTCTCTGGGTCTCCTCAATTTCTCTTGCTAATCCTGAGAACTGTTCTCTGAACCAGACAACTTCTGGCAATTTCCTGGATCTCTCTTAGGAAATCATTATTTAGATCAACATTATTCAACCTTTTAACCCCTTCTCAAACAAAATAATTTCATTTCTACTTTGTTATTTTAAACTTCAAGATACATGAAATATCATGTCTAAAAATAAAATCAAGAGCATGATAATTATAGAAGAAGGACTGATAAATCTTGAAAACATGTAAGCTAAGACCACAGGTCTGATTAGATATAAGTGAACACTGAGTCCATTACAAACTTTTTTTGTCCCCAGGGACTTTCCCCCCTTGCCTGAGATTCCTTTTGCTCCCTACTCTTCCAAATGCCGTATTTCCCCCCAATAAAACTCAAGACCATTCTAGCCTGCAGATTTTGTATTCTGGCTAACGAAACACATCCTTGGGTTGACCTAACCAAATTACAGAAAAGTAAGGAATCTAAAAACTTCTACTATAGACCATTATAATTGTTATAGTGAAATTATTCAATAATGGAAATTATTCAATAATTCCCACTTCCTGGAGAATTTAAGCAAGTGTCTCTTACGTGGCTACACCAGACCTTGGAAACTTCCAAAGTTAAAGTTTATAGGAGGAAAAGAAAAGCACTTCAAAACACTAGATTTGGGTGGAGAGTCATGGGATTTTAAACTTCTTTGTGTATTCCCCAATGTTCCTAAAACACAAAAATCTATCTCCAATCATTTGACTCTCCCAATGGGCTCAGAGTGTCTTATGTATAGTGGTTTTAATTTTTTTTTTTTTTTTAACGTTTATTTACTTTTGAGACAGAAAGAGACAGAGCATGAATGGGGGAGGGTCAGAGAGACGGAGACACAGAATCTGAAACAGGCTCCAGACTCTGAGCTGTCAGCACAGAGCCTGACGCGGGGCTCGAACTCACGGACCGCGAGATCATGACCTGAGCTGAAGTCGGCTGCTTAACCGACTGAGCCACCCAGGTGCCCCTATAGTGGTTTTAAATAAACACTTGCAAATTGAACAGAATTAGAAGATCCATGTTTTCATTTGGATTTTGCTTTCTCCACAAATTGCTCAGACTCTAGTAATCTGTTAATGAGTTAACACTATTCTTGATCCTTACACTTCAGAAATACAAAATGCAGACAGGGACTCCAGGACTTATCTTAGGAAAAGGAGTTATGTAGACCAGCCTGAGTTACCAATTATCCAACTGCCACATTTCTTTTTAGCACTCTACTCTTTATTCTGAGGATGGAGAGTCTTTCAGGTGGGAAGAAGGAAAGTTTTTGTACTCACAGGTCAAATAAAGTACGTTTTCTACAATGCTGTAACTACGCAAATGTCTAGTACCCATACAAAAAGTGAGATAAGTAAATTTTTCCATAATACACACTATCAGCAGCATTTACACCTAAAAGGAGTGGCTGATAGAACTCTACTTCCATACTGAGTTATATTCATTTTATGATATATGTTCCAAACCCTTACTGTTCTTTGCCTCCAAACAAATAGTTCCTGCTGAATATTGAGACAATTCAAGAACACTGGAAAGAAAGAAAAAAATAATAATCTACTGGTCATTTAAAGATAATATGCCACATTCACAGGCAAAGTAATATTTTCAGCTTAAAAAACTTCAGTTGTGGGTGCCTTGCTGGCTCAGTTGGTGAAGTGTGTGACTCTTGATCTCAGGGTGTGAGCTGGGCACTGGATGTAGATATTACTTAAAAATAAAATATTTAAAAAACAAGAACAACCAACTAAACAAACAAAAACCCTTCAGTTGCCAAAGTTATAAAATAAACACTATCCTAAAGCTTAGCCTCTTCAGGCAATTTGTGATTTTTGTTTTATTAGGAGCTTCTTGCAAGAATGTTTGCTAGCTAACTTGCCCATCCACAAGCTACAATGATCACTTCAACTGCACTGATGAGGAGACAACAGAAAACATGTATCAGTACTAAAGTGTTAATACAACATGATTCTTAAGTGAGCCTAAGAAATGTAAAATTTTTAGTTTTTAAAAAATGTTTATTTATTTATTTTTTGAGAGAGAGAAAGAGCACAAGCAGGGGAGGGGCAGAGAGAGAGGGAGACACAGAATCTGAAGTAGGCTCCAGGCTCCGAGCTTTTAGCGGAGAGCCCGATGCAGGGCTTAAACTCAAGAACTTTGAGATCACAACCTGAGCCGAAGTCAGATGCTTAAGTGACTGAGCTACCTAGGCCCCAGAAATGTAAAATTTTTATATTAGAGTCAAATTCTTCACAATAATCACATTTTTTAAAAAAAGGAAGGCTTATTAGCCCACATAAAACAGTCATGACCCTTCCCTTCCTTGAGACAAGGAAATATTAATTATTGATTGTAAGAACAGAGGCTTTAGATAGGAATGAAAGAAAATGCTGGCACTTAAAACCAGATTATTAACATGTTTCCTCAATACAAACAGAAACAACCCATGGTCATCTAGAAGTAGTGATATTCTCTTCATGGATGACTGGGGCACAAGTAATAATTCACATTATATCAACCAATAAAGAAAGCATTTTCAGTTGCCTACAAATAGCTCTCACAATGTATTAATGAGAGAAAAACAATCTTTATGATTCTCTCTCAAGTTACTACACTCTGATCTGGATTAAGCAAGAAAGATAGTCAGATACTAGTGGCTCATTAAAATAACTCATAAAAATATCAAGACAGAATTATGTATTACCCTAAATTGTCTACATCTTGCTAACCTACTGTATTTCCCTATCTGATTCATTGAGTCACAAATATTTACTGCACACATATATGCTACACACTGAGCCAGGCAGAGTATACGTTGAAGAAAACTGACAGGACCCTGTCCTTCATGATGGGAAAGGGGACCCAGAGTTCTAGGAGAAGGAATAACCAAGGGGCTTTTTAAAAGTATGGTAGTCAGGAGCAGCATTTCTAAGAGAAATGCACAAGCTGAGATTTGCAGGACTTAAAAGTGTGGGTGGGAGTAACACGCCAGGAAGATGAATGTATGTATAAGAAAGGTTATGAGGAGGGGTGCCTGGGTGGCTCAGTTGGTTGAGCATCCACCTCTTAATTTCGGCTCAGGTCATGATCCCAGAATCGTGGGATCCAGCCCTGCATCTGCCTCCATAATGAGTGTGGAGCCTGCCTAAGATTCTAAAATATTTAAAGAAATATTAAAAACAAGAAAGGTTATGAAGAAAAAAAAAAAGTTTGCTGGGTACTGGGGGCTGAAAGATATCCAGTGGGGTACCAGCTTAGACAGGGGAAGTCTGGTACAAGAGTATTAAAGAGATGGGGGGCGCCTGTGTGGCTCAGTCGGTTAAGCATCCGACTTCGGCTCAGGTCATGATCTCGCGGTCCATGAGTTCGAGCCCCGCATCAGGCTCTGTGCTGACAGCTCAGAGCCTGGAGCCTGTTTCAGATTCTGTGTCTCCCTCTCTCTCTGACCCTCCCCCATTCATGCTGTCTCTCCCTGTCTCAAAAATAAATAAGTAAACGTTAAAAAAAATTTTTTAAATAAATAAATAAAAACATACTCCTTTAAAAAATAATAATAATAAAATAAAGAGAAAGACAAGGGCAAGATCACAGGTGGCTTACGGTAAGGGTTGGGGTGCCTGGGTGGCTCAGTCAAGTTAAGAGTCGACTTCAGCTCAAGTCATGATCTTACCTTGTGGTTTTTGAGTTTGAGCCCCGCATTGGGCTCTGTGCTGACAGCTCGGAGCCTGGAGCCTGCTTTGGATTCTGTGTCTCCCTCTCTCTCTCTGCCCCTCCCCCACTCACACTTTGTCTCTGAAAAAAGAATGAACCTTAAAAAAATTAAAAAAGAAAAAAAAAAGAATATGGCAAGGGCATCAACCTGTAAGAGCAAATGGAAAGATACGGAAGAGCTTAAGCAGGGGAGCAACATAATCAAACACAAATTTATAAAATATCACTTTAAAGCTTACATGAGGGAAGGAACAGAGGAGTCCAGTCAGAAATCCTCTGAAGTGATGGTAGTAGCAACAGAAATGGAGACAAGTAACTGGATCTTGGAACCCTCTGAGAAGGAGAATTAGAAGACCGGATATGGGAAATGAAGGAAAGGTGTTATAAAGAATAACTCCCAGTTCAATAACTGAGATATGAAAGGCTGGGAAGGGAGACTGGAAAGGAGAGGAGTTCAAGTTTTTGTGCTACAAAATTTGAGATGCCTATGTAAGAGATATTCCAGGGGCACCTGGGTGGCTCAGTCAGTTAAGCATCCGACTCTTGATTTCAGCTCAGGTCATGATCTCATGGTTCATGGATGATCTGACTGCATGGAGCCTCCTTGGGATATTCTCTCTCTCTCTCTCTCTCTCTGCCCCTCCTCTGCTCGTGCTCTCTCTCGCTCTCAAAATAAATAAGTAAATTTAAAAAAGAGAGAAAGACATTCCAGTAGAGATGTCAAAAAACAGGTAGACACTGGGAGCAGTAAAGATATATAAAAATGCAGGATACAAAACCTGGGAGTCACTGACACAGGAGGTATTTTGAAAGCCATGGGAGCCTTTTCAATAAATAATACTAGAGTAATCGGACCATTAGGCAAAACTCTAGGACCTAAATCTCATACCTTATACAAAAACTAACTCAAAATGATTCACAAACTTATCTGTAAAATGTAAAACTATAGAACTTTGAGAAAACACAGAACAGGAGAAAATCTTCAAGATCTGGGACAAGGCAAAAGTTCTTAAAATTGATGCCAAAAGCATAATCCCTAGAAGGAAAAACATCTATAAGTTGAAACTCATCAAAACTAAAAACTTTTTGCAAGATATAAAATCAATATATCAATAACAGATTTTTTATCTGTTGCATTTCCATATGCTAGTAATGAAATAGCAGAAAGAGAAATTAAGAAAACGATCCTATTTACAATTATATTAAAAGGAATACCTAGGAATAAATTTAATGAAGGAGGTGAAAGACCAGTACTCTAAAACCTCTAAGACACTGATGAAAGAAATAGAAGGTGACACAAATAAATGGTAAGATATACTGTGCTCATGGACTGGAAGAATACTGTTTTGGATAATAGAGGCATTTAAACAACCTAAAGACTCAGTGCAATCCCTACCAAAATACCAACAATGTTTTTCAGAAAACTAGAACAAAAATCTTAAGATTTGTATGGAACCACAAAAGGCTGAATAGCCAAAGCAATCTTGAGAAAAAAACAACAAACCTGGAGGTATCACAAGTTCTTATTTCTTTTTTTTTTTTAATTTTTTAACATTTATTTATTTTTGAGACACAGAGAGACAGAGCATGAACAGGGGTGGGTCAGAGAGAGAGGGAGACACAGAATCTGAAACAGGCTCCAGGCTCTGAGCAGTCAGCACAGAGCCCGACGCGGGGCTCAAACTCACGGACAGTGAGATCGTGACCTGAGCCAAAGTCGGACGCTTAACCGACTGAGCCACCCAGGTGCCCCACAAGTTCTTATTTCAAACTATATTACAAAGCTATAGTAATCAAAACAGTATGGTACTGGCACAAAAAGAAACACATAGATCAATGGAACAAAATAGAGCCCAGAAGTAAACACATATTTACATGGTCAATTAATCTAGGACAAAAAAAGACAAAAATATACAATAGGGAAAAAGACCATTTCTTCAATAGTGTTGGGAGAACTGGACAGCTACATGCAAAAGAATGAAACTGGACCATTCTCTTACATCACACAAAAATAAACTCAAAATGGATTAAAGACCTAATTGTTAAGATTTGAAACCATAAAACTCCTAGAAGAAAACATAGGGAGTAAACCCTTATAAATCAGTCTTAGCAATATTTTTCTGGATAGGTCTCTCCAGGCAAAGGAAACAAAAGCAAAAATAAACAATTAGGACTACATCAAACTAAAAAGTTTTTGCACATTAAAAGAAACCATCAAAAAAACAAAACAAAAAACAAGGCAACCTACTCGATGGGAAAAGCTATTCACAAATGATATATCCAATAAGGGGTTAATATCCAAAGTGTGTAAAGAACTCCTACAACTCAACACCAGAAAAATTATAATCCAGTTTAAAAATGGAAAACCTGAATAGATATTTTTCCAAAGAATACCTACAGATGGCTAACCGACATATGAAGAGGCTCACTAATCATCAGGAAAATGCAAATCTAAACCACATGATAATATCCACTCACACCAGTCAGAATGACCAGTATCAAAAAGACAAGAAGCATAAGTGTTGTCCAGGATGTAGAGAAAGGGAACCCTCATGCACTGTTGGTAGGAATGGAAATTGGTGTACCCACTGTGGAAGACAGTATGGAGGTTCCTCAAAAGAAATGTACTAAAAAGAAAAGTACATACAATCTAGTAATTCCACTTCTGGGTATTTACCCAAAGAAAATGAAAACATTAATTTGAAAAGGTAGGTTTACTGCAGTATTATTTACAGTAGCCAAAATATGGACACAATCCAAGTGTCTATTGATAGATGAATGGATAAAGAAGTGGTGTGTGCACACACACACACGCGCGCGCGCGCACACACACACACACACACACACACACACACACACACACACAGAGGAATATTACTCAGCCTTAAAAAGGAATGAGACCTTGCCATGTGTGACACATGGATAGATCTAGGGTATAATGCTAAGTGAATGAAAGAAGTCAGACAGGGAAAGACAAATACCATACGATTTCACTTGTATGTGGAATCTAAAAAATAAAACAAATGAACAAAGAGCAAAAAAAATACAACAGACTTGTAGTTGCCAGGCCAGGGGGTAGGAGGAAGGTGGCATGGGAAGTGGGGGAGAATAGGTGAAGGGGATTAAGAGGTACAAACTTCCAGTTATAAAAGAAATAAATTATGGAGATAAAAAGGTCAGCACAGGAATATAGTTAATAATATTGTAATAACTTTGTATGGTGACAAATGGTAACTATACTTATCACAGTATGCATTTTATAATGCTTAAAATTGGCAAATCACTAAGTTGTACACCCAAAAGTAATGATAGTATATATCAACTATACTTCAATTTAAATAAATAAACTAAAAACCTTTGCTCCACAAGTAATTCTATTAAGAGGATAAAATGAAGGTACATACTGGAAGAAATTAAAAACCACATATCCAACAAAGAACTACTATGTAGTTCATATTAAATATTTTTTCAAAATTCAACAATAAAATAAAAAACAATCCAACTAAAGAACTGGCAAGCAACATGGACAGATATTTCAGGGAAGAGAATATGAAATTGCCAAATAAGCACATAGAAAATATTAGATATTAGAAAATACACATTAAGGAAACAATTTTTTTAATGTTTATTTATTTTTGAGAGAGACAGAGACAGAGTGTGAGGGGTGAGTGGGGGGCAGAGAGAGGGAGACACAGAATCTGAAGCAGGTTCTAGGCTCTGAGCTGCCAGCACAGAGCCTGACGCAGGGCTCGAACTCACGAACCATGAGATCATGACGTGAGCCAAAGTCAGACATTCAACCGACTGAGCAACCCAGGTGCCCCAAAGAAACACAAATTAAAACCACGCTGAGGTATCACCATCTCTCAGAATGGCTAAAATAAAAACAAGTGGGAACACCAAATGCTGGCAAGGATGTGGAGAGACTAGATCACTCACACATTCCTGGTAAGGATATAAAGTGGTATAGTCACTATGGTAAAGTTTGTCAATTTCTTTAAAAATTCAATATGCTGCAATAACTGTATGACCCAGCCATTCTACTCCTGGACATGTATCCCAGAGAAAGCAAAACACATTCATACAAAAACATGTATACAAGAACTCATATAAGCTTTATTTGCATCAGCCCAACACTAGAATCAAGCTAGAAGTCCTTCAAGTAGTAGCTGATTAAACAAAATGTGGTACATGGTACACCATGGAATACTTCCTAGCAATTAAAACGAACTAGTCAAACACGTTAGATGAACCTCCAGGGAAATCAGGACAAATAAAAAAAACTAATTGCTAAAAATTACAATCCCAAAATGTATGATTCCATTTATGTAACCTTTTTTCTGAAATGACAAAATATGAAAAATGCAGGATTAGTGGTTGCCAGAAGTTGGAAAAGTGGGTAATAAGAGGGAGATGGGTGTGGTTTAAAAATACAAGGAGGATTCTTGTGTATTTGGAACTTCAGTATCTTCACTGTGGTGGTGGAGACACAAACATACACAGGTGATCAAGTTGTGTAGAACTTAATACATACATACATACAAATGAGTTATAAGAGAAACTGGGAAAATCTGAGTAAGTTCTATGGATTGTATCACAGTCTTATTGTGATATTACACTACAGTTTTGTGAAACATTACCCTGGAAAGGTGTACAGGAATCTTTTTTATTTCTTATAGCTGCGTGTGAGTATACAATTATCTCAAAATTTTCAAAAAGCCACAGGAATAGAAGGAAACGAGAAAAGAGAAAGGACCCATACCAAATTCTGAAGAACTCCAACATGCAGAAGTCAGGTGAACAAGGAGTTGCCAGCTAGAGACTGAGAGGAGCGCAGTCAGAAGCCAAGAGAAAAAGGTTTTCAATGTTGTTGAGAAATCAGATAATCAAATATGATAAAGCCTGAAAAAGGACCCCTGGATTTACCAACATGGAAATCCCTGTTGGACATCAGAGTTTGGGAGGAATGTTAAGAGCCAATACCAGACTACAGGGGCTGAAGAGTGACAAGGAAGTGAAAAGTGTGATTATGTACACATTGCTGTGGGAGTGTAAGTGGTACAGCCACTTTGGAAAACAGTCTGGCATTTCATTAAGAAGTTCAACAGTTACTAGAGGACCTAGTAATTCCACACATGTATGAAAGAAATGAGAATATACATGCAGACATTTATGTGAATGTTCATAGTAGCATTATTCATGATAGTCAAGGTATCACAAATGTACGGGGCTCCTGGGTAGCTCAGTCAGTTGAGTGTCTGACTCTTGATTTCAGCTTGATTTCAGCTTGGTCATGGTCTCGCAGTTGGTGGGTTTGAGCTCCACATCAGGTTCTGCACTGGTGGTGCAGGGCCTGCTTGTAATTCTCTCTCCCTCCCCTGCCACTGCCCCCCCCCAATTTCTATCTCTGCCCCTCCCCCACTCTTGCTCTCTTAAATAAATAAACTTTAAAGAGAAAAAAAAAAGAAACAAATGTCCACGGATAAATAAAATGTGGTATAGCCATATAATACAATATTATTCGTCCATAAGATGGAGTTAAGTATTAAAATATGTTACAATATAGATAAACTTTAAGAACATTTTGCTAACTGAAAGAAGCCAGCCA